>NC_084822.1:16471073-17154480 GCF_958449725.1 Rosa rugosa
TTGCAGTTTCATAATTTTGTTATTACCTCCCTATAGTTACTTTTGTGCAATCTAATTGAAAGTCTTGAAATTATTTGGGATCTTTGTGTATTTAATTATTTACCCTAATCTAGTGTGGGCAAAATAGTAGTGAAATACTGCAGTTGAATATCATTTTACTTTTGTATGAGCTAGTCTCAATGGACAAAGAAATTCTTATTTGTAGTTTACGTCAATAACCAACACAAAATCACAAACACAATTTTAGACTTAGGCTGGATGAACTTGATAACTTCAACTTGATTGAAAACAGAGATTATATACGGTTAAAAACAAAAAAATATATTTCTTTAATCTATAGTAAAATTCATGTTAGGATTAGATCTCCCAAGTCCTAACCACTTTATATTTTCTCGTCTAAGGGTTTTGTTCCTTACGTATGCATTACCCTAGCTAGGTTTGTAAGTTCAATTTTTTTTTTTTTTTTTTTTTTTTTCTGATTTGAAGTTTGTAAGTTCAAATTATTCACTGCCCGCTATCAATAAACCTATATATTATGAGCAAATCAATAAACCTATATATGATTGTTTAATTCTAAACACGTGACCTCTCCGAGTCATCGACGAATGCGGGCTTCAAGTTACAGAACTGTACAAACCAATAGTTCTCATCGTATTAAATACATATCGGCCTTGAACTTGATGTTTATGACAGAACCATTTTTCTCCACTTGGATACACAACCTAGTCTGGAGTAGCACACCCATTCCGTTTCTATCCATCGTAAGCAGTAACTCAGCATTTCGCGAAGAGTCTTCCCCTTGGTTTTGCAGTCTGTACAGTAGTGACCAAGCATGGTATATTATTCATATCTACCAGATGATGACCCAGAAACCCTAATATTCTAATATTAGAAGACAAATTAAATTCCTCTCAATACATAGATCTGGGGTATGCCCTAGCTTAGATTGAGAGCTACGCATTAAAGAGAGAGAAGGAAGCCCATAGTATTCTCCATCTGCTGCAAATATCAGTAAATGGTATTACATATATTATATCATCATCCATGAATGTATGTATGATTAGATATTAATAATTGTAAGTGAGAGGAATGGAGCTCAGCTGCTGCATGCTGCAAATACAATCATACAATTAACAGAGTAGTAGTGATGTATGTATATATAATAATTGTGTGGGACTGAGGAGGGCCTGCAAGAACTAGGATTCCCAATACATAGGATCTGATGCTATCTTTCATTGCCTCCTCACCCATCTCTCCCCTGGCTCACTCCCTGCATTATTCTATTCATTTTCAGTTTATCCATTAGAGCGGATAAGATAAGAGCTAGCATGCAGCTTCAATCAATTTTACAATATACATCATCTGATTTGAATTTCACTATAACTGTATAACCTGCAGAGTTCTTTGTATATATTTCCAGATGACATATGGGAAGTTGGCAGCTGGGCCAACAAGAAAAGGCCATCTGGAAGGAGCTTATTTGTTGCCGCTTGGCAATGTCCATTGGGCAACCCTAATATATAGATATATATAGAATTTATTATCCGTAGCTGATGAAAAGAAATATCCCCACTACATCGAATGTACAGAGTACAAGATTTAGTAATATATCTGATGGAATTGTTGCTTCAGAGAGGTTAATATTAAAAAGATTAAAGTTAAGATTGTTGTTCAAATTAGCATTTAGCCTAAATTTGAACTTTAAATTTACGGTCTAGGCGTCTAGTTATGGTCTAAATTTTAAAACTAAATTCTAAACTTTAAATGACCAATAAAATATATATAAAAAATTAATAAAAAATAATTATATATTAATACGTTAAAAAATACTTCGGTTCATCAAATACATATATATATATATTTTTTGAGAAAGTTCATCAAATACATTACTAGACATTATCAATATATTTTTTAATATGAAGATTGTGAATTGAACTATGAGATGTATTCACCATTCAATTTGATTAATTGGACCACATAGATGTACACGACTCATGAGCAACAATGCAGTTACTTTGTCTCATTCTACGAGAAATTATAGTTTTTTTTTTTAAACGACAATTATAAATTTATAATTGGGTTTTAGTATTTTCAACCACCACATATGAGATCATTTTTTTTTTTTTTTATCAAATAAACAACTCAAATGATACAACTAGACCAAATGGTATTGGGTCAAACTCACAACTTCTCACTTACGAAGGGGAGACTATGCCACTAGACCAAATGGTATTGGGCACATCTGAGATCCTTTCATTCCTTTGTCTCTAAGTAATTATTCCAACGTAAATGTGGAAATTCAGTGACAAGTACTAATAGGGAAAGGTTTCTAAGAATTTCGTCAGTGTGACAGACAATATGAAGAAGTTTTCAAATATATATAGTTCGTTGCCTTTTTTTTTTTTTTTTTTTTTTGAGTAAACCTCATTAATTTGCTTTTAGGCTCAATTTCATAGTATAGTTCGCCTCGCATCTTTTTACAGAAAATATTAAACAAACTATTACCTATATGTATGGCAACTTAAAGGACAATAAGAAGTTTAAATGTTGGTAATTTTTTTTCACTCGTCTTTCGATCATATAAATTTACATACCATACATATTTCACATTTATGATCAAAATTTAATTTTAAATTCACTTTATAAACTAGACCTTAAGACTTAAGACTCATTTAAAAATACACAAGAAACCTGTTTTTGGCGCCTAGTTCCCATTTGAGTTTGTCATCTTGCACATATCCTTATTCTTTCAAAACGCTTATTATGAAGAATAGTGGGAGAAGACAAACTTAGAGTGGTAAAATATATTTTCAATTTTTATTAGTTTTTTTTTTTTTTCGGTAGATGAAGAAATACAAATACAAAGCAAAAGCCTCAATTACAATCTGGCAAGATAACTAAAGTTGAAAGCCTAACACGCCTCTCGGATGGAAGCTAGTGAAACTAAATATGCTCATCTTATATACTGTCCCAATTTCAGCACTTGAAAGACAATAAGTAACGAAGTATAAAACCTAATACAATTCTTAGAGGAAGAAATGTTAGATAATCACAAATAAAAAACCTCACTTGCCAATTGCTATCTCGGAGGAGACCGTCAACGGGGTTTATTATGCCAACTTGGGTATGCTTGCAATGGATCTCTAGAGCTAAAAGAATGTTTTAAAGATTACTTCACTGTACTTAAGTAGTACTTTGGGCATAGCTTTAGAGACGAATCAAATGTGAAGATCGAGCGCCGCAGCGTGCATAGCAAAAGGAAAATACACAATAATAAGGGATCGACCAACAGTCTTTTCTATTCATTAAGACCATACACTAACATAAAGAGAAGTGATATATGCAAGAAAATGAGAGACAGAGAAAGTCAGGTCCCATTGGCATTCAGCTGTAACCTGGTGTTATATATCAGTGCATGGACCAGCACTACAGTAACAATAAAGATGACTGGTAAAGGCCATTATCTCTTTTATAATATGAGGTGGAGACCGTCATATCTCCAATTATATCTCGAGTACAATTACATATTTTTCAGTGTTGGTCTCATGCTTATATGTTTATCAAAACAATGTCATTTGTAGATTACAAGGTACGTAAGCATTTCAGTTAATTAGTATTTGATACTTAAGATTTATTGAGTAAATCAAAGATATAAAGTTTATTTTTATTTGAAATGACTGTAAGAGAGAGTTACTGATAAAATTATTATTATTATCTGCCATAATCGGACCCTAGTTTATTTACAATAACTACAACAAATCTTCCTTAATCTTTAGTATAGGGCCCTAGATGGTGACCTAATTAATCTGCGTAATTGGATTGGTCGATCGAAACAAATCTAATTATAGGGGATCTTCCTTAATCTTTAGTGATAGGGCACTAGATGGTGACCTAATAAATCTGCGTAATTGGATTGGTCGATCGATTATATATATATATATATATATTTTTTTGAATCAGTCGATCGATTATATGATTAACATGGTTCTTAAGAAATACGATAATATTGTATCGATCTATACTTTGGGTCTTTGGTCAAACTCAGTGTAAAGAAGGGAAGCAGTACTTGAGACTGGAGAGAGAGAGCAAAATGGGAAGACAAAAGATAAAGGGGCCAAGATCGAGTAGCTAGTTTTTCTGTTTATTATGACCACGAGAGAAAGTGATGGAGGAAATGAGATGGAGAAAGCCAGGTCCCATATGGCCTCAGCTATATCCTAAAGTCTGATAGTAATGTATGCAATTGGAGAGAGAGAGAGAGAGTAAAAAAAGGTAGGGAGGGGTGTGGTGGGGAGGGGGCCGGGGGGATGAGCTAGGGTCCCTGAATTGATCGATAATGGAAGTAGCCTTCATCCTCTCTGGAACGAGTTCCTACAAATCAAAATTATGTCTGGTACCTAGATATACCCTTCTTCTGTTGCTTCAAGCTAGCTTTAGATGGCTCCATATACTAATTTGCAAGTAAAGCATATATAATTTCAACCTATAGTCTTACTCGCATCATTATATATAGACTACCTAGCTACGCTCTAGTTTAAGTTTAAGGAGCTAGTCATTCTTAACGTTTTGGAATATTTAGATATATATAGGTCAATCACGGTCACTTTTATGCTCTAAGATTTAACTTATGTCTATAGATGAGATTAGGCCCTTTATGATATTTAGTCCCTCCCAACATTTAAATAGACACGTCTGTTCAAAAAAAAAAAAATATTTAAATAGACACCATCTATCCTTTCACCCATTAAGCCTTTCATATTCTAAATATTACAATAAAATAAACAAAAGACCCACAATTAAGTCTCTTCATCTGTGCCCCTTTGATTTTGATGAACAAGGACGACTATTTTAGATGAGCTTCATTGATTTTAAAATGGTTGAATTGTTTAGCTCATAGTTTTTTTGTCAGCCCTACATGGGTAAATTGTTATGTATGATTCCGCTGATCAATAAAGAGTTGTCAGTTTCTTAAAAACAAAAACAAAAAAGTCTTTGATTTAAGTATCTAAAACAAATTATTTTAGAGAAACAGAACACCGTTCGCAATGGTTTTCTCACACTGTCTTTTTTTTTTTTTTTTTTGAAGCAAACTGAGAAATCTTTATTAAATAAAAATATTACAACCGATAGATGTAGAAACTACATCAAATTGAGAAATACCAAAAATAATACTAAAAGCAACAAAAGGGATACAATTAAGCATTTGATGAAATACCAGATAGAACTCGGGCTATGTAAAAAGGTACGACGATATGGTGCAAAATCCCTCCACGCAGAGATATATGTTGAGTAGCAAGTAACCTTCCGCCACTGATCTTGTTTATGAAACTAAAAAAGGTATCAACGATATGGTGCACCCATACCTCCACACACCGAAATGCATCGTGTAGCGGGTAACCTTCCGTCACTGACCTTGCCTAAGTGACAAAAAGCAAAATCAAATGAAAGAAACAAAACCCCAAATAGGCCCCAAGCCCAACTGCAGATCCGACCTGGACTCCAGGCCCAATCTGAGAACCAGAGACCAACCCGGATCGAACCCGGATCCCAAATCTGTATCTCAGGACCCGTCGTCACCACTCCGTCGCATGGCAACACCGGCCAAACTCGAGCCCCTCTCCAGATGATCACCTTTGGCCAACCCATCGACGCAGTCCACTGTTGCCGCTCCTATTAGCGATCTAGAACCAAGCCAAGCCCACAAGCACCTCGTGGCACCACCACCCCATTTCGAATCGACCTTGAAGCTTTCCCTAGAGCCCACCTCTGCCACACGCGACGACGACCAAGGACCGGAGCTGCCAATGGTTGAACATGCCTACTCCATCACGAATCGGACCACGCTGCACCGCCGCAAAAACCATTCCACTTGCAGAGAGCCCCCGACACCAGAAAGCAACTCGGAGCACACTATTCTCCCCGCCTTGCTGGCCTCCCAAAGCCTCTATGTTCATGGAGGAAATTCAGAAACAGACCGCAGCAGGCTGTTCTCTACCCTAGTAGAGCTAGGTTTCGCTTGATCCTCGCACTATCTTTTTAATTCTGATTGACTCTCCATAGATGCGTGAATTCACGTACCTAGTTGGTTGTGGTGCCCTAGATAGATGGTGGTGAGGCCAAAGACAAGGGGCTTTTTTTGTTTTTCTTTTTACTATTTTGCTTCAGATTTTGTTTCTAGATGGCTATGATTGTCAAGGGTGAAAATAACGTCTACTTTCTTCATCGCCTTGAGTTTGCTAGTAATGTTGGTTGTTTCACTTTAGACGTAAGGATGCTCTTTAATCATTTTTTTTAATTGGCTAAGAAATTAATATGGTGTATATCACATAAATTGAACCATCAAGATTGTAAAATGGATATTGGTGTAACACATGAATTACATCCTGTTTACCTTTCACATTGTACTCAATTTTTTTTTATGAAAATAGATCAGCCCATTATATAGATTCAGCAAGCAGTACAAAAATGAAACACCCCTAAGGGGTCGACAGAAAGAACCGTTCCTTAGAGAACCCTAAAACCTATTCTGAATACAAGAAAAAGACCCAGGATGCCTCCAGTACACCCACTTTTTAGAAAGTCCACGCACCATTATTCCAAACAAAAACCAAGAAACTGCGAAGCAATAAAGTAAAATGATCCTCAGGGCATCTGGTTTTTGTGACCTGATAAAAAACTAAAAACTAGGAATGGAAGATGACAAGTCGCCTTCCATCCCCCCGAAAATTATGCAAGCCCAGCAGGCCCACCAGTAAGCACCAGCCCACAAAGCTCCAACCCACCTGGCAGTTACGAAGGGCACCCCAAAGATTACTAAGGGCACCCCACTGCAGCCAGAGGACTGCAGATCGCCGATGTCAACGACTCCCGCTATCACCGAAGAAGACTGGCACCAAATGGAGATGAGTGCACCCCGACCAGGTGTGCCTCGATCCTCCTCCGCAAAAGATGTCACCACAACCACGGACAGCATCGATACCATCCCCAACCCAGAAAAGCAGCGACGCCTTATCCTCCAATACCCCGCCACCATTTATCACAGCCAAGCTGACCGTTATCAGAGACGTCAGTCCACCAAAAGGATGAATCCAATCCAATCCTAACATCATGGGGCACCGTCGTCGCCAAGGAGGGGAGAAGAAGGAGAAGCCCTGCCATCCTTCCAAATCCAAGTTACCAAACCACGACGTAGCCGGGAAACCTCTATGCCGAGAGTCAGAGAGTTTGTAGCGCCGCCGCCCCCAATTAAGGCCAGTTGCGGCCTTAGGGTTTCGAGAGAGAGAGAGAGAGAGAAAGAGAGAGCATTTTTTATTGTACTCAATTTTTAGTTTACCTCCAATTTTGTTTCCTTTTTTATTTCTTATTATATCAAATTTATGGTGACAAACAATTACATTATAACATCTCAATGCTTCAGGACCAGTTACATTTATTAGTTCAAACGATAATTTATGAGAGGTAGACTCGATCCTATGAAGAAAAATTAACAAAGACCAAGCCTTTTACATTTTTTTTTTTGGCAATAAAACCTTTTACTTAGTTATGATATAGATGATGTGATCAAGCTTTAGTTTATTACCACATTTTGTGTAACTGATTTCATTTCGTTATATCGAGTAAATGCAGGGATAAGGATGAAGCATATTCTAACATGAACTTGCTTAAAATAGACTGATCGACTTTGGGAACTTATATGATTATGACCTCATCATCTCTGATATTTACTTATTTTATTACAAACTAAAAGGTAAGGCGTCATCTACTTCAGACGGTCTGAATCAGACCTCCTTTTTTTTTTTTTAATAAAAAAAAATCTCGTTCACTGCCTTCCTTATTTTGTTAGTTCTTGAATTTTTTTTTAGAGTAATAGTCAACCACTTTATTGATAATAGTAATAAGAAATAATACAACTTATAGATGTAGAAACTACATCGAAATATAAAATAACAGAAACAATAAAATAAAACCTAGTAAGAAGATTAAGTGATGCACTTAAGCATTTGATGAAGCACCAGACAGAATCCGGGCTATGTAAAACGGTACCAATAGTATGGTTGACCATTCTTCCACGCAAAGATATGCGTCGAATAGAGGGTAACCTTCTATCAAGGTAACCGCCGGTTACCGACCTTGCCTACTCCACACAAAATAATACGTCGAATAGAGAACAATCTTCTACCTGAGTAACTGAAAAACCCATTCCAAAATGCCAAAAAATATTGGACCAATAAACAATCTCCTGGATCCCAGATGCGAACCCTAACAGTATTGGGCTCATACACCAATTGCATATCCCCAAGAAGGAAGGCCCAACCAAAAACCCTACTTGAGCAATCCAACAAAGAAGAGGCCCAGACCCACATAATTCTCCTTTGGGCACCCAAAATCTCTCTGGGCACCCCGACCATCCCTGACGTGGATCTCGTCTACTGCTCTGTCTCCCTTAGCCGGAGAATGAACATCTCGGTCCCACCAAGGCGACGCCACCCGCCGCAGCCGGTGTCACCGGCCAGAACACAGAGCCCGCCCAGACCCCTAACACTGCTTCGCTCACCGTCTGTTGCTGGATCACCGCCTCGAATGCAGTGAAAACAAGCGACAGCCGCCGGTCCAGCGCTCTAGGGAACTGAGTTGAAATCGCTCATCCACCCCGCCACCAAAACAAAGCCGCACGCCGGCGACTTGAGTCGTGCCCGACTTGGTCGAAGACGCTTAACTCTAGGTGCAGACCGGATCTGGGAAAGCAGCACAACCATGGCTTCTTCCCATTGATACGAAACACGATCAGAATGGATTTGAACAGGAGAACTTGCCACAGGCCGAGATGCGAACCACGACCCGATACAGGGCACGACTGGAGCCGTGCGCGAAAAGACCGACATCGAAGGCGGCACCGGAACAGTACTCCATCGACGATGGAGAAAGGTATAGAGAGGCTGGAGGCGGCGCTCTCCCAACGCTAACAGAGCAAGCCCGCTAGGTATTTTCATCCTTACGATGCCTACTTCCTGTATTTGATACAAAGAAAGTGCATAATCCGTTCCTGAAATGAGTATGCTAATAGATTACTTAAACACTACTTTTTTTTTTTTAAATATAAGAGCAACTCCAATAACTTTTTCATATATTAATTTTTCTCTATTTCTGGGAAAAATAAGCATCTTTTGCTCCAACAGATTTCCTATAACTATCTATCCCCATTTTAGAAATAGTGAGGAAAGAGAAAACAAAATTTCCTAAATTTACAGCAATCTCTAAAATTTTAAGAAAAAATTATGACAAATTGCTGTAAAATTTTAAGGAAGAATTATGAAAATTTTAGAAATCTATTGGAGTTGGAGAAGAAAAATTGCTTCAAGCTTTGATTTTTGCTTCCCTATAATAAAAAAAATTATAGAGAAGTTGTTGGAGTTGCTCTAAGGGTTTTGTTTAAATGTGAATTCCAACAAATTTCATATCCCCTCTCCTAGTTTAATGAATGCTTAAAGTTCATGTTTCATGACCATTCATACGGTCCACTCATGTGGTCACTTAATTTTGTACTCAGTCATATTCAACTGCAATCGGATTTAGATTTAAGAGTGAAAAATAATAAGGCAGTTGGAATGCTCATTATTCTCCATCATTTGTTTAAATCTAACGGCAGTTGTGCACAACTAAATACAAATTAAGGGGAGTGAAATACACACTTCTTCTTTCCTTTATTGATTGAAATTCTTATAAAAAGACAAAACTAGTTACTAAGACAAAAAACTAAATTACTAAAAAAAGGAAACAAAGAGTGTGGATTCTAAAATGGGGGAAGTGAAGCCAAATTAATTGACTAACAGAACATGATTCCCATTCCTATAACGAATGAGTTCAAGAGAGAATATAGGTAATTTTAATATTCAATTAGTTACTTCATTTTTTTTTGTCATAAATGTGTCCAGGCTCAAGTTCGCTGAAGGTAGGTTTCAATTGGGCAGGGCAACCTTTCAATTTCAATCTTCTATTCCTTCTCCTGTGGCACGGTCGCTATTTACAGATGTGCAGTTTGTCAGGCCTAGGAAGGAGAAGAGGTCAGTGGTCATCAGGGAGGCCGATTCTAGGTCTTCAGTGAGTGCAGGTGATACCTTGGCAGTGGTATCAGTGGATGATTCTATGCAGAAGAAGAGGGGCAGACCAGTTTCCCCAACTGTGTCCCCAAAGAAGATGAAGCATGGTCTGGAGGAAGTGTTGGAAGGTAGGCAGGCTTGCTTCTTGCCTCCTAAGAAAGTGAAAATGCCGGAATTCCCTACCCGTATTTCTGCCAAGTCTTTTGGTCTGATGGAAACTCCAGATGGTCTGATGGTATCCCAACCTGGGGTAGAAAAGGAAAATGTGGAGACCAAAAAGAAAAGAGGCAGGCCTCTTGGAGCCAAGAACAAGAATCCACCCAAGAATAAGAAGTCTGATCCTGCTATGGAACCTTTAAGGTTGACTTATCCTATTGTTTCTCCTTGCCCTACTATTAAGGGTGTTGATATCACTTATACCACATACCGCCAAGCATAAGCAACGACCTCTTAGGTGGGCCCCGCGGCATGGCTAGTCCCGCCTACGACATGCATCCGGTAGTCCGACACCCGAGCTACCTCGCTATGGTGGAGGTCGGCCGGTACCTTACTAGGAGGCCACCCTCCCATGCTCTCCAAGAGGCTTCAAGAGAAGCAATATGTGTATTATATCCCACATTGGAAATATAGAACAGAATGAGACTTCCTTTAGCTATAAGAGGAAGTCCTCCCCTTCTTAGAGAGGATAGATCCATGATCCCCAACTTGTATCACTACAAAGGTCACTTGACCTCACTCATAGTAAAATATCTAAGTGGACGTAGCCTTGCCTCAAGAGCAAGGTGAACCACTATACATGCTTGTGTCGTCCTCTCTACCTTGCATCTCATACTTAGTTCCCGTTCTGTATTCTGACGCAGAAACATTGGCGCTGGAAGAGGGTCCCTAGGAGTTAGGGTACGAGCCTCCGACCTTGAGCAAGGGTCATGGACGGGAACCACCAATCATGTATGTGCAAGACACCCCGCAGCTTGAGCAAGGGTCATGTACGGGTACCACGAGTCAGCGGGTACATGCGAGACACCCCTCACCTTCCTCACCCAAGCCTCCGAGGAGCCATCCGGGTACATGCAGGACACCTCTCACCTTCCTCACCCAAGCCTCTGAGGAGCCCTCCGGGTACATGAGCTTCCCTTACCTTCCCAAGCCTCCAAGGAGTCATCGGGTACCATGAGCTTCCGGGTACATGAGCTTCCCTCACCTTCCCAAGCCTCCAAGGAGCCATCGGGCACATCAGCTTCCGGTTACATGAGTTTCCCTCACCTTCCCAAGCCTCCAAGGAGCCATCGGGTACTATGAGCTTCCGGGTACATGAGCTTCCCTTACCTTCCCAAGCCTCCAAGGAGCCATCGGGCACATGAGCTTCCAGGTACATGAGCTTCCCTCACCTTCCCAAGCCTCCAACGAGCCATCAGGTACCATGCTTCCGGGTACATAAGCTTCCCTCACCTTCCCAAGCCTCCAAGGAGCCATCGGGCACATCAGCGTCCGGGTACATGAGCTTCCCTCACCTTCCCAAGCCTCCAAGGAGCCATCAGGTACCATGAGCTTCACTCACCTTCCCAAGCCTCCAAGGAGCCATCGGGTACCATGAGCTTCCGGGTACATGAGCTTCCCTCACCTTCCCAAGCCTCCAAGGAGCCATCGGGTACCATGAGCTTCCGGGTACATGAGCTTCCCTCACCTTCCCAAGCCTCCAAGGAGCCATCGGGTACCATGAGCTTCCCTCACCTTCCCAAGCCTCCAAGGAGCCATCGGGTACCATGAGCTTCACTCACCTTCCCAAGCCTCCAAGGAGCCATCGGGTACCATGTGTTTCACTCACCTTTCCAAGCCTCCAAGGAGCCATCGGGTACCATGAGCTTCCGGGTACATGTACCACCCCTCACCTTCCCAAGCCTCCAAGGAGCCATCGGGCACATGAGCTTCCAGGTACAGCCATCGGGCACATGAGCTTCTCGGTACATGAGCGTCCCTCACCTTCCCAAGCCTCCAAGGAGCCATCTGGTACATGAGCTTCCGGGTACACGTACCACCCCTCACCTTCCCAAGCCTCCAAGGAGCCATCGGGTACCATGAGCTTCCCTCACCTTCCCAAGCCTCCAAGGAGCCATCGGGTACCATGAGCTTCCGGTTACATAAGCTTCCCTCACCTTCCCAAGCCTCCAAGGAGCCATCGGGCACATGAGCTTCCGGGTACATGAGCTTCCCTCATCTTCCCAAGCCTCCAAGGAGCCATCGGGTACCATGAGCTTCACTCACCTTCCCAAGCCTCCAAGGAGCCATCGGGTACCATGTGTTTCACTCACCTTTCCAAGCCTCCAAGGAGCCATCGGGTACCATGAGCTTCCGGGTACATGAGCTTCCCTCACCTTCCCAAGCCTCCAAGGAGCCATCGAGCACATGAGCTTCCAGGTACATGAGCTTCCCTCACCTTCCCAAGCCTCCAAGGAGCCATCGGGCACATGAGCTTCTCGGTACATGAGCGTCCCTCACCTTCCCAAGCCTCCAAGGAGCCATCAGGTACATGAGCTTCCGGGTACACGTACCACCCCTCACCTTCCCAAGCCTCCAAAGAGCCATCGGGTACCATAAGGTTGGACAACTCCAACATGATTTGGTATTCGGATCAATCCTAATTTTCAACTTCTCCAATCGGCAAAAGATAAGTTCTCATTCACACTTTTAAATTTGAGCTAATACAAATGCTTTATATGCTTCAATAATGATTTCTATAATCTAAGCATATGCCTACAACATTTGATACTTTCAATAGCATATTCATTGTGCCTATTTATTAATGTCATGCTTTAATTTAATTGCAAACCAATTAAAATTGCTACATATATGCATGTGACACTAAACAACGTGTTACGTGCGGCACTTAAAATCCTCGCCCAGAGCGCGGTACCCCCAAGGGGTAAATCAAGGTCAAATCCTTGCATAAAACCCTCCAACCGTGTGAGGTACCCTGACGGGGTTACGAGGCACAATCCCTCATTCTACCCGAGGCCACGCCACCGGGTACCCCCAACGGGGTTACGAGGCACAATCCCTCATTCTACCTGGGGCCACGCCACCGGGTACCGGACGCCAAAGCCACAGGGCACCCCAACAGGGTTACGAGGATAATGCCATCATTCTACCCGGGGCCACGCCACCGGGTAAAGGAGGCATACCGACCCTCATTCAACCCCATTGGGTTAAGGAGGCTCAAGCCCTCATCTACCCCATCGGGTACACGAGGCTCAAACCCTCATTCACCTCAACGGGTACAAGAGGCCCGAAGCCTATCTACTCCACAAGGTGCTAAGGCCCAAGCCTATCTACCCCACCGGGTACATGAGGCCCACAGGTCCTCATAAATCCTCTACTCGAGCGAGGTATCATAACAGGATCACTAGAGGGTAGCTCCCTTACATAAGCCAAGGTCCAGTCCCTTGCATTATAATCCTTACCCCGAGCGAGGTACCCCCAAGGGGTAAGCCAAGGTCCAATCCCTTGCTTTTGAGTCATCTCACCTCCCGAGCGTTCTCTACACTTAGGGGACTTATTCATACCACTTCTCACAAGTGGAAATAGTTCCCGACCAGGACTATCATTGAGCTTCACGCTCATACTTTTCGTGCTACGGTCTATTAATGAAAATATTGAAATTGTTTCGCCTATTGTTGCTCGCAACAATTAAATTTCTTTTACATCCCATTAATAAGACCATAGGACAAAACTCACAAAATCTATCACCCGCTCAACACGAGCGAACTCAAGTCCAAACTTCGATTTTACTAACGACGTGACTTGGGGGACTCGGCGAGTAATAACACTCCCGATCCCAACACATATGTATCACGTGCATACAACATTACATATCATTATGTGTCATCGTGTTCATCACACATCTTTGCATCATATGCACTTTGTATGCTATCACAACCACATACATTTTCGACTTATACGTCGTATGTCAACATTACATAATATGAGCATCCACACCATGTGTAATATGCATCTCACATAAACATTCATGCACATCGATGCATTTGACTCAAATGTCACTTAGATTGCCCTAGCGCAATCAATATGTTTTGTGTGCACTCATCTTATTTGCAGGTACTAGCTTGATGAGGGCCCCGAGGCACCAACATACCCGTAGAGTCCCTTCTTACTTACGGAGTTGGGGGACTAGTATGGGTATGACGTTCAACAAGGTCATCACTCATACTTGGCGGCATCATATTTAAACTCCCCAACCAAGAAGCGCCTCTTACTCGGGGACTTGTTGATATCACTTATATCACATACCACCAAGCATAAGCAACGACCTCTTAGGTGGACCCCGCCGCATGGCTAGTCCCACCTACGACATGCATCCGGTAGTCCGACACCCGAGCTACCTCGCTATGGTGGAGGTCGGCCAGTACCTTGCTAGGAGGCCACCCTCCCATGCTCTCCAAGAGGCTTCAAGAGAAGCAATATGTGTATTGTATCCCACATTGGAAATATAGAATAGAATGGGACTTCCTTTAGCTATAAGAGGAAGTCCTCCCCTTCTTAGAGAGGATGGATCCATGATCCCCAACTTGTATCACTACAAAGGTCACTTGACCTCATTCATAGTAAAATATCTAAGTGGACGTAGCCTTGCCTCAAGAGCAAGGTGAACCACTATACATGCTTATGTCATCCTCTCTACCTTGCATCTCATACTTAGTTTCCGTTCCGTATTCTGATACTGAAACAATGGGTAAGGGGAAAGTTTAATTCTTAAGTTTATATCTATTATGCTTACAAGCTATGGGTTATTTTTACACTTAGTTAATGAATCTCCCGGAGTACCACAATTAAGTGCATTGACGAAGGGAGATTCATGGTAATTTTCTTTGTGTTGATGGAATTTTCACAGTTTTGTAGGCTTTTAAATAAGTGAGCTTCATTGTACTAGTGGATGGTACCCGTATTCCCTTACCTGCTTGACCACTAATTTAGGGTACAAGCATATAAGGCTTATTTGTATGTGCCGTTCTGGCTTTGGGATTAAATGAAATCTCTATTCCTCTGTTAAAAAAAAAAAAAAAAAAAGCTAAACAAGTCATTGACACTAAGTTAAAAAAAAAATGCTCTCTCTCTCTCTCTCTTTGAGTTCTCTCCTAAGATTTTCTCGTGGCAGATTGTGTTTGTTTGTTTTTTTAATCCGGGATGGATCTTTTGCTTAATCCTACTCAGGTTCTCAAGAAGGTGAGGGTTATGGCTTTGTGCGTGGGCTTCTCTTAGTAGTGGGTGGTTTTGGCCTCCTTCTCTTTGTTTGTGTTGCCTTTGGTGGCGCATCTAGTACGTGTCCAGGGTTGATTGCAGCCTGGGTTGTTACTCCCAGCAGTGTTTCTCCGATGGGCATTGTGGTGGGCCGCTTGTTGTCTGCTCAACATCCGGTGGTTTCAATTCTAGGGGATTCGTTGTTGTCTACCTTGGCAATCTTCAACAGACCGATAGATCCCGCACAGACTCATCTCGCTTCGTTTCTTGTCTGGGTGATGGGCCTCCTGTCGAAGATTATGAAGGAGGGGGCTTTTATGGAGAGTCGATGCTTGGGAAGGTGATCCACCTCAACAAGGATGGGGGAAGGGGGGTTTCAAGATTGTACACGGGCATGGGTGTGTCTCTGGCATGCGGTTGCGTTGGTGGTCGATGGCGGTGCTGGTGATTGTCTTATCGGCGACAGTTGTGGGTATGGTAAGATGAGCTTGGGCCATATCCCTAGGGTTTGGGCTTAGGGTCCAACTTCAGGGTGCTACTGCTAGGGTTGACGGGCTTTCGACCAAAGTTTTGGGTACTTCTGCTAGGGTTGTTGATGGTTGTAGTCTTAGTGTTTTGTAATGGGCTTTGTGCTGTCAATCTTATAGCTCATGTGCTAGGTGCTTCTGGGGAAGCACTCTCTGCGTAGGAAGTTCCTAGAAACTTTATGAATAAATTGGGATTTGAACTTGGCTTGGTCCGGTTCATTTCCTAATAGTGTTAAAGTTACTTGCACTATTGGTTACATTGTTGTCCAAGGCTTCCTTACTTAATTAGGGTTCTAGGCTTTTTAGTTCTCTAAGCAGTAGTTTGATTCTGACGGTTCCAATATGAGTTGGATACTGCGTATTGTATGTCTCTTTCTACTTATTTAATAGATTGACACCCCTTATTAAAAATAATAATAATAATAATAATAAAAACACTACTCAATACAATTAATAATTTCTTTCATCAACCAATCAAAAATAATAAAATATTCAAATTTAACTAAATTTTAATTATTGTTGTTGGAGTGGGAAAGCTTTGAAAAAAAGTTGGGTAAAATAGATTTCAGGTATATTTTATAACACAATAGAAAATTTTAAATCATGTTATTGGAGTTACTCAAACGGAAATACATTTTAAAACATGAGACCATAACTAAAAAGATATGCATTTAGAATATATGCGCATTTTTAGCAACGCTATCTATTTTTTTAATCAAAGTTTAGCCAAAGTTGCTAAAAAAGTTGTTTTGGCAGCAATTTTTAAACTACATCTGTATCAGTTTTCTCTATCTTAGTTAGTTTTGAATTTATATTATTTTTTGAATGAAGAAAAAATAGTTCAATTAATAAGTTACATATAAAAATTTAAAAAGAATTCTTTTGAATTAACAAAAATAATAGAAAGGTTTATCTCACTCTTTATTTATTTTTATTTTTTTCACAATTTCTTTTAAAAAGAGGATCAAAGGGTTTCACTCCTGCCCCCATGGTGACTTGAACCCATGACTTCGTCACTTATAGAAATCTGTTGTAGTTGCTAAAATTGATAAAAAGCTAATTAAATATGTTCTCCAAAATAACTAATAAGCCAAGATATAAAGTCTGATACTTTATCAATTTAGTGATAAGCTAGTTATGAGCTTAATTCAAATACCATTTATTTTTTTGAGAAATTGAAAAACGAGAGAAAACCTTAGTTGGATCCTTCTAGTCTCTTGACTCTCTTCCCTAGGGTTTGATGTCTTTGTCTACTCAACATCTATTTCTTTATTCTAGCAGCTTCCTAGAAAATCACTGTTAAGGATTTTTTTAATTTTTTTATTTGGGGCTATGGGCAATGCCGCTGATGAAATAACACAATTTTACACAAAGAAAATGTGATTTTAGAGCACCCACTACCTATGTACGAAGTCATGGGTTCGAGTCACTATGGGGGCAGGAGTGAAACCCTTTGATCCTCTTTAAAGAAAAGAGAAAAGAAAAAAAAAAGTGTGATTTTAGTAAATTGAATTTTTTATATATACAGAATCTACGATGTTTTTAGCAACTGATGTCAGCTCATAAATTTCTTTTCAAAATCTAGGGAATATAGTTAACGAATTTTTTGAAAGCTTCTAGAATTTATAACAAAAAATCTTCTAAAATAGGTCTCGCTGGTGAGTGTGATCTGGTGTGGAAGCAGATGTATCTAGTGTAGGTGTAAGGGTATCTCTATTAGACTACTCGCAAATGATCATTTTGGAGTACGTTTGCTCAAATTAAAGAGACTCAATTAATCCCAACGCTTTCATGAAACTATTTCATCTATTTGGGGGCTAAGTTGATTTGGAAGCATTCTTGTGAGAGATTTATTTTTTTGACTCTACCGGTTATTGGACCGGCAGCACCCATCGATGGTCCTTGGATCTTTTTGCGAACTCGATGTTGGTTATTATTGCCTACAACAGCTTAAGCGATATTAGTTTTGGCTCTCAGTAGTAATTAGTGCCTGTCGTTTGATTCGACAAGGTGTTACTCTCGAGTATTACAATCAAACTAACTCGTAGGCGATAATTCGCTTTTTGCTTCTTGGGTTTGGGATCTCACAATCCCTATGTCCATTTGTTATTGGACAAAATCTTCGTATATTGTTTAATTCCTTCTGATTCTTACTAGGTTAGGGAATGAGTCTCATCTGTTGCACGATTCCATGAGGTTTTTTTAAGGGTCAGGTCTATAGCTTTGTTGATTCATTAATCATTATGTAAGTTAAGATTATTATGTATTGGCATTACTTATACAAAATAATAAGTGTTAGACCTATCTTCGAACTATGTGAGTGTTTGAGTGTTACTCTTAATGGATTAACATCCCTCCCTTTCATATGTGCTATTAGCGTATTATTCGAGGTTAGAGCTATTCGCGTTGGCTGTAAATTCATATGTGTTTGTTCGTATTCACTTACTGCATTTCTTTGTATCTGACCTACAAGAATTAAGGCCGGTAGTTGTTTACCTCAATTTGTCGGTTTTACTGCGTTAACAAACCTCTAGTATTTGTGTTCTTCTTATTTCCCTTGTGATTGTAAAATTTGTGTTGTTCTCTTCACGATAGATTTGAAAGTATGAAATTTGGGTCGTAGGACTGATAAACTGTCTATAATTCTCTTGTTGTAGTTGGTTTTAATTAATTTAAAATTGAACATAACTTCATCGAAGAATATTAACTCCCTTTTAGGCTTAAACGAGATCCATCATAGTAACTGCGCGCAATTTGTAATTGATCCGGGATATTCCTTGGTTTGACGAAAAGAGTGGAGCCGCGGTGACTACTAAAGATAGCTATGTTGTTGCCTTTGAGTTACGCATGCTAAACTAAGAGCAAGTGCATTGGTTTCACCTTGACTGGTCATAGTCAAGAAAAATCCTATGTGGTGACCTTGCTCTCAATTTCCCTACTTGCACCGTTGGTTTTTTGACCGGGCAAAACCAACTCTATCTTGACTACAGCCAAGAAAATAGTCATACCCATGACATTTTCCTTGCCCAGCCAAGGCTTGTGCCAGCTCGACCCACACCTAAACGTGGGTGACAGGAGGAGGAGAGAGAAGAGGTCAGGCGACCTCGGGGGCAGCAGCAGCAGAAACTGAAGCAGCAACAGCAAGCATACCCGCCTGGGGTTGCTTCGATCTCCACCTGGGGGCAGCGTCTGGGCGGGCTGAGGCGACGAAGCGGCCGGACGAGGTGAGGCGACCTCGGGGGGGGGGAGGGGGCCGGGTCCTTGGCCGGAGGACGGAGAAAAATCCGGGTCGGGTCGGACCTTCGTCTGGTGCAGCTGCGAGAGAGAGAACTGGAGGGGGGGAAATGAAAAACTGAAAATTTAAGATCCTTTTAAACAAAATAGAATTTTTTTTTTTTTGCTATTTATGGAAAATTTTCAGATTTCAAAAATTCATAATAAATTCATACGAACTCCGAATATTGCGTTCCACGTATGCACGAGATCGTATCGACGATCTCTATAACTTTCATGAAGGAAGTTTTCCCAAATTATGTATGTGTAAAAAGTCGATTTTCGAGACCCCTTAAAATTATATAATAATGAACAGTGTTGACCGGACAAGAAAAACAACGGGTGTAAACCCATGTCCAGTGGCAGTGAATAGTAACTTGACTGGTCGAATTCTTGACTTCTCGACTTTGTCTTTTCTTGACTACGGGTGCACTTGCTCTAATCAATGATTGGATCGTCCTAGATCAATTCTGGTTCAACTCTTCCCTTCCAATCCATTGGATGACATTACGTTGCTCTCTCCCCCTTTGAAGTCGTGATCCCTCACTTATGTAGCTAAGAGTATTTCCAACAGTTTTTTTTTTTTTTTTTTCAAAAATCCCAATTACAAAGACTTAAAAGTTAATGTTTCTATAATTTTATTAATTATGTTAAAGAAATTCTCTCAAATCGTATCATTTAGTTGAAGCCATTGTAACTTTCAAATTATCATGATGATCAGTGTTTTTATTCGAGTTAATAGAATTGTGACCCCACACCCCCTCCCCACCCAAATACAAGATGTCATAATCATTGTTGACAAGAGAATATTAGTCAGCCTTTTGTTAATCAAAAGTAGAATACAAATAGATTCCTTAATTATAAGCGTGATTACATGCAGTCGCAAGTCGTTAACCAAAACCATGCAGGTAATTAAACCTGAATTACGCAAATTTAGAAAGAAGGCTGAACGCCCTACAACCCCGTTCCGTCGGGAACCAAACATTCTAAAACACCTCCGTTTTAAGCAGGACAAGCCCACGTGGCGGTCATGTCAAACGGGTCCCACAACCCACGGCCTCTGGTTATGTGGATACATTCGATGGCTCTCTGCCCCAGTCGCTTCTCCATCCCCTCTCTCTCGCTCTCTCTCTCTCTCCTCTATCATCTTTCCGTTTGTTTCTCTCTCTCTCTAATAATTCCGGCTACTTCTCTTGTCAGATTCCGGCCAACCCCTTTCTTTCCCTTTATATATACCCAACTCTCACCCTCCCCTTTAGCACTCTTACATTTCAATTTTCACACACCCTCCCCACCCACCCTCTCTCTCTCTCTCTCTGTCAGTCTCAGTCTCAGTCTCAAGTCTCAAGTCTCAAACACACCAACTGCTCTAACACAATCACCCACCAGCTCCATTATCATCACTGACTGAATAATACATGTACTTTCATGCGGACCCTTTACGACCAAACCGTAGCACGTACCATTTCTTTAACAGTGTAACCTCGTTTTTGGTATAGTATAGAGTAATATAATCCAACACCTTTCGAATTCGTGACCGATCTCGAGTTCAGTTGTGGACAGAAATTCCAAAACTTTGTTTTGTGATCTATGAACAGAGCGCTGCCGGAGATGTTGAACTGTATGAACGCGCCGGGAGGCCTCGTCGCCGGAAACTGTACGGACATGACGGTGCTGGACAGACAGAGGACTCGGATGAGGTGGCAGCAAGACCAGTTCCAGCAGCAGCCGCAGCAGCAGCACCAAGGCTACTTTGGCGGGAACGAGCTCAATGGGGTGTTCAATCACGTGCCAATTCAGGCGAGCCAGGTTCAGAATTTCCAGGGGTTGATCGGGCTCGGCGGCGACTTGGGGATGGGGCAGGCGGTGAAACCCGACCTGAGTTCGGAAAATGGGTGGACCGAATTGGGTTATGGGTCTTGTCGGTTTGAGATGAATAATATTTCCAGGACTTTCAGCTGCCCGCCCAAAGTTGCCGCCGAGACTGAGAGCAACAACGCCGTCGCGCCTGCCAAGATTAGCTCGCCGGCCGGCAAGGAAAGCTTTAAGAAGAGGAAAGCCGATAAGGCACAAAACAATAAGGTCTGTAATTCTCTCTTTCATTTTCTTGATTCCTCTGTTTTACTGCTTTAAACTTCATCCACATTCTTATTTATTGCTTCATCTTTGCCAAGTGCTTTTATGTATTTTGGTTTTATAAGTTGACTCTGAAAAGGGGTCAATCTTTTGGTCAACTTTTTGCAAATTGGCTTATGCAAATCTTTCTGGGTTTTCTAGGCTGTAGCAGAAGATGATTCCTCGGACAAAAGAATGAAAGGGTGTGCAGAGGAGGGTGACTCCAAGATCACAGAACAAAATAGCACCAAGAACAACGACAGAGAATCTTCTGCTGATACTTCAAAAGAGAATTCAAAAGCTTCCGAGGTTCAAAAGCCGGATTACATTCATGTCCGGGCGCGCCGAGGTCAGGCCACTGATAGCCACAGCTTGGCTGAGAGAGTGAGTATTACTGTTAGAACATATTGGCACTCTTTTGTTGTTATGCCATAGATCCTGCTGTTCGATTTTGTGTTATTTATGCAATTTTTGCTTGTGATCGTGAAGGTGAGGAGGGAAAAAATTAGTGAAAGAATGAAGTATCTGCAAGATTTAGTACCAGGGTGCAACAAGATCACTGGCAAGGCTGGTATGCTAGACGAAATCATCAATTATGTTCAATCCCTTCAACGACAAGTAGAGGTGACATACATTTGATCTTGCCATCACTTGTTGAATTTCCTGGATATCTTTTATTCTTGTGTATTCTTAATTTTGATCCTCTTCTTAATTAACAGTTCCTGTCTATGAAACTAGCTGCTGTTAATCCGAGGCTTGATTTCAACATCGACGACTTGTTTACAAAAGAGGTAAGGAGACTTTAAATCCCACAAGGTAACTAGTGCATGAGGATGGTCAACATATAATCTCTAAAATAGACTGAAAAAAGAAACAAAACTGCTTGAAATGGCTTAACAAATGAAGTAGCTTTAAGTAATCATCAATCTGTTGATCCAAATATATGTTGCTAACTCTAGTTTTGCTTGAAAATTGACAGATGTTTCCTGCAAACATGGCCAATTTTCCGACAATTGGAATGTCATCAGAAATGACTAGTTCTGCATATCTTCAGTTTAATCACATACAACAATTGCTTCAATGTTCGGGATTGGAGAGTGGGATAACTTCCCCTGATTCAGCGCTGCTTCGAAGAAGCATCAGCGCTCCTATATCAATCCCTGAAACATTTGTTGACACATCCTGCTTCACGGTAATTTCTTCTACACTTGTATATCTAGTATAAACCCGATAAATTTAGCAATATTTTGATGGTAGATTATGTATGCTCTTGCAGCAAGTCCAACCTCCTACAACTTGGGATGCCGATATACAAAACCTTTTCAATGTGGAATTTCATCAAGGAAGAACAGCACAATTTCCGTCTCAACCATTTACAGGTAGATAGAACTAAAAAATCTGTCTTTGGTGCCTTTTTAGCATTCCATATAACATTGCTCTGAGATAAAGATTAATTAGGTTTAACCACCTTGACAGAGACAGGACTGCATAGACCCGCAAGTCTCTAAGCAGAGTTTGCTTAGAAATGTCCTTTCTAATTGGAATACGTATATAAAAGTTGTGTAGATGAACCTCCATCTCCTTTTCTTCCAAAATCGATAAACCACAGATTTTCTCCTTTGATGATTACGATATTGCCTAAACATTTTGGATAGAAAGTGGAAGCAGTTAAAGGGTCTGATGCATTTTGACTCTGTAAACCACATAATGGCTATCATCAGTAATAGTGATGATGTATGTCCATTATATAAAAGTCTTGAGCAAAATGAAAACGGTCCCCCCAATTCAGAATATTTAGTCTATAATTCACTCAATCAACTAGTGATGATGCTAAATTGAAGTGGAAACCAGTCCATGTGTAGTTGTATCTTATCCCACATTTCTTATCTAATAGCCCTCATTATTTTGCAGGTTCCATTGAAGCTAGCAATTTAAAGATGGAGATGTGAACCAAACATTGATCAATCATTTGATGATTCTTGGAAGCGTTTACTTAATGCCTCTGATCCAGATTTTTTTTTACTCCTAAGTACATAACATATTTATGTTTGTAAGTATACCTACAACATAGTATGAATAAAATAAATTCCTCCTATTAACCATTAACACCTTCCATTCTCCATATTACTATAGCAACAACCTAACAGAATTTGCAAGTACTTATAAATGGTTGATGGCGAAAAGAAAATGGAACCCCTTGTTTCAAACAAGTTACCATTGAACCCATTGAAAAGATTAAATTACCATCCATATGAAGTAAAACTGTAAAAGTGAAAGACAAAGCTGCGCATCATAAGCAAGTCACAATTGTGAAGCAAATAGCTGTAATTTGGTGATGGAATGCAGCTATGCAAGTTGTCTGTATGATAGATGAATATGAGAGACAAGTTCAAACAAGCACTACATGAGGGGCAGCCGGTATGAGCCTACCGGTGGACCTTCTCAGCCCCCCTTTTAGAAGAATAATAATATTTGTTGATAGAGACCCTGATAATTTAAGCAAACAGAGTGATGAACAGGGTGTGACAGCAATTTAAAGCAGAGCAAACAAAGCAAATTGCCAAGAAACATGACGAATTTGCTGATCCAAACCTTACATATTCAATTGGTTAAACTTGTTTTCATGTGCCTGCTGAGTAAAGCATTCACAAGTAATAATCAAGATGGGTTGAGATTTTTATTCCCAATTCATCGATGTGTTTATCTCTTATATCACATGGTCAGCTGATGAGCAATAGGAGGTTTATACAGCAATGAGCAATAATCAATTTTTCAATTCAACTAAAACGAACAGTTCATATCATAGAATGACATTATAATAAACTCCTAAAAATATAGTCGGCGCTCAAACTTAAAACTCTCAGTAGATAGTCACTTTATATATACCAAATTAACACCTACATTTGTAATGAATGATGATGATGTAGATATAGATAGGGACCCCAAAGTACAAGAAATAAATTATTTGATACTCAATCTGAAGGTGAATGATGAATTCAGCAACATTAAAGTTGAAACGGCCTTTGCCATAAACATGCATCACTGCAGACGACCAGTTAGAAAGTTCATATGCACTTAATACTATATGTGAGCATGGATGATTCTAGAAAAGCATGTCATGTACATATGAAGCCTCATCAACTACCCATTAATTTAGGGGTATGCAGCAGAGAAGAGGACGGTTTCTAAGGCTATCCAGGCTTATCTTTCAGCTGAATACTTGGAAAGAGAACGAACAAACTCAAGAGAGGTGATTTTCTAGGTCCTCCCATTTTTCAGGCATATACATAATTTTCGAAAAATACTCTCATACCTTATGCTTTTCAAAAGATATCTACTCGTGCTTTGCAGTAAAAATTTGATATATACAAATAAATGTATACAGATATGTATGTCCTATTATAAACATGTAACTCGAGAGTACTCCTCTAAAGAAAAAAAAACAGTTAATCAACCACAAACCGTGTATCTTCGTTGCCTCATTTTGGCAACAAGACTTTTCTTTTCGTGGTACTGAGGCAATGAATGTAAATTTTCACTACAGGTATAATTTGTAAACATCGATCACAGGGGAACGAATAATCTGTTGCTATAAAAATCTATGTGTATGCCAAACCCTTCCCCGCTAAGTATACTTTCCGCAGGCAGCTAATAGTTAATGAAATATGAACCTTATTGCAGAAACCATCTTCACCACGGATATTTTTGTCACCTAAAGCTTACACGTCACCACCAAAAATTATCTTCTCTTGTTGAGTTTCCTCTCTTTCGTCTCTCTCTATCAAACAATGAAGGTACGTCACACTGTTGTAGTTTTACTACATATACAAAATAGAAAGGGAAGCTTTCAAGTATTAAGTTGCAGCAAATTGGTTTGGGACCACTGCAGATTTCTGATTTCACATAACTTACTGCGTCTTTTTCCTCTTGTAGTTAGAAATCAAAAGGATCATCTTTCTTCATATTCAAGCCATATATAATAGTGAGAATAGGAGGTGGATCTGGCCTCATCCAAAGGAATGATCTCTTTGATTCTCTTTGTTCCTATTGATAGTGAGATATGATCTTGCCCTTTCCTTTTCTTGGGACGCCTTCAACTTTTTGTGAAGTTTTTTCTATAATCTCTAGGACTCTTTCCCACCTTTCACTCTACATGGTGCTGTATTAAGGAATAAAATGCTAAACCTAAAAAGATTCTTTCTGCATAGTGCAAATGAGTTCACTACAAATTTGTTTGGAGCTAGTCAGCTCCTACTTTGTGTCTTTTTCTTACCAAGAGAATCCAAAAGGTTACCACTTACCACACAACCCTAAAATTTATGGTTCATTTGAAGACAGGAAGCTTGTGAGAGGCATAACGACGATGCTAAGAGTGATGACGACCCAAGTGCACAACTCGAGGTGAGATTCGGTTTTCAGTTGAAATACTGACGTTGGGCCTAACAAAGAGGGAAACATAGAGACCCCAATAAAACCCAACATGTACATTAAAATGCAATCAAGCCCCAATATGATATACAAAAGTACATATACTAGGTTTATTGGACAAAGCCTCATCCTCAATCAAGGTTTGCAGCCAAAGTTATTGGGAAGCTGTTTTTTGAACCCACTGGATGAAAAACCTCTCTCTGTGGGTTTTCTCTCTAACACCTTGAGAGTCGGTGGCTTTACTCCTTGCCCTTCGTGGGCAATTTTCCTTGGGTTCTATCCCAGATCTGAGGCTTCGTGCCTCTATTTTCGGCTTATTTCCCTTCTGTTGTCGTTCTTTGTTTGTTCCGTTCTTATCTATGCTTTCCGTTTGAGTTTGTTTTCCGATCTGCTTGCTTTCACCCCAGTTCCTTCCAGTCCAAATTTCAGCTTCTTTCATCTCTCAAATCATTGACCACCTTTGATTGTTGCTACCTCTAGAGCTTTTCCTTCTGCCATGGATTGTATATATGCTCCTCGGAGCACTGTTTTAAACGGGGCTTTCCCGTTATTGCACGTAAATCCGGTGAATACGGTTGTGCTTCAAGGGGGGCCTGCACAATCTTTGATTGTCTGTCTCATTGATCCCTTTGTGGATCTCCTGTCTCTTTCTCTTGTTCTGGTTTCTGTGTTGGCAGAGGTTGATCTCCTCCTTGGAGCTGATTTGAGTTTTGTGACTTTCTTCCTTGGTTTTGGCTGGAATTTTCCTGGGTGTGACTCAATTGGATCTGCCATCGGTGCGCTGCTGTCCACTTATTCCTCTTGGCGGCTCGGGCGAAGCTGTCTTCCTCGATGTGTTGTTGGGATGGATTGCTGGGTTGCGTTTCTGGTGGTGTTGTGTGTGGGCTCGTCTGGTTTGGGCCTAGGTTCTTTCTTTTTTCGGTGTGTGCTTCCAGCTCTTCACCTCGTGGCGGTGCAGATCTACGCGGCGGTGCTGTTCTTCGCGGTGGTGCTGCGTTTGGTCTTCAACCGGTGGCCGGGTTGTAACTTGGGTAGCATAGCTTGTGGCCCAGTCTGTTGGGCCTTTGTTTCTGTTTTCTTTGGTCGGCCCAGTTTTGGTGTTTGTAATTTGGTTTTGTTTTAATATAAGTTACTCTTATCTGCCAAAAAAAAAAAATCAAGGTTTGCAGCCCCCATGTGGGTTGGTGCCAACTGGGAAGGTTCTAGGATGCCCTATTCCATAAGTAATTGGGAGAACAAGTAACAAACCCGTAGTAAAATTACTTTTACTCTTGGCCACATAATAGTTGGATACTTAACCTCCAAGGATCTAGTCATTACAACTCAAGGATGCCTACACTCCAGAGACCAGATATCATCTATTTTAACACTGTTCTACGCCATAAGAATACCACTCACTAAACTCAAGGAGAAGCCTATCACTTAAGTTTAATGTCTCACTGACTTGATCATCAGAATTCCATTACTCTAATTCTCATTCTTCGTCTAATCACAAAGCTGGAGGCAGTAACAAGAATTTTTCTCTGACGAGAGCAAACCCAACAAAATAGTTTCAACGGTGTAGTCTACGAATAATAAATGCCTTTATTAATCCTTTATTAGGCTTCTACAATGTAAAGCCAGTGAGCAACAGTAGCCTTGAAACTCATCTGTATAGCCAATCCTCTAGGTAGTCTGCTTATTAATTTTCTTGCAAGAAAATCAACTTTCAAATCAAAATTTGGGTTCAGCTAATGTAATGAAGTGTGGGTGAATACCGTGTATTGGCATGTCAGGGGAGTGCAAGATGCATACTCCCCTTTTATCTGTTTTCACTGCAAACTGGCTTCCCATACTCACAGTTCATAGAGTCAAACTTACAAGGTAATGATAATGCAATTAACTGCATGGGTTGGGAGAAATCCAAGGTCAATCTCGAGTTCATCTGCTATCATGAAGTTCAAGTGAATATTGAGGATAGAGAATGACAGAAATGTAGAGTCAGAATCAGTCTCCTCTATCTTCTATGATTGAATCACCCATTCAGACTTACACTAGGCTTATAGCAGAATCTGCCCGCTTACATTGTTCTCCAAATAATGAAACTAAGAAAGCCATAAATGCATCTACTATAATAGTATCTACACATAACAAAGTTTAAACAATACCAGCAGTTTAAGCTATACAAGGAATTCTGAACATTTCATGTAACTATTAATTGGTATTAGTTGATTCTTACAAGGCCTCCAAGTTCCGAATACACACATCCAAGCTAGCATTTACTAACGAAATTTACAGAATAGTTAAATACTGAACAACAGTTCTAAACATACCGTGAGTTCCACTAGCTAGATCAATGACTCTTCTCCAACTTCTGCCAATTCAAGATAGATATGTTTCAGTTTATATTTTCTGAATCCAGTGAAGTTCAAGGTTCCAATTATAAGAAGGGAATTAGTACCTTTTCCAGGAACAATTATAACAGGAGCTGATTTAAAGTTGTGGACGCAATACTCACTGACACTCCCCTGTAGTACACTGAAGAAATCCCAGCAATTAATTTGAATCAGTGACTGAATGAGAGACAGATTGACAGACAAAAATAACAAAGGAGTGAGTCACAGAGAAACAGAGAGAAAACCTTTGAATTAAGCTTCGGCCTCTACTACCCATGACCACAGCTACAGGCTTTATTCTTTCTGCTTCCTTGCAAATTACCTTACCTGGATCCCCTTCCATAATTCGAGCATTAGTCCTCACCTACTTCCAAAAAGATTATACAAAAATTAAACATAAAGAATACCCGAAAAAAGAATTTAAGCATGTTATTTGTCTACTTCTCAATATCCCATCACAGTTTACATATATTAGTTTTATCCAAAACTACAAATGAACAATAGTAACAATGCTAGAGTCACCAGAGTTGTTCAACAATTTTGCTCACCAAATGATTTACAGATGCAAATATCAAAATGATACCAAGTGCCAAGTTCACCTTAAGAATTGCAATAGGCAAACCAATGACCAAAAGTTGTTCGACTATAATGTCCAGGTTTGAAACCCAAATGAGATCATCGACCATTAACAATATAAATTGGGAAATGCGCCTTACTCACCATAGCAACTTCGAATGCCTCGAGAGCAAGCTTCTGCATTAGCCCCTGGCTCGCTTCATAAACAATCTCGTTTTGCACACCTGAACACAAAGCACAACAGGTTTTACAACTTGAGCTACTAGCCTACTAAATCAAACATTAGGCCAGCGTAGAATCCACATGCATCTAAGGTTGAAAATAGCACATACCAAAAGATGATGCAAAGCCCAGAAAACCCCGACACATAAAAGTATGAAATTGATAAGAACAAGACTCATTGATGTACTAAAATGCAAACAAGAATGAAGTAAGTGATTATTAACTGGAAACTGCGTGGACGAGATGGATGGTGTCGGCAAGCCTGCAAAAGTGAATGAGGGCCCAATCGAAAGCGTGCTTGCTGTTGGGCCCATGATCGATGGCTATGAGTATGTCACGGCCTCGCCTCCTCTCCCCGGTCTCTCTCTCGAGGCCTGAGATTGAATGAGATAGCGTCACTTCTCTCCAGCCGTAAACTTGCTCGTCCTCCTTCACCGTTTCCAAAGCCATTGCAATTTGCAAACTGGGTTTCAGAAAGAAATGGAAATCTGGGATGGATTGTTGTTGTGGAATTTGGCTCCGGTGATTTTTGGGGAGTCTGGAAATGCGATGTGGTTTGGATGCCAACCGCCAGAAAGCGTGTCCATCTTTGCTTCTTGTTCTTGGTCCAACTTCTTGACCCGCCCCAAATTTGAACTTTAGTAGGACGTGTTTGCTTCTAAAATTTTGAATTAATACAAAAAAAGAGAGTTATAAATCTTATATCTCATATCTTATATAATTAAGCAAGTCTTCACTTTTGTTCTTATAATATTTTTCATAAGGATGTTTTCTCTCAACCCTAGCCGCCGCCGGCAAGGATTTCAATGGCGATTTCTTTCGCCAATCACAACTCTAATTGGTGACGTTTTCTTGCCTGGAGAGGGGAAGAAGATGTGCTGCCCTATTAGCTGCGAAGGCCGGCCTTCAAGTGCGAGACTCGTGTGCCAATCCCCCGACGGCGTTGTCTCTCCACTTCCCGAAGTAGAGGAGGAGCGTTGTGACTTGGCTCGAATGATTACGCGCTCCAATCTCGGAGCATTGAAACCTCAAGGGAAGGCCGGCCTCCAGCGTTGGTTGGTGGCGGTGGGCAGTATGGCTCTCCTGGGCAAGCTAGAAGGGCTGGAGGTTTCGAATGAGGGGGGTCGGACCCGACCACGCAGAGGCCGTCTAAAAGTTTCTGAAGATCGGCGGAGATGGCTGGAGCAGATGGTGGTCAAGGCGGGCTGGTTACGGTTGGTTGCACAGAGGGATAAAACAGGGCAGTGGTTCAGGTCCTGTGCCCAAAGTAGGGCGATGAAGATTGCGGCGCTCAGATTTGCAGGAGCGATGATGCGCTAGGGTGAGCTTCCGGATGGGGCGGCCAAGTTTCTGAAGCAAAGGGCTGCTGATACGGTGTTGCGCACATGTGCCGGCGACGGAAAAAAGGTGACGTCCAGTACTTGTTGGGTGCCCATAGTATGTTGGAGGCCCAAACCTCGTTGGGTGCCCAATCTGTTTTGGGTGTCCAAACTAATGTGGAGGCCCAAATTTAGGGGAAGGCCTAAATTGTTTTGGGTGTGCGATGCTACTTGGAATTGGTCTTGGCCTCACGTATGGACTAAGCTAACGGACTCGGGCTCTCTAGGATTTCGTATTTGGGATCCAGGAGGCGTAATCCAGCAAATTACACTTCTATTCTCTATGTTTGCAATAAGTCTATATACTATGTTTATGAGTCATAGTTTAATAGGCTTGTTCTGAATCAGTGAGCGATAAGTTCAAATATAGTTGGTCTATCCTATGTACTACTGTGGCTCCTCCACGAAGTCTTGTCTGGCCATTGTTATGTGTCAGCGGATGAGTATGTAATGGTTTTCTTGGCATGCGCTATTATCAATGGAATTACCATTATTTCAAAAAAAAAAAAAATATATATATATATATATATATATATATATATATATATATATAATTAAGCAAATTCTTGAGGGAATGGTTAAATTTTTGAACTATCATATATGTCTTCATATAATATAGATATTAATAAATAAATTATTTATATATGAGGATAAGATAGTCAATTGACTATATCATATTTCAAAAGATTGCAATACCTCCCATGAAAAATGGAGAAACTTTCTCAAAATCATGAGAGAAATTGCTGTAACTTTTTTTAATTTAAAAAAAAAAAGAAAAAAAACCAATTGACATGTGCGGAGCACATGTTAAGGGACTAGTATATAGAATTGTAAAAAAAAAAAAAAAAGAATTGTAAAAGCAGTTCCAAACAAGTCCTAAGATTTTTTTTTTTTTTTTTAAGAGTGAAACTTTCATTGTATTAATGGACTCAACAAGTAAGAAAAGGAAGCAAACTTTCATTGTATTAATGGACTAAACAAGGTCCTTTTAGAAAAAGAAAATGAAGCTTCTATTCATACCTCCTAAATTGGTATTTGGACCTTTCATTCTAAAATTTACACAAAACTTCCAATCTTGCCATTTTTTGTATCCACACAATTTTTTCCAATACAAATCTACTAGTAATATTTTTTTTTCATCACTTAAAAATTCAGTTTATAGCCATGACTTAACATCATTCACTAGGGTTGGGCTCGGGTAAGCCCGGCTCAGGTTTGGGCGGAATCCGACTTCGACCCGGAGTCCTCGATTGGGCCTAAATTTGGACCGACAACTGTTTCTAAATGGGCTGGGCCGAAATATTCGGTGACCCGAATTTTCAGTTCGGCCCAGTTCGGGTTCGGTTCTAAATAGGCTTTTATTTATTTATTCAGTATTCACGGCCCAATTACAAATCCATTAATACACAAATATTAAGTTAAAGCAAACCTAATATTTAGGGCCCAATTGGCCCAAATAATTTGCAGCAAGAATAAACATGCAAAACACAACCTGCCCATGAAATGCTCAATACAACAAGCATAAAGAGGAAAAAATGCAGTTCAATACACAGTTTCATAAAGTTCGAAAAGGAAAAAAGGCAGATTTGCACTTGGCTCTCGGTTTCGCCATCTTCGAACCATCTGGATTCTTCTGCTTCACAAAATGATCCCAGACTTCTGACTGGTTCTTCCTCTTCCCAAGTTCTTCAGCTTCACCGGTTGCTGCAGAAGTTGGTGTTGCAGCGGCAGGAGGAGACATGAGGAGTTGTTCGGCTTCAGCCGATGCTGGTGTAGTTCCGATGCTAGACTCAGTTGGAGTCTGTGACGTCCCATCACCAATCTACAAAATAAAAACAAACAGATAGACAAAGTCCCAATAAACAAGTTAACAATAAACTCCAAGTTAAAAACAGACTCCCATGAACAAGTTAACAACAGACTCCAAGCTAACAACAAGTTAACGAGAAACCCTAATTTGATTTCCAGAAACCCCAAATTAAAACCCTAATTTGATTTGCCGAACCCCTAATTCAAAATCCTAATTTGATTTGCATCAAAATTGAACATAATGAGAGAGTCCAGAGACTCGAGAGAGTGAAATTAGCTGAAAGTTTATATCAAATCAAGAACAATGAAGATTTTAACCCGAACCGTAATATCCAAAGTTTCACAAGTTCAATCCGAATCCTCACAAGTTTTACAGAAAACCTATCACAATAGAGAGTCCATGAAGATCGAAATGAAAACAGAGAAGCGAATTACCAAGTCGATCCATGTCAGAGAGGCGACAAAACTGCAAATTGATGTGAAGATCAGCGTGGTCGGGCTCGGTGTAAAGATCGGCGGGCAGCAAGCAACGTTCTGCAGCTAGATCGGGCTCAACGTGAAGATCGACGAGCAGCCAGCAGCGTTCTGCAGCAAGATCGGGCTCGGCGTGAAGATCGGCGGGCAGCCAGTAGCGTTCTGCAGCAAGATCAGGCTCGGCGTGAAGCGTTGTGGCGGTCGTTGCGGCGGTGTGTAGTCGGGCTCGGTGTGGAGTCGAGAGAGAGAGAATGAGATCGTACTCGGTTAGGGTTACTTAGGTTTAGGCGTGATCGGGTGCGAGTGTTCTACGTGCAACCAAATGTTCACCAGTCATAAATTGACACATAAGAAAACTAATAAAAATATATATAAATATAATAAACAGGCCGGTTCGGTTTTTTTGCAGTCGGTTCAGAGTATTAACCCTGTTCCGACCGGGTTCAATTCGGTCCGGTTCGAAAGCTGAAGATTTTTGCACTGCTTTTTCCGGCTCGGTAACCGCCACCATATTTTCGGCCCGGTTCGGCCAGTTTTGCCCTCCCGGTTCGGTTTCTGCCCGCCCTTACCATTCACCTTGTAAGCTTGGATACTCTTATAAACCTCCTTCTATTTGTTAATAAATCGTGCAATTTACAATACCACAGGAAGATTATTATCAAAATCAATTTCCCTAAACCCAAATCAGGCTAACAACATAGTCTACTCTAGCAAAAAAAAAACCATAAAAAGAGACCAAGATAACAATTAATGATCAACTCCATGAAGTGAAGCAATTAAGCCAAACTAGAAAGAAACAAAAAGAATAGGAAATAAAAATTGCTTTTCGATCATTATTTTCGCGATTGTTCTTCTCTATATTTTTTGTCCTATATTCTATTTTGCAATCTTCAACATTCTACCTTAATCAAAATTGCCCAATAATCCTCATGTATGGCTGTAAGAGAATGAGGGAGGGGGAAAGGGGGAGAAGAGAAGGTGCAGATTTTATTTAATTTTTTTAATCTTTCATTTTGTTCATTTTTTAGAAGGGTAAAGTTGGATTTAAAAACTTCAAAAAATTGTTGGAGGTCCAAATACCATTTTAGGAGGTATAATAAAACTTCCCAAAAAGAGAAAAAAATATAAAAAAAAGGTCCTTGTAATTCCTTGGACGTTGAAGATCTTGAAAGCAAGTCTCCTCAAGGCTACAACACAAGGGTGGATGATGGCTAGGCAAGATGAAGCTCACGACTCCTTCTTCTCCTCCTCCTTGGCTTGAAGACACAGAACTAAGAACTAGAGAATGGAGAGAGTTTTGGCGTATGAAAAGAATGAATGAATGAATGAAACATCCCAAGGGTGCATCTATATATAGGAGATGTCTAGGCCTTCTGGATCATTCTTTTAATTTCTAGGAATTATCTGATTGATCCACACAGCTTTAGCCAATCAAATAATTTCATGTCATCATTCTTGTGTCATCCAGCCAATGAAAAGCCTTCAAAATTGCACCTTGATTCTAGGGAAATATTATTTGTCGAATTTACATGAATATTTTCTAATTTTATCTCTTTATTTCGGCCAAAGAAGGAGAATGGGCAACAAGAAATGTATCTGGACTTGATTTCATCCTTTCTATATGTTGTAATCCCTTAAAACTCTCCAAGATAACTCTAAAAACGTCACTTTCTAGACCCCCTTGTATATCTCACTGCAAAAAGAATTATTTCACTTAAAATTCACTCCTTTTGTGTCCAAGAAACCCAAGTATACTTAGGTCTCTTTATTTGCCGCAATATCCCAAGTTTCTAGAATATTTTTGAGCTTTCTTGAGTAATCTTGAAGTCACATGGTCTCCTAGAGCACTCAGGTTTCCTAGCCCCATCAGGACTCCTCATGCAAGGACTCTTCATATAAAATGTTCTTGAACCTTACGGAATCTACTTTTGCTTTCCTAGTTCAACTGGGACTCCTTGTGTCATTAAGATTCATTTTCCTGGCAGGAGTAGGTTTCCTAGTCCCAACTAGGACTCTGCATTTTTAGCCATTTTTCTTTATTTCTCCGAATATGTTTCCTAGTTGACTCAGGATTCCTACTTTGACTGGGATTCTTAGTCGGACCAAGAATTCCTTGTTGGACAAGGAATACTCTATTTCTTCATTTCAGCTCATTTCTGCATCCCTTGTGCCTTACCTTTGTCATTTCCAATGTTTCCTTTGCTTCTCATGCTATTTTAAGCTCATTTCTGCTTCATTTGCTCCTATGTACCTAAAAATAGAAACTAAGTTAAAAACCGATTTAGCTAAGGAAATAACTAAGCAAAATATGATGAATTAACTATTAAAACGTCGCATTAAAATACTCCTATCAAATTCCCTCACACTTAGCTTTTGCTAGTCCCTTAGCAAAATCAAAACAAAGAAACAAAGACTCAAAATTCAAAAATACACTAAGTATGAAAACGAAAAACTCGAAGGAGTATGCCAACCGCCAGAGAAAGCGTGTCCATCTTTTCTTGTTGTTGTTGGTCCAACTTCTTGACCTGCCCCAAATTTGAACTTTATTTGGGCGTGTTTGCTTCTAAAATTTTGAATTAATACAAAAAAAAAAAAAAGTTATAAATATATAGAATTGTAAAAGAAAAAAATATGTGTCTATGTTGAGTTTTAAAAATATTTGAATGTGGTTTTGAAAAACGCCTAACAAAGCGACCAGTGTTTACTCGTTAAAAAGTACTTTTTAGATATTTCAAAAGCAGTTCCAAACAAGTTCTAAGATTTTTTTATTTTTATTTTTTAAGAGTGAAACTTTCATTGTATTAATGGACTAAACAAGGTCCTTTAAAAATAATAATAAAATAAAATAAAAAATAACCAAACAAGGTCCTTTTAATTAAGGTTTGAGGACAGCTACACTAGTCCTTATTCAAAAATAAATAAATAAAAAATGAACCAAACAAAACCAGAATAGAACATACACCAAAATAAGCAAACCTAGGCCTACTAGTACACGACAATTTTATAAGAATTAAACGCTCTAGTGCCTGTTACAAAAACAAAATGCCTTGCCTTCAAAAGGAGAAACATATTCTACTAGTCACCCACACCAAGCATGCAATTGTGGTACTTGAACACCTATCAGTTCTAAGAAGACTCATAGAAGCACCACCTGCCCTTACATGCTAACAAACTTGCAAAAACTAAGCAGTTGCAACCTCCTTCCCCTTATGGTTAGAGTTATTAGAACCTTTGGAAAATTAAAACAGGGGCAAGTCATCTTCCCTTACACCAGCATTCTTCTTCTTCTTCTGACTTGAGCCTTTAAGTTTCTTGGGTGAAGTTTTAGTCTTCATCGTACTTGATGAATTACTTATAATAGAATTCTTGTTAGAAACTTTGCTCTTGCTTCCACTATTACGTCCCCTCTTCTTCAACTCCGACTTCAGTATTGGAACCTAGAGCAGGCCCTATACTAGTAGCATCCAAGTTGGATCTGCCCACCACAAGGCTCAGCCGGGGCTTCTTCAGTGACGACTCCACTTGCACTTTTCTTGGACGACGTTGCGCACTTAGACTGGTTTCAGTCGACTCACTAGCTTCAATCTCCCTGATTATCACACGCTTCTTTTGCTTAGGGGTTGAGAGTGTGAAACCACCAAACATTTTCACCGCCACTAAGAAAGGCACCACATGCAGCAATTTAGCTTTGAAGACCAACATGAAGCAGTAACAGCAAGCGTCGTTGAGGTCGGAGATTCAACCTACATCAGAGACTGGTTTAGATTATAGTGCACTGCCTCTGAATGATTGTACATCTCCGTCGGAAGCGGTGGCCCCGCAGAGGGTAGGCCCACATGCGTCCTAAACCCACAAGTCTAACATCTTCCAACTAGGTTTTCAAAGAAAAAATCTACATGTAACACAATCCCATCCTCCACCATAAAATTGCACTTGAACATGATCGACTATGTCAAAACAACCTTGACCCGAATTTGAACCCTACCAGCAAACAACTCTCCTTGATCCTTGCAATGAACATACCTAAAGAGCTTCTACAAAATATGATGCATTTGTCCCCTTTGAAGAGCAGAAGTGATGCCGTTAACCCTAATCTAGATCAAACTGTAAATTATTCAAGGGCAATAAATTGATCCGTGCAACACCGTCCTACCCATCACCACTGGAGCATGCTCTAAATCTCATAGACCGCCCTTAAAACCCAGAATCGATCAGAAGTCTCTGTGAACATGTAATGATCCCCATGTTCCTGGATTTGGTATCGACTAGAAAAATGCCATGCGCATCTGACAATGCCTTTGAATGAGCCCTTATCGTAGCCTTATAGGCACGAGCAGTGAGCAGTTTTCCTACCAACAAAGCTTGGGAACACCGGAGACTGAAGTCTTTAGAAGATCGTAGGTCAATCAGGCCCTTCCCATGGGACGACACAAGTTGCAAAACCATTTCATCGATGGATGACATCAGAGGAGTAAGTGGAACCACGGAGGTTTGGGAAATCTAGGGTTTGGTTTGCTGCAACCAGACGTGGCTAGGGTTTTTTTCCTAAGACTTTTTTATTTGTTCCAAAGTTACAATGCAGACTCCAAAGTACATAGTTAATACAAATTTTTACACTATTGTTCATTGTAAATGATATTATTAATATTACCTTAAAAAAAATACAATGCAACTTTTCTTGTTCGTTCTGCAAGGCCTGACAGCAATACAAATTACAGATATTTACACTATTGTTACTGACATTATTAATATTACCTAAAAAAAAAAATTCAATGAAGCTTTTCTTGCTTGTTTTGCAAGACATCGGTAAATTCTCGATGATAATGATGATATTGGCTGTGACCTTCTTTTGAATTCTCAAAAACTTCTGTCGCTCCACCCCTTAGGGATAGAAAATCAACTGATGTCTTTGTTGTGATATTGAAGGAAAATCTTGGGCCTAGCTATCTCAACAACTTTCGGCACCTCGGCACCTCAAACACGAACTCCTGCAGTACTTTTCTTCTGCTTTGTGATGGTTATTTTGGTTGTTACTTGTCACGCCCCGGACCCAGGTCAAATTTGTTTTTAATATTTTTTCCGAAATACGAGTTGTGAGTAAAAAATAAGATAAGCAAATAGAAAACAAAATCTGACACTTTCATAATAGAATGAGCTTCTCATTTTAATATAAGGATGTGTACAACTCAAGATCAATAAGAGTACTCACTGAATGATGATCTTACATTTTCAAAACTTCAATTAACTCTAACCACTTTCAATCACTAATCTTCATAGTTCTCGTGTTTCATAACCTACAAGACTGTTAAGGGGTGAGCTCAATCTGCGGCTCAGTAGGGAGCTATTCCTCTTCAAACAAACGATAACCAAACAATCATCTTATGGCATGCATGAATGCATGTTCTATTCCTGATAATTCACACAGCAGAATAAACTAAGCCTACATGTTCCATACCATGTATTTTAACACGAAGGTGACTCAGAATACTCAACCATATGAACCTAGCCCTCCTTTGCTAGTCATCTTGTCCATGCCCCTTTCGCCAGTCCCGATTTATCTTTTTAATCCTATACTAATTGCGCATTAACAATGGCCATACTTGAGATCTGGTGTCTACTGAGGTTTTGGACTCAACTGTGCAAAAGATAAATGACCAACTTTCTTACTCCAATAACATTACACATAATACCATCACCACGCTTATACTTCATATGTCTAAACTAATTAATGCATCAATTGACAATATATACTTCGGAAATGTAATTGCATCCAATATTCAAGCATCCCAAAACAAGCATATCAAACAACATATATGCATACAATAAAAATGAGTAGAGGTTCATCAAATCCCCCTACCTAAATTCCAAGCTATTGCATAGATACATGTCCCTGCATAATAAGTAAATACCAAGTACAATTCACATTTCATATGCGTAAGCACATAATTTATTTTAAACACAAAGCTATCATTCTAACTAAAGAACATACTCCACTATAGAGCTGATGTTGTTTGGCTCCAATTTTGTTGCAGCTGGTCAACAGTCTCTTTTCTTGCGCGGGCGTGCCAGTACCGTCGGGTTTACTGAAGAGGTCTTGAATCAGCACTGCTCTTATAATGTTGTTGCTCCAAAAGCCACTGGTATTGGCTTGACTGATTCCATATAGGCCTCTAAATAGGCCATAAAGCTTGAATGCCACAATCTGGATTGCCTTTGTCATGAACTAACGCTTCCTTTGCCAACTTTATTGCCCCCCATGGATCTGGCGAAACTTGGGCAGGTTGTAGGAGATCAGAACTTTAGCGTGCCCCCCCCATGCGAAGGAGACTGCTTTTGATCGCGAATGAGGATCCTTCTCTTCCTTGGTGGTAGCTTCGCCATGTGTATAGCAGCAAGTATCTGCCTTGTTCGCTGGCTCTTTGTTGAGAATGCGATTGCTGCAGAAGAAGCCCAACTTGATGAACCTTTGGCTGCTTCTAAAGAAATAGGCCGCAACCTGGCCCGTGTCAAAGAACAGGCCACTTAGGCCGAAGCTAGTGCTATTGCGGCGAACCTCCGCGTGGAGGAACTTTGCTTGAAATTGAGCTTTGCGGGCCAATCTCTGTAGGCCCCCTCGAAAACCGTTCGGTCTCCTCACATGCTATTAATCCCTTCTTTTCTGAGATTTAAGGCATTAATCACTCGTTGAAAAACAACGGTCGTGAAAAAATAATGTCGTGAATAGAACAATTACCTCCTCGAAAACCGTTCCTCACATGCTGCTAGTCCTTTTTTTCCCAAGATTTGGAATCACTAATCTCGATTTACTGACATCGGTTTTGAAATTGAGCTTCATTCAAGGGTGGGGATTTGCCTGAAGTCCCTATAAATAGTTGTATTTCGGGAAGGGAATACTCACAACAATTTTTCTGAAATATTCAAGAAATGGCCTTTCAGTCCTTGCTTCTTTTTCTCCTTCTTCACAAATCTTCCCCTCATGAAATGACCTTTAGCCTCTAAATTTTAGGCTTTATGGCGTAATCTTAAGCAAACCCTTGTTTCGTCCTTCTGGGAGTCTGTAACAACAATGGCAGGCTTCAGATTGGTTTAGAAACGCGAGGGGGCTCCGAGTGTGGGATCCACGATCATGCGAGATCATCTTTGTCATAATCCTACACGCGGAGCGAAACGGAGAAAGGGAGGACGGTCACTCTGAGGTTCGTCTTTCCTCCTCTGTTTCCTTCCTTCTGGACCCGGCCCGTGTTGTGCCCTCCAGATGGAAGGGGCTTTGGTTCTCACCTCCTTCTCCCCCTTTCTCTTCTTGATAGAATCTTGGAGGGATGAGAAGGGATGGACTCTTTGAAGGAATGGGTTCAAGCAACAGAATGGCTGTTCCTACACTTCACGTCCAACTAATGGTGGTTACCATGGCTAGAGGGGGTGCAGAGACTCAAGCTGATATTCGGTTCCTTCACTCTCTGCCCCTCCAGTAGATAATGGCGCGGCTCAACCCGGCGTTGGATTCCATAGCTGCTTCCAATTGAGGGGGCTCGGGGGCTCCATTTTCTTTCACTGAAGTCTCCCCTTCTCATGGATAATGGCGTTGGCCAAGCCTATGTTGTATTCCTCTACCGCTTCCATGTAAATGGGCGTGGGGGCTCCGTTACTCCTCTTTTTCCTTCCCTGAAGTCTGCTCCTCCTTGAGATAATGGCGCGGCTCAACCCGACATTGGATTCCATAGCTGCTTCCACTTGAGAAAAGATTCAGAAGATATCCGAAGATTCCTGTTTTGTATTGTAGCCACTTTTGGCTTTGTAATGAATGTACTGCTTTTGGCCGCAAAGCCACTTTATGAATACAATAATATTTTCTTATCCTGATATCCAAATATCCGTGAGAAGCCAATAATTGTGTCTTGCAAGGCCCCAAATATAGGCCCCTATAGTTGTATATTGAAAATAATATGAACTTTTAAAATATGCTCCGCGTCAAAAAGAGTCTCGCGGCGAGGGTTTTGAGAAAATATGTATCTTTTGGATCCACTTGCTGGCTCCCAACTCAAAATTCTTAACGTCAATAACTCCTTCTTTTCCGAGATTTAAGGCACTAATCACTCGTTGAAAAACAACAGTCGTGAAAAATAATCTCGTGAAAAGAACAGTTACCTCCTCTAAAACCGTTCCTCACATGCTGCTAGTCCCTTTTTTCCCGAGATTTGGAATCACTAATCTCGATTTACTGACATCGATTTGACTCCTCTTTGACCGTCCATCCAAGGGTGGATATTTGCATGCCTATATCTTCCTCCACATTATGAACCCAAATTTCCAATCCCAAAATCATTTCATCAATTCGAATATTTCTAACAGCAATCTTTCTTAATTACTCATCATCATCACTCTTCAATTCTCGCATTCTCTCAATCCATCACCAATGGAAACACAAACCCAGCAACCAACCGAGGATGGAGGAAGCAACAAAGCAGCCGAGAGTAGTGCTAACATGCTTTGTAAGCGGAGCAGGTGGAATCCCACTATAGATCAGATAAGAATCCTCAAGGAGCTTTTCTACAATAAGGGAGTTAGGTCCCCAACTGTAGAGCAGGTTGAGAGGATCTATCTCCAGCTGAAATGGTACGGCAAGATCGAGTTCAAGAACGTCTATTTTTGGTTCGTGAACCAAAGGGCTCGGGAGAAGCAGAAGAAGAAGTCCACTTCAGATGTTCATGTGCCCATGCAAAGATCAGGGCTTGTTGGTGATGACAATGTTACCAATTGGAAACATGAGGATCAGTATATTAACTTTGGATCTTCTGCACCTGCTTCTGCTTCTTCCGCTGGTGTGATGATTGCTGTTAACGGGCAGATGGGGAACTATGGTGGTTATGGATCTATGAACATGGAGAAGAGTGCTAGGGATTGTTCAATCTCAGCTGGAGGGGGAACTAGTTCTACTTTCTTTGACATGAATGTAGAACAAACTTTCATGGAACAAAGAGGAGAAGATCACCAGGAGATTGAAACCCTTTCACTGTTTCCCGTGCATGGTGAGGACATCTTTGACAACATGAAGACTACTTCCGATGAAGGTGGCGGTCACGGTGGTGGCTCTCACATTTCCCTTGAGCTCAGCCTTTCCTGCGAGGGCAAAGCTGGAAAAAAGTTTCCGGAGCCGCTGACTCGGCTTAGTAGCTTCGCGAGTGTAGAAACACTTAGAATTGCCCCCTAAGAGTTGTATTTATGACTCTCTTTTTTTTCTTTTTTTTTTTAGACTAAATGGGCTTAGTATTGTATAGTGTTGCCCCCTAGTGTTGCTAGGCATAGCGAAGAAACGATTATGGGCCTCAAAAACAGGTCTTCATGAATGGGCTTCGCGAGTGTAGGAACACTAGAATTTCCCACGAAGGCTTATGCGAAGAGACTGGCTAATAAATTAATCCCTCAGTAGTTTGACTCCTCAGTAATTTTTGGATAGCACTAATTTTTTTTTTTTAATTATTATTTTTTATTTTTTATAAGTAGCTGAATTCAATAAGACAATGTGAATCAAAGTTTAGACATGCGGCCCAAGTATAGTCGCCTAGACACAAATTTTCTTTCAAATCCTTTGGGCAACCTTACTGAAATGGCCAGGTGGGGGAGGGCGAACAAGAGAGGCAGAATCCATTTTGGCATGAGCTACTCCCACATAGTGGTTTAGGCCCATTTGCACGCACTTCTGGATTCAAGAACCTGTCATGAACGTTGTCCCCTTTCTAGACACCATTTCACATAGGCTATACTTACTAAGATGAGAAAGGTCATAAGTGTGAAGACAGTTCAACAAGTGTTAATAAAAGCCGCCCTTAACCTTAAGGGACCTGAACTAGGCACCAATAAGGAGTTTAGGCCAATATTAACAAAAGAGACTTCACCTATTCCGTTATGATTCACAACCCCTTACCAAATTCAACTTTTTTATTTATTTATTATTATTATTTTTTTATAACTATGAAAAATAAAGGTAAAAAACTGAAAACTGACAGGAAATTAACAACAAAGCAAGGAGCTATCAGCGACACGTTTGGCTAACCTCTAGAAGGTCACGGGGGTGGCCATCTATGCTTTTCTCCAAGCTCCGATGTGTCAAATGTTATAGCATGAAAACCCCTCTTGTGAGAGCTTGTAGGAAAGGAACAAAGATACTTCGCATCGAAAACTTGGGAAAAATTTGGCTCGTAGGAGGAGTAATCTTGCCCCCCAAGTATCTTTGTTGGTTGGCGAAGCATGATCTTCAATTGCACTTTTAGAGATGAAGATGTTCCAAGATCGGCTTTGTCGCCAACTACCATGTCATAGAACATGGTGTCTTCAGGATTAGCCACAGATTGACCATTATAGACGACCACTTGCTGGTCTGAATTCTCCACATCAAGAGCTTCACTTGCTGGATAATTGTAAACAAGAGTTAACTTGTATTGATGATACTCAAATTTACAGTTGCGAAGGACAACTTGGCCACTAAAATAATTGTTCTGGCCATTCATGCAACGTGGGTTGTAGATGTGCCCTCCACATATATCAAAGCCACCGCTTGGCCTTGAAGAATATATGAAAAACTTCAAGTTGAATTGATTAATAAAGCCACAGATTGGCTTCTGTAGACCACAACTTAATTGATAATTAAGTTGGTCATGGCTTAATTGATTAACTCCACCATGACGTCCAGCATGGCTAAGGCTAAATTGATGATAGTAAGGTGGGCCCTGCCCTTGACCCTTTGCATGATCATGATGACGTGTAGCAGAGTCACAATTAAAATGATCATGAACTTGCTTCTTTTGATCAAAGGGATGATCATGGGCCATATCTTGCCCCCCATGCATCTGATCAGTAGCCACGTATTTGGCTTGATCAGTGGAGAAATTAGATATTTGTTCAGAGACAACTTTCTTGTCCGAATAACAATCTTGTTGATGACCTTCTCCATGCACAGCCTCTGTGTAAGGCTGTGACTCACTAGTGAGACCCTTAGGTTGATTGCCACCCATAGGCAAGTTAGTCTCAGAAATGACCTCTTCGCGAGCAGCTTCTTGATGTTCCAATTTGTCTTGATGTGAACTGACTTGAGTAGCCAAGTTGGAACCTTCTTTGCGCAAGGTCGTGAACTCCGACGAGGTCTGTTTGTGCTGGGTCGCAACGACATTCATTGACTGCTGGTGGTTTTCTTGGACTGGTTGGGTCACGTCGGCCAGCTGCTCCCAAGTCTGCCGCAACCCTTGTTGGGCCGATTGGAAAAGTTCATCCATCCTCTTCTGCTGCGCCGCCAGGACCTTTTTCAAATTCGCATAATACGAAGCAGTGTTCTGTTGAAAGATAGCAAGTCGCTCCTCTATGCTCGCATTCTCCGGGACAGGTATGCGCACGAAGACAGGCATGATTTCAGGAATTTCTTTTGGTAAAGATTTTCCTCTGGCATCCCAATGATGGTGAATACAAAAAGACTCTAGTTTAGTCCCACTGGGCGTGCCAAAATGTTTGGCTCCAATTTTGTTGCAGCTGGTCAACAGTCTCTTTTCTTGCGCGGGCGTGCCAGCACCGTCGGGTGCGGTCGTCGGGGGTGTCCCTTGAGCTGACTTCTGTTGAGCTATTGTAGACGAGGAGAGCACCAACCTCGTCGCGGGATTCTTTGTGCCTCGTGGTGAGGACTTTTGCTGAGCTTCTTGAAAATCACAATCGATACTCGATGTTGTAGATCGAGCAGAGCGAGAACCACTGGGAAGTGAGGAGAACTTGCTAAAGCGTGACTTTAGCTTGGCTGGGTTGCTAGGGCGTTACCCTTGCTTGGCTGGTTCTGTAACCGTTGTGGTTGCGGCACTACCGTCGGCTCCCGAGGAGACTAGGACCGAAGTACGTTGGTAGAGGGTTTGGTGGCACTGAAAGTCGGCTTCTGAGAATACTAGGACTAGGAGTGTGATCACCGGTAAGAGAAAGAGAAGGAGAGGAGTTGCTCTTAGAGAGGTTGCTCTAGAGAGAACTTAGATCATCTTAGAGATGTTTTGATGTTGTGAATGTGTTTTGGTGTTGGTGTTTGGTCGTGGTACTACAATCGGCTCTCGAGGAGACTAGGACCGAAGTACGTTGACAGAGGGTTTGGTGGCACTGAAAGTCGGCTTCTGAGAAGACTAGGACTAGGAGTGTGATCACCGGTAAGAGAAAGAGAAGGAAAGGAGTTGCTCTTAGAGAGGTTGCTCTAGAGAGAACTTAGATCATCTTAGAGATGTTTTGATGTTGTGAATGTGTTTTGGTGTTGGTGTTTGGTCGTGGTACTACAATCGGCTCTCAAGGAGACTAGGACCGAAGTACGTTGACAGAGGGTTTGGTGGCACTGAAAGTCGGCTTCTGAGAAGACTAGGACTAGGAGTGTGATCACCGGTAAGAGAAAGAGAAGGAAAGGAGTTGCTCTTAGAGAGGTTGCTCTAGTGAGAACTTAGATCATCTTAGAGATGTTTTGATGTTGTGAATGTGTCTCTAGAATGAGAGGAGAAGGTGTTTATATAGGGAAAAAAAAGAAGAGTGAAATGATGAGTGGAAGAAAAATAATGAAAGTGGAGTATGAAAGTGATTTGTAAAATATGGAAAAGATAGAGAAATGATGAAATGAAAGCAAAGCATGAAGGTGCAGAAACATGGAAGTGATGATGATCTATTCAAGAGATTGTAGTAGAAAAATATATCCAAGGAAAAAAAGAAAAGCATCTAGCTTTCTTCATGTGGGTAGGAAACATGAACATGTGAATATTAAGCTGGTTTTAGGTCAGTTTCTGCCCCTTTATTCCTTCAATTATTTCTCCAACAAGACTTCAGAATGAGCCTTCTACTTCTTCATAAAAAATGTTCCACTATGAGTGTAGATCATCCTGACAAATTGTCAGAGCTTTATTCCATGCGGTTGGGCCGGAAATGCTGCTGGACCTCTTACAGGTTTAGTTTTCCAATTTTGCTTCTGTAGAAAATTGGACTGATTGTTTGAAGGCCTTCCACTCAAAACTAGCTCTGTAACTCTTCATAAGAAATTATCCTTGGGATGTCTAGTATTAATCTGCAGAGTTTCAGCTCATTTAGAGTTCATTTGGTCAGTCTGCCACCCCTCCTTCCTTGTTTAGCTCGGCTTCTCCTAGCCGAAGTAGGAAAATGTGCTAAACTTGACTTTTCATTTCCATGCTTCCATCATTTCCTTTTCTTGCAGCTCGCATAATCTTCCATAGTAGGCTTTATTTAGCCTCTAAATAATATATTTCGAACTTGTAGACAATATATAGCTTGAGCCACTGACTTTGGCTCAATTTCTCCAAGACGTGCCTTGTCAGGCCAAAATACTCATTTTGGGTCCAAACAGATGTCTTAAGAAAATAGTACCTAAAATCTCAGGTCAGTTGGATTTCATTGAAGTGCTGAATAACTAACCAAAATGTCTTGCAGATTATTGTGAAGAAAAACTGATACAAATAGCTGATTTCACAAAAGCATAAGTATCTCAAATGAATTCAGAAAATGGTGTTGTGCGTTTTGTTGGAAAGTTAAAGAATGTCTATGTTTAGTTTGTGCTCGACCTAAACAAGTTTGAATAAGGAAAATGTTAGAACAAAATGTGTACTCAATCAAAACACATAAACTGAAACCTATACTGGATCAAATCATGTTAATAGAGTTATTATATTTTAACAGAACATATGTTTGTAATTGGGATTGTAGATGCTGTATAAATTCTAAGTCTGCAGAACACAAGAACATAAATACATAAACTTACTCGATGCACTTCCATTGTCCATGATAGCATTCTCCTGATTTCACCCTTATGTTCTCTTAGTATATGGGACTAAAACAAGAACCACACATGCATCAGAAGGGACCAATCTGACATATGTATAGCAATCTTGACTGCTTATCAAATTCTAACTGCTCTTTCAACTGCAACTTGATTTAAATTTAAATAACAGATAAGCTTGTCTTAAAATGAATATATCATAAGCTTCTATTATATTTTAAACTTAGATTAATTACATAAATGAAGTGTATATGTAGAACACAAGTTCTAAGCAATGTCTTGTTCCATAAGCAATGTTAATTTGCTTACAATCTCCTAGTGAACTTGACATTGATTTGAAATTGTAACTAAGTGCATATATACACATTCACATATGAACTAATCTACTAAAGTGTGCACTGCAAGTTTAAACACTTACGTTATTTCAATTTGGTAATCTAGATTTTGTCAATAATGTCTAACTACAAGGAACCTAAGAACATTATAGTGAATAAGAATAAATACTAGTGTTCCAAGATCACATTGCAATAGACTAAAATCACATGAATCTCAGCTACAGTAACAGTGTAAACACACCTGTGTTATGAATGCATTCAACTACACACTTATATGTTTAAAGTCCTACCAAATTTTCTAAATAAATAGAAATAAAGAAAATTATATTTAATTGTTTGTCATAATCTGCAAATTCACATTGTTATTCAAAAGTTGCAAACTGTAGTTGTACAAACTTGATTAAGCAAATAGATGACATAATCCAAACTTAATAATATAATTGTACTTCATTGATCATATCACACTTGAATTATAAGGCTATAATACATACTAACTTGTGATGTTGCTGACATGTATTCCAGCATTAAAGAGTGTCTGCAATTCCCATATTTGTAGCATGCTTGACAATATCAGCTACTGGTAAAGCTTTTGTCAATAGATCTGCTAATTGTTCTTTTGTGCCAATCTTCACAACTTCAATCTCTTCATCTCTAACACTTCCCCTCACTGCAAAATACTTGACATCTATGTTTCTAGAACTTGAAGACCTCTTGTTATTCTTTGAGAAAAAGATTGCTGATGCATTGTCACAGTAAATCACCATAGGCCTCTCTACAGAATCTATTAACTTCAAATGAGAAATAAAATTTCTCAAACACAATGCATGTCCTGTTGCTTCAAAAATAGCAATATACTCAGCTTGAAAAGTTGATGTTGTTGTCAAGGTTTGCTTTGCAATTTTCCATGAAATGGCTCCACCTGCTAGAAGAAATATATAACTAGATGTAGATTTTAAATCATCCATATCAGATTTGTAAGATGCATCAGTGAAGTCCTCCACTTCAAGCTCTTGCTCATCAATTTTCCTGTAAACTAACATATGATCTTTGGTTTTCTTCAGATACCTCAATACCTTCTTTCCTGCTATCCAATGTTCATGACCTGTATTTGATTGAAATCTTGAAAGCATGTTTACTGCAAATGAAATGTCAGGCCTTGTACAAATCTGAGCATACATCAAGCTCCCCACCAATCTTGCATAAGGCACATTTTTCATGCTTTCTGTTTCCAACATACTCTTAGGACACTGACCCTTGTGCAGCCTATCTCCTTTAGATATTAGTGTATCACCTGATTTGCAACCTTGCATACCAAATCTCTGCAATATCTTATCCACATAATTTTTCTGAGATAAAACCTAAAGCATATTCCCTAACACATACTGTGCTTCTCCCATGTCTTTCATGTCAAACTGACTTAACAGAAAAGCTTTTGTTTCTTTCAACAAGCAAATGTTACTTCTTGCAAGTAAAATATCATCAACATACAGAATGAGCAAAATAAATTACTCCCACTGGTCTTAAGATAAATACACTCATCTAATTTATTTTACAAAAAACCAAATTGAGTGATTACCTTATCAAACTTGAGGTACCATTGCTTGGAAGCTTGCTTAAGACCATATATTGATTTCTTGAGCTTGCAAACCTTGCTTTCATCTTCTGCAAATCCATCTGGCTGCAACATATAAATTTCTTCATGTAAGTCACCATTCAAAAATGCAGTCTTGACATCCATCTGGTGTAATTCAAGATCAAAGTGTGCCACTAGGGCCATGATAATTGTGAATGCATCCTTGGTTGAGACTGGAGAGAAATTCATTCCTTCTGATTGTAGCCTTTAGCCACCAATCTAGCTTTGTAGCTGTCGATATTGCCATTTGCATCCCTTTTTGTTTTAAACACTCATTTACATCCTATAGGCTTGGCATTGCATGGTTTATCAACCAAAGTCCACACATCATTTTGTGTCATGCTTTGAAGCTCATCCTCCATTGCCAACCTCCACTTTGGACTATTCACAGATTGCATAGCTTCTGCAACTGTATGGGATTAATCTTAGTAAAAGTTAATAAAATCAAGGGGATTTTGACCATTTACCCTAATTATATGGACTTTTTTCCCCCCTTACACCACCAATTTTTTTTTTTTTTTTCACTTACCCATAAAGACTCTAATAAGGTATTCCTTAATACCCAATCAAGTTTTTTTGATTTTTTTTAGACTATTTTGCCCTCACCCATTTGTTACATAGAGAGAGAGAGAGAGAGAAATAAAAAAAAGGGAAGAGAGAGAAGCCATAGATGACTTCATCGATCGCCGGCTACGGGACTTCTCTGGAAACCTAACCAAAGGACCCCAAAGAGGTCGTTGGAGAGGTTTATTGCCCCCTCCCCCCCCCCCCCCCCCCCCTCCAAAAAAAAAAAAAACCTTTATTGCTCCCAATAGACATTTATTGGGGGCCTATAAAAGTTTATGAAACCTCACTGGAGGTCCCCAAAGAGGTCGTTGGAGATCTCATAGGTCACCGGAGAGGTTTATTGCCCATCAATAAATCTTTATTGCCCCCCAATAAACTTTTAGGTCGCCGGAATGAGAACTAATCTCCCTAAAATTAGGCAAATAAAACTTTGATTAAGAAAAAAAAATGAAAAAATTACATCAATTCAAAACATTTATTGCCCCCAATAAATGTCTATTGTGGGGCAATAAAACTTTTTTTTTTTCTTTTTTTCTTTCCGGCCTTCTGCCCACAGTTTACCAAACAAATATATAGAGCCTTTACTCAAAAAAATATATATATATATAGAGCTCGATGACCAACTCTTTAACAACTACAATCTCTCTTCTAAAAAAAAAAAAAGAAGGCTACAAGTCTCAGCACGGAGTTTTTATTGATTTGAAATCTTCAGACTCTTTTTCTAACCTCCAAGCTACAACCTTTGGCGCCTCCTATGCTTCTGTTCATTTCTCTCTAAATCTTCGTCTTCAACAACAATCTTCCTCCTCCCATAGCGATGTCGTCATCCGGGTTTGATGTCGTGATCGATTCTTAGACGAAAGCCAAGAGTCAGTCTTTTCATAGCAAGACGCCATCGGACGTTCAAGGGTCCACCTGTAATGTCCGGCAACATCCCCGTCCCGCATTACGGATGAGGACAGGGGCGAGTAGCGGAAGGAGAAAGAGAGTAGCGGAAGGCGATCGACGAGAGAGTAAAGGAGTGGAGCCACCAGAAAGACCAGAAAGAGACTCTAAAACGATGGCGTCTGCTGCTGCTGCGGTGTACCGAACCGATTCTGCATCCCAAATCCACCAGAGGAGGGAGCTTGTGGCTGAGACGAGGTCGTACTCGATGCAGCTGGAGAATTAATCGGCCATGTCGCCGTTAAAATTTCTCCGGCCCACGATCTGTACGTATATATATATATATATATATATATATATATATATAGATCCTATCCAGAGCGAAGCTCCGCTTTAAAATTAACGTGTGAAGTTCGAGTTTTGGGTCACTTTTCGGTCGCATATCCACATCTCGACCGTTCAGTTTTTAGGTACTACTGTATAGATAATCTCTGCAAATTTTCAGCCAAATTGATGATCTTTAAGGTATCTAACTTTCTTAAACCAATGGACGGACTGAATCTGTCAACTTGAACCGTACTAGCTTTAAAGCAATTATCAATGCCTTAACGATCATCAATTTGGTTGAAAATTTGCAGAGATGATCTATACAATAGTACCTAAAAACTGAACGGTCGAGATGTGGATATGCGACCGAAAAGTGACCAAAAACTCGAACTTCACACGAGAGAGAGAGAGAGAGAGAGAGAGAGAGAGAGAGAGAGAATGACATAAAATGTAGTTTATTAATTAGGTTTAGGGCAAAATTGGCATTTTACTTTAAATTAGGTTAGTAGGAATAAAAATTTGTTACTGAGGTAAGTAAAATAATTTTGACTCATTTTAGTGCTTTGGGTCAAGGACCCTAAAATCAAGTCTATGAAAAGGTATAAAGTGTTTAATCGGATGTACATTAACCCTTTGCTAGTTGAACACCCCCGGCTAATCACGTACATGACTATTAGGTGTAACTATTCTTTTGAAACTAGTCTTAGTAATGACTAATTAAGATCTACTGACGTGTATAGAAATATACAGAAGTTTCTCCTACTTGGTTAGTTTGTATATGCATTTCCTAAATTACAAACACACACACACATATAGACATACACACAAATTTCAAAAAGAAAATATACTTAAAAAAATTTCTAGGTTGTCACAGTACTCGTTTTTTTTTTTATTGATGGCACTAATTTTAGTTTCTTTTATTTTCAGCATTATGCTCATTCGGTCGCAGATGGGTTGTGGGTGCTTTCAAATTGATAATTGAGTTGTTCTTATAGTTGGATTGTCGGACTTTATTTGTTGTTGTCGTCCTTCTTGCAGGCAAGTTCCTCGAACGACAAGAGATGGATCTATGTTTGGATAGCGTCTTCTAGTCGGTTTCTACTCATAACTCGCCAACTCGGGGTCTTGGTGTAGCGTCTTCTAATAATAAAAGGAAATCCGTTTCGATGAAGGGATTACCTTACACACTCCACGGACTCCTCTAAGGGGTGGTTTCCTTTGTGGTCTAGGAACTTTTTAGTTGCAGTGGGTGGCTACGATTATGTTTGATCTGCATATTTCTTGAAAGTTTCCTCTTGAACTGGCAGTACATATCTCTGAGACCGAGTGAAAATGCCTAATCAACGCCCCATTTAATAGGTGCTTCATTGGTAGACCTATCATAATGCTACAACCATCGAGGTTGGTATAGTCCTTCGTAGCAGACGATAAGGGTCTTACCTCCCTTGACCTTACTCGATGAAATTATATGATGTCTTGTTGATGTTGAGTTAAGAATAAGTATGCGGTTCTTATCATACTACACCAGCAACAATGACTATACTCATCACGGATTTGAACTAGAATTCATCATGTGTATTCACTAATTAAGAGATGGAGATTGCTGAAGCACACTGTTTCCTGCATAGGTCTGAATAACTCAGCTGGTATGCCTATTTATTTCCTCATAATGTGTGGGAGAATTTATAACTCTGTTTTTAGTATTTTAGACATAGACGCAGAAGTAGTTCCTTGATCTGTCTCTGAATTAGACATTGTTAAGCGGACTTGTAAAGTATGTCATTTTTGTGCAAGCCTGCAAGGTCATGGACATCATGAAATGTTCCGAATGCCTTTCTGGATCAGTATCATACTGAAATGGAATGAATTTGGAGTAGAGAATCCTTTGGGCTAAGCAACCTGTTACTCAGAAAATGGAGAAACAATTACTTGCTCATTAGACATTTGGTCCCAAAACTCATCTCATTAGACAAAATTGTCATGTAACTATTGATTTTGCCTTTGGATGATGTTGATTTTGATAAAAGTAGTTTGAAAAACCCAAGTTCAACATTTAAGAACAGATTCTGCTCTATATTTATACCTATTCTACTAGAAGGGGACGGAAAACCTGTTCCATCAATGTATTGGAACCCAATTCTCAAATTCGATACTTTCTTCGAGGGTTCAAATCCAATCCATTAACACAAAATCAAAATATCTGTTAACATTATATTCAAGCAGATTTGAAATCTCAGATTCCTGCTACAATTGTCCAGAAAAGAAAGAAAAAAAAAAACCAAGAACTTAATACCCACAGAAAATCGATCACACAAAAAGAGAGAAAATGAAACATACATGTATAAAAGAGGGTGCTCAGAATGAGTATGAATGGATGAGAAGGTTTGTCCTCATATTAAAATCAGATTAACGAGATTATAATTCTCATCATCATCGCACCCTTACACTAGAAACATAGAACTCAGAGATAGATAGATGAAAACAACCAGACACTACAAGCATAGAACTGAAAAGAAAGATATATGAAAACAGAGAGATCACTCTAGAGCTGGAACTGGGTTGTTGGCGGAGGAGAATGAGCAGGTGAGCGTATTAGGGGTTTAGGGTTTCAGTTGCTTTACTGGTATTTATAGCCAAAACATAAGGACTGACGCCCACCCATTGGACCTAGCCCATTAAATGCACCCATGGGCTTCATGTATACCAAGACCAATTAAAGAGGACTATGCACTGCAATGAAACCCTGAATAGAAATTCAAAACTTTCTTCTAGATTCGAACTTGCATTCGAATCAGCCGGAGAGCTGTGACATATTAATTATTTAAAATAACTAAATTGTTCAAGTCATAGATTAGAATCTCTCATTGGATGGGTAGGGGTGGGAAAAACATTGTTGTTTCTATTCAAAAAAAAAAAAAAAAAAAACTTGCATTCGAATCTTGAGGGATTCTTTTACTAGAAGTCAAGCGTGTGTCCTCTGTTCTTTACTATTGGTGATTGTTGTTGAACAACGCGACACATGCTTAAGATAGAACAATAATATGGTTTAAATTATTGTTGAGTGCATATGTTTGTATTCCACTTTCAATTTCCAAGTTTGAATTTTTAAGGCAATTCCTCGAGTGTTATGATTAAGTCACTTTCAGCTCCTACAATGAGGGAAAAAAAAAAATAAAAAAAAATTCTTGTGCTCTTGTTAACAAATAACTCCTCATCCACATTGGAAGAGCTTTAACCCTAGGCGGCTCTATTAGGGTTGGCTTTTTCCGGCAAGCAGCGGCGACAAGTCTTATTGGGCTTGTCTCCAACTGCGTAGCGGCCATCGTCGTCGAGTTAAAGAACGATGGTGACAGTTTTCTTTAGAAGTTCATCGGCGGCGATCTTTGAACGAAATATTAGAGAGACTGAGGAGGAAGGGAAGATCTCAGGGTCATCTTCTGGGTTTTGATTCGAGGCGACGGTGGGTGCGAAGTTGCTGTCGACAAGTAGCGGAAGCGCCTTCGAGTTACAGGTGAGGATCTAGGTCGTGTTCTAGGTCGTAGTGAAGGTTGTGGTAGGTAGTGACTTTGATCGCAGTGAAAGTCCGGTGCGCCAGCTTGGCTGGAGTGCGGCGGTGCTCGTGATGTCCTAGCAGCCCTTCCGGTCGTCGGAGTGCAGAAGCAGGTGGTGATCCATGGTGGTGACAAGGAGGTAGGGGGCGTTAGGCTATGGGCCTGGTCCAATTCAACCCTAGTCTCTTTTGTCTGGCCCAGTTTGAATAGGAAAGGGAAGGGTTGGGCTGTGGGCTTTTGGGCCTACGGCTTAATTCTCATTTTTTGCTATTTTTGTTGGGTTTTTTCCTTGTTGCCTAGTTTGTTTAATTTAGAATAATGTCTATACTAGTTAAGGGTGTCTCTATAAGCCTTCGTAAGTGCTTGGCTTTACAGTACCATAATTGCGTACTCGGCCTGTGAAGTTAGGTAGTTTAGATTTCCTATAAGACGAGGTATTTTTTTATTAGTATAGACTTCTCTGCGCTACAATTGTTGAAACAGAGTAGTCATTCTTCTACTATTCTTATCTATGAAACAGGGGCATACAATTGGTATGTACTCTTTATTTCAAAACTGAGAAAAAAATTAAATTGTTTAAGGACACCTAGTTTGTGTGTCTGACCCAAACTCTAATTACTTGTCTGAGTTGTAATAGGGTTAGTCTTACCGATATCTACCGAGATATTTCAATCATTGTATAATTTAGTGACCTTGTAAGACGCAGATTCTTTGCTTATAATCCTCTATATAAAGAAGCCTCTGTTATCAATGAAAGTACAACTCATTCTCTCCTAATTTCTGATTTCCTAAAACACGCTATCAGCACGAAGCCCTAACCCTGAAACCCTAATTTTGTAACCTTCAAACCCTAGTTTCCACCGCCGCACACCTTGAAGTCCTCGATCACATGAGTCCAGAACCGGCGGCAGAACCACCAGTTCAGCCGGAAAAGCCCCGAACCTGTCAATACAAAACCTGAACCGGACTGGTTAGCCTCGCTTGCGCACCCCTATGCCTGCCTCAGTGCACAGCCCCCGTACAGGCCCCACACAAGCCCTGCACAACCTTCATACAGGCCCTGCACAGCCTCCACATAGTCACTGCTCAGCGCCTGCAAGCCTCCGGCCACCGCCAGCCACCGGCGATCCTTCCGGGCACTTTCCAACAATTTTCAGACCAATTTTTCGGCGACTCTTTTCCAAGGTAAATTTTTATAAAAGTTCCCATTTTCAAGTAATTTACTTTCTTTTCTTTTCTCGAGGACTTCCAACATCCCTTCTTCTACCTCCCACTTCTTCTTTTGTGGGAAGACTTAAGCCGAACTGTGGGGGTTCGTGTTATCTCCAAGCTTGGAGCTTGTTGAGATCTTCAACTTAAAGTTTGTAGAGAATATACGATCGACCACACACATCATTGTTTCGATCTAATCCAAGATCTCTTGGAACTGAATTTCTTGGGAGCGATTAAGCTCAAAAATTTCTATTGTTTTCGTGGTAGGTTTTCGCTCTGAAACTAACCCCTTTTCTTGTTCATTTTCAGGATGAGTAAACTGAACAAACTGGACTTTGCTCCATTGGGGAAAACTGGCTCTGGATATCACAAGTGGGTTTGTGATGTCCGCCAGCATCTCAAGGCCCAAGGAATCCTGGAAACGATTCTTAAGCCTAGTCAGGACGTGCTAACTGTTAAGCAAGCTCAAGCTTTGGAAGAAAATAGAGCAGCCTTGGAGGCAAATAAGGCAAAAGCCCTCATTCTAATGACTCGTCAAATGGATGATTCGCTCCAGTATGAGTGTCTGAATAAAGAAGACCCTAGAAGGCTATGGGTCTCACTCGAAGAACGCTTTGGTAACGTTCGTGACTCCTTGCTTCCTGACTAGAAGTGAGATGGCATAACCTCCACTTCTGTGATTTCAAGACAGTTCTTGACTATAATCTGAAGCACTTCGCATTAAATCCTTAATGAAATTCTGTGGCAAAGAGATCACAGATGCGATGTTGATTGAGAGGACTCTCTCTACCTTTTCCATCTCTGCTTTGATGGTTGCTAAGAACTATCAAATTGATGTTACTGTAGGACGGATCACAAGATTTCAGGAGCTCATTAGAGCCATCAATGTCGCTGAAAAACATGACAACATCCTTATGAAGAACTATAATTCTAAACTGTGGGAACTAAGTCTATTCCGGAGTCCAATTATAATCGTGCCCCTAAGGGAGGGCGCCAAGAGCGAAATCCTAATCCTAGGGATACTTCAAAACGTTTTGGTCCATATAATCGCTCTACTTGGGAAGGTAACTGCCAAAATAAGTGGACACGGAACCGAAGAGGTCAACGTGGAAAGAGAGAGGGAGGCAATGTCTCTGGCCATGTTGATGACGCCACCAACACTAAGAGCCATTCTTATAACACTTTCAAAGCGCCTCAATCAAGGGAGCTTGAGCACAGAGATGTTTGTCTTCGATGTGGAGCGTCCGGACATTAGGCAAAGGCATGTAACGCATCCTAGAATGTTGCAAATGCATATAGATGTATATATCGTGAAGCAGGGGAAGCAAACTACATGGAACAAGAGGATCAAGAAGGTGATCTCGAACTAAGGGTTGAAGACTTCAAATTAGGCCAGGATCAAGAGATTGGCGATTTTGAATAAAGTCTTTATTTTCCAAGAGATGTAATAGGCAATTTCCATATATTTTGTACTAAATGCCAATAGTTTAGTTTTTCTTCAACTAGGCTCATCCAAAGTGAGTATGATGTCTATGAAGGTTTTGAGATAAGTGGTACTTAAGTGAGTTTTGCTCCACCGACATCTCTCTACTCACTTGGTCATATTTATTTTGGAATTTCCGAACGAAATTAAACGACTACCTTTGTTTTTCATTAGCTAGTTTCGGATTAGTTTTTCTTTTGGTCAAAGAAACAATAGTGTACACCATTGGCTTATGCATAAAATTTCGAGTTCTTTTCATTATGACTTCATTTGAGATTGTGAGCATATTACTTTGTGATTATGATGGCTGGGCCATCAAGATTAGTTCAAGGACATGGAATGACCCAAATTTCTCTTGGCAAATAACACCTTGATTACTGTCACAAAAACTCTCTACGCTCCTAGGGCAAATCAAACCATATAGAGCTATTCGAGCCAATGGATTTCATGTGGAAATGCATATAAAGAACGGAAAAGAGTTCATTTGCATTACCTCTAATGATTGCAAACAAAGGCGCATCTTAGAGAAACTTATGTGTCTCTCTAGTGAACTTTATGTCACCACTATTTGAGCTATTGAGTCCAATCAAGTTATGAGAGAAGATCTCTTGGATTTAGACACATATTGGCTTTGTCACGACAGGATAGGTCATCCTAGTCATGAAATGATGATCCGTCTACTAAAGACTTCACACGGACATCCATTTTTTTCGAGCGAACGAAGCAAGAATCAAAGGTTGATTCCTGAACTAAGTGTGACCGCCGTCGCTACTTCTGGCGCCGCCGCAGTCCATCGCCAGCGTAGGGCTGGTGCAATCCATATCCATGACGCCATGACGCCATGGATGGCGTCCATCATGGTGACGGCGCCCCAGGTGATGCTACAATCACCAACTTTGCTTCCAATAGTGTTTCAGATGCTAAGGCCCAACCAAAATCCTCATTGGTTGCTTCTGAGGCCTCTCGCTTGTTCTACAAAGCCTGTTCCTTATGAAAATTAGGACCTAGACCATCCTACGTAAAGGATACAAAAATATTCATTCTATTCTTACATAGAATCCGAGGGGATTCTGTGAACCGATTCAACAACTTCGAACGTTTAAATATTTCATGATGTTAGTTGATGCAAAAACATGCTAATCACTTGTTGTGCCATTGTCCACATGTAAAGCTACTTATACTACACTCCTAGCATAGATAACATGGAGACGGGCTCACTCCCCGAATCATCCCATTCAGTCAATTCGATTTGATCATGCTAGAGAGTTTACATCGAAGACTTTAAATGATTATTGCATATCATTGGAACTGATGTTGGACATCATACTCCTATGTGCACACCCAAATGGTCTCATGGAAACGACTACAATGGTAGCCCAGACATTGGTAATGCGCACCAATCTCCCTATATCCGCTTGGGTTAATGCAATATCGCATGCAGCTATGCTAATTCGGTTACGACTTATTGACACTCAATCTATCTCTGTGTTACAGCTAGTGACTAGGTACAAGTATCATACTTATGTATATTTGAGTGCGTCATTTATGTGTCAATTGAGCCACCACAGCGCATCATGATAGGTCCTCACAGACGAATGGGCAAATACATTGGATTTGAGACTCCAACAGTCGTTCACCACTTAATACCCTTGCTAGGCGATCTCTTTACCGCTAGATTTGCGGATTGCCACTTTGATGAGACAATCTTCCCGTCGTTAAGGGGAGATAAGAACATGAATGTTCAACGGGAACGATAGGAATTGTCGTGGTCTATCTCTATTATGTCTCATCTCGATCCCCGCTAAAGTGATGAGATCACACATATCTGCTGCAAACATGCCTGTAAGGATGGACGTCCCTACGAGAGAACGTAGCGCTACCCTGCACAGAGGTAGACATGTTACCAACGCTATAGAGAGTGACACTTTGGCGTTACAGGCCATGACTCTAGCTAGGATGTGTGTGAGGTCTGTGGGTTCGAAGGATACTTTGGCACAACTCAATCCTTTATTAATCGATACTCAAAATCTGTCTTATGAGAATGTTCCAGATTATTGTTAATGTTGGGGGATGCCTCAACGACAGAACCTATTCTTGAGAATAAAGAGCTCTCTGAAAATTACACTAGTGTACATGAGACGTAGGATAGAAACTCCATCATGATTGATGATGTATTTGCGCATTTCATAGTACATGAGTTTGTTGAGTCCGATGATATCAAACCACGCTCCATTGATGAATGAATACCAATGTAAAGACAATTAGCCTAAATGGAAATATGCGATCTAGGTTGAGTTGGATTCTCTAACGAAGGGGAAGGTTTTTCGAGCCAGTGATGCCGACACCTCCTAACATAAAACTTGTTGTCTAATAGGTCTTCGTTAGAAAGTGTGATGAGAAAAAGAGATGGTAATCTCGACTTATGGCGCAAGACTTTTCACAAACGCCCTAGAATCGACTACAAGGAGACATATTCTCTCGTAATAGATGTCATTGCACTCCACTACCCTGTTAGATTGGTAGTGTACCTACATGTACGTTGCAAAGCATAATTAGCTATAATCAGACACACTCATCGTACCGCCAGAGGTACCAACTATCATCAAAGGAGTAACCCACAGATAGGCAGCCAGGCGGGCCACGGCCGGAGCACAAGAGTTCCCCAGGATCACCGCTGACGCGCCGCCACGCACTCTGCCAAGACGGCATCAGAAGCTACTGAAACTGGGAACTGAAGCACATCAGTCCCACATCGAAAACAAGGAGAAGATCAGACCTCTCCTCACCTATAAAAGGTCCTCTCTTCTCCCTTCATTAAATTACGCATTAACTCTCATTTATTACTATGCTGCCTATATATATCAACTGACTTAGGCATCGGAGAAGTGAAGACCGCCCAGCGCGGTCTCCCTCTGACGCCCTGCCTTTCATTTGGCAGCTAGCAGGAATCACCAAGTATACAGAGTAGCGGTCCGCCCGCCGGACCCGCGTTAAACGAAGGCTTGGCTACCGCCAGACTTTGAGCATTAACATTGGCGCCGTCTGTGGGAATCCTTGAACAAGAGGTCATCCCATCACAACTACCATGACTAGCGGTAGCGGGGGAAACGCCCATGAGCAGGCAGACCAGTTCGCCATCCCCCAACCATCCAATCCAGCGGTAGGTGTTAACCGCGCACTATTCAACACCCCAACTAACCCTGGCGGTGAGACGGATCCAGGCAGCAGCCGCCCACCAGGCCAGGACCTCGCCGCCATGTACGAGTTGGCACTGGCAGACCTTCACAAGGCAAACAAAGAACGTGAAGAGGAGCGCAGAGAGAAGACCGAGGCCCAAAAGCAGGTGGCTGCGCTGATGTCACGTTTTGATGACCTGAAAAGGACGTTAGAAAGAACCGCCAACCCGGTACAAAGCGAGCATTCGCATAGTACAAGGCGTAGTCATCCCAACGCTGGTACATTGGGACCGGAACCAGTTGTACAGATGCAGGTCCCGCTGGACCCCCCTGAACTACTGGGGATGGGACCACCGCCCATTCCCCAACTCATGTTGGAGCAGGAAGCAGAGTCGGTACCACGCACCAACCGCTCGGAAATTAGGGCAAGAACTGAGGGTGGTCCGCCTGCGCCAAGGCATAGGCAGACCCAGCGGAGTACATGTGCCGGACCCGCTGGCGACGCAACAGCCCAAATTCTGGAGAGGATGCAGCAGTTGGAACAAAGGCTGGTCCGGGCGGAGTCGGGCGCCGCGCCATCAACTCAAAGTCCACTTTTCACGTCCAGACCAGGGCCCTTCACCGCTGCAATCCTACAGGCTATCAGGCCTGCGTACGCAAAAACTCCGAAAATGTCGCATTACAGCGGTACAACCGACCCCTTCGTCCATATGGACACCTTCAAGAAGGTCACCAACAACAAGGGATTTGACGACCCCACTCTGTGCCACTTGTTCAGCGAAACACTGGACGGGGAGGCAATGAATTGGTTCTTCGAATGTCCGCCAGGATCCATCGACTCATTCAACGCACTGTCACATACCTTCCTCTCCCGGTTCATCTTACTGTCCGCCGGACATCATAACACGAGTCAGCTGTTCAGCGTCAAACAGGGAGAGAATGAGTCACTCAAGGCATTCGTCACAAGGTGGCGAGCGGCGGCATCTCAGTGCCGCGATCTGGACAAATCGATGGCATCGGCGGCCTTCAAGCAAGGACTCCTCAAAGGGCCGTTCCTCTATCACCTCAACTACAATCATCCAAATGCGGCATATGACCATATCATGAGTGAGGCGGTCATTCACGCCCAGGCGGAATTCATTACATATGGAGAAGTCCCACCGCCACCGGTAACGCCAACAAAGGCCACACAGCCTACCTCCAGTCATGAAACCGTTAATAAGGCACCCGCCGCATCACCAACTGACAAGAAGAGGGAATGGCCACAGGGTCACTACCAGAACAAGCGGCAGAAGGATCAATACCACAAGGGAAACCGCCCAACCCAGGAAGATAACCGCAACAGGCAAACGGAGTCTTCTCAACGGTATGCAGTGTTCACGGTCCTCACAACCTCGTACGAGGAAATATACAATCAGTGCAAGGATCAGATCCCGCCACCTCCTCCAGCAAAATACCCAAAGACGGGCAAACCCAAAAACACCGGCAGATGGTGCAAATACCACGAGGACAGCGGCCACAATACCAACAGCTGCAACGCACTCAAGACGGCAATTGAGACCTTGTACCGTGAAGGCAAGATGGAACAGTTCAAGGTGCGCCAACCGCCACCAGTGATCGCCAACGTAGAGACGTTGGGCCGCATCAACACAATCGACGGCGGTGCTCCAATCACGGGCTTGTCTCACAGAGCCAGGAAGCGTTACGCACGCGTTAATCACCCAAAGGAAGTCTGCAATATCCGTTACGAGAGATCCGCCAAGGTCCCAAAGGTTGGTTGGGAACCTATCACATTCTCTGAGGAGGAAGAGCGCGGGGTGCACCTACCCCATGATGACCCCTTCTTGGTCGACGCCATTCTTGGTAGGTTCTCAGTGGGGAGAATATTGGTAGATAGCGGGTCCGCTGTCAACGTCATATTCAGCGGTTGCTACAGCCATCTCAAGCGGAATAACAAGTTGCTCCAGGATCATGAGCCACTGCTCAGCTTCTCTGGTGACGTCACACAGCCGCTTGGTTCTGACTACATGCGGTTGACTATTGGCACTAGTCCGTGTATGGCGGAGGTACATACAGAATTTATAATCGTTGATTGTCTCAGCTCATATAATGCCATCCTCGGACGACCGGCGCTCAACAAGCTTAAGTGCATTATCGCCGGGTACATGCTTCTCCTGAAGTTCCCCACACCTAACGGCACTGGCAGTGCGAGGGGAAGCCAGCAGTTGGCACGCGAGTGTTATTCAACGACTATGGCACGGTCAACACGCCGCCATGATGTCCTAACGGTAGGAAACCAGGCACCGCCACCAAATATCTTCGAGGACCCTAGGGATGAGGAGAAGAAGTATGTAAGGAAGGAGCCGGTCAACCCGGACACATCCTTAAAGGTTGTCTGTATCTCGGACGAGCACCCTGAGCGGACGGTCCGTATAGGCGCCCAACTAGATCCAGAAGTAGAGGCAGAACTCATTCAATTCCTACGTCATAACGCCTCCGTCTTTGCATGGTCCTACGCGGACATGCCAGGTATCTCCCCTGAGATTATCACTCATAAACTGACCATCAAACCCTCTTTTTATCCCATCAAGCAGAAGCGGAGGGCCTTCGATGAAGAAAAATACCAGGCAATCGGAGAAGAGGTCGCCAAACTCCAGGACATTGGATTCATCCGCCAAGTCATCTATCCCCAGTGGATCTCAAATTTGGTGATGGTCAAAAAGCCCAGCGGCAAGTGGCGGATGTGTGTTGACTTCAAAAACCTCAACAAGGCATGCCCAAAGGATAGTTTCCCGCTACCCCGTATCGATCAGCTGGTCGATTCCACCGCCGGGCATGAGCTCCTCAGCATGATGGACGCTTTCTCCGGATACAATCAGATCAAAATGCACCCTAGCGACCAGGAATGCACAACCTTCACCACCGACAAAGGCCTCTACTGCTACAATGTCATGCCTTTCGGTCTGAAGAACGCCGGTGCCACTTACCAGCGGTTGATGAACGCCATGTTCGCGGAGCATCTGGGAAAAATCATCGAGGTCTACGTAGACGACATGCTAGTTAAGAGCATAAAGGCCGGCGGACATGTGGCAAACCTCAGGATCATAGTAACCATTCTCTTGGCCTATGGTATGCGCCTCAACCCGGAAAAATGTTTCTTTGCGGTCACCGCTAGCAAATTCCTGGGATACATTGTCAGCGAGCGGGGCATCGAGGCTAACCCAGACAAGGTCCAGGCCATCCTTGACTTGGCGGACCCAGAGTACAAGGTGCACGTCCAATGCCTCCAGGGCAAGTTAACCGCCCTTTCTCGATTCATCTCTCGACTCACTGACAAGTGTGCCCCATTCTTCAAACTCCTCAAAACAACGCACAAGAAGGTCATCGACTGGAATCCGGAATGTCAGGCGGCGTTCCAGGGCCTGAAGGAATATCTGGCGGCAGTCCCTCTCCTCTCTGTCCCTGTCCAAGGAGAAACCCTATTCATATATCTAGCGGTATCTGCATCAGCGGTAAGTTGCGCAATTGTCCGAAGGGAAGGCCAAGATGAGCTCTCGGTTTTCTACGCCGGCAGAGGCATGAACGGAGCGGAGACAAGGTATCCTCCCTTGGAACAACTGGCCCTTGCACTTATCGTTGCCACCAGGCGCCTCCGCCAGTACTTCCAGGCCCACACGATCCATGTGTTAACAAATCAACCGCTGAGACAAGTAATGCAGAACCCTGAACACTCGGGGCGCCTCAGCAAGTGGGCCATCGAGCTCAGCGAGTTCGACATAGAATACAAACCAAGAACCGCCATAAAGGGCCAGGCAGTGGCGGACTTCATCGCTGAACTCACCGAACGTCAACCTGAACCCGGTGTAGAGATGGTACCTGGAGCGGAAGTGGTAACCGTCGGGGAGGCAGGTCCCCTCCAGTCGGATTGGAACCTACATGTGGACGGATCCGCCAGCGCCAAGGCCAGCGGCGCCGGAGTCATCCTAACAGGACCCGGGGGACTGAACGCGGAGTACGCGTCAACTTCAAAGCTTCAAACAATGTGGCGGAGTACGAGGCACTGATCGCCGGTCTACTTCTCGCCATTGACTCGGGGGCTGACAGCGTCAACATATTCAGCGACTCTCAATTAGTCGTTAACCAGGTCAACGACAGCTTCCAGGCAAAGGACCAGCAGCTGGCGGCATACTTGGGATATGTCAAAACGTTGCTCAAAAAGTTCAACTTTCACACCATCACACAAATTCCCAGGGAAAAGAACGCCAAGGCTGATTCCCTGGCAAGACTGGCAACCGCCCAGCCACATCAAAGTCCAGCGGACACAAAGGTGGAATGCCTTGACAAGCCAAGCATCACGAAAACCCTAGCGGAGATCTTCAACATTGAAGTCAACCCCAGCTGGATGGACGAGATCACTGCATACAAGCGCAGCGGCACACTACCAGAGGATAAGGTCAAGGCACGCCAAATTCAGCGGAGAGCAACCCGCTACAATATCCAGAATGGCAAGCTTTACCGACAGGGGTTCACTCACCCCAACCTCCGCTGTTTAACCCCGGAAGAAGGAAAGGTCGTGTTGGCAAGAATCCACGGCGGGGAGTGCGGAAACCACTCGGGCGCTAGATCCCTGGACAATCGTACAATGCGACAGGGCTACTTTTGGCCTACGCTTGGTGAGGACGCCCGGCAGGTGTCAAGATCTTGCCACAAATGCCAGCAGTTCGCCGATCTCCCGCATGCGCCAGCTGAACCACTTTCAGTCATCATCGGTCCATGGGTCCACTCTACATGGGGCCTCGACTTAATGGGAAAATTCCCAACCGCCAAGGGACAGTTCAAGTACATCATTGTCGCTATCGACTACAACAGCAAGTGGATAGAGGCAGAGCCACTGACGGCCATCACTACCGCCAAAGTCATTCACTTCCTCTGGAAAAACATTTACTGCCGCTATGGTGTCCCACACACAATCATTACAGACAACGGCACACAGTTCAACAATGAGGAGCTCATTTCGTTCACCGCCAATCTGGGCACCAGGATGAGCTTTGCCTCTGTCGCCCACCCCCAAACCAACGGCCAGGTCGAAGCAGCAAACAAGATAATCAAGAAGCTGCTAAAAAAGAAACTCGACACTGCCAAGGGCCTGTGGGCGGAAAAGCTTCCAGAAGTGCTATGGGCCATCAGAACGACTCCATCCTCCGCCACTGGTGAAACCCCCTTTTGTATGACGTTCGGAACTGAGGCCGTTCTGCCTGTCGAGGTAGCTCAACCCACCGCTCGGGTCGAATGCTACCACCCAGAGACCAACGGCGATGGCATCAACCTGGATTTGGACCTCCTAGAGGAAAAACGATACAAGGCCCATTTGTAAAACCTGCAAAACAAACAACGAGTTTCGCGTTTCTACAACGCCAGAGTCAAGGCCCGCAACCTCCAACTGGGGGACTGGGTAATGAAGGAAGTCATTCCAGCACCAACAAAACTCCGCCCAACTTGGGAAGGTCCATATAAAATAGTAGAAGTCGTTAGCCCAGGCACCTTCTACTTAATGGACAAGGATGGAGTCACTACGACCCACCCTTGGAATACCGAACACCTTCGGTATTACTACAAATAGTCATGTCGCTACCCAGGAGCATCTTGACTTAGCTAAATTTTTGTTCAATATTTAGCTAAGGGAAGCTACCCAACGGGTACATCCCCACTTTTGTTAAACACTGACCAGTCAGTTATCAATGAAACGAGGAATTATTCAAACCATTGTTACCAAGTCTAGCACTGAGGGCAGCTGGCAACGCCGGCAATCGTCAGCGGACCTCGTCCGCTACGTTGTGCACTTGGACCAATCTTAATTCCTTTAATTTTTCATTGATTGCAAAAGAACATCCTAAGTCAAAACTCTAGCGGTATAGACATGTCATCACACAACGTCAAAAATTCCATATTTCATATATTCAGGGCTGGGACTCCCCACCCAAAAATTGTTCATTACATTCAAAAAAAAAAAAACAACACAACAAAAGTACATATATTTTCAGCCTCAGCGGCTACACAGTCAAAACAGGGCACGTCCGGCATGTCAGGGGTTGGCCTCGGCGTCGCCTACTTCGGCCTGCGACGGCTGTTCACGGCTTGCTTGGTCGGTCCCTCGAGCGGTGGGACTTGGCGTCTCAATGGTCCCATCCGCCGGAGTCTGATACCCACTGCCTGAGCTGCCACATCCTGCTGGGGGACTGGGTACTGGCGGGGGTCTCTTCGTCGGCGCTGCATTTTTTGCCTGCGGCGCCTTGGGCAGGGACGCCTTGGCCCAATCAATGGCACCCTTCGCTCGCAACATCTCGACATTCGCCAGGGCGCCGCCCTTCGCCGCTTCATTCAGCGCGTTTTTGTATTCCGTGCTCTGCTTGAAATTCTCCACAGCGGCGGCGGCGGCTCGGCTTCCATCATCCCTCAGCCGGGTCAGCTCACCCTCCAGTCTCTTCACTTCCCCTTGCCTGGCGGCAGACTCCCGCTGCAGGATGTCAATTTTCTTCTCCTTGGCGGTCACACGCTCTTGCAGCAAGGCCTTGTCTTGCTCCAGCTGGGAGACTTGATCATTTCGTTCTATGTCCCGCTGGATGGCGACGTCTAGCTTGCCTCGAGCGTCCGCCGCGTCACAGTCTGCCTTCATCAGGCGTCGCTCCACATCTGCCAGCCTGTCCTTGGCTTCCCCCAGCTCCCTCTCAAGCCTCTTAACCTCCTCCCGGAGCTGACCCTCAATTCGAGGTTGCTTGGGCGCCGCCAAGAACATTTCGTTCAGCCCCACCGCCAGGTGCCCAAAGGCTGAGCTAAAGGGCGACTGCTCGATTGCCGTTGGCCGCGTCATCCCTGCCAGACTGCCGAACCCCAACCGCTCGCACAAATGGTAGAGAAACTCCCGCTCGCTGTCGGTCATGAACTCGGTGAAGGCAGCGAACGAGTCCAGATCGCTCACGGGCATTTCTCTCTCGGCCGTCACAGGAGCCTTCGACGGGCCTTGTCGGCTCTTCTTTTACCTGTGGACCTCGAGGGTCTCGTCATCATCCTCCTCCCTGCCTGAGTCACACTGGCGCCGCTTCCGCAGAATCCCCCGTGCATCTCCAGTGGGCGCAGCCCTGGACCCCATCGGCGGTTGTCTCCCCACCGCAGTCGCGGCAGCCCCCGCCGGCGCCAGAACTCTTTCTTTCTGCGGCCCACGTCGAGTGCCAACCGCTCTTTCCTTCTGCGGCACGGTAGAGGATCCCATTTTCCCCCCGCCCGCTTGTCCATCCGCCTGCACGCTGGGCAGACCGTCGGCCCCTAGGTGCGAGTGGTGCGGCATGGGCAGCGTCACCACAACCTCGGATGCGCTCACCTCCAGCGTCTCCGGATTCACAACTGTCATCTGGGCCGCCTCGCCTGAAGCATACATTGTCTCCAGGAAGTTGTCTATCTCCGCACGGTCCATGGCTTTGTCAAAGGCGTCACGGCTCGCTTTGTTGCCTGGCGGAGTCTCTGAGAACATGCAAACACTTGTCAGCTTTAACCAAGTTATCAAGAGATACAATGTGGCGGAGGCCTCTTACCAATGGCGCGCGTTAGCTGCTGATCGACCAACAGCTCCCAGCCGGTGAGGAGACGGAAGTCCAGCAAATTGCGGTTCTTCCAACAACCTTTGATACGCGCAACCCGGCACTCTTCCTCCCGCGTCAGATTGTAGCGCAGGCCCGCTGTAAAACAACAGAGTGTCAGTCAAACGATTGCAACATGTATACCATAAACCGCCAGCTATGTTCAGCGGAGATCGACGGACAACCTCGGATTGGCTGAAACTCCGACTTAATCCTAAATGTCGCTCCCCCTGGTTGGACTCCGCTTGATACTCCCACCCCGTCGTGGCCACGCAAAACGTCCCCCGCCAGTAGGACATCGAATCCCTCAAATTCTCTATCAGCTTGGGTGCTCCCTGCCGGCGGCTCAAATTTACTTGCCCCCTACACCCTTGGCGATTAATGTACACCAGTTCGTAGAAGTGCAAAACCTCCGCCACCGTCGGCCCCTCGCACCCGGATAGCCGCCACAAGGAGTTCATCGCCAGCATCAACCGCCACATGTTGGGACAGATCTGCCCAAAAGCGACGCCGAACTCACACACCAGGATCTGAAGGTTGGGCACTAGCGGCAACGTCACTCCTTGGCGGAATATTGCCTCGTGAACGGCGGCGAACCCCGCTGGAAGAATTGAGGCCTTTTCGTCCGCAGTCGGTTGGCGCAGCTTCACCACTCCCGGCAGCCGGTATGTCCGTTTCATCCGGTTGACCACGGCGGCAGTCATCCGCCCTCCCGCCTCGTCGACGGGGGTCCCATCCGGAAGCACCCACGCCGACTCTGTTTCCTCCCCCGTCACGTTTCCCCCGTCAGCAGAATCACTGGCGGCACTATTACTTGCTAGCCGCTCCTCACTCCTCTCCCGCGCAGCAGCTTCCTCACCCGCCCTAGAACTCTCCGGACGCAACGTACGGCCCATGACAACTTCCCAGGGTATGGTTTGCAGCGGCTCGATGTCTAACAGCTCTGGCAGTGAGGTTCCTGCACGGGCAGACGGACGCAACGAGTCAATAAAAACCCTATCCGCCGCACTGATTGACACGTCAGACCCGGAGTCCTCACTGCTCGAGATCTCTACGACGTTGGCCATCCCAAAAACCCTAAAACCCAAATCAGTTAGCCCACAGAAGGATCTAACCTATCCCTATATCAGCCATAGCAAAGCACCACGAACAGCTACCCAGAAAATACCAAAACATGAACAAACCCCCCCCCCCCCTCAACCCAGATTCAACCATCTAGCAAAACCCTAACTATCAACTCTCTGTCAAAGCATCGTAACCTACCTCAAATCTCATCTTACACCCCCGACGAGCATCAAGAAACCCAGTTCACACACCAATCCCAGACACAAATACCAAACCCACAATTCGACAACAACACAAAACCGAAGAGAAGGATAACCAGAACACTAACCTGTCGTTAACTCGCCGGCGTACTGATGCTCGCTATGCCCCGACGACGGAAATTTTCGTTTCTTCGACCACGAGAACTCCACCAACTCACGGCACTCTCTCTGCAAATCTCGGCTGGGCAGAGCTTGAAGACGACAAACAGTTCGAATGGATTTTCTGATCTCCCTTCTCAATACGTTCCCCCCCTTTTATGTCAACATCAGCGGCTTTTGGGCCGTCCGCTAGAAAACGACATCACACCCCAGCCGTCCACGTGTCCCCTGTCCGCACTAACCCTCCGGGTTAACCGAGGCGTCGCCTCGGTTACGAAATCCATCATTACTCGCATTAATGACGAGAAGACGGCCGGACTGAGGAGACGCGTCTCCACACGCTAACCCTCTAGTTACTTGCCACGTGTCAAGGCGTATCACGAAAGCAATCCAGGGTACACCCCTCTCCAAGTGAGTCTCCGCTGAGCGAAACCCCGCCAGCGGAACTTCTCACTTGTCCTCTCCAAGTGAGTCTCCGCTGAGCGAAACCCCGCCAGCGGAACTTCTCACTTGTCCTCTCCAAGTGAGTCTCCGCTGAGCGAAATCCCGCCAGCGGAACTTCTCACTTGTCCTCTCCAAGTGAGTCTCCGCTGAGCGAAACCCCGCCAGCGGAACTTCTCACTTGTCCTCTCCAAGTAAGTCTCCGCTGAGCGAAACCCCGCCAGCGAAACTTCTCACTTATCCTCTCCTAGTGACGTTCTCCGCCGGGCGGAACCCCGCCAGCAGAACTTTTCATTAGCTGTTATTTACGAAGTCTCCTAAAAGCGACACTTCTCCCTTGTCATCATACAAACGGGGCACCTTCCGCTACGCACCTCTAGCGGAAACCTCTTTTATCTGACAAATCGCGTACTTTATTCAGCGCGGTACCGCTCAATAAATTAACGCCAAGCACGTCCACTGGACGCTGTTTACTGCTATAAACCAGCGGGGGGACTCCCGCCAGCGGCGGATCCCGAGGCCACGCCTCATTCTGACAAATGACCGCCATGCGGCATTACAGTCAGATTGTCCCTACGGGACACGGGGACTAGTCAACAGTCTACGACGACCCTGATCAGGTACGTTGGCCCCCGTCACTCGGGTCCTAAAGATTGGGTTCGCTACCCAACACCCTCTGCTCCGTGCAGCTCCCCCTCACCAAACAAATTTCGCGACCATCCGGAGGTCCATCTTAGCCGGGGAGTGGGGGACTCCCTGGGGGGCCTAGCAGGGGCCCACCCGAAAGGGTATAAAGCGTTTGCTCAGTAATATCCATGGTTGACAACGCACTGACGCTAATTATGCTTCTGCAAAAGTCTAGCGGAAGAAAACGCTTCACACCGCCGATCAACTCCCCAACCAAGATTGCCCTCCTTGACTGGGGACTTGGGGGACTTGTACCTACATGTACGTTGCAAAGCATAATTAGCTATAATCAGACACACTCATCGTACCGCCAGAGGTACCAACTATCATCAAAGGAGTAACCCACAGATAGGCAGCCAGGCGGGCCACGGACGGAGCACAAGAGTTCCCCAGGATCACCGCTGACGCGCCGCCACGCACTCTGCCAAGACGGCATCAGAAGCTACTGAAACTGGGAACTGAAGCACATCAGTCCCACATCGAAAACAAGGAGAAGATCAGACCTCTCCTCACCTATAAAAGGTCCTCTCTTCTCCCTTCATTAAATTACGCATTAACTCTCATTTATTACTATGCTGCCTATATATATCAACTGACTTAGGCATCGGAGAAGTGAAGACCGCCCAGCGCGGTCTCCCTCTGACGCCCTGCCTTTTATTTGGCAGCTAGCAGGAATCACCAAGTATACAGAGTAGCGGTCCGCCCGCCGGACCCGCGTTAAACGAAGGCTTGGCTACCGCCAGACTTTGAGCATTAACAGGTAGTTTCTAAATAATTGAATATGCAGCTTACGAATGTGGTCACTAAGTATCTTTATGGGGATCTAAATAAGGAATATACATGAAGGTTCCTGATGAACTTCATTCACCAAAGTCAAGTGGCTCTAGACCATAGAGCGCATTTAAAATGAGGTTGATATGCTCACTAAAGTGACTATTTGATTGAGAAGGGATATGCCCACACGTTTCCATGACAAGTTTCAGATTCTATCACAGTTCATGTTGGTGACATGATCTTCATTAGAAGCCCTTAAAGAGTTAAGGAAAACCGCTAAACACTTGAAATCCGAATTTGAGATGAAATATCTTGGGAGGACATAATTTTGTCTATGTTTGGAACTTGAGCATCGTGTTGATGGATGCTTAGGCATTTTGATAATGTCAAGCCTTCAAGCACACCCATGATCGTCTATAGTCTTGATCCTAAAAGGGATCCTCTTCGTCCGGAGGATGATGATGAAGATGTGCCAGAGGCAGAAGCGCCCTACTCAAATACAATAGGCGCATTATTGTACTTAGCTCAATGCACAAGACCAAACATCTCATTTGCTGTGAACTTGTTAGCTAGACATAGCTCTGCACCAACGCGATGCCATTAGATTGGTATAAAAGATATCTTTCGATACTTGAGAAGTATGATTGGTATGGGCTTGTTCTATCCCTACATATAGATAATGGATTTGGACCCATGACACACCAGGAATGCCACCAACACTGGCCTGCGTCCTCCATCCCCATCCCAAAACGACATTAGTGTTTTGGAAGGTTTTGCTGATGCTGGGTACCTTTCTAACCCATATAAAGGTCATTTACAAACTGGTTATGAGTTTACCATGGGCAAGACCACAATATCTTGGAGGTCTACAAGACAGACCCTTGTCGCTACTTCTTCGAACTATGTAGAGATTATTGCTCTTCACGAAGCGATTCATGAATGTATATAGATTGAATCCATAATTACGCATGTTCGAAGCAATTGTGGTTTGAAGTTTACCATAGATGAGCCTACGAGCATTTATGAGAATAATGCTGCTTGCTTTGAAGAAATGAAGTAAGGCTACATCAAAGGCGACAACACTAAGCATAATAAGCAACAATAGACTCTCCTCAAGATCATAGTGAACCAGATTCGATCTGAGGACAATGTGGCAGACTTGTTCAATTAAATCATTGCCTAAATCCACTTTCGAGAAACATGTTGGTAGTATCGTTTGCTGAAGTTATTCGAACTCTCATGACCGTAGTCAGTGGGAGTTGCAAATATCAAGCGGAGATGTCCACATGTATGGTCTCGAAACATGAAGGGTGTGTTGTACTCTTTTTCTCCTTCGACTGAGGTTATTTTTATTCCACTGGATTTTTGTTACTCGGCAAGGTTTTTGACAAGGTAATGAGAGGAGCACCACGTTTGGGCGACACAAGAGGGAGTGTTTAAGGACACCCTAGTTTGTGTGTCTGGCCCAAACTCTGATTACTTGACTGAGTTGTAATAAGGTTAGTCTTACCAATATCTACGGAGATATTTTAATCATTGTTTGATTCAATTACCTTATAAGACGCACATTCTTTGCTTGTAATCCTCTATGTAAAGAGGCCCCTATTATCAATGAAAGTACAACTCATTCTCTCCCAATTTCTGATTTCCTAAAACATAAATAAAATTAACCCAGGCTAATTGGTTGTTTCCACAAAATAGGGTTTAACTTAGCATTCAATAGTCGTGTCTAATATAATGTACACTTTTATTGGTCGTCAATGACTAGTTTTGAATGAATGGTTGCACAACTCCTGCATTTTTGCAGGTGTTTACAAGAATTATCAGCCAAAATGAACAAAAGAAAAGTCTTTATTTCCCAGAAAACTTCATTATGAGTTATCTGGTATGAGGAACTAACAGGGTGGAAGGTTTGCTAGTGGAGCAAGGACAGACTAATTTGACGCTTTTCCATTTTCTACTACAAATGCAGTCTTCAAATCCCAGCTCGTATGCAGCTCCAAGTGACAGTGCATGAACCACACACCTACGTATTAAATATTGTTCAATGGATCAGTAAACTATCTTGAGTACAATAGTTCTGCTCAATTAGTAACTTTGAGCTTTAAAGTTTAATGCAACATGTTATTTGGTTATTCTGATGTATTTACCTAGACTGTTTGCCCTGAGCCTTATGGCAGTCCAACTGCCGGTGGGAACTCCAACGGTGTTTCTTTAAGGAGGATCCACCAAGTTAAACTTAGCCGGGTCCTTTTTGGGGTCGAAGTTTCCAACTCCAATCCCAACAATGAAGAAATTGAAACCATGAAGGTGGAATGGATGGGATTCCACAGTGAGAAGATTGGTATCTTGTAGCACTAACTCTACTGTCGAATTAAAGGCAATCTTGCTTAGACGAGTGCCTAGTTTAGTCCCGAGGTTGGCAGTGAGTGGTGCACCGGTGTAATTGAAAGGTGTTGTTAGGGAATTCAGATCACATAGTGGATAATAATAAGATAATTATAATTTACTTATTTTCTTATCTATTATCAACCGTGGAATCTAAATCTAACGGTACGTAGTTCAAGACGAAGTGGTGTTAGCTCAGTGGTTAAAGCACCCACTACCTATGTACGAAGTCATGGGTTCGAGTCACCATGGGGGCAGGAGTGAAACCATTTGATCCTCTTTCACTTCATATTGTGCATTTATCTTAAAACAATGCTGCTTGCCATGGTGAAGATTGCCATTTCAATACTTCTACTATCCCTAACCCTAGTTGTGATAGTAGAAGGGAATGATATTTCTTCAATAGTGTTACAAAGGACCAATGGCAGCTCATCTGTGTCGCCATTTCTGAAGAAAATTGTGGAGTGGCCAAAACCACGAGAACCGGCAGGGGTGTCTGAACAAGCCGTGCATGGATATGTCGCGGGCCACAGGAGTTTCCCCGCAGATGGCGGTGCTGTAGAAACCAATGCTTGTGTTGGCGTGAGCTTGGACGTGAATAATTGCAGGTTTTGTGGACGTAGATGTCCCTTCGGATGGCAATGTTGTCGTGGTTTTTGCGTGAATACAAATATCAACATTTTCAATTGTGGGAGATGTGGTAATAGGTGCCCATTTGGGGTACTTTGCTCTTATGGAATGTGTGGGTATGCTCAGCCTCAACCTTGGCCTCGTCCTCTGAAGCAACCTCAACCTTAGCCGCACCAATGGACTAGATCGATCAGACTTCTATGTTAAATCAATTATCGCAATACTTTAATTATTAATCAAGGTCTTGTACTTGCATATCATGTTGTAATTTGTTTCTTTTAAGTCTTATTTTTCCATTTTTGGTCCAATTCTTGATCTAGAGTCTTGGTTCATGCATTTCTCATGCATGGAGACTACAAAGTACTAAGGGAGAAAAGAAAAAAAGTGATTTCAAGAATGTTTTGTAACCATATTTCTGCTTTATATGCATATGTTTTGTGCTATGAAAGGTTTTTTTGGCTTTTAATTTATTTATAAGCCATATAAGTTTATTAACTAATTAGTTTGCTACATGCTCTTATCAATTCATTCAATCTTGAGTATTATCGCTTTCTATAAAAGCATGTTTTATAATGATTATGTTGTCATTCATGGTACATCTACATTGGGAAATGTCCATATTGATTGTAAAAGGAGTTTGGAAGGATTGAAATCTTGAAATCCAGGTGAATTAAAGGAAATATATTATTTTGTGTAGTTGAGCTTAACCCGTAGAAACCAAATTTCAGGTGGGCTAATAGAGGTGTTCGATTAGCACTATATAATAATGACTTGAAAAGGTTTGGCACTAGTGAGCGTAAGCTTACCCCAATAGACTTTTGTTCAGGTATGACACAAGTTTCGAGAAGGAATAAGCAAGACGAGCCTAGAATGAATAGTCTGGAAGAAATAGTTTATTTACATTCTACTTTATAACACTCACACATCAGATTCAGCGTTAGGTGCTTAAAATTACCTACACCAGGTCGCAGACGTGATACTAACACCGAAAAGCACAAGTTGTATAGCGAAAGAAAAATTTTATATTTGATTTTTGGGTTTAGATGAAACGTGTGGACTACACTAAAAATTGATTTTGGAGAAGTATATATCACAATGGTGAAAAACTTATGTGTTATATATATCAGACTAATTTGAATGAAAATGACACTTTCAAAATATTTCAACAATTTTTTCGTCAGAAAGTCAAGGCGACTTATAATTAGTTTTTAGAATCTTGAATGAGACGTGGGAACAACGATGAGTTTTGAAAATCAATTTGTGCGAAGCATATCAAAACAAAACTAGTTAATAGTTAAAAATATAAGATAAAAGAATAGTTCACCAAAAATGTGTGAGGATCATGATATCTCTGTGCAAATAACTTTTTTTTTTTATTGGGGGAGATTAGCGTTAGAAAGTTAGCAACACACACACTTTTCTGTGGGTATCCCACCAGAGCCGGATTAATCCCTTCCGAACGCCACGGGACATTAAACACCCATTAGCTGGCCACCAAGGCCTCATTATCCTAGCAGAGCCGGACTAATTCATTTCGAATGTCACGGGGCATTAAGCACCCATTAGCTAGTCACCAAGGCCTCATGGGGATTCGAAAGCCAGACCTGAGGGTTCCAGACTGAGACCTTCTATCACCCCACTATCCCTAGTGGTTAATAACTTGTACTGGTAGTTCGATCCTGAAGTAAAATAAAAATAAAAAAATATTTTATCTACATGTTGATTATGTATAGAAGCAATAATAAATAAATAATTATCACGTGGCACTATCCCAACAGGGCCATAATATCTCTTTAGAGCCTAATGCAGGAAAAACAAAATGAAAATTATCTATGCTTTGGTCACTGAATGCCTTTTGGATGATATAATTGGGATTCCCAGAGCTAGAGGCTTAGTGCTGGCTAGTTCTTTTTCTTTGTTTTGCTTGGGCTGTTTGCCCCACATGTACCAAAAAAAAAAAAACAGAGCCTAGGAGGAAATGCACTGAGGGCTGAGAGACTGGTACTGCGCCGTTTTTCACGCCAATTACAAAATCCAGTCTTCCTTCCTTTCTAGGCAAACTGACAACTTTCTCTCTCCTCTCTCTCTCTCTCTGGTTCTTTTTCATCCTCCTTTGATTTGTCTGTGTCGCGGCGCACCGGTGTTCATCTTTTTGGGCATATTTCTCTTCAATTTTCTTACCATCCAAATAGGTGAGATGATCCGTTTTAACTTAGAAAACTGTATACTAGACTATAAAGCTGATAAAGTTTTCAACTTTGGGAAAGTGGGTTCTTTTTTGGGCTCTAAACCCAGCAACCAAGCGTGGGAATAATGATGATTTTGCTTATAAACCCATCAAACTAGTTGTTGGTTTTGCTGGGGGTTTGAGTTTGCATTCTAAAGGGAAGAAGGTAGCTTCTGTTGGTGATTTTGGCTTGGTTCTTTTGTTGGGCTCTAATGATATACTAAATCTGCGCTGTTGGTTTCTGTTTGAGTTGTTCAGAAAGGTTTATGATGCTTGAGACTCTCCTGTTTAACTATCTAATGTTCTTTTTGTTTTGCTCAATGTCAAGTGCATTTTCCTTGTTCATTTGGTTTTTTACCTGAGACTACTGTTATAAATTATCTGCCTTCACGTTTCCAAAATTCAGTAGAACATGTCTGAAATGGGCTTTATGAATTTGATGGGAGTTCCTTGATTAAAACTTGGGCTCGTTTAGTTTACTTTTCTCTATTTTGTACCCAAGTGTATGTAAAATATGCAAGGATTACTAGTGTGCAATTTCCTGGTGAATGTTCTATGCAGACTACTGATAGGATTTTTGTTCTTTTTATCAAACTATTCAGCTTCGTATAGTTTTGAATTCTACCATGAGATTTATTTTCAGTTTTATGGTATATGCAGAGCTTCGATTGATTGGATTCTACATAATGGCTGCTTCATCATCCCTGTTTTCATGTTCGATCCAAGGGGTAATGCCGTTTCAGAAAACAAAGGCAGACTATAAACAGTTCCAGTGCAATTATTCAGACCTTGTCTGTAAGCAATTCAGTCACTCCAACTCAATGCACCTAAAACATCCAAGGTTGTTACCCAATGAGAAATTCTCACAAAGTGAGACTTTGTGTCGTGCACTGAAAGTTGAAAATTCACCTTCTTTTTTGGTGGGGAAGAAGTTTCAACTTGATGATGTGATTGAAGCTCAACAGTTTGATAGAGATATTCTGGGTGCTATATTTGAAGTTGCACGTGATATGGAGAAGATTGAAAAAAGATCACCAGGAAGCCAAATTCTTAAGGGATATCTCATGGCTACTCTCTTTTATGAACCCTCTACTAGAACTAGGCTGTCCTTTGAGTCAGCCATGAAACGGTTAGGTGGAGAAGTTTTGACAACTGAAAATGCAAGGGAGTTTTCTTCAGCAGCTAAAGGAGAAACACTTGAAGGTATGTTCTTCTTCCACTCACTAGATTTCTAGATATGATTTTACTACGATTAAAATGTGACATGGGTGATTGATTTTCAGATAGTATAAGAACTGTTGAGGGTTACTCGGATATAATTGTGATGCGCCACTTTGAGAGTGGTGCAGCCAAAAGAGCAGCAGCAACTGCTGGCATTCCTGTAATTAATGCAGGAGATGGTCCTGGACAACACCCAACTCAGGTACACAGAAAATTGTCCTTATTGCAATTAACTGAGGCAAAGTGATATGGGTCGTGGCACGTAGAAATCCCGTAATCTGCCGTTGCAATTGACTGAGGAACAGTCAGTGCTATGTTTATTGGTAGATAAAATTCCCTTTGTACAATGATGAAGGGTATAGCATTCTTTCATTTAGTTTATAATAGAGATAGTTTTGGGAGAGAAAAAGAAGTGTGGATGCGAAAGGAAACCGTTTTATAATAAAATAGATGCTAGTTTGCACTGAGTTCATTACAGATGCGGGTACAAGCATAATGATGGTCTCGTCTCATACTAAGGCATACTGCTGGCATTAGGTCCTGTTAGTTTCAATATCTTTTATTTGGTTGTTGTAATCCTGTAACCTGTTGTAATCCTATCTCCACAGGCCCTTTTGGATGTCTATACTATTGAAAGAGAGATAGGAAAGCTGGATGGCATAAAAGTTGCACTTGTTGGAGATCTTGCCAATGGAAGGACAGTGCGTTCACTTGCATACTTGCTTGCCAGGTATAATGATGTCAAGATCTACTTCGTCTCTCCTGATGCAGTGAAAATGAAGGTAAATTTCCGAACAGGCTTATGTTTTTGTTTTCATCACATTTGAGGCAAGTCTGGAAAGTATGCCAAACATAGGAGATTTGGACTCTCACTTTTTCTATAACTTCCAGAATGATATAAAAGATTATTTAACATCAAGGAAAGTTGAGTGGGAAGAAAGTGCTGATTTGATGGAAGTTGCATCTAAGTGTGACATTCTCTATCAAACTCGCATTCAGCGTGAGCGGTTTGGAGAAAGAATTGATCTCTATGAAGAAGCTCGAGGGAAGTACATTGTGGACCGTCATGTGTTAGGGGTGATGCAGAAGCATGCTGTGGTCATGCACCCTCTGCCTAGACTTGATGAGGTAAGGGTTTTCTAAATGATTTTGCCCTCTTTAGCAGGCCTTATGTTGATTGATTTAGCTAATAGGTAATCATTGCATTTCTGAATGTCATCAGATTACTGTCGATGTTGATGGGGATCCGAGAGCTGCCTATTTCAGACAGGCAAAGAACGGCCTATATATTAGGATGGCCCTATTGAAACTTCTACTTGTAGGGTGGTGAGGGAGGCATCTATTTTCCTCAGTTACTTTGGAAGTTTTGGTTACAAAACGGTAGGCATGGAGGGAAGCATTTTTTCAGTTGAGAAGTTTTGACTCTTTTTTCGTGGTCATTCGGGATAAGCTTCGACTAGAAAGTTTGTTGAGCTCAAAGTAAGTTTGATTTATTTTTAGTTAACTCTTTGAAGTTTCATTTTGTACTATCCATGAAGTGATTGTGGGACAAAATAACCTGATTCAATGAGAGCAGTGCAATACATCCTGATCGAATGGTAAAATGGTTTTCCTTATATGAAAAAAGATTGCATATGCTTCAACATAATAACCCCCTCCGGTCCCCCATCGTTTGTGGAGCCTCTGAACAGCCCTCTGAGAATCATTACCCTTTGTACATACTACATCCACTGGGGACTTTAATACCTTTCTCTTCCTTTTCCTTTAGAGCTAGAGAGATTTCAGGAACTCGGGATTGGAATGTATAAGGATTTGGGCAGAGAAACGATCTTGAAGTGGTTTCCTAACGAACATCAATCAAAACATGTCAATTTTCTCCTTGTACTCGCAAATATTTATTCAAAGGTGACTGCATGTGTCATCAGAAAGACAGATTGACATGAGAAAGACGATCGCATTCAAATGTTGACTAATGTATATATGCATCAACAGAAGACAATATGTACCGGAGTTGGTGGAGACTTGGTGAAACATACAATTCGAATCTGTCCTGACAAAGAACCAAGTAAAAGCATAGATGGAGGTGGTGTAATCAACAGTAGGTAGAAATTGTAGAGGTTGCGTAAGAAAACTTGTAAGCAAATTAAATACTCATTACTGAGATGGGGACTTAAAATGGGTGTTAAGCGAGCTTGATTAGGGAAATCGTAGCTGAAGAAACCAATAGGTTATTTGTGTAATCACAGGTCCAAGCATGAGAGAGCTACTTGAGGCTAAATAAAGCCAGTCTCAAGTGTCTTCTTTATCTTTCAGGAAAGGGGTTTGCATTCAAGGGTACTTGTTCTATTCATATATCATCTTTTACTGTTTCTGAGCTTCTGTTATTTTGCCAAGGATTTGTTAATAAGATCATGTACCCATTTTCTTCTTTTTTTCTCCTTTTTCCCGTTTTGTGCAAATATGTTGATATTCCTGAAAAATAACCTTTTTGCACTGAGAGTGTGGACCATACATCATTTTCTATATTCAAATTCCTCAATATAGGGTAACCAATACTAGAACCTTGCTTCTAAGCGTTGGTATATAGCTGTAGGTAACAACCAGAAGCATTACATATTGTCCAGGTTTTGTGTATTTCTTATGAATTTTGTTGCACTCTTTTTTGTCTTTTTCATATCCTCATGTAACATCCTTATGTCTTTCATATATTTCCTCTGCATCTGTTTAACTAAAACAGCTAAAAATTGCTGCTATGCATTCAGCCCCAGATTTATTAGCAATAGCAGAGTGAGGTTTATTTTTCTAATATTATCAAACAATCATATTATGCATATTATTATAATACATGCATGCCAACCTGTATAAATTCTAAGAATAAAAGATCAAGTACCCAATAAATTTGTTTGTCTATATCACACAATGCAAAATGAATATAGTAACTGGTGCAAGGCCAAAACTTCTGTCATATTTTGCATCAATCATCTCATGTATTCAATCCGAATCCCATCAATTGTTGTGTTAGTGCATGACTTCGTCATGGGTAGCAATGTCACCCAAATGCTCTCATCTCTATCTGCCTCCAAATCCTCAAGCACTTCTGAAATACCAAACTTCAGATTGGTCTTTCTGTCATCATCCATCTTTCCATGAGGTATGTGAACAAAGGTTCCGGCAAATTCCCTGAAACCCGGCTCGATTTTGCTCTCATCGACTACATTTATATACACATCAAACTTAACATACTCATCAATTCTCACAGCAATTCCATGAACAACCAAAATCTCTTCCTCCTCATCTTTCTCTTGCTTTCTTCTGTTAAATTTAGACCTGCCCACCTTCACTGTTATGGAGCTCTCAAGATTCCGACCACCTGGTCCTAATTCTGCAGACAAAATGGTTCTGTTTTCTCTTATTTTCAGTGCATGGTTGGAAATTTTGGATGGAATAGAGTTGGGCTTTGGACGCGTATTCAGCCATGGAAGATCAACCTCCTCATAAACATACCTCAGCTTTTTAGTATCCAAAACATCACGAACTTTGATTCTCACAAGCTGTGAATTTTCATCATGGAAATAGAAACTAGAGTTGAGCCAATCAGGATCAAATGTTTGCAAGTCGACCTTGTGAATTTGCTTCCAAACCTCCCAAAGTCGGTCCAAGTTCGAGTGGTGTGCATAGAAACTAGGGTCCCTAGCTGCAGAATAAAATGCTCCCATGTCTTCCCTCCTGACATTGAAATTGCTACCAACCCATGTATGCATTGTGTTGTGAGGAGCATTCTCTATTGTACCAGGGCCATCACAAGCACCCTCCTCACTATTCTTATAAGGGCACCCCATGAACAGCTCTGGCTTCTTTGCTCCAGACACCATCTGGTTATACATGAACACCATGTTCAAGTGCATCCGCTCTTTGTTTTCCATATTCTCATCGGTCTTCTCGTAATCGTAGTTTAAATCACTAACTTTTGGTGGAAAGTGAGAAACGTCCCGCTGATTGTCGGAAAAAGGTGAATGCATGTACCATTCAGGCATTGCCATTCCATCAGGGGAGTCCCAATTCCAAAATGGCAGAGCAAATGTGTCATCACCAATTAGGCTTCCGACGATGCGTTCGTGGAAGTGAAGCAGCATCCGGTGCCATGGGAAAAAGAACCATTTCCGATGGATGTCGAGAGGGCGGTGGGAATGTGGCTGGTCATAAGCACCAGTGCAGAAGATGCAATGCATATCAGCTTGACGACGAAAACTCCGAGGGTCACTGTAGGGAAGTGACTTCATGATCAAGAGAGCCTTTTTGTACTTGGCAATGAAGCCACGACCAACACGGTGTGCTGGCCTCCGAATTCTTAGAGGGGTTGAAGGATCTGGAAATTGAAAATCAATGACGGGTTCTTCTGCTATACTTCTTGGAGGACAACAATAGACAAGAAGATCTGGCCTTCCATAAGATGAGTGACAACTTGTTAAGTTGAGACTTACTGAAAGGTCCTCTTTATCAATCTTGTAGCCTCCTGAAGACTCCTCTGAGTCAACTATTCCTAATACGCCTAGGACTGTGTCCATAAGTTTCCTGAAAACAAAGAGTAGAAGTGACATCAGAACAGTTTTGAGTTGCAAGTATCATCTCTAGTCCCATTGCCACCTCTAAGGCCCCAGTTGGGACAGATGTGTGATTATTAAAAAAAATCACATTTAGCTTTTGAAATCGATCTACAGATTATAGAAATAGCAAATTTCTAGCTTGTATAATCTTCATAGGGAAGTGGTAACTTGATAAGCTGATTGATTCTATTTTACCAAATAGCTCAACCTGCTTATTAAGAAATAAGTTGCCCTTTCAAAAAAAAAAAAGGAAATAAGTTGCTAAAATCATAATAACCGCAGGGCCAAATTGGACCTAATTATCCCCAAGACACCTCAACTAACTTGACCCACCAAGTCACTTGAAAACTAGTTTTTTTTTTGTTTTTTTTTTAAAACATCTCTTAACCAAGCTTTTTAATAATTTTGATTTTGTTTTTTCTTCAAAAAGCTTCTTTATTTATCAATTATTTAAGTCACGTGTACAATAAGTTATTTAAGTCATTTATAAATTTGTGATTTGACCATGACTCAGGGTGAAAATATTATTTATTATTTTTAGTGAAAATGTCAATAAATAACTACAATGTTACAACTAAGAATGAATAACAACTAGTCCGTACGTCGAATTCATGACATTTCACTTACAAAATAATCATTAATATCATTAGATCAAATGATACTGGGCTAGGTGCAAGAATCTTGAAGATGATATCTTCTTTCTTAAAGTTCACATATATGGGTGCATCACCGGCCCTCATATGATGCGTGGCTTCACACGGAGCTAACCATTAAAAAGTGGGTGAATAGTGACTAACTCAATACCTAAATGATCCTAACTCAATAACCTAATGGGTGAACTTGCTCTAAGAGATCGAAACAATAACAACTTAATTGGCTGCCTAACACGTAATTGTGGTAGGGCAAGGAACTTCACTCAAACGATCAGGATGAAATCTACTTCCATTAGGCTTAACCAAAAACAGAAATGAAAGGACATCTATCACCACTCCTAGGTTAAGAGGACCTGCTGGAGTACTAATACATCTACTTTACCTCGTTCCATCGTACTTAAGACAAATAAAACCGTCCCTTCGTCAAGCCTAACTATGAACATTCATAGAGTACGTCGGGCCTAGGATTAAGACTTGCTAGGCTGGCTTGATGGGCATATATCAGGTCCACCCCGCAATATTAATTCTTCTGGACGAGTCTTCATAAATAGCAAACTAGGCATATTCTTTATCCCACAATCCCTATTTGCTAATAAAAAAAAATAATAATAAATAAAGGTTGGGTAAAAGTGGACCTCCAAATTGTTGAGAATATATACATCCCACATGGAAAAAATGAGACATTGTCTATGAGTTTATAAAGATTTAGGCCGCTCCATCCATTGTCAATTGGTTTTGGATGTGAACCCCAGATTACTTTATCATGATATCAGAGTGGGTTATCCCACGTGTGCATGCCTCGCGCCTACACAGGCTCTACGTCACCCAAAATTCTTAGATTGTAAACCTTATATATTAGGTACCAAAGGAAGTAGGTACCAAATCATTTGAGAAGGCTAATGTTCTTTCACCAGATAATGTAGCCAATTATGCTTTCATAGTCTGATAATTCAGATAATGTAGCCAATTAGGTACCAAAGGAAGTGGGTACCAAATCATTTGAGAAGACTAATGTTCTTTCACCAGATAATGTAGCCAATTATGCTTTCATAGTCTGATAATTCAGATAATGTAGCCAATTATGCAATTCAATCAGATCAGCTAATTAACCAGAAAAAATATCTATCTTTTCGCATAATCATGTTAATAAACAGAAGTAAGTCGTCATTTTATAAGAATAACTAGACTGTAGTCTCATCGATTAGCCAAAACATGTCTTCAATTTTATTTTTTAGTAAAATTGGAGATAGAAATCCTGATCTAATCAAATCGCAACTCAAGTTTTGTTTACCCTTCCTCGCTACTTGGATCAACCCCAAGACTTTTCAAAACATGTCTTCAGTAACTCCATGCAGATATTAGTTTTTAGTTTCATTTTTTTATTTATTATTATTATTATTATTTTTTTACTTTTGCACACAGAACCATGCATGCATGTTTAATATATAGATGCATATATTGAGAACTAAATTACCTCCTACTATATCTTCTCCAAGTTTAAACATCCTACAAGTCACTGGTTAATTTACCGCTAACCATGAGATTGGAACCATGATCAATTAAACCAAAGCTGCAAATGTAATTAACCTGTAAATTCATGCATACCAAGATTCATTAGGATCTCTGAGGACCAGAAGAGTCAGACGCAATACTGCAAACATGATGAATATCAAGGTAACAGCGAAACCCCATTTCTTTGCTGCATCCATAGCTTCCCAAGTTTCCAGCAGCTGCTAGCAAATTGTTAAGATCTATATAGCTCCTCACCACCTGTACCCAAAATTAACATGGTGAGTAAAGTTATTCACGTATATAAATCAATGCATTACGATGTCTTTAAATAAGAGTTTCCATTAACTCACTGTATATCCCAAGCTGTTCATATGCATATGGTGAATGTTTCAATAACACACACACACACACACGAGAATTGAAGAACTGAAGAATCGAAGTGTATGTATATGTACTAGCTAGAGCTATCTAGCTGTACCATATATGGAGAAAATGAATCTGCTGGAGATCGATCGACTAGTAAATAACTACTAGCTGGCTAGAGAGCTCTGCCTGGACAACGTCTTTGAATTGCTTTCTGTCCTGATACCCAAAGTCTTCTTTAAATAAACCGAAATTACAAGTATTACATGTGGCCAAGGAGAGGAGTTAAAATGAAAAATGGTCAGGGTGGGGACCAAGATGCAAAGTAATTGTTAAATACAATTTTTTGTTTTTTTGGTATGGATTTGTTAATTACAATTTCAGGAGGAGATTTTGTTATGTATGACTTTTGTATGAAAAAGCCTAAATTTGTGCATTTCACTTCAATCTCTTAAACGAAAAGTGTAAGTTTTATTTGCACGTTCAAATTTAATATAAATATACATTACTTATATCTTTTTATTATACGTACTCAGATGCAATATACAAATGGTGAAATTGATAATGACAATCAGAAGAGCTCTGTACTCAACAATAAGAGATTTTGTTACAGACCAAAGGCTAACGGTAACAACTATACCCATGTTCCCTTTTTAGGAGTGTTTCCAAATTGAAATTTTATATACCAAATTGACATGTTTGTAGCCAGTTATTTTATTTTTCCATGGCTCATTTTACATGTAGGAATGACTCCATGCTTTGAAAATTAAGTTTCGACAGGAATCCTTTGAAAATCTAGTGCAGAAGTGTTATTAAAGTCTTTGAATTTGAAGCGGGGTCCACTAACAACTTGGAGAAAAGACAGCCAGTCTTTAGTCCTTTCCAAAAACAGTCATTCATGAATACAATTGTACGGACAATCGTAATACTACCACTAGATTTGAACAGAGTGTTCGTGGCCAAATTGATAACTTAAAATCCACAACAAAAAGGTGTGGACTGTGTGCCTGTACGTGTTTAATACCGAACCAATAGAACAACTATTTGATCGAGCTGGAAATTTGTAACCTGCTCCTGTAAATTGCACAATTAAGAACAAAAGGATCAGAACATTTAGATACAAATAGATATGTTATCTTGAATGTCAAACATATCAGAAGAAGACTAACCTTGAAAGTTCATGTTGTTGATGAAGTTGGGGGCCGGTGAGATCTTCTGTTTTTCACTAACACAGAGTTCCTCACTATGGGTCAAGATTCTGTATACTCGGTGGATGGTGAAAGCAGGGACCAGATCGAGCCCTTATATAGAGAGTCTGTAGAAGATATCTCCCATAAAGAATATATTAGCAATATACTCTATAGATTTGCTTATGACATACCATGTACTACTTACCATAAGTAAATAGCTATAAAATTCTCAAAATATTCAACATTCCAGATTACATGTTGATTTACCAAAATTGATTCATAATACAACCCCATTATTTGATCTCCAAATTAGGCATACAATCAGTGTTATTAACTTGATGATGGTAATGTGTTCACATATATTTCTTACCACTCCAGTCATATTCATCGCTAACTGCCAGTGCCAATGAGTTGAAAACATGGAATTAGTGAACTTGAAAACTATGATAAAGTAGAGATGTATCTGCCATTGTGAATCTTCTATCATTGTAAAAACGCAAACCATGGGAAGGACTGTGTAAATTTTCCAACAACTCCAACGGGGAGAATATTTCTAAATAAATCAATGGTTGCGGACATCACACTGTTGAAGAATATTGACATTTAGTATGCATTGTCTAACTAGGATTAGTTCTATAGTTGTAATAGGAGAGATTTTCTACTCCGAGTTAGAATAGGAATCCTTATACTCCAAGATCATGTACTTTGTAATCCCTATATATAGGGCTTTTATTATCAATGAATATACACAATTCTCTCCTCAATCTCTCTCGAATCTCATATCCTTAAACACGTTATCAGCACGAGCCCTAACCATGAAATCAAAAACTCAAAACCAGAAAATTCTCCAACGTTAGCCTTGCCAAGCACCTAGTCCGCGCTAGCTTGCCTGCCCCTGCAACCCTCTCGGCCAGACCTGCCGGCCAGCATAGCTAACCACCTTGGCCAACCTCCAGATTGCACCGGCCACATCTTGGCCATATTTCAGTGTCCTCCGGTCAAGCTACCTGGCAGCCCCGAAACAAGTCTAGCACGCACCAAGCTTCCAATCATCCAAGGTTTGAAGCTCCAATTTTAACCAAGTAAGTATTTAAGTTAAATTTCCCGCTTTCTTGTCTTCTACTTTCTTTCTTTTTCTCGGGGACTTGTGACCTCCATTCTTCTACATCCCACCTTTCTATAATGTGGGTTCGATTATTTGAAAAGCGGAATCGTGGGGATTCACGCTATATACGAACTAAGAGCGTTCGTAAGACTTCGGACTAAGAGCGTCTGTAAACATCGATTTATGACCATATAAACATCATTGTTTCGGTCTAATCCAAATATTCTTGGAAATCGATTTCTTGGTAGCATTAAGGCTAAAAAATCTTATTAATATTAGTTGTTGTGGAAGATTTGACTCCGAAACTAATCTATTTCTCCTTCTTATTTTCAGGATGTCGAAACCGAAGCTCGAATCCTATGCTTGATTTAAATGGCTCAGAATACCACACTAGGGTCACAGATGTTGAGAACCATCTCACGTCGAAAGGGATCCTACCCATAATTCAGGCACCAAACCCTGAGCTGATATTCGAGCGTACGACTACAAACAATGCCACTGCCCTCATCTTGATGCGACACCACATGGACAAATCATTCTGATTGGAGTACATGGCAATCAAGGATGCTAGAGAACTATGGGTAGCGCTACAAGAACATTTTGGTAATGTCCAGGATTCCCTCCTCCCTGACTTGAAGGTTCAATGGAGCATTAATCTACGATTCACCGACTTCAAATCCGTCTCTGAATATCATTCAGAAGCTCTATGCCTCAAACCATGTTGGGGTTATGTGTCCACCTGTCACAGAGCAAGAGCTAATTAAGGAAACTCTCTCCACCTTCCCCGTCTCAAAGCAATACAGAGGTGAGTACAATGCTGGACAGATCACGAGGTTTCATCGGCTAATTAATGTCATGTCTGTAGCTGAGAAATAGAAAAACATCCTCGTGAAGAATTATAATTCAAGGCCTGTTGAAACTAAGAGTGTTCACGAGGCGAATTATAATAACGCACCCAAAGGAGGGCGCAAGGAGCGGAACCTTAAAGTTAAGGGACAAAACGGACGTGTGGGTCCATATGACCGCTCTACAAAGGAAGGTAACTGCCAAACTGGAGCGGCAGCACGTGGGAAAAACACCACATGTAGGAGAGGAGGGCACGGCGCCGCCGGCCATGGCGTCACCGTCCAACGTGGACGACAAAATCGCCCTCGTGCACAAGGTGCACCTCAATTAAAGGGAGGCAATCACAACGATGCATGTCATAGATGTGGATCTATTGAACATTGGTTCAAGCAATGCAATACAAGCAACAAGTTAGCTGAACAATACAAGGCATATAAGGACTTGAGAGAGCAAGAAGCCTATTTAGCCGAAGAAGGAGATGATGGTGATGACAATGATGTCAATCTTACCATAGCGGACTTCAAATATGGCAAAGAAGTGCACAAGGATGCCTCATATTTTGATTAGTGTAGTCCTTTTTATTTTCCAAGAATTATGTAATGGCAATTATGCCTTAATCAATAAACGATATTTTGTATTAACTCTTTCTCACTAGGCTCATCCAAAATTAATTGTGATGTCTAAGAAAGGTTTGAACTGAGAGAACGTTTTTACAAGTGAGCATAGCTCCACCAAAATCTTGCCTTATCTTACCTGGTCTCAACCAAATTGGAGTTACCAAATGGATTGAGTGACTACAATTTGTCTAAGTTTGATTTTTATTTTGGATTAGATTTTGGTCAAGAAACTTGATGTAATCATCGGCTATTATTAATAAAGTCTCGATTTATTTTGATTTACTTCGAAATAGGCAATTTTTTCCTATGGATGTCGCCTACTCGTTCTTCCGTGACTATAATGGCTAGCTCATCCAAATTGATTCATGGTAGAGGACCAACCCAATTTATGTTACCAAATGGCACAAATATTAATATCACCGAAGCTCTTTATGCTTTTAGGGCTGGAAGAACTCTATTGAGTTTCAAAGATATAAGAGCCAATGGTTTTCATGTGGAAACACATTGAGAATGGACAAGAGTTCCTTTGCATCACCTCTAATGACTATGAACATAAATGAGTCTTAGAGAAACTTACGTGTCGCTCTAGTGGGTTGAATGCAACCACTATACGAATCATTGAGTCCAACCATGTCATGAGAGATGACTTATGGGATTCTGACACATAGGCTTTGGCATGACCGTTTGAGACACCCAGGTCGTGATATGATGATCTGTATACTAAAGACTTCACACAGACATCCATTCTTCAGAACGAAAAGAAGTAAAACTCGAATGTTGGACCAAGAAGGAGCACCTGCGCCTCACGGTGCCATCCCTTTACAAGTCCGGCCATCTAAGGCCTGCGCCGCCTACCCCCTACGGCCCAAAAGTGGCTTTGATGCCACAAGTGCCTCTTTGACTCCTATTTCTACTTCTCAAGTCAATTATGACTTCATGACCCAACCAAAATCCTCATTGATTGCTTCTAAAGCCCATCTTTCGTTCTGCAAAGCCTGCTATTTAGCAAAATTAGGATCGAGACATCCTATGCAAAGGACACTAAAGAAAATATTCCATTCTTACAAAGAATCCAAGGTGATATTTGTGGACCTATTCAACCACCTTGCGGACCATTTATGGTGTTGGTTGATGTATCGACACGCTGGTCACATGTCATGCTTTTGTCCACAAGGAATGCTGCATTTGCTAAATTCCTCGCTCAAATTATTAAGTTAAGAGCTCACCACCCTGATCATCCTATTAAGTCCATAAGACTTGACAATGCTGGGGAGTGTATATCAAAAACTTTTGATGATTATTGCATGTCCATTGGGATTGAAGTTGAACATCCAGTTCCTCATATTCACACCCAAAATGGTCTCGCAGAAGTTGCCATTAAGAGACTTTAACTGGTTGCTAGAGCATTGGTAATGCACACTATTCTCCCTATTTCTGCTTGGGGCTATGCAATATTTCATGCAGGTGTGCTTATTCGTCTGAGGCCCACTGCCAATCAACCCTTTTCTGCGTCCCAGATGGTTATTGGGTATGAGCCTGATGTCTCACACTTACGCATATTCGAGTGTGCAGTTTATGTGCCAATTGCGCCGCCACAGCGCACCAAAATGGGTCCTCAACGACGATTAGATATTTATGTTGGATATGACTCCAACTATTATCCGCTACTTAGAACCCTTAACAGGCGATCTCTTTACCGCTAGATTTGCGGATTGTCACTTTGATGAGACAATCTTCCCATCGTTAGGGGGAGATAAGAACATAAATGTTCAACATGAATGGCAGGAATTGTCGTGGTCCGTCCCCACTTTATCTCATCTTGATCCCCGAACCGTACAGTCCGAAATTGAAGTGTGGAGAATTCTTGATCTTCATAATGTAGCAGATTCAATGCCTGATGTGTTTTCTGATATAGCTAAAGTGACGAGATCACACATACCTGCTGCAAACGTGCTTGCAAGGATTGAAGTCCCTAAAATTAGAGGACATGACGTCGTACCCAAAGGAATAGAGCACGCCGCCGCCGTCCCCTATATGGGTGATGCAGTGGCTCAGGCCAGGCTCCCCGCAAGGAAGCAAAGGAGGCCCAAATGTTTGACGGATTCTCACCCAAGAAAGAAAGCGAGTTTGACACAAAATAATCCATTAATCATCGATATAAATAATATGCTTCATGAGAATATTCCGGATTATGGTTATGTCCAAGAGACATCATTGGGGGACGCTCCAATGTCAGAACCAATTCTAGAGAATAGAGAGATCTCCATGAATTATACTAGTGTACATGAGACGATGAATATAAATTCTATTTCTATTTATGATGCCTTTGCATATTCTGTTGCAAAAGAAATTATAGAGTATGATGATATCGAACCTCGCTCATTTGAAGAATGTCAATGAAGAGCGGATTGACCTAAGTGGAAAGATGCGATCCAGGCTAAATCAGATTCACTAACAAAGAGACAGGTATTTGGGCCTATAACGCAGACACCCCAAAGTGTAAAGCCATTTGGCCATAAATGGGTCATTGGTAGAAAGCTTGCTCTCCATAATTGCAAAATTAGACGGATATAATCCTCAAATATAAAAAACTTCAGAAACTGAAATAACCAACAGGGACAATAATATAAAATAAAATAAAAAATGAAAAGAAATTAAAGTAAAATACAGTAGTTATTGCTGTAGGAAACTCTTAACCAACGACCCACTTTCCATTTTAAAAAAACCACCCCACTTTCTTACTAAAAAAAAAAAAAACACCACACATGAAGTGTGGGTACATTCTAATCTATACTATTATTAAGAGAAAAAAACTTGCTCTCCAAAACTGAATTTTTTTACCAATTTAACATTTATATATTAAAAAACTATGAAATATAATTAATCAATAGGGAGTATATAGTAAATTGTAAAATAGAAAACAAAAGAATTAAAAAAAAAACAGACAATGTGGTAGTTGTACGAGAAGTTTTTCCACTACTTTTAACTTCTCTCCACACACATAGTGGGTGGACCCTGCTAGTTATTATTAAGAGAGAACCCACTTTGTCAACTAAAGTGGGTGTGCAAAGACATACACCCTTAGAGCAACTCCAATAGATTCTCTATATTTTGATTTTTCTCTACTTTAGGGAAAAATAAGTATCTTTTGCTCCAACAGATTCCCTATAACTATCTGTATTTTAGGGAAAATGAGGAAAGAGAAAACCATATTCTCTATACTTACAACAAACTCTAAAATTTTAAGGAAGAATATGGAGATTTTAGAGATTGTTGTAAAATAGGGAATCTGTTGGAGTTGGAGAAGAAAAAGAGGTTAATGCTTTGACTTTTGCTTCCCCATAATACAAAAATTTTAGAGAAGCTGTTGGAGTTGCTCTTACATCATATGCTAATATTGAATTATATTTATTTGAGAAGTAAGAATGTAAGTAACAAAATCAAAACCAAAAGTAACGATATGAAAAATGATCTTCTCATTATATGCACCAACTTCTCACATGTTCATTATGAAAAAAACTTCTCACATGTTCAAATCATCCTACAAATTATTATAGCCACACTTATCAAGTGTCACTTTTCTAAAAAAAAAAAAAAAAACATGTATTACATGTTAAAGGAAAATCACATTATGTGTCTTCGTCAAAGTGACTGACGGAGAGTGAATTAAGGAATTAGCGATTACCATCAATCAACAGGAATTATGGATCAATCAGCATTGAATGTCATCATTGTAATTGATATTTCCGTTGTAATTCTCTCCCTATATAAAGGGACTATGAAATGAAATGAGTAGACCAATTCCAATTCTCAATTTACTTTTACACGTTATCAGCACGCTCAGAACCAATAGCCAAAAAAAAAAACCCTAGTTTCGAGAAAAAAAAAAACCCAAACCCTAGAAAAAAAAAAAAAAATTTCTTCCCGTCTCGATCCCAAGAGCAATTTGCTCCATGCACCCAGCGCAAAGCAATTTGCTCTCCGCACCGATCTTCCTCTAGCGAACACCAGCTTCCAGCCTACATCGATCGATCCCAGATCGGCGTTAGCCCATCAGACCGCGTGGCCTTCGATCCAACCTCCGTGCCGCAGCGCCTCTGATCCAGCCTCGCCCTGCTCGTCCAACAGCAGCATCCCTGATAAAAAAGGGATAGACAGAAACGGCAGAAGAAGAAGAGAGGAAAGAAGACGCAGAAGAAGAAGGGAGAGAGAAAGAAAAAAAAAAAAAAAGAGAAAAAAAAAAAGGTGTGACCCGGCCCAAAGAAAAGAACCAGACCCAACAACAAAAACAAAAAAAAAAAAACAAAAAACAAAGAAGCAGGCCTTGCGGCCTAGGACTCGGCTTCTCTGCTAGAGTTCACTTTGCTATAATCTGCTTGGATAACACTCTCAGCTCGCCACGTCAGCTCACTTCAATCCAAGGGTCATTAAACTGACAACACAGAAAGCCCATAGCCTTCACTAACTATCTGAAATAGTAAAAGATCTCAATCCCTTGACTCATCTCATCTCCCTCTCTCTCTTCCCCTCACTCATCTTATTCGTTGTCTTGCCCTAACCTCTCGGCGCCTCCGATGACGTATCCGGCTGCTCCGGTGATCAGTCCCCCGCCGCAGATGTATCCCGGCCAGGGACCACCACCGATGGTGCGTGGCCCGCCGCCGCAGTTTCCTCCTCCCGGTGCCAGGCCCGGCGGGAGCAGTTTCCCAGTCCTCCGATGCAGTATGGGCAGAGACTAATGGGGCCTCCACCGCTCGGGCCTCCCGGGCTGATGATGAGGGGTCCACCACCTCGCCAAGGAATGCCGCCTCGTCCCGGTGTGTTTGGAGGACCTCCATGGGGAATGCTGTCGCCGCCTCAGAACCCCAACCAGCAGCAGCAACAGTGAATTCGGTACTTGTTGTTTAGTTTAATTCGGGTTGAGATGTGTTTTGTGGATGATGATGATGATGAGCTATAGAACTTACTTTTGTGTGCACCTACTTTCTGTTAGTACTTAAATGAGATGATATGTGTTGATCATTCGGTGAATTTGGAGTATGTTAAGTTGTAGCTATGCAATGTAGATTGACCGGAGCTTCATTAATCATTTGGTGAATTTGGAGTTAAAAAAAAAAAAAAAAGCTATGAAGCTAATGGTATCTTGCATTTATTTATTCGTGTTTGATTCATTTTGGTTTTGGTTTGGATTTTCTATGGCGGTGCGTTTGGATGAGAAAATTATAAAATCCGTAGGAATTTATAAATGATGGAATCTTTAACTCCATCAATCTAAAATTCCATTAATTGCAATTTCTGTTATTTGGTTGCATCTATTTAGGATTTGAAATGTCTAATAAATTAAGAAAGTTTAAAACAAATAAAAAGATAAAATAGAAAAACATCTTGTTTTGGAAATAAAAATTGAATACTGCAAAGGAATTCGTAAATGACACCTATTTTGGTGGAAATTGAAGTGAAGAATTTAAATAATGAATTCCTTCGTTTTTTTCCACAGAGAAATTTAAAATTTCCAATCTGATAATGCCAAACGAGAGAATTGACTTTTAGGAATTATGAAATCCTCACTTTCAATTAAATTCCATCATTTTTTCCCTCATCCAAACACACTCTGGAAGTTTGGATTTTTGTGGAAATGGAATGAGGAATTGAAAAGTGGGAAGGTTTTGGCTGTGGGTTTTTATTGTCGTGGTGTGGTGTGGGGATTAGCAGGGTGATTATTAAAACTTGTTTTTGGGCATGAATTTTTGTTCTTGATTGATGTATGGTGAGCTGAAAGGTTTATAAATTTAGTTTTTGTTTGAAAAAATTAGATCTTTGAGGCCTGGAAGTGAGTAGTTTATGTTTTTCTTCATTGGTACATTTCAAATGTTGTTTGTTAAGTTCAACTTTTCATGGACTGTTGTGGGTAATTGGAGTTAGATATATGCCAATGTGATATGTGCTTGTAATTGTATTTTTCTAGGTGCCCAAACCTTGAGGTTCTTTCGATCAAGTGCTGCCCGAATGTGACTGATGCATCCATCGCTGACATAGAGTTTCGGTGCACCATGATTAAGGAACTTGACATCAGCTATTGCTAGATCCTTCTGAACACGCTGGGATTGTTCCTGAGGAGTATTTAAAAACTTGCCCTCACGATGGAAATTCAGAAGTTGATGCAATTGGCAAATCAGAGCACAATATGTTGGTTAGGATATGGAAGTGGAGCTGATGATGTTAACTAATATATAGTAGCTTTTTTATTGTTGAAGGCTGTTGGTTTTGGTGAAGGTGTAAACTTATACTTTTGGCCATGACTCCAATTTGGAGTGAATTGTTAAGTTTCTATGTATGAAAAGATTGTGCAGGACTCCAATTTGGAGTGAATTAATATGAAAAGTTTCTATGTATGAAGAAATTCTGCAGAGTATTATTTAGATGAATGAGAATTTCATTTTTTTATCTTAACTTTGGCAAATGACCAGCCATGTATGCCTCCTGTTTAAGCTACTGAATATGAATCAAATTGAAACTCAAAAGTTTGGTACCAAAACTCCCATACATACACAACAAATTGAGCAGAAAGTGGCAAACTGATGGACAAAATTGTAAAAAACTAAAGCTGCAGAAAACTAAACTGCAGAAAACTAAAACTGCAGAAACCTAAAGCTGCAGAAAACTAAAACTGCAGAAAACTAAAACTGCAGAAACCTAAAGCTGCAGAAAGCTAAAACTGCAGAAACATAAAACTGCAGAAAGCTAAAACTGCAGAAAACTAAAACTGCAGAAAACTAAAACTACAGAAAGCTAAAACTGCAGAAAACTAAACTGCAGAAAACTAATGCTTGTTCTTGTAATGTGTATGGCTTCTAATACTAAACCTAACTCTTCGCCCATACATGTTATAAAACTCATATGCTAATTCTTCTGAGTCAAACTCCATACCATTCCTTGGCTTATAATCTGGACTAGTCGAGTCATCTCTATCCATAGGCTCCATTCAATCATTGATTTTCAATCTATAACATATAAAATCTGTATTAACATTCCAATCAAATTCAGAAGCAAAATGGATCATGCTATGAAGTTTGGTTTATATGCTACTCTGTTTTCACTACTCTGTTCAGTTTTTAGCTCTGAAACAAAACAAAAAAAATAGAAGAATCTGATATCACAAACCATAGAGTCCGATCAAGAGAATAAGAATGATTGAATCATGTCTTAGCTAAACATATATACATAGAACCAAAACCCATCGATACAAGGCTGAGATTTCAAAGAACCAAAACCCAAACCAAAAACGCTAAATGGGAAAAGATCAGGATCCATAAGATCAATCTATAGAGCTAGATACATATACCTAAATGATGAAAGCAAAGTACCAGCACCTATAGATGAATGAAATTTGGACTGAGACAAAAAAGTGATCGTGAAGAATAAAGACGTTTTAGCACTGAGGAAGAGAAGGTCTGATTGGAGGGAACTAGCAGAAGGTGAAAATTGTTGGAGGGAAACTTGAAAAACCCTTGACGTTAAAGAACTATTTGGAGATTGTTAGTGAAGTTCAGTTTTTCTGTGTTGTAAGCATTATAGCCCTTGGATTGAACCAGTAACACGTGGCCAGCTGAGAGAGAAGTCCAAGCAGATCCTAGCAAAATGAACTCTAGCAGAGAAGCCGAGTCCTGCGGCCTAGAATAAAAAAAAAAATAATAAAAAAAAGAGGAAAATAAAAAAAGAAACAGGTCTTGCGGCCCAGAAAAGAAAAAAAAAAGAACAAGGTCCACTACTGAAAAGAAAGGAAGCGGCCCAGTTTTTTCAAGCCCAAAAACATCGCTACGCACGCCTACATCAACACGCGCGTGCGCTAGGATTGTGTTATTTTCTCCAAACCAAGTATGTTCTCTTTTATTTATTTAATTTCATACTATGGTATAATTAATTGTTTATAATTAGAACTTTTGAGCATGTTTAATTAGATAATATTGGTTTTTTTTTTAAGCATGCATTGTTATTTATGTCTTATATAATTATCTTTAAGCATGATTATATATATTTTGTTATATATTATTTATGAAATTTTGAGCATGTTTTGTAATTTCTATGTACGTTTATATAATTATTCCTAAGCATGCTTTTATGTTATGCTATTGTTTATATTTTTACGCATGATATATTATGTTTATATAAATTGCATCTTGCCATGATTGTGAAAATTCATGCGCATTATAATCACATAATTACCGTGATAAAGTATTTTCACATAGCATCGAAAAAAAATGTGACCATTATGAATCTTGGTCTTGAAATCTAATTCATATTTTTGGAAAATAATTCACGTGGATGTCTTTATAACTGCGTAATTTATATCTTCCCTCTTGTTTATGTTCCAACTCGACCTGAATTTGACATCTTGGACTCAGAATGACTTGAGTACCATCGTTGGATTTCTGATGTGGAAACTGCCTTTGTGGCAAAAGACTACACTGCCACCATTACCGACCCCAAAGATGATGAACCATCTAATAAGGTGAAAGCAAATGCCTTAATGTTTCTGAGGCGACATATTGATCCTAGTGTACGCTGGGAGTACCTTCAATTGAAGACACCCCACTACTAGAATTATGGCCTCAGACATCGGCCAAAAACCGATGAGAAAAAGAATTCCGACCGATGTCTTAGTGGGTGATGAGAAAGGTCCGGAAAATCCAGCCATCGGTTTTTAGCCGATGTCTGGTATCATTATATACATCGGTTCTTCATTATAAATCGATGTAAATACGTTTAAATGATGACAATTTTGTATGTTTATATATTGTTAAACCCTCATCTTTTTGCCTTTAATGCTTATAGAAATATAAATCCTACAGCCCAACTATGCATTTTAACATCGTTATTTATTTAAAACCGATGACTGATACTGTTTCACACATCGGTTTTCTAGTCTTCATCGATGACAATACTTATACTAGACATCGATCTCTATCTAAAACACGATGTGCACTAGTTTGTGGCACATCGGTTCCAACATAATAATTCGATCTCCTATGGTTAATAGGACATCGATTTTCATTTTAAAACTGATGTATTTCTCTTAATGGACATCTGTTTTTATGGTTATAACTGATTTAAACTTTATATATAGACATCATGTTCTTTAGATGAGTATGATATAAACAAAATATGTAGTTGCTGCTATAAAATGCAATCCATATTTACAATAGTAATTTGAATATTGGAGTATTATGTCCAAAATCATTATCCTTGACAGTTTACAAAATAGGCCAAATACAAACCCCAATTAACCTACTACAAGGCTAGCCTAGCAATTACTATTGTAGTTTTGTTCACAATTGCTGCAGTCACTGCATCTACCACAAAAAGGTGCGAATTGGTTGCGCTGCAAGATTGAAGAAATCATTTGGATAGTTCACATTGTCTAAAAAGTCTTGAGATCTTCCAACTTTGCACTAGAGAAGCCTGCAAAAGAGAGTATATTATAACACAAACATGGAAATGCAATGTTCCCTGTTAAATTCCACTTGCAAGACCACTGATTATCATGAACATTTTATATCTGTTACCATTGCTATCATTCATCACAGAGATAAGGTTGAGCTAATATATGACTATATGAGCTAATATAACTACATAACAGTAGTTAACAACTTGAAAATTCTACCTCGTCCCCTATGTCATTCATGTAAAGGTTCAACCATAGTGAGCTCTGTACAGATGATCTATTTATTTTACAACAGAAACAAAGAATAAGGTCTCAAAAAATAGTTCAGAAATTTACCCCGATAAGAGGGCAGTGTCTTTGAACTCTCCCCCAGAAAGTGACTTCTCCTTGGTCTGAAAATCCTACATACATGTGTAAATCAATGTCAGCTAATGCATGCACAAGGACCTTCCACAAATAAAACTGCTATCATATTATTTAGTTATCCAAAAAAAAAAAAAAGGATCATATTATTTAGTTTGAGGAAAGGTTTACTAAAGTAACAGTTTTAACAAAAGAACAGAAAGCCAACTGCAAGTCTCTCCTCCAAAATACATTAGAACTAATAATATGAAGGAAGTTTGTTTTCCAGATATGTTATGGACAATAGTGTGAAGGCTCTCAAGGTTGCAAGAATTACAATGTACTAGACTTTTGATCATGACAAAGCACCAGACTTTTGATCATGAAGAAACAAAATACACAAGACAAAAGTTTGTAGTTTCACAAGAAAACCCCAACTTACCTGTCCTGAAATTTGAAGACTAACTAAAACACATTATTTCAAACAATCTATTATTCATATGGACCCCCCTCTCATTAAGATTATATAAATGAGGCCTCCAGTACAAGATTATTAGGAGCAACTTCTGAGGTCATAACTAAAAGGATATTAGGGACGTTGTTGAGGTTTCACATCCCTGGTGTAAACATTAGCGAATGAAAATGAACAAGGCTAAAAATATTACAGAAGGAAAAGCAAAAAGAAGATAAAGCTTACTGGTGAGTAGATCGAAAGCTGGTTTTTCTGAGCATATTCTACATATTGCATCATATCTTTTTGTGGAGAAATGCTTACACTTCTGGGACACCAGTAGCACTACAACAACCAAATATTGAAACATAAAGTTCTGAAACGAATTTCTTTATTAAAAGGTCTAACAGGCCCTTTGAAAGGAAAATTCAAGGCAGAAATCCATCAAGCTATACTCATTCATCCCTTTTCAATCCAAGAAGGCAAGGTCAGCTAAGTCAATTCAGCATCAAGGGAAAATAAAAAATAAAACCAAAATCCAATTCCATATCTATAAAGTTCATGCAATCAACTTTCCGATGCTGAGTTACTAACCAAAGTTCACAACAAGATAATAAAATTCCAGCATCTATACATGTATCCCTCATCCCTAAACAGGTCAAAAAGGTCATAAAGAAATTCCAGCACCTGTGAAACACAGCATAGGCAGTTAGTTAGAATATAATACACCTACAGATCCCAAAAATTGGAAACCAAAGAAAAGATTTGCACAAAAAATAGCATACCACTACACCAAAAACGTCAACACACTACACTTTTTGCACAACGAAAAAAAAAAAAGTGTTGTGTGATGAAGAAAAGTGAATCAGACAACATGTTTAGTAAACCTACGTTGTATAAGGTGGTTAAAATTCTGAAGTTTTTGTTTAGAAGGCCATTGCACAACGGTTACAAGAATAATCTGTTGTGTGAATCATAAAAAAAATAGCGGCAGATTTCCCTCCTAGATCGACTCAAATTTGGCTCCAAATTGTGCCCTAGATGCCACTAAATTGTACAACAGTTTAGTTACTTGTGTTGTAGGAGTATACTTGCAAATCATCATACAATGGTTTTTAATGTGCCGTTGTGCAAGTGAGTGGCAAGATTTGGAGAAGTCACCAAAATGACATTCATTCTCCCCCCAAAACAAGCAAATTTGGCATCAATGGTTTGTCATGCTTGCAAGTTCCTACAACATAATGAATTATTTCTGTTGTGTGATTGAGAAATGCCTAGCCTCAGCGCCAAAACTGAAATTTTGATTACACAGGCGGGAAATTCCCATCTTTGTTCCCTCAGCTTTGCTACACTTCAGACAACATATACAACTCTATATGTTGTCTGAGTAATTAAAAAAAAAAAAATTAATGCGCGGTGCCTTGGACAACTCAAGGGCACCATTACACACACTAAACCATATTAGCCGTTTTACAAGTCTGAGAGCAAAACCCCCGAGACTTTCTTCACTCCGAGCAAAATCCCAAGTCTTCCATCTCTCACTCCCACTTTGGCTTTAGAGCGTTTTCAGCTAGAAAACTTCACACTTCCCCTCTCTCATTTCACTCCCCTCTCTGCGATTCTCTGAGTCGCAAACCCTAACCCTCTTTTTTCTTTGAGATCTGATTTTCCAATTTCAAGATGCGTGCAATTCTCCTTTCTCCACTATCTCGACTTGAGATTAGGGTTCTTCATACTGAAAAAAAAAAGAGGTTCTTCGATCTGCTAGTTCTGCGTATTGGGAAGAATAAGTTCATCAAGGAATGTGAAGGCAGGGTCTTCGAAACCTCCAATAGATCTCACGAGTAAGTGGCCGGGGCATCGAAGAGATTCAATGAGATCAAGAAAGACGATTAGGGTTTGGGAAAAGAAGGAGGACCAGTTCATAAGGGCTCTATCGTCTGCCTCACCCAATAGACCTGCACCACCGTACAAATCTGCAGGTATGTACTAGCTCTCTTCCTTCCTTTTCGAAATTTGATGCTATTTTGGTCAAATTGTAATTGATGTTAGATGGTGCAGCAGCTGCTTCATCAGCTCTAATCGTGCTAGATCAACCAGGATTGGGGTTTTCTTTGATTGAGTTTATTGGGTTTTGAAGATAATCGTGCTAGATCAACCAGGTAAGGGGTTTTCTTTGATTGAGTTTTGCTTAAGATTCATCTGGCCGTTTTGGGTTTGGTTTGATGATCGGGGATACCGAACTATATTATTTTGGTATAACCGAAATTCCCTCTTCTTCTTCTCACCTTGAGACTTGGATCCAAATATGGAAACCATCTTTATTTCCGTGAGTCCATTTCTCATTTCCATTTTCTGTGTTTGTCCAATTCCTTCTAATGTTTCAATTCAAAGTAGGATTAGGAATGATCATCTGAAACAAAAAGGGAACTGATAGTCATGTTGGGTATTCAAGAAAATTATAGTCTGCGAGATGTTTGAAACATAATGGGAAAACTATTGGGTATGCTATTGACCTGGGTATGCTAGATGCTTCCATTGGTTTCTTCTTTCTTCTATGGCCGTATAACAAATGATGAGAAGAGGTAAAGCTTCTGTCTTGACTTCTTCTTCATCTACTTACAATCGCAAATGAACTCAATTTGATTAACTTGGACCTCCACTCCCAAAGTTGATTTCAATTATGAATTTTTGTGAATTCACAGAGAGTTCAGACCCACAGAATAGCTTGGAGAAGATCAAGCGCCAGCTTGCTTCCGGTTTCCATCGGAACTTGCTCCAGGGCCCACTCCTTTAACAAAGATGTTGTGTTCGATTTACAAAATTGTAAAACAAACCACCTAGGCAGTATATCCAGAACTTCAATAATTTCCTTTCTAGGAAGTGCCTGGCATAGAGACAGAAAATGAATTTCAAAGCTAGGCAAAGACATATTTGGCATAAATCAAAGAGAATAAAAGTCATAGGAAAACACCTTCTGCAGCATCTCAAGCCCATCGACTTGCTTCTTAAAATCTGTACTAAGAAGCTGCCTATGCAGATCCTCTCTGAAGTACTTCATCATATAATTCTGCATAAAATCCAAATGAAAATACTCAAATCAAATCAATCACCAGGAATAAACAAGAAATTATTTGGTGAAATCTGTACAAATACAAACCTCAAGATCTTGAATCTGTTCTATTTTTGGGTCTTCAAACTTAAATCTCTTAACCACCCTGGAGTTCCAAGATCAATCAGCCACTGACTCACTGTACTCAACATTAGCGGCTTCGGACTCTTTGCCACCGTGCATAGCCTTGAGGACGAGATTAAATAACGCCATGTTGGGCTCGACGAGTTGTCCTCCATACTGGCCACCAGGGATCGAGTCTCGAGAACCGGGGGGCGGGGTTTATCTCGATCTGGAAGAGCCGGACGGATCAGGTCGATTGGGCTCGGTGGGCGGAGTTGGAGACTCTCAGTGAAGAATCGGGACTGGTGCAGCCACCGGATAAGAAGCTCCTCCATACCTAGGGCAGAGCTACTGTGTGTGGTTATGGTGGTTTTAGATCCGGATGTGTGAGAGAGAGAGAGGACAGAAGGCTTTGAGTTATTCTTTTGTTGTAAAGTGAGGGAAAGCGAAAGTGTGAAAGTTTGACTCAAAGTGAAAAAATTATCAAGTGTTGGAGGGAATGAAAATTTAGTCCCCCGCGTTTCTAAAATTTTTAACTTAGTCCCTCCGCAATTTTTTCAAAATTTTTGAACGATACTTTACACATCGGTTAATTTAACGACCGATGTTTATAATCACAATAGAAATCGATATTTCATAAACCGATGTTAGGATGTATTTTTTACATCGCGTGCAATTCCGACCGATTTAATAGTGGTGATGTCTGATGGCATAATTCTAGTAGTACCCAAAGAACTGTGGGATGCCCTTAAGGGACGTTTTGGGAACATTCATGACACCTTGCTCCCAGAACTGACCGTTCAGTGGAATGAAATCCGCTTGCTTGACTACAAAAGGGTCAATGACTTCAACAACGACATGTTGCGCCTAAAGGCACGTCTCAATTTATGTGGAAAGGAACTCACAGAAGATGATATGATCCAGAAGACTCTTCCACTTTTCCTACTTCAACACTTATACTAGCGAATCAGTATAGGCTGGAATATGACAACAAAAGAATCACAACATTTAATAAGCTGATCAGCCTACTGCAAGTGGCTGAGAGACATAATGAGGTTCTCTTGAACAACAATGCCAGGCCCACTGGGACAAAGAAAATTCCCGAGGCTAATTATGGAAAAATGAAAGGTGGAAAGAACTCCAATGCAAAGGGGCTTGGACGTGCTGATCCCTACCCACGTGGCAACAATGCACCACGTGGAAAGGGACGTGGGGATCATGGAAACAAGGTGCAAAAGGCACCTAAGAATCCTTCTGTCAAAAAAGGAAAGAGTTGACAATTAACCATGCTATAGGTGTGGAGTCATTGGGCATTGGTACAAGAACTGCCAAGTAAGCAACAGAATAGCAGCCAATTACAAGAGGTATAGGGAGTCTAAAGAACAAGAGGCTCACTATATGGAAGAAGGATGCCATGACCTAGACGTCAACCTCACAATTGCAGACTTCAATGGCAACGAGGAACTTGCTCAGTCAATGGATGCTCTCAATCTTGACTGATCTGCTTTATTTATTTTATTTTCCAAAAATAGTTGTGAAGGCATAATGCCTCATTTTTAATTAGACTATTACTTGGTCTTAAAGTTTATTTCAATAATGGTTTGATGAATTAGATTTCTGAACAAGACCTTGATTTGATTATCGTTGGCTTATTAATAAATTTCGAATTTTATTTTGAAGCACTGAATTTATTCGAATTTATTTACTACACATATTTACATGGTTTGAAATAGCACTATAAAGATGTAAAGCAATACATCTAGAGAAAAAATTTAGAATGAAAAGATTATCATTCTACCTAAATAGAAATACTCTAAAGAATATGAGATATGCTCTGTATGCACCAAGAGCTAATCGAACCTTGTTAAGTTTCAAAGATATTCGTGCCAATGGTTATCATGTAGAAACACACTGTGAGAATGGAACTAAATACCTTTATATTACCTCTAATGAATGTGGAAGGAAACACATTTTAGAGAAACTTATGAGTCAATCTAGAGGACTGTACCTCACTACGATTCAGATTATTGAATCCTATGCTGTCACCAACAATGAAATGTGAGACACTGACTCATACAGGCTTTGGCATGACCGCCTAGGGCACCTTGGTTGTGACATGATGATCCGTATTTTAAAGAACTCACACAGACATCCCTTCTTTCTAGTGAAAACAAAAATGGGAGAAAAATCCGCCACACTGCAAGGTGTCAGTCCTAGTACTGCTCAAATGCAGCCACTGCCTTCTGAAGTACCAGAAGCACTACCTCCCTCCCATTATGCCTCATTGACTATTTCAAAGGCACATCACTCGTTTTGCGAAGCCTGCTCATTAGCAAAAACAAGATCGAGACCTTCCTATGCTAAAGACACAAAACAAAACATTCCATTCTTACAAAGGATACAAGGAGATATCTGTGGACCTATCCATCCAGAATGCGAACCATTCAAGTACTTTATGGTTCTGGTGGATGATTCGACACGCTGGTCACATGTCGGTTTATTGTCCACAAGAAATGCTGCATTTGCAAAACTCCTAACACAGATTATACGTTTAAGGGCTCACCACCCTGATCACCCTATCAAGTCTATAAGGCTTGATAACACTGGAGAGTTTACATCAAAAGCATTTGATGATTATTGCATGTCTATTGGGATCGATGTAGAGCATCCTGTACCCTATGTGCATAAACAAAATGGTCTCGCAGAAGCCACCATCAAAAGGGTACAGATGGTGGCTAGGGCATTGGTTATGCGCACCAACCTGCCTATATCTGCCTGGGGTTATGCAATATTGCACGCAGCTTTACTTATTCGTTTCAGACCCACTGCTAGCCATCCATTTTCTGCTTACCAGTTGGTAACTGGATATGAGCCTGACATTTCACACTTACGCATATTTGGTTGTGCAGTATATGTGCCTATTGCGCCCTCATAGCGCACCAAAATGGGTCCTCAGAGACGATTAAGTATTTATGTTGGATACGAATCCCCAACAATTATCCGCTACTTGGAACCCTTGAAAGGCGATCTCTTTACCGCTAGATTTGCGGATTGTCACTTTGATGAGACAGTCTTCCCGTCGTTAGGGGGAGATAGGAAAAAGGATTTTCCAAGGGAACGACAGGAATTGTCGTGGTTTGTCCCCACTCTGTCTCATTTTGATCCCCGCACTTCACAATGTGAAAGTGAAGTGAAAAGAATAATCGATCTTCAGAACGTAGCAGATTCTATGCCTAGTGCGTTTACTGATATTGCAAAAGTGACGAGATCACATATACTAGCTGCAAATGTGCCTGCAAGGTTAGAAGTCCCCAACAAAGGGGATGGCGCCGCAGATAGAGGTGTTGCAACCACACTTAGTGGAGGTGTGGTTGAGGCCGTGGCTCCCCAAAGGAAGAGGGGGAGGCCAATTGGTTCGATTGACACTCACCCAAGGAAGAAGAGGGGGAGTAAGGCACAAACCGATCCATTAATCATCAATGTAGAGAATCCCTCTCATGTGATTGTCTCTGATTACAGTTATGTTCATGAATCAATACTGGAGGACGCTCCGATGTTTGAAATGATTCCAAAGAACAAAGAAATCTCAATGGATTATGAGAGTGCATATGAGTTGATTGAAAGATCTTCCATACACATTGATGATGTATTTGCATATACTATTGCTCAAGAAATCATAGAGCACGATGATATCGTACCACACTCTGTTGCAGAATGTCAACAAAGAGCAGATTGGCCTAAATAGAAAGAAGCAATCCAAGCAGAATTAGATTCTCAGACAAACACTACAAAAAAAAATTCAAATTGCCACGGCGCTGTGCCGTCGCGGAAAGTGAAATTGCCGTCGCGAAAGACCATTGGCGACGGCTAGGCGACGGCAATTGCGCCGATGTCGTTGGGGGCGTCGCCATTGATATTAGCGACGACTAATGCACCGTCGCAAGCTTATTAGCGACGGCAAGACGTTGCCGTCGCAAGCATTTTGCGACTAAAAAATGCCGTCGCAAGTATCTATAGCGACGCCACCGACGGCTACCAAAGCTTTGCGACGGTGAAATTGCCGTCGCAAAATTTTATTTATGAATAAAAAAAAAATCTGGCATGCAAATATGCATTGCCAGATTTTTTTTTCTTTTTTAATAAAAGATGTACAAAAAGGAATTAAACATATATTGAAAAGGGAATGTTACATTTTGATTTTTCTCATGAATGTTACAAAAGAAATGAAGCTCTTATACAAGAGTTTACAAGATAATACAAGGTACTTTTCTTACTCTACTTCAAGAAAAGCTTTGCAGGGATCTTCCTCCATCTTCCTCAAGATATGTGTCCGTTTTCTATCTACATAGATAAGTGAAAAGTTTTCAGATAGAGAAACATAAATCAAGTGAAGAGAGGGAGGATGAGCATGAGACTTGGGACTACACTTACTGATATGAAAGTTCAGGCAAATTGATATTGAAATAAAGTCAAGTAACTAGTAAAAGATGGGTAATACCATAGAAGTTCAAATCCCCTGCAAAAGATGCCTTATTGCTGGAATAGGAACGTTGATACCAACCTGTTTCATACTCAAAATTAATTACAAATTGATATAAAATGTATTTAACTTTTTTTGCCAGGTTGTTCTTATTAAGTTGACCATCACAATTCATCAGTAATATAGCTAGAAGGGAAACTGTAAACACTGCCCAGCAGAGCCAAGAAAAATTTGTGATATAGGTTCTTGTTTGAACTTTTTATTAGTCCAATTATTATTCTTGTCTGAAATTTCCGTGCAGCTACCCTGATGTAGTAAATATAGAAGCGCTGTTGCCATATCTGTTACAAAAAAAAAAGTACAACAATAATGAACCCCACAGAATACTTGGGAATTTGTTCAATTAAGGAAATAAGGGAAGCAACAATGAGTACCTATTTCTGTTAACAATGCTTATTGCCTCTTCTAGACTGTCAGCCTGGCATTAAGAAGAAGAAAAAGTATGTTAGCATCTCCATGCCAGGAAAAGAAAAGAGGTGACTCTCCATGTAGTCATCTATATACCTCCAAGCAAAGAAGAACTGGACCAAAAATCTCTTCCTGCACAGAAGGTAGAAGATAATAGAGGGTTGTGGTAATAATGACAATTACCATTATTAGTCTCGTCATCATTTGTCCAAGGGTTATCTGTCTCAATCCAGCCTCTGAAAGCCCTACTGTCTAGAGTGCGGTCAACACAACCCTGCAGCTTGTCATCTTGACAAACCAAACTGTCGGATGGAAGGCCACGGTGAAAGGGCCTCTTGAAAGGTTTGGAAAATTCATTTTCCGGGCATTCGTAGACGCTACAGTCACGCAGGAGGCACATACCATCTTCAGTCCAGAAGGGACAGTCACACCACAGCTTGGCCTATCAAATGAACCAAGTACGTATATAAGCTCCCACAATGTAAACACAGAGACTGACAATCAGAAACATAGCATTATAGGCTTATAGCAAGGCAGTAAGCAAAGTCCAATCAACAAACAAGTCCAGAACACAATCACCACCATACACATCCTCTAAACTAGTCGACAACATAAGACCCCTAGTTGACCAAAAAGGAATCTTTACAATCTTTGATGCTAAATTGCCAGAACTACGAAACTGGGTCATCCCTATTTTTCTCCTACTTACTACTAAACACAGATTTAGCATCCAATATGCAAACAAATATTCAATTCCCATCCAAAACAGATGCAAAATCATCAAAAGTTCAAACAGATAAGTCAGATACAGAGCAAGGCAGTAAGCTAACTTCAAATTCCAAAACTGGAAAACATTCAAACAGCCAACTATCCAACCTGTCAACAGCTCAATAATACAATTTGATCATAGTAAAACTCGTACATTCATTATTCGAACCAAGAGAAACTGAGAAAGGTAGCGAACAACTTACCAAGCTTGAAGATTTTTGAATCGAACCAAGAGTCCAAGAGCAAAGCCACCCACTTCCTCGACACATGTCAATCCTCTCTCATCCAACTCTCTAACCTTCCCCCAAACCCAACCCCAATCGAGACCATCGGACTGGCCATCCGGGTCTTCGACGACGACCATTAGACCTACGTCGCCGCCTCCGTCGTCATACATCCGCAACAGCCCCTCATACGTTAGCCCATTGTCGCCGTCGATGAAGTCGCCGTAGGCCGGAAACCACGAACACAGCGACAGCCGACGCTACCCAAAAACGCCAATTGTTCAAAACCCAATCAAAACTTGAAATTGATCACACCAGAAGATAAGGCATGAAGAGTAGAAGGATTTTCTCACCACATGCATATCAAAATGGCGCCGGAATTTTCCCAGGAACCAGTTGAAGATCAAAAATTGCGGGCTTCGTTCCATCGCCGTCCGTCATCGCACAGCAAAACTGAGGCCACGGTTCGCTCCACGCTGCCAAGATGGTTTAATTGACACTAGTCCGACCTTCTTCAAGTATATATCTTGACTATCAGAGACAGAAAATGGGGGAGAGAGAGTAAGCGAGAGAGAGAGAGAGTTGGAGAACTGTGTGTATTTGTTAAAAGTGGTTTAGACCTCGAATCGGAGGAGCTTGAGATTGAGGGGAAGAGTTGTGAGGCTTTATATTCTTGGTGGTGTCGGAATAGATTCGAGGACAGGGCAGGATCGGATCCGGATTCGAGGAGACTAGGAGGTGCTGCTGGCCCGCCGTACCGGTGTAGTCGACCGTCGAGGAGACTAGGAGAGAGTGAGAGACTGAGCATCTGAGTCTTTAGATAAAGAGGAGAGAGAGAGAGAGAGAGAGAGAGAGAGAGAGAGTGAGAAACTGAGCATCTGAGTCTTTAGATAAAGAGGAGAGAGAGAGAGAGAGAGTGAGAGACTGAGCATCTGAGTTTTTAGATAAAGAGGAGAGAGAATGACATGCATCGTAACGGAACCCGTAACGACATGTACCTAAATTGGGTAGAAATTTAAACTTGATGTACCGTTTTGATAGTTTCGAAAGTTGATTCACAAAAGGTTAGAATGGCCGATACTTCATGTACTATTCTTGAAATTTTCCCTATTTTCACAGTACAACAGCAGCAGTTTTTTTTTAAAAGTCACAGCAATCCCAAACTAGGCCTAAAACTTGCTAGGCTGGGTTGATTGGTATATATCATGTCGACCTTATAATATTAATTCTCTTGGGACGAGTCTTCATAATTAATCTTAAATATGCATGTTTGTCTTCAAAAGGAATTTTTTTCAATCTTCTTCACTGGTTGCTCCTGTACTACGTGGAATGTGTATCAACCTAATGGAAAGAAATTAAGGATAGAACTTGTTCTCAGCAATTATCCTTCACTATTTTGTCATCGGTATTAGGATATTCGATCAGACCACTCGGGTTGCTTGTTAGATTGTAAACCTTATATATTATAGAAGTAGGTACCAGATCATTTGAGAGGACATTAATGTTCTTTTACCAGATAATATATGTTGCCAATTATGCTTTCATAGTTTGATAATTCAATCAGATCAGCTAATTAACCAGAAAAAATATCTATCTTTTCGTATAATCATATGTTAATTAACAGAAGTAACTCGTCATTTTATAAGTTTAACCACCAGACTGTAGTCTCATCTTTTTTTACTAGCCAAATCATTTCAGTGAAACTAGGCCTCATCATATGGCCCTTGGGCCCCAAGCCCGCCCGGCCCGTAGGGCCGAAGCCCGACCCGACCCTTTCATTAGGGCGGGCCGGCCCGACCCTTTTTAAAATAGGGTAGGGTATGGGTCATACAAATGAAACCCGGCCCTACCCTACGGCCCGACCCGATTGAGCCCGTAAGGGCTAGGCCCGGCCCGGCCCTAAAAATTAATATTATATTTTTGAATTTAATTTTACAATATTACATGTGCATAAAAACTATAGAAGTTTGTATGAGTATTTGAATCTGCCATATTATAAATGGGTCTCTGTCTCTTAAATCATTCTGGGCTTCTGGCTGTAAGACTGTTTAAGGCACAACCCAAATGTGAAGTCCAACTTGCCAAAGTCAAACCTATCCGGCTATCCCATTATGGCATTATCTATCATTGAGTCCATCGACCATTCGACCTAATTCTCTCTCAAAGACTCCGCCTCTCTCTCTCTCACAGTCTCAAACTCTCTCAGAGTCTTAGTCTCAGACCACCACCACATCCGGCCGTTCTTCTCCGTCGCCAGCCACCACATCCGGCCGTTCTTCTCCGCCGCCAGCCACCACATCCGGCCGTTCTTCTCCGCGTCTCTCTCTCACAGAGTCACAGCAAACCCATCTCTTGTTCCGGTAAGCTTGGTGGCCGGCTCCGTCTTGATCTGTGAGGCTTGATGGACGGATCTGCGAGGCTTGGTGGACTTCTCTGTCTCGATCTGCAAGACATGGTGGACGGCTCCGTCTTCTATCAGCGAGGGCTTGGTCGGCGAGGTCCCTCGGTCAACACAACCAACACTTAGCCTCCGCCTCCAGTCCGAACCCTTCGCCGTCTCAATCTGCGAGGCTTGGACGCTTGGTGGTCTTCTCCGTCTTGATCTGCGAGGCTTGGACGCTTGGTGGTCTTCTCCGTCTCGATCTGCGAGTCTTGGTGGACGATCTGTCCTCTGTCGGCGAGGTCTCGATCTGTCCTCCCTTTCTCTCTTAGCCTCACAGCCAACACTTAGCCACCACCTTCAGTCCGAACCCTTCGCCGACATCGCTTCTTCGATACATAGTAAGATCTGGTACTACTGTTTTTACATAATACATAGTTACGGTTGAAATTAGAATTATTGATTGATGTTTGTGGTTTTTTGGTTTTCTGGTTGGGTTGAGAGAGAGAAGGAAGAAGAAGACTTTCATGAAGATGCGGCAATGGTGTGTAACTGTGTATGACACTATGACTAATCTGGTGAGTGTAGGACTGTAGGCTGTGTAGTGACAGTGGGTTTGTTTATATAGACTATAGAGACTTTTGATCGTTGTTCACAGATTCCCAAAATTTTAAGTTACCGTTAGAAACAGAAATATGTCCGTTGCAATTTTCTTTCTCCAAAATTTAAAGTTACCGTTAAAAACAGAAATATGTCCGTTGGAATTTTCTTTCTTGTCTGGCCTTTATAACTATAAGTAGTGGAGTAGTGTACATTCTTTCTTTCTTCCAAACATAAACACATATTTAGTATTCAGTTCTGAACTACTTGTAAGAGTTTCCAGTATTTTCAAAAACATATTTTTCCCTTGATTACAATTCAGTATCACCATCTTTACGGAATTTCGCTTTTGTGTGTTATAACAGTGGAAGACCTGGGAGCAGTAACAGACTTGCAAGGAGAATGAGATGTGTTCTGTTTAGTGAGCAATGGCTCTTGTATTTTGATACATATGACGTCAAGTAAACTCTGAACCTTTGTCCTATTAGTTTAGTGTATGTGCTTGTTGTATTGTTGGTGGTGCACTATGTTTTGTTAGCTTAATTCTCCCGAGTGTGATGGAGGAAATGTCTGACTCAGTAACTGGTCCTATGGTTGCTGCTTCCATAGGCCCAAACCCAACACCTCTGTCTGAAACAGCCTTACAAACTCCTTCAAAACCTCCTTTACCTAAAAAACAAACAGAAAAAAAAGATTCTGTTTGGAGTTTTTATGAAAAGGTTGAAACCGTTGATGATAATGTTGCTGTGCAATATGCTAAATGTAGTGTTTGCGCTCAGTTATTGGTACGTGGTGGAAAGAATGGAACTAACCATTTACGTAGGCATTGGGAGGGTCACATAAGCAGTCAATCGCTTGATATTAGGACTCAAATGCAATTAGGTTTAGATTCTAGTGGGAATGTATTAAACTGGTCTTATAATAAAGATTGTGCTAGAAACAGTGGCGGAACTAGAGAGTTCCATTTGGGGGGGCCGAACAATTATGAAATATGTTATGGGGGGCCAATCTCATAGTTCTTGTCTAAATCATATTAAATCTATACACCAATTACCTGTGCCCATGTGTGCAAGTGAAAAGTTTGGGGGGGCCAGGGCCACCACCGGCCCCTTAATAGTTCCGCCACTGGCTAGAAAGGAAGTTGTTGATTATGTCATTAGGGCTGAACAATCGTTTACATTTGTAGACAAACATGATTTTAAGGGAATGATTCAAAGAGGTTTTGCACCTCAGTTTGTGGAATTATCTGCTTCTACTTGCAAAAGAGATGTGATGAAGCTCTTTGTTGCAGGAAGAAATGAATTGCTCAAAACTTTTGAAACTTTTGACGGGAAAATTTGTTTAACTTCTGATTGCTGGTCATCGCGTCAAAAGATGGGATATATGTCTTTAACTGCTCATTTTATTGATAAAAAATGGAATTTGAATAAAATAATCATTACTTTTAAAATGATAGAGAGTTCCCACACACCGGTGAGTCACTTGCTAGTCACATATATGAGGAGCTGATTTCTTGGCGCATTCATAGGAAAATATTCTCAATATCTTTAGATAATGCGACAAATAATGACGTTGTTGTTGAAATTCTGTCTTTAAAAAGTTGTTTCATGTGCGTTGTAGTGCTCACATTTTGAATTTAATTGTTCAAGATGGTCTGCATTTATTATCTCCATCAGTTGAAAAAATCACAAATATAGTGCGTAGCATGAATAGCTCAATTAAGAGGCATGAGTTGTGGGTTAATTGTTGTCAAGATTTGAATATGCCAAAGAGGAATATCGATAATGATGTTCCTCATAGGTGGAATTCCACCTATGATTTGCTGCAAGTAGCTGAAAAGTATAAATTTGTTTTGAATCGATATGTTCAAAAACTAAACCAATCTAATCGCCATTCCACTTTAGCACTTCCCACTAATGAAGATTGGTTAGTTGCTTCAATTGTGTGTCGCTTTTTAAAATTTTTTGATTCTTCAACAAAAACCTTGTGTGGTGTGTATTATCCGACATCATGTCGTGTTATTCCTTGCTTAGTAAGTATCAATGCAGCTTTTAATAAATATGCTAAATATTCTGTAATTGCTGCTGCTTTGGTGGCCATGAAGTCTAAATTTGCTAAGTATTGGAAACGATTTCCTACCATATTTTGTCTTGCTGCTGCTATGGATCCTAGATATAAGTTTTTTGCAATTAGCCAATGGATGAAAAGTATGGGTGTTGAAGATTGGGAAATTGAAAGTTCTATCTCTATTATAAAGCATCAATTGTTTGAACTGCACGAAGTGTACAAGGAAAATATAGTGCCTGCAGTTCCAACCTCTAGTATAAGCTCTAATTTACCTGCATCTTCTTCTGATACTATTGTTTTACCTAATGATGAAGATGAGGACTTCGCTGAAGAGGTCTTAAAAAAGGCTAAAATAGCAACTTGTACTTCCACCTCTTCAAGTTCTGATTTACAATATTATATTGATATGCCTACACTTGAAGTTGCTGATGGATTTGAATTTAACCATTTAGGTTGGTGGAGATCTCATGAAGAAGTCTATCCAGTGCTTTCTTTGATAGCTCGTGATCTGCTATCGATTCCAGCTTCAACAGTAGCATCAGAGGCAGCTTTTAGTGCCGGTGGAAGGGTTGTATCGGAGAAGAGAGCAAGTCTGAACCCGGACATAATTCAAGCATTGATTTGCTTGAAAGATTGGAAGCTGGCAGAAGCAAGGCAGCAAGACAAAGAGCAAGATGAGCTCCGAGCTGAAGAGGAACAAAATGCAAAACTAGCAAGACCGGAATGGATGATTGCACTTGAACGTGCTAATTCAAACACGGAAGGCGTCGAGTCAATTGGAGATTGAGGAAGAGGTGTGTGACTGTTTTTTGGATCTGGTATGTTTTTGTTTTTTTTTTTTTTGGATGTGGTATGTTTTGTTTGTGTTAAAATGCTTTTGGTTCGAAAGGTGTGACTGCTGCAAAATCAACCTGAAATTGTACATTGTCTGGTAAATGTGTGTTATTGGGTCTGATCGTTCAAATTTATTTGTAGTATTTGATGACAATGGTTGGGGACTTTGGATATATATTTCATTTCTTATATCCTTCATGGCTGCAAGCCTGCAATTGATATAGTTTTTAATTATAAAACTGCCCAGTTTTAATTATCATACTGTCCAGTTGCTGAACTAAAGTCAGATATTTATCTAGTTGTATTTGTATGCTTATGTTGCTGAAATGAAATATATGTCCAGTAGCTAAATTATCTGTTTGGTTTTGTGCAGGTTCTTTGTTTGGTTGCCATGAATATGGATCAGTAAGAGATGAAGGAATGTTTGCTAGTGTTAAATCAAGCCATCCTTCAGTTTTTGTATCAAAGATAACAACTTTTTGTGAATTGATGAAGACTTGATCAGTTCATCAGTTTTTGTATCAAACACTGCTTCACTTTTTGTACCCTCAGTGAGTCAGTGGCTTAGTGCCTCAGTGGTTGTGCAATTTCAATTTCAATTTCAGTTAGAGGACTTGATCACTGAGCATGTGAGTATATGTTGTAATTATTTGTAATCAACTCAGCCACTCAGGTTCTGCAATCTCAAGTATTCAGTTTCATTTTTTTTTTTACCGTTTACAGTTATACTTAGCGAAATTTGGTTTTATGTGAATTAAACAAAAGCCCGGCCCGACCCTATTCGGAAAGGGTCGCCCGGCCCGGCCCTTTCGGCCCTTGCGGAATGGGCTTTAAGGGCGGGTAAGGGCTTGCATTTTGAAGCCTCGGCCCGGCCCGGCCCGGCCCTAAGCTTTGTTGACTTGGTCAAAGCTCGGCCCTGCCCTGCCCTAAGCCCTAAAATTTAGGGTAGGGCTGGCCCTAGCCCAGCCCATGATGAGGCCTAAGTGAAACTGGAGGACATCAAAGTCTTGATCTAACTGAATCGTAACTTAGTTTTTGTTTACCCTTCCTCACTACTTGGGCCAACCCCAAGAGCTTTCAAAACATTTTTTCGGTAACTACATGCATATAATAATTTTTATTAGTTTCCTTTTTTTTTTTTTTACTTTAATTTGTACACAAAACCATGCATATATGTTTTATAGATGCATATATTGAGAGCTAAATTACCTCCTACTGTATCTTCTCCAAGTTTAAACATCCCACAAGTTACTGGTTCACTGCTAGCTAACAGATGCATATATTGAGAGCTAAATTACCTCCTACTTTATCTTCTCCAAGTTTAAACATCCCACAATTTACTGGTTCACTGCTAGATAACAATGAGATTGGAACCATGAAATAATAAAGCAAAGCTGCAAAGGTAACCTCTAAATTCATGCATACCAAGATTCATTAGGATGTCTGAGGACCAGAAGAGTCAGAGGCAATACTGCAAACATGATGAATGCCAAGGTCATAGCGAAACCCCATTTCTTTGCTGCATCCATAGCTTCCCAAGTTTCCTGCAGCTGCTAGCAAATTGTTAAGATCTATATAGCTCCTCACCACCTGTACCCAAAATTAGCATGATGAGTAAAGTTATTCACGTATATAAATCAATGGGTTCAATATCATTAAATAAGAGTTTCCATTACCTCTCTGTATATCCCAAGCTGTGTTCATGTGCATATGGTGAATGTTTCAATGATTCAATGGCATATATATGTACTAGAGAATTGAAGAATTGAAGTGTGTATGTATGTACTAGCAGCTAGAACTATCTAGCTGAAGCATATATGGAGAAAATGAATGTGCTAGAGATCGATCGACTAGTAATTAATTACTAGCTAGATCGAGACCTCTGGCTGGACACCGTCCTTGAATTGCTATTCTGTCCTGACACCCAAAGTCTTTTTTTTTTTTCCCAAAGTCTTCTTTCAAGAAACCGAAATTACAGGTATTACATGTGGCAAACTAGCAAAGGAGAGGAGTTAAAATAAAGGGTTTTTGTCCATTTACCCCATTAAGTTTTTTTAATTTCCTCTTACTCAAAACATTCTAAGGAGGTATTCCCTAATACCCTATTAAGGTTTTTTTTATTTATTTTTAATACTATTTTACCCTCACCCCTTTGTTATTTAGAGAGAGAGAGAAACCATATGAGACTTCACCGGAGCCAGTCATCGGCCGCCGGATTCCTGTCACCGATCGCCACTTTTGCTTGAATCCGATCACCGACCGCTGCCCACCGGAATTTTTTGAAAACATCTATTGCCCCAAATAGACGTCTATTGCCCCTCAATAGAGGGGCAATAAACTTCTATTGCCCCCCAATAAAACTTTCAATCACCGAAATGAGAACTAATCTCCCTAAATTTAGACAAATAAAAATTTGATAGTTTCGTCTCTTCTCTCTCTCGTCTCTCTCCCTGTGACAATTGAGGGTTAGGGTTCCCTTTGCTTTGGTTCTCCATTGCAACAGGGTAGAGTAGTTTCGTCTTGTCTGCGTTGTGCGTACAACGCATGTTTGTCCTCTCCCGTAAAGTGTGGGGCTGTTTCTGCGCTTTTGGGTTGTCGCTTTGCAAGATGGAGGAAGAGTTGGGGAGAATGGTCAGGCGGTTGGTTCTCTCTGAGGAGGAGGCCCAGGAGATCATTCTCCCAAATGAGCCTGGTCAATGGATGGAGAGAAGATTTCTGATTGTGGGTCAGTTATTGACCACGAAACAATACAATAAGGAGGCTCTCATGGGGACGTTGAAAGCGCTTTGTACGCCGAAGAAATACCAGGGGGACAAGGCTAGGGTTTCAGCGGTGGCTCTAGAGGGTAGTGATAGGGTAGTGTTTTCTTTTTCACATGAGCTTGGTCGGAATAGGGTGTTGAATCGTAGCCCTTGGCATTTCAACAAGGCTTTATTTGTTGTGGCAGCCAGTGATGGATTGGAGGATCTACGTAGGGTTTCTCTGAACTGGCAGTTCTTTTGGATTCGGGCGTGGGGGATTCCACCTTTATTCATGGTGAATGATACTAGAATTAGAATTGGGAATGCTGTGGGTTGTTACGTTCGCATAAAGGAGTCAATACATAGTGTCTACCTGGGCACAAGTTTGAAGATTAGAGTAATGGTGGATACGGATAAACCGCTTCGGATGGTTGCATATATCAGGCTTCCGGGTCACAGTAAGGGTTCCTGCTTTGAACTCGATTATCTGAAATTGCCGATGTTCTGTTATTTTTGTGGGTTACTGCACCATGACTCAAATAGCTGTGAACTACATAAAGACGAGAGTATACAGGAACAACAGTTTGATTTTAGGTTGTGTGTCGAGAAGAAGGATAAGTGGCTTCTGGAACAGGAGACCAAGGCCAGAGAGGAGGCTCTGGAAAATCTGAGGAAGTTTGGGAGAAGGTTTGGCCTTCTGGATAGAGGTAAAGGTGGATGGTCTATGTCGGCGCCGGAGTTTCCAATGTCTGGAATGGTGAGAGACAGGACTGAATGAGGTGGAGGTCGCAGTGATCCCGGCTGCTGATGGGATGATGGTGGATAGCAGTGCCGGGACGGAAGTGGCGGACGATGGTCAGAGGGGAAAGCGGACACGGTTGATAGAGGTGATGGGCGACGATCCAAGTTTGGAAGGTACATTGATGGGCATTGATGGCTGTGGCGTTGATTTGGGGCAAATAGGAGATAGTGATTCTTCAGATCCGTGTTCTATGGCGAAGATAGATGGATCCAATCTTGCTCCAGATTTGGCGTCAAATGAGGTAGTTGCTCCTGTCCCGCCGAGGAAAGTTTTAAAATTGAAGGCTGATGTTTCGGAGGATGGGTTGTCAGTTGGGCCTTCCAAGGACTTGTTAGTTGGGGTTGCAGCGACACAGAGTTTGGGTGAGTGCGCTAATGTTGTTGGGCCTCGAAATTTTGACAGGTTGAAAGATAGGGCTAGTGTTGGTTGTGGGCTAGGTAAACTAAAGGGGGGTTATCCAAAGGTTGGGCTGGCCCCTAAATCTCTCAGGCCTGTCCAAAAAAGAAAGTTCTCAAGTTTCAAGAAGGGTGTGGTTATCGGCAACAGTAGGACAAAGGTGGTAAATAGGGGTTCGAGGTCTGCCAAGAAAGCTGAGATGAGCCATGGACGTGCTCTGGAACGTTCCTCCGTGATGGGTCTGGGTTTGACCCATCACGAGCAATGAATGTTTTGTGTTGGAACTGTCAGCGGATTGGGAACTCCTGAACAGTGACTGGACTTAAAAAGACTGTTTCCCTCAATCTTCCCAGTATTATTTTTCTTAGTGAGACCAGGTGTACAGCAGTGGAGATGAAAGGTATTAGGGAGCAGCTAGGGTGGCGGAATGCAGTGTCAGTTAATTGTAGGTTTGTTAAAAAAAAGAAGGGGAAGGGTATGTGTAGGGCAGGTGGTTTATGCTTGTTATGGAATGATGATGTCAAGGTGACTCTTCAAACTTATTTGGATAATCACATTGATGTTGTGGCTGGGGAGGAGGGAGATCCAAACTGTTGGCGTTTTACGGGGTTGTATGGATATCCCAAGGCGACAGAGCGTGGTCGTACGTGGAACTTACTGAGACAGCTTAGTTTGCATGGTAACCTACCGTGGGTGGTTGGGGGGATTATAATGAAATCTGTGAGAGTATGGATAAGATGGGGGGGGGACACTTAGATCTGTTCGTGTGATGAATGACATGAAGGAGGCCTTGGTGTTCTGTGAGCTGGGGGATATTAAGTTCGTTGGTCCAAGATTCACTTGGAGGGGGATAAGAGGTGGGGAGGAGGTTCGAGTGCGACTGGACAAATTTACGAGTTCCTTGGGATGGAGGGATTTGTTTCCGGGGTCTAGAGTTCGACATTTGGATCCTTGTACTTCTGATCATCTCCCATTGCTTCTTGAAGTGCGTGTGCAAAAAAAGAGGAGGAAAAAAAGGAGGAAAAAGATATTTAAATTTGAGCAGTGCTGGCTTTTGGTTGAAAAATGCAAGGAGGTAGTTCAAACAAGTTGGGTTAGTGTGACGGGGACTGGGCCGTCTCAAGCTTTATGGAACAAAATTCAGAAAACCCGTGCAGCCCTAGAGTCCTGGAGTGAGGAGAACTTCGGCCGTATTGGGAAAGAGATCGAAAAGACCCGGAGTCAACTCTCGGTCTTCTTTGACACTTCGCTCTCGACTTCGATGGATGGTGATAGAGAAGCTCTCCAATCTAGACTTAATGATCTCCTTCATCAACAGCAGTATTTTTGGCGTCAGCGTGCAAAAGTCTTTTGGTTAAAAGATGGTGACCTTAATACCAGGTTTTTTCATCAGAGAGCGAAGAATCGTAGGAAGAAGAATACAATATTGGGGTTGTTTAACGGTAACGGTGATTGGTGCACTGAAGAGGCAGAGTTATAAGACATTGTGTTACGCTACTTTAACGAGTTGTTTACTTCGTGTAACCCTGGGGGTTTGAGAATATTCTAGAAGGTGTGACGCAGTGTATTACGGAGTTGGATAACAGGGCTCTCACAAAACAGATTGAGAATGATGAAGTCGTCGCTGCACTCAAATGTATGCATCCCTCAAAATCGCCGGGTCCTGATGGTTTCACTCCATGTTTTTTCCAGACTTTTTGGGATTTGATGGGAGATGATATTGTTGCAGCAGTGAGGGATTTCTTTGTGTCAGCGGCAAGCATGAAAGCAGTTACCTGTATGTATGTAGCGTTGATTCCAAAAGTTGAGGCTCCTCAGTATATGCAACAGTTTCGCCCAATTAGTTTATGCAATGTGGTGTATAAGATTGGGTCAAAGGTCCTTGCTAACCGGCTAAAGCTGTTATTAGATGGTATGATTTCTCCCTTCCAAAGCGAGTTTGTCCCAGGTAGGCTTATCTCGGATAACTCTCTTATGGCTTTCGAGCTTTCTCACTGTTTGAAGAGGCGACGAAGTGGCAAGGTGGGATCTTTGTACCTTAAAACTCGACATGAGCAAGGCTTATGATCGAGTTGAGTGGGGTTTTCTGGAGGCCGTCATGCGGAGGATGGATTTTTGTGAGGTGTGGATAGAGTGGATTCTGAGTTGCGTTAGTACGGTCTCATATTCTTTCATCATCAATGGGGAGCCTAGGGAACGTATTATCCCAACAAGGGGACTGAGACAAGGAGACTCAATCTCACCCTACCTTTTCTTGCTTTGCTCTGAGGTGTTATCCAGGTGTATTGCGCATGCAGAAAGGGTAAAGGCGTTGCAATGGATACGTATTTGCCGAGGGGCTCCTAGCATTACTCATTTGTTCTTTGCGGATGACTCTTTTATCTTTTTCAAGGTAGGAAGGGCTGAGGTGGAGACTTTAAAGTGTATCTTGTCTGAGTATGAGAGAGCTTCGGGTCAACAAGTGAACTATCAAAAAAGTTGTATTTCGTTTAGTAAGAATGTGCACATGTTAATGCAGGAAGGTATTGCTGCGATTCTTGGGGTGGTGAGAGTGGATAAACATGAGAAGTATTTGGGTTTACCTACTGAGTTGAGCTATTTCAAGGTGGAGGCCTTCAGTTTCTTAAATGAGAAGATTAGGAATCGGACCCAAGGTTGGAGGGAGAAAACACTTAGTTTGGCTGGCAAGGAGATTCTTATTAAGGATGTGGCACAAGCTATTCCTTCCTATGTGATGAGCTGCTTTGAAATTCCTAAATATTTGTGTGATGAAATGCACAGGTTGATGGCTAGATTCTGGTGGGGGGATGGTGAGGATGGGAGAAAGATCCATTGGATTGCATGGGAGAAGTTGTGCTACCCGAAGAGTGAAGGGGGGTTAGGCTTCCGGAACATGAATCATTTTAATTTAGCATTACTTGCCAAACAAGGTTGGAAATTACTCCAACAACTGGAGTCCATTGTAGCAAAGTTACTGAAGGCAAAATACTATCCAAGGTGCTCTTTCTTGGAGGCTAGCTTGAAAGGAGGCGAATCATATACTTGGAGGAGTATTGTTTTGGGGAAGGAAGTCCTTAAAAAGGGATTGAGGTTTCAGGTAGGTAATGGGGAAAATATTTCGGTGTGGGATGACCCGTGGTTGCCTCTTCCTTACTCGTTTAGGCCTTACTCACCTGTGATGGAGGGGTTGGAGGATCTCAAAGTGGCTGACCTGATTAACCAAGACACTACTGAATGGGAGATAGAGTTTATGAGGGAGCTTTTTACTGAGGGAGAGATAGATAAGATGGCTAGTATTCCACTGAGTTTGCGTGGTGCTGCAGATAGATTAGTTTGGCACTTCACTAAAAATGGGGTGTATACGGTTCGCAGCGGGTACCATGCTTTTAATACATGTGTTGGATTAGGGACGAGGGCTTCTACGTCTTCATTGGTTTGTGGATGGGTAGAAAATAAGTACTGGAGTATGGTTTGGAAGGCAAGAGTTCCCCCTAAAGGTCGACTGTTCATATGGAGGCTTCTTAAGAATATTGTCCTTACCCGTGTCTTGTTGCTACAACATAAGGTGCAGCTGGAGGAAAATCGGTGTCTTTTCTGCATGGATAAAGTTGAATCAGGTTTGCATGTTTTCAAGTCATGTGTTGCTTTAAATTGCTTTTGGCTTTTTGGGCCATTGAAGTTAAGGGCCATGGAACACCCAGCCAAGAGTTTGCAAATGTGGATTCTGGACATGCTTGACTCTAGATCTCTCCAGGTTGACCAACGTGCACTATTTTTTATGGGGCTTTGGACGATCTGGGTTGAGCGTAACAATGTTTTGTGGAAGGAGAGTGGTTTCCAACCAATGAATATGAGTAAGTGGACGGTAAAGCTGCTGGAGGATTTTCAGTTGTATCATCCTAAGGCTGTCAAGAAAAAGACGAGACCGCTTACTAAACGGCAGTGTCCTCCACGAGGTAGACTGAAAATAAATGTGGATGGTGCTTTTCGAGTGGAGAATGGTGGTGGAGGCATTGGGGTAGTGGTCAAGAATGATTTAGGTGTGGGTATTGCTGCTTTGGCTCGCCCTTTTCTACATGCACACTCGGTCCTCAATATGGAAGCTGAGGCATGTAGAGCGGGTCTTCTCCTTGGGATTCACCAAGGTTGGTCGGATATTGATATTGAAAGTGACTCCACCATCCTGATTGCTGCTCTTAACAGTGCGGAGAGGAATCTCTCGGAGGTAAGTCGAGTGCTAGATGATTGTAAAGATTATATTGCTGCTTTTCAGTCAGTTAGGATTCGACATATTTACCGTGAAGCAAATGGTGTAGCAGATAGACTGACTCACATTGCTGGTAATTGTGCTCTTGATGATGTTTGGTTAGGGGAGACTCCTGTTATTATTCAGGATGTTCTCTACGAGGATTATTATCATTGTTTCTCCGTAGCACGAGGTTCAGGTTTTATGTCCCCCCCCCCCATTGCAAAATTCTACTATTAATATAATAAATGAAACCGGGCGTGGGGCTGAGCCTCCCAGCTAGGCTGGGTTCCAAACCCCTTTTAAAAAAAATTGATTAAGGGGAAAAAATGAGGAAATTACATCAATTCAAAATATTTATTGCCCTCCAATAGACATATATTGCCCCCCAATAGCCCTTTATTGCTCCACAATAAAAAAAAATTTCCTTTCTTTCTGGGCCTTCTGCCTCCATTTCAATGAATTCTCAGATTTAATGGAATTAATATGGAATATTCCTCAACCAAATTGTTCACAGATCCTGGAAGATCTTTAGAGCCTCTATCATGAAAGCAATTATGATAGTAATTATCATAATTGTAAGTGAGCCTATCACGAAGCATTTATCTATTGGCATATGTTTAAATTTCAAATAAGCAAAGACTATTTGACTGAGACTAACCTGGTGCTAAGACTAGGACCCACAAATCAAATTAACACAATACTTTGCCAAACCCATAAGCTAATGTATTGCGGCCTGTAATTCCTCTTCCTCGCGTAATAGTCTTCGTCCAGAAGAAACTCCAACTCTTGCCTCGAAACCTCCATTACGTCTGCCTCATTCCACGCCCTCTTGATGAACCCCTTAGTCTCGTCACGCGACTTCCACAATGGCAATTTCAAATTCAGATTGAAAAACACAAGCCCCCCAAGGAGCAACGAATCCTCGGCGGACTCTTTCATCGTCTCCTTCCATGTTTCTCCCTTCGAAACTCCGGTCTCCGAGGAGCTGCGGCGTCGCCGGAGCTTCAGGACTCTGGATCTAGAACGATTCGGGTTACGAGCGGGTAGATTGGTGGAGCTAGAGCTTGCCGAACATGTGGAGGGTGGTGACGTAGCCGATGAAGCAAACGGCTCATGACGAGGACGACGGTGGGCGTGATCTTCAAGCCTAGAACATCGTCGGTGTAGAACCTCAGCATGTTGTTTCCTACACCAGAGCCGTCACTGCCGTCCATGCCTCCAGAGTTGGAGCCACCTCAGTGAAGACGATGTCACTGGGGATCTCAGAGCCATTGTTGAACAATACGAACAGAGAGAGAGAGAGAGAGTCTGTGAAAGTTGGAGAGAGAGAATGGCATGCTTTGTAATTTTGTAATTAAACTAAGCCTAAAAATGATATTTTGCCTTTAAATGGATCAGTGGGAATAAAAATTTGTTGCTGGGGTAAGTGGGTTGATTTTGGCTCATTTTGGTGCTTTTGGTCAAAACCCCTAAAAAAAATATGAGAGAATCTTATGTACGTCAGCCGCACCACGTGGCTGTGCAGCTGACCAATCAGGTATCAACATGGAATATTTTGAGTATTGCACTTTTAAAAAGCAGGGACAGTTTCAGAAAAAGAAGAAAAATTTCTTAATTCTGATTGGCTTGCCTAAAGCCACGTTGTAGGGAAACCCCTACCTAAGAATTTCTCTAAAAATGTTCAGGGGTGGGGACCACGCAAGGTTGGTAATGGTCAACTACAATTTGAGAAGAGATTGTGTAATGTCCTAATGTATGAGTGTATGACTTTTGTATGGAAAAGCCTAAATTTGTGCGCGCCTTTCACTTCAAACTCCTGAAAGGTATAAATTTTATGTACAGTGCTAGGGATCCCAAATTATTATACCAAAACTGAATCTCAAATGACATGGCAACTGCATGTAACTAGCTAATTTCCAATGTGTATTTATGAAAATTAAGTCTTCCAGGAAAAACCTAACAGAAATAATATTGGGAATTAAATCCCTAACTAGCCAAAAGAAGGAGACAAAGAACTAAATGCCCTACAATCACAAGATATATATGTATTTCTTGTTGAAGTAAATTGGAATTGTAGAGAGAAATTGTGTGTGTTCTATTATTGATAATAGGAGCCCTTTATATAGGGATTTACAAGTACATAATCTTGTCATACAAGGAAATAGAATCCGAATATAATTAGGAAATCTAGAACCTTCTCTCCTATTACAACTCTAGAACTAAACCCTAGTTTGAAGAGGCACACTCAATGTCGATATCCTTCAACACTCCCCCTTGTGCCGCTCAAACTTGGTGATGACGCTTTGATCGTTGCCTCGTTAAAAACCTTGCCAGGTAACAAAAACCCTGTGGGACAAAAATAACCCTAGTCGAAGGACAAAAATAGCACAACACGTCATTCACTCTTCGAGATCGATCATGTAGACATCATTCCTCCCCCTGATGTCGACATCTCCCCCTGATTGCTACAATCATGGGAGTTCGGATAATTTTCTCAATCCGAGGCTCTTCACATGTTTCTCGAAGGTGGATTTAGGTAACGACTTAGTGAATCAGTCCGCTACATTATCCTCTGATCGGATTTGATTCACTTCAATCTTTAGAAGTGATTAATGTTGTTGCTGATTGTAAGAGAACTTAAGCGATATATGCTTGGTGTTGTTGCCCTTGATGAAACCTAATTTCATTTGCTCAATTCATAAATGCATGTAAGTTCATCTGTGGTAGACTTCAAACCACAAGCTCCTCGAATGTGTCTAATTACAGACCTTAGCCATATGCATTCACGCACGGCTTTATGTAAAGCAATAATCTTTGCATGATTTGAGGAAGTAGCAACAAGGGTCTACTTTCTAGACCTCCAAGATATCGCTTTGCTTCCCATGGTAAAGACATAACCGGTCTGGGAACGACATTTTTGAGGGTAAGAGAGATACCCTACATCAGCAAAATCCATCAAAACATCATCATCGTTTTGATGTAAGGGAGGAAGATGGGTGGCCGGCGGTTTTTGCCGATCACAGCGTCTTGGACGGTGCCACTTGGGCTAATGAGATCCGTTCTCATTCTTCCCTCATTCTTTTCTCTCTGCAGGGATAGAACAAGCCCATATCTATCGTACATTTTAAGTAATGAAAGATTGTCTTTATACCAGTCCAATGGCATTGCGTTGGCGCAGAGCTACATCTAGCTAACAAGTTCATAACAAATGAGGTGTCCAGTATTGTATTGTGTTAAGTACAATAATGCGCCTATTGTACTTAGGTAAGACACTTCTTCCAATTAACACATCTTCGTCATCATCCCTGGGACGAAACGTATCCCTCTTAGGGTCAAGACTACGGACGACCATGAGAGTGCATCTTTGACTTTATCAAAATGCAAAACATTTATTGACACGGTATACAAGTTCTAAATCTAGACAAAACCGTGTTCTCCCAAGGTCCTTCATCTCAAACTCAGATTTCAAGTGTTCAGCGGTTTCCCTTAACTCTCAAGGGTTCCAATTATGTGTATCAACATAAACCGTGACAATTGCAAATTCAGAACTTGTCATGAAAACGCAGCGGCATAGTTCATCATATCCCTTCCCAATCAAGTAGTCACTTTAGTGAGCATTTCACCCTCATTGCAAACGCGCTCCGTGGTCAAGAGCCACTTGATTTGGGTAAATGAAGTACACAAGACCCTTCATTATATTCCGTATCTAGATCCCCATAGAGATACGTAGTGACCACATTCGTAAGCTACATGTTCAGTTATTCGGAAACTACCAAACTGACAAGGTAGTGGAGTGCAATGACATCCATTACGAGAGAATATGTCTTCTCGTAGTCGATTCCAGGGCGTTTTGTGAGAAGCCTTGCACCATAAGGCGAGATTATCATCTCTTTTTCTCATCACGCTATCTAACAAAGACCTATTAATGTCAACAGGTTTTATGTTAGGAGGTGTTGACATCTCAGGCCCGAAATCCTTCCTCTTCGTTAGTGAACTCAATTCAACCTGGATCACATCTTTCCATTTAGGCCAATTTTATCTACGTTGACATTCTTCAATGGACATAACCATGATCAATATAGGCGTCCCCCAACAATGTCTCTTGGACATAACCACAATCCAAAATATTCTCATGAGACGGATTTTGAGTATCAATGATCAATGGATCAAGTTGTGCCAAACTCGCTCTCTTCCAAGGGCGAGAATCCATTGAACTTATGGGTCTCCTACGCTCTCTAGCGGAACCCATGGCCTATGACGCCATTATGCCACCTTTGTGGCGTCACCATACCACCATCCATGGTAGTGGTGCCGTACCCATCTCCTCTGGGTGGCACCATGTCCTCTTGTGGGGACATCAATCATTGCAGACATGTTTGCAGCAGATATATGTGATCTCGTCACTTTTAGGGGATCAAGATGAGACATAGTGGGGACAGACCACTACAATTCTTGTCGTTCCTGTTGAACATTGACGTTCTAATCTCCCCCTAACGACGGGAAGACTGTCTCATCAAAGTGACAGTTTGCAAATCTAGCGAAAAAGAGATCGCCTGTCAAGGGTTCTACATAGCGGACTTATAGTTGGAGACTTATGTCCAACACAAATATATATATGCATTCGTTGCAATGACTCATGTTGATGCGCTGTGGCGGCGCAATTAGCACATAAACCGCACACTCAAATATGCATAAGTACGAGATATTAGACTCGAACCCAGTCACTAGCTGTAACGCAAATAAAAGTTGAGTGGCTGCTATGAGTCGTAGACGAATTAGCATAGCTGCATGCGATATTGCATAACCCAAGCGGAAATATTGGTGCGCATTTCCAAAGTCCTGGCTACCATCGTAGTCTTTTAATGGTGGCTTTTCCGTGAGACCAATTGAGTGTGTACATGGGAATATGATACTTGATATCAATACCCAATGATATGCAATAGTCATTGAAAATTTTTGATGTAAACTCTCTAGCATTATCAAGTCAAATTGACTGAATGAGATTATCTAGGTAGTGAGCCCGTAGCCATATGTACTCTGGGCTAGGAGTTCATCATAAGCAACATTACGAGTGGATAATAGCTCGACACGTGACCAGCGTGTCTGCACATTAACCAACACCATAAAACATCTTAGCAGTCCGCAAGTTGGTTGAATCGATCCACAAAATCCCCTTTGATTCTATGTAAGAATGGAATTATTTCTTTAGTATCATTTGCATAGGATGGTCTTTATCCTTAAAAAACAGGCTTTACAGAACGAAAGATTGGCCATATAATCAATCAATGAAGGTTTTGGTTGAGCCACAATGTCACAATTTACTTTGAGAAGTAGAGAGAGGAGCCAAGTCTCCATACATGGCATCAAAGCCATGATTTTGCCGCAAGGGGATCACGGCACCGGCGTTTTCCAGCCGGTGGTGCATGGCGGCGGCGCCCCAAGGCGCGGCGGCGGTGCAATGCTCTCTTTGAATCGACTTTTGATTCTCACTTCTCTTCATTCTGAAGAAGAGATGTCCGTGTGAAGTCTTTAGTATCACGGATCATCATATCATGACCTGGGTTTCCCAAACGGTCGTGCCAAAGCCCATATGTGTCAGAATCCCATAAGTCATCTCTCATGACATGGTTGGATTCAATAACACGAATAGTGGTTGCATACAACCCACTAGGGCTATGTTTGGTACGGCTGGGCTTTTCAGAAAAGCTGGCTTCTGCTTATTTCTGAGAATAAGTGGCTGAAAAGCAAAGTAGCTGAGTGTTTGGTAAACTGGCTTTTTATAAGAGCTGTCAGTGGTAAAAGCAGTGGCAAAGTGTTTGGTAAACTCAAACTGGCTTGTGCTTTTTGTTTGTGGAATGACCAAATTGGACATGAGAGATTATTTTGCTTTAATTGTTTGGTAATACAATGTTGTTCAAATGCTCTTATTATTATTTTTAATCTTTATTATGTCCTTATTAATTTTTGTCAACTTTCAATTTTTATAAATTATGATAACCATATGATTAATATTAGACAATTTTAAAAATAACTTATACAAATATATTAGTAACATTGACATGCATCAAATGCCAGTCAAATTGAAGCGTTCACTTTTATTCCAAGAAAAAATATATAGAGATGTAGCATTGATTAACTAATATCCAACATCAATGTACTAAATAGACAACAACATAAACATGTTCACTAAAAGATACCTACCAAGTCAAAATATTAAAATTGTGGCCTTATAAACTACTTCCTCATCTTCGTGTTCTTCCTCGTCCTTATCCTTAGGCATATCATCATCCATCACCATAATTATATACAGTATAGCCTCGGACGGTAGCAACTTGACCCTCAATCTGCTCCATGTTCCTCAAAAGCTTTTCCATTGTACTTGTCAGCTCAGAATTCATATTCCATCAAAAATCACTTCTTTATCAACACCGAATCTTATTTTGATACACTCGATTCTCATCCATAATTCTCACCAACAATGAAGTTCAGTAAACCAACAGAAAACAACCCTCTGGGAGACTGGGACCATCACAACACTAATGAAACGAATAATGATGGCCCTCTGGTCTAAGAAACAAACCAGTAGCTTTATAACTAAGAAACAAACCAGTAGCTTTATAAGAAATTCCTTGCTGCTGCAACCCGGAAAATAGTTTACAACTCCTACTATTTGTATCTGAATTAAAATGCATCATTCCACACATGTTGTAAAGCATCAAGTTATATAGAATATGAACATAAACTGATGTCTAACAACTTGTTAGATTAACATTGACCAACTCTGGATATCAACCCCAAGCATTGAAAATCAAAATGCAAGACACACCTAATGGCCTCAGAACCAGAAAGTCCCAGCAGAGAGAAGCAAACAGCGTAAAACCAGAAAACTGCACTCGATGCAAATAGATAACTGCATAAAAAGGCACCCTAACGGCCAAAAACTTTGAATAAAGCTGCCTTCCAGTGAAGCAAACACAAACACAAACACAAGGTCATATATTCAAGACTGCAGGCCAGATAAACACAAACACAAGACAAAGAGAGTCCTAAATGCTGATAACAAATTACAACTTTTCTCAAATACGTACTCTTAACCTGAAACTCATCGCAGTTACAGATTGCAGACTCAAGAAGGATCTTAATAGAGCACGGTAGCTTATCTGCATCACAAACATCAATACAACCACAGTCAATACATCATCAAAAAAACTCACACTCTGAAACTCGATACTCAAAACAGTAAAACACTCCACTAGTCCACTGAGCATAACAGAACAATAAGGCCCAGTTTGGCCAAAATTTCTTCCTCGTCGAAAATAACAACACAGCATGATTGAAATTCTGCTATCACTTTCATTTCATTCATTTTCTAAGAAACCAACAAGGATCAGAAACCACAGCTCTGAAGAATCATCAAACACAGACACTAAAGACCCATTGAAACAAAAAGACAAATCAATCAAACAGTCGGTGTGGGATATGAAAAAAGAAGAAATCTTTAAACAAATTCACATCCTTTATCTGATCCCACTTCAAATCATAACAACCTCAACCCACCAAAAACACCAAAACCCAGAAGCCAGAACAACCCAGATCACGATACAGTCAGAAACCCAAAATTTTATCGAACCCAAATGAAGATACTATTTGATTTTAGGTTTTCAGGACAAAAAGAAATGGAATCAAACCCCAAGAAATTGAAATTACAAACAAAACTCTTACCGAACTCGAGGTGGCCACCAGGGAGAGCAAAGGTGGAGGCGCCGATGGTGCACGAGATGTCGTCCTAGCACCGAGGGAGAGAGAGAGACAGTTGAGGGAGAAGAAAGAGTTGATCGAGGAAGAGAAGAGGTTGGTCGTGTGTGTAATTCCTTGAAGTTCATGAGGGTACCCAATGGTATTTTGAAAAATTTATTAAACCTTCGCTACAGTAGCCGCGGCTTCTGGCTTCTAAAAGCATGGGGTTGCTGGCTTCGGCTTTTCGACCAAAAGAAGCAGTGGCTTCTGCCAAAAGCCAGGCAAAAGCAGGTTTACCAAACGCACACACGTCAGGTGCTTATAAGCAGGGGAGCAAAAAAGCCCCCCCAAACGCACCCTAGAGCGACACATAAGTTTCTCTAATACTCGTTTATATCCGTAGTCATTAGAGGTGATGCAAAGGAACTCTTGTCCATTCTCACAATGTGTTTCCACATGAAAACCATTGGCTTTTATATCTTTCAAATAATAAAGTTCGAATTAAGGTATGTCCAAGACATTAAGTAAAAGAATCGACACTTTATTAATAGCCAATGATTACATCAAAGTTTCTTAACCAAAGTCTAATCCAAAATAAAAATCAAACTTAGGCAAATCGTAGTCACTCAATCCGTTTGGTAACTCCAATCAAATATGACTAGGGAAGTAGAGAGAGATGTCGGTGGAGCGAGGCTCTCTTAAGTACCACTAATCTCAATCACTTTCCTAGACATCATACTTCATTGGATGCGCCACTTGAGAAAGAGTTAATACAAAATTGTCATTTATTGATTAAGGCATAATTGCCATTACATAATTCTTGGAAAAATAAAAGACTATTCGAGATAAAAATCTGCGGCATTTTGTCTTCATCGCCAGATTTAAAGTCTTTTTGAACTCGATGTCTTGATCACCATGATGCGGCAACCTTCTTAGGTACATTGCAAATTCAGGTCCATTGATCAGACGTTCCATATCAGAAATAGACACCATAAAGAGGACTCTCCCTTGATTGAGGCGCATTGGCGCAATTTGCATGGTCCCTAGGACCAGTGGCGTTGGAAAGTGATGACTATGACCAACGTTGGCTCCATGGTTTCCAACCCTTCTTCCCTCAAAATCACGGCTCCTACGGTCGCGTGATTGTTGCCTTGGGCGATTACCTTCGTATGGATCATGACGTCGATGGCGACTTTCTCTAGCCATGGGACGATGCTCTTGATGGCCATCTTGAGGCCTATCAATTTCTCTGTTCATAGCTTCAATAAGCTGTTGAAAACTTGTGATCCGTCTTGCATTTACATGAGTCCGGAATAATTCTGAGGACCTTATAGCATAGACAGGGAAGGTATTAAGGGTTTTCTCAATCAATTGGTCTTCTTTGATTGTCTTTCCACAGAGACGCATCATTGATCTGATGTGAAGAGCTTTCGAATAAAATTGCATGACTGTGTCAAATTCAGAGAAGCGAAGATCATTCCATTATGCTTCTATATTCAGAAGGATGGAGTCACGAACATTGCCATAACGTTCACGAAGCGCTTGCCAATGCTTTATGGCGCTATCCTCATTTATGAACTCAAACTGGAGGTCACTATCCATGTGACGTTTCATGAAGGCAAGTGCCCTGGAATTATCTTTCTCAGTTTGAGGATCTGGAGCTGTTTCTATAGGACAAAGTTCTTGGATTGTATGCAATAAATCTCGGGCAGTAAGATGGATCTCAATGTCAATGGCCCAGTCTAAATACCCTTTGCCTACATAATCCAAGGGAACAAAATCGAGTTTGTTCGTGTTTGACATCCTGAAAAAGGGTGAAACAAGAACGAATTAGTTTCGGAGCTAAACTTCCACGAAAACTAAAATAATAAGATTTTCGAGATATACTACCAAGAAATCAATTTCCAAGAATATTTGGATTAGACCGAAACAATGATGTTTAATATGGTCACAATTTGATGCTTGCGGACGCTCTTAGTCCGAATATTATGAACACTCTTAGTTCATTGATTACGAATGCTCTTAGTTCGAATATTATGAACACTCTTAGTTCATTGATTACGAACGCTCTTAGTTCGTTTAGCGTGAATCCCCACAATTCCGCTTATTAAAAAATCGAACCCATGTTCGTGTATGGCAAATCCTGCAGAAAATAAAGAAATTTAAAAGACAAGAAAGCAGGAACTTTAATCTTTAAAACTCACTTGTTGAAATTCGGAGCAGATTTGCTTCTGAATAGCTCCCACTTCGAATGGTGTACAGGTCTCAAAACTACTCCAATAGGGCTAACATTTGGAGGTCAGATAGAAGAGACAGAGACGAACAACTTTGATGAAGGAAGGATTTTGATCTGAGGTCCCGATCAAGACGTTTCGGGGCATTCAAACAGGCTGATCTGCACAGGAACGAGCGTGTTGTTGTGCTGCAGGGGCAGCAGGCTTGCGACGATGCTGCAGGGGCAGTAGCGGCAAACGGGTTCTCAAGGGCTGCAGGGGCAGCACACGGTATGGCTAGCTAGGGCTAGGAGCTCGCGGTAGTTGGTTGTGATGCCCCGGAAATTCGTATTTATTTTCCGAGGATTTTCCGGAATTTAATTAGTGGTTGTTGGAAGGTTTCGTGGCTCGTGGACGGAGCGGAAGTGTTTCGGACTAATTTTTATTTGAAAAGGATGACTTTGGGGGGGTTGCAAAGGTTGACTTTTGATACGTTGAGATTCTCCAAAAACTTCCTTCACAAAAGTTGTAGAGCGAGTTGATACGAGTTCGTGGACATGCGGAACGCGGAAATCGGAGTTCGTATGAGAAAGTTATGACCAGCGGAAGAAGTTTCCGTTTTGGTATAAATAGAAGTTTCCCGAAAGAGAAACTTACTATTTTCATTTAGTTTCCTCTTCCGGAAACTTTCATTTTCTCTCTCTCTCTTCTCTCTCGACCTCACCTTCACTGTCTGAGTTTTTCGACTGACCCGACCCGACCCGGCTTTTCCAGCGAGCTCCGGCGGTCTCCGGCGACGAAACTTTCCAGATCGGTTCGTCGTTGCCGTCCGCTCCTCCCTGTGGTTTCGTCTTGCGGCGATTCGCGGCGGTGATGGCGATAGAAGGCGGCGCAGTTGATGTTTTCGGACCCAGTCGGAAAATGCAGCTCCGGCGACTTCGTGGCTTCATGATTCCTTGGTTGAGTTCAGAGGAGGCTCCCTGATCGATCTGTGGTGGTTGTTTGGATCGATTTACGTGGAACTTGGTTCAACTCGGTTTGAACAGTAATCCACGGGTTGTGAGGTAGTTTTCGACCCTTTATGCTTGTTTTCTGACTTCGAACTAGTTATGAGAATTCACAAGCATGCTTAGATGAAGCTTTTTGATGTTGGGAGTTTTGTGAAATAATGAGTTTTTGGCCGGCGGCGGTGCGCCACCGCCTGTGGCGGCGTTCCGGTGGTGTTCCGGCCATGTAAGGAACTGTTTCTTGTACTATATATCTTCTACTCGTCGATACGAGCGTTTTGATATATAATATGCAGATTTTGGAGTTCGTATGGATTTGTTATGATTTTCACCATTTCATATCGGTGAATTTATTCAAATCCTTAAGGATTTAAGCATCCGATCGACTTGTGGCTTGGACACATCGATCGTGGAAGTGTTCCGGAGACTTTGGAAGGTCTCGGATGTGGTTTCGCCTCGATTGGCGTCACATTGGGAATTTTGGTTCGATTTAGGGTTTCGAACGTTATTCCTTGTGATTCGTTAACTGAATCAGAGTTGTGTTTCCTTAGGTACTTGACGAAGTATTCTTTGGACGGCTATTGTGATTGGCTGCTTTGTTCTGTATTGAAGACGCAGCGGGAGTTTCGAGGTGAGTAATCTCACAAGTTTCATTATGAACGGAATTACCATTGTTGTTTTGGCGTTAATTATTTAACTGCAAACTATAGTTGGTATTAGTAGGCATTCCTGAGCGAATGACTACGTATATATATATTTACGTGAAATATATATATTCTTGTGGATGATGTGTGATGAATAATATGCATGATGGGTTCATATTATTGTTGAATGAGACTTTTCATAGAAACGATATTGTGGAAAAAGATGTTTTCTATTGTTTGAAAAGTATTGAGTTTGATGTTACATTTTGGAGTCAAGCGTGACTTATTTTAAATGTATTGGTCCTTGTACCAAGGGTCACAGATGATGAGCATGGATGGGGAAAGCCGGAACTAGATGGTCGTAACGTTTTTAGGTCAGGTGTGATTTACTTAACGTTGACTTGAGACCAGATGGGGTCTGAAAAGCATGGGTCGCAGATGGTGACCAACGGTTGGTTCTAAGACCAGACGGGGTCTGAAAACCAAGAGTCACAGATAGTGATAGGTTGCAGATGGTGACCAATGATTTATCTGTGTTACGAGCCTAGTTACCATATTGTCTTGGAATTATGGGATTAACTGTGACTGTAGATGGTATTAGTGACATTTCTGAGTGTATGACTATGTGTGTACATATGTATATCATGGGGGGTAGCGGGGAGCTATCTGATGCTCATGAGTACGTGTCTTTAAAAGAGAGTTTCGGGGATTCTTTCTTTTAAATGTCCTGGGAGGACTTGTGAATCATATGCTATTGTTAGGTTAACGATTTATATGATTTTGTCACGGTGTGACTTTTGTGATTTCCTTGTTGGAAAAGAGTATTGTTTTGGGAAGCATGGTATGTTTTCCTTATTCTCGAGTCGAAAGGTTTCCTCGTGTTTGGCGTGAGTTGTGCGGGCTTTTATCCCGTGAATTGGTGTGAGTTGTTTTGAGTTACTCATACGGGCTTGCAAAAGCTTACCGGGTTTGTTGTGTGACAACCCGGTGCACTATTCAAACGGTGTAGGGGTTAACCTTGCAGGTCAGGAAATCGTGGCTGAAGCTGAGGTATCTTGTTGGCAGCAGAACTGGTAGGAAGCAAATTTGTTTGGCCTTGCCATTGCTATGACTTCCGCTTTGTAGTAAACTCTGAGGAGCTTTTACGTTTTATCTTGTTGTTGACAATTTAATTCGTAAGCTTATGTAATATATGACTCTGTGGGCGGGTCAATATTGACATAGTGGGTTCAGGGCATCAACATGTATATTGTATAAAGGGAAAACGTTTTCCAGGTATTTGGTATTAATGGCTGAACGTTCACGCATGTATAATTATGGGGTTATATATCGATTTTTAATTGTGTTAAAAATCAGGGGCGTGACAGTGGTATTGGCCGAAACAGGAAAAACTGGGCAAAAAGTCGTTTCTGCCGGTTTTTCTGCAGGAGGACCAGTTGGTTTGATGGCCGGTTCAGGGGCTTTTGGACTGGTTCTTGGTGTTCCGCTTCCGGTTCCTGAATCCTAGGACAGAGACGGTACTACTGACAAAATTTGGTGGCAATTGGGTGTCCGGAAGGTGGTGAACCGGTGGAGAGATTGCAGCGGATGGTTTGTGGCTTCCGGCGGCCGGTTCGGTAAGTTTCCGGCCGGTTTTGGTTGTGTTGTCGCCGGTTCCGGACTCCTTGGGTCAGGGGCTACTAGTTGGGAGGCGGAGGCAACTAGGGTTTGAGGGTTTCGACTTGTTTTAGGCTTTTGGTTATTTGTTACAGGGTTAGAACTAGTGCTGATAACGTGTTGAAGTAAATTGGAATTGCAGAGAGAAATTGTGTGTGTTCTATTATTGATAATAGGAGCCCTTTATATAGAGATTTACAAAGTACATAATCTTGTCATACAAGGAAATAGAATCCGAATATAATTAGGAAATCTAGAACCTTCTCTTCTATTACAACTCTAGAACTAAACCCTAGTTTGAAGAGGCACACTCAATGTCGATATCCTTCAACATTTCTTATATTCTTTTATTATACATACTTACATGTAATATAAAATGGTGAAGTCAATAATTCGGCACTATTACGCCAACCGTAAAGTCACCAAAATTGGCCTAAAGCTTGAATTTACTACTGTGCATTGTCCGAAGAAAGTAACTCAGACAACCAACAAAGCATCTGAAACAAACCCCATCAAGCAATTTCGGTTAAACATCTACAATGGTGACCACCAACACAAAATTCATTGTCTGCGAGGTATAGAGAGATCAAAATGAAATTTGGCGTGCAAACGCTATTGTCTTCGACGATCTGAAGAGCTTTGTAATCGACAATATGAAGATTCCTATAAGCTCAAGATGACCCATAGAAGAAGGGTTCTTGTTGGGGACCAAAAGCCAACGGTAACAGCTATGCCACATGTTTTTTTTTTTTTTTTGTTAGTAGTGTTTCCAAATTGAACTTTCATACACCAAATTGTAGCTAGTTATTTTATTTTTCCTTTGCTCATGTTTTGTTATTTTTCCTTTGCTCATTTTAATGACTCCATGCTTGAAAATTAAGTTTCGACAGGAATCCTATGAAAATCTAGTGCAAAGGTGTTATCAAAGTCTTTGAATTGAAGCGGGATCCGCTCAAAACTTGGAGAAAGACAACAATTCTTTAGTCCTTTCCAAAAATAGCCATACAAGAATACAATTATAACACAAGTGTTCGTGGTCAAACTGATAACTTAAAATCCACAACAAAGTATGGACTCTATGTATGTATGTGTTTAATACTGAGCTAGCTATCTATTTTGAGAGAGAAAATCGGAGAGAGATCAGTGAGAAAGAGAGAGAGATGGAGAGAATAAGACACACATTTCTGTGTGAAAAAAAAAATAAAAGGTTTCACATGGTCAAGGTTCGAAAAATCGCTAGGCGCTAGTCGGGCGGTGGGCTAGGGAGGAGCGCCCAGGCGCCTAGGCGGCGCCTCGGCGGTTTTGTATTTTTTAATTTTTATTTTATTTTTATAGGTTTTATTTATGTAATTAAAAATATATAAAGGATAATAAACTAAATATTTATCATCCTCAAGAAAAAAATAAACTAAATATTTATTTAATTAACCATTTATTTAATTAAATAGAGGTAGCAGAGAGAGGTAGAACTGAAGTTGTATTCATTATTCAATTATCCAACAGAAAAAAAAAAGAAGCAGTATGCAATTATACTTCTTGTTGCACACGTGCCCATGAGCCCATCCTATCCTTCTCTCTGCCGACTAAATACAGCTACAAGTTATACTCTCTCTTTGACACAATTAACCACCCTCATTCACTTTCACTCCCTTCTCTCTCTCTCTCTCTCTCTCTCTCTCTCTCTCCTTTGCGAAACCAGTAGCCACCATCTCCAGTTCTCCTACTTCTCTCTTCATTGATTTTTTCATTAACAGAATGCATTAATCATTACCTAGAGTCCAAGAATAGAGGCGCGGAGGAGGCGTGGAGCTGCGGTGGCTTGGGGGGAGCTGCGGTGGCTCTGGGGAGCTCCGGTAGAGGTGTGGAGCAGAAGTACGGGGGCTTGGTGGGGAGAGAAAATAAAATCTCCGATCTATTTTTTCAGTTCTGGGGTCGAATGGGTTGCACAATTTCGCTGATGTCGAGTTTAAGATTCGGGAAGGCAAAAAAAAAAAAAAAGGAAGAAACCGCCTAGCCGCCCAGAACTCCCAGAACGCCCAGGCCGCCTAGGCGGCCGCCCAAATCCTATCCGCCTAAAGCCTCCGATTTGCCACTACTCCCCTCGGTCTGCTGCCGCCCAGCGCCTAGGCGGCCTGGGCGGCCGAGTTTCAGAACATTGCACACGGTAGTCTGTGTGTAATCTCATGCTTTTACATATTCACACGGAATACTGTGGGTAAATTTACACTTATTTGACATGACTAAAAATTGGTACTGGAATCTTATTATTCATATTTTGACACAGATAATCCGTGTGAAATAATATTTCACACGGAAAACAGTGTGAATTTCTAATTTACCATCTGACAAATTTACATGATTCTCTAAATTATACTTTATTTCACACGAACTCCGTGTGTAAATTGACTTGAAAAATATTGGGTCCCAGTTTGAACCTTATGTGGCCACAATAGTCTGCATGTGTGGAAAATATATACACACATATTTCCGTGTGTACTATAGCATTTTATACACAGATAATTGTCCGTGTGAACCTCTGTGACAACATTATCCGTGTGAAAAGACCTGTTTTTCTAGTAGTGCGTCTAGCAGTACTTTTTAGTGCAATAGTGTTTGGAACACTCAATATATTTTTGAAAGCCACCACTATGTTTAACATGTTATTCAAAGAACTTCTACTGACTACTAATATTACTTTTTGTCTTTGTTCTTTTTTTACGTAGCAATGCATGATGCTCCACTTCGATGAGAATATCGTAGGATCAGACATTTGCTTGGACATTTTGAAATTGGGAATCTCCTGATGGAAGACAATCCCTGAATGGTGCATGATCTAGTTCACCTTTTTTGTATCATAAACACAAGGTCTCTCATTTCCTGCCCAAAGTGTTTTATACGATTTACAAATACAAAGAGAATTGATATGAGAATGAAAAACTGAAGAGAATATTTATCTATATGAACAGATAAGTCTTTACTTTGTCACAATTTTCAGGTTCTCTAATTCCATGTTTAAACTCCCAATTACTGGTAGGTAGCAATGGATATGACTAATGTTTTAAAACGCTGAGGCGTAGCTCGAGGACCATATGTAATTATAATTCTTATATATAGAAAATTAAGAGTTCACAAAAAACATATATTATTAATTGTCATTCATTCATAATAAGTAAAGTACTAGAACCATATGATTTAACAAAATTAACAAACATAAAAAGAAATTGAAGATTTGAAGTTAAAATTTCAAATGATGTCATTTTGAGTTCTGAAAAAAAAAAAATAATAATAATAATAATAATTCTAGACGTGCAGCTTAGGCAGCGATTTTTGTGCTTTTTACGGCTTGTTTTGCGTCTTGTTTTGCGTCTCATCGCCTTAGCATCAAAACTGACTCATTTTAAAGTGAGTTTTACGCCTTTTGCGCCTCAAGGCGCACCTGCGTCACGTTTTTTAAAACATTGGATATGACTAGAGCAGGTTACAAACTTCCAGCTGACCAGCTCGATCGAGTAGTTGCTGTTGTTCTATTGGCTAGGATATTAAGTTAAATACCCATTCCTCTCGCAACAAAAGCAGCATCTTACCTCAGCTAGTTCATGGATCTTACATCTACAGTATAGGTAAAGAACCCGGTTAATACCCAGTCCTCTCTCTATCATTGATTGGTGCTGAAAGTTGAAAGATAATGTTTGAGTTATGGGAATTTGATTAGTGCTTAAAGTTAGAAGCTTTACAATGTAATGGAATTGATGTCTCTGCAATTTTGTTCTCTTCTTGATTCAGATGATTTCTTATTCAAAACACCGAACCTATCGATGAAGAGATGGCCTATCATGTTATAATTTGCTATTCTCAAATCTAAAATTCAGTTTCCTCACTTTGCTATTTCTTGTGATTCTTTCTCGCCGCAGACAAATCGACACCATCGACCTTGGCAAACATATCGACACTATCGATCTCGGCAAATAGATCGAGATTCATAAAGGTATATATAATCACTTTTGGTTTGTTGTTTATTTGGATTCAAACTTACTGATCCATATTGCGTCAGAGATAGATTGAGTAGCCGAGATGAATTCTGAAAGTGGATCTTATTTGCAACAACACTTGTGTATGATTTACTGCCATAAGACTTGTGTATGATTTACTGCCATAAGATCCTAGTTTTGCAAATCTCAATGAAGAATGATGAAGAAAAAATCCCAGATTTGCAAAATCTCAATGAAGAACGATGAAGAAAAGATCCCAGATTTGCAAAATCTCAATGAAGAACGATGAAGGAAAGATCCCAGATTTGCAAAATCTCAAGGAATGACCCAAAACAACTTGAAAATAAATGGAGGACCTAAAAACAAATATCAAAATATTTGAATAATATAATAAATTGATGAATTATATTTAACCTGGAAATTGCGAATTAATGATTAAATGTTTGTAAATTTGAAAATTTATATAATTGATTCATATGGGACCACCTAATATAGCTCACACAGACAAGCTTTTCATGTGAAAGTAATTTAGCAACGCTCGCAACACGTACAAATTGTGAATCTGTGGCTGTACTGTGTGAAACTATCTATACACACAGATTTCCGTGTGTATTTCAATGTATTTACACTGAATCCATCCGTGTGAAATGACCAGTTTTTCTAGTAGTGACGGTTAAATGAAGTTAATTAGCTGACAACATTACATGGCTGGTGAAGTCTACCTCTCGCGCGCATCAATTATACTGACCAATTTGAATCGAATCTCTCAAACTAGTCCTCCCAGATAACACTAATTGTGATCACTTAACACTTATATTTTGTTAAGTAATTTCATGCTGACTGTACATAAAAATTTAGTTTCAAACTGAAAACACTGAGATTGTGGCGGTGTGGGTGGTTGGTTCATTGGCAGTGTAGAAAGTCTCTATGATTATGGAGAAGAATTGTGTCGTCGATGCGACCTCTGATGTTGCATTTGATATATAAACTAGAATGTTGCACAGCCCCGTGTGGGATTGGGTGGTTAAGTTAGTTGTGATGTTGCCTTCTATTTTTGTAGTAGTAAAACGTATGAGAGGGCGTGCGTGTTTGCTTAATTACTCTTCTTGGCCACCACACAATGTTATCACATAACCGTCCATGCATTTTAAAGATCCTAGTAAAATGCTTAATCACCCAGTTTAGTTTCTATCCCAATAGTAATGCTTCCTGGGAACAGTGTGTTAGTAACTTAGTACCATTGTTTTTAATTTGTTAGATCCTAGCCAGCTGATCAAACAACTCCGGATTTACTTTATGTTTGATGAGGGCTTAAAAAGAGAACAAATTAAACCGTGCACCAACATTGTGCGGTGTGGCTGGAAACGCTGTAGTTAATTTCATATGATGAAGTTAATTAGTTAGTTCGACCGAGAGCTCATGTGTTTGAATTTTCATTTAAGTATACTATTCTAAGGTATAATACCTTATATTTTAAAGTATTTTTAAACGTACTAATGCGTATAATACTAACTATTTAATAGGTACTAATGTACCTTATATAGGCTTAATTAGTAACTATTTAATACTAACTTGTACTTTAAGCAAACAAGTCGCTTAAGCTGAATGGATCATATGCATGTGATCAGCAGGAAGCAGAAGCTGAATGCTTGCTAACACTTTTCCTTGGCTGTAAAGCTGAGATATGTCATGTTTAAGAGCTTCATTATACCAGTATTTCGATTTTTTATTTCAGACCAGAATACAACAAAGTAAAAGATTAAACTTCTTCATCTACTCTGTTTCGCTATCAGTATTTTGCTTCCAAGCTTTGGTATACAACCTCTGCCGTCTCTACCTAATGTTGACAACACCTCCTCTCCATCACAACAAACTGATATAGTTTATTTTATATTTTTCGCAGCCCTATAAAACCACTAGACCTTGACCAATGATATCACACCAAACATTCTTGACCTTCCATACAAGTACAATTGGCTTCAAAAATGGCAAAAACCAACAACTTCAGCTTCTGTTCCTTACTTCCCTTCTTATGTTTTGTTGGGTTCCTCTTCATTCCAGCCAAAGCTGCTGTGAAGTCATACCAATTCGACGTAAGCGCTTCATGAATGCATGAGCTTCCTCCACTTTATTTTCTTAGAGTTTAACACAACCTTACATGCTTTTTTTTTTTGCTTTTTTTTTTTCCGTTTATTTGCAGATTCAAGTGAAGAATGTGAGCAGGTTGTGCCATTCTAAGCCAATTGTTACAGTAAATGGGTTGTACCCTGGACCTGCAATTTATGCTAGAGAAGGAGATACACTTCTAGTTAATGTCACAAATCATGCACAGTATAACATGTCAATTCATTGGTAAGACATTTCAATACTAATGCAAATGGTTATTATGATAGCAGTAAGTATCTATTATCATAATTCTGTTTACAATGTACGATTTGGTGGATTAATTTTCCAGGCATGGACTAAAGCAATATCGAAATGGGTGGGCAGATGGACCTGCTTATATAACACAATGTCCGATCAAGACAGGAAACAGTTACACCTATAATATGACAATCACAGGGCAAAGAGGTACTCTATGGTGGCATGCTCACATCTTTTGGCTAAGAGCCACCGTCTATGGAGCTATCGTCATCCTGCCCAAACAAGGGACGGGCTTTCCTTTTCCTCAGCCTTACAGGGAAGCTAATCTGATCTTAGGTGAGTTTGAGTAAATTTTAACTCTCATGAGTTCAAAACGTTTTCTTGTACTATTAAGATTTTGTACTACACAGCACACACACACACACACACCCCCTAAAGTTCCCAAGTGCATAAATTAATTGGAATACTTCTTGCCAATGGTGTAGGAGAATGGTGGAATAATGATGTGGAAGAGGTTGTTAAACAAGGGAATAGACTCGGGTTGCCTCCGAATATGTCAGATGCGCATACTATTAATGGGAAGCCAGGGCCTCTCTTTCCATGTTCCGAAAAATGTGAGCCAGCTATATTTAATGTTCTCTTGCCAAACAAATGACATATTATATTTATCATAGAGTTATGTTCTCTTGTCGTAGGATTTTCAATTCTCATTAGATTTCTTGTTTTTGGTATCTCAGATACCTTTGCGTTGGAGGTTGAACAAGGGAAGACATACCTGTTACGAATCATCAATGCTGCACTCAATGACGAGCTATTCTTTGCAATAGCTGGCCACAACTTGACAGTGGTAGAGGTTGATGCAGTCTATACCAAACCATTTACATCTCAAGCAATACTAATTGCACCAGGCCAGACCACAAATGTTCTTGTTCAGGCAAACCAAGTCCCTAGTAGATATTTCATGGCTGCCCGGCCATTCATGGATGCACCTCTTTCCATAGACAATAAGACCGCCACTGCAATCCTGCAATATAAAGGCATCCCCAATTCTGTGCTGCCAGTCCTTTCCCAACTTCCAGCACTCAATGACACAGCTTTTGCGCTGAGCTACAATGGGAAGCTGAGAAGCCTAAACACAGCAAAGTACCCAGCAAATGTACCTCTTAAAGTCGATAGACAGCTTTTCTACACAATTGGTTTGGGAATCAACCAATGCACTACTTGCCTGAATGGAACACAGCTCACTGCTTCTTTGAACAACATCACATTTGTGATGCCCCAAGTTGGACTGCTTCAAGCTCATTACTTCAACACCAAGGGGGTATTTTCCACAGATTTCCCTGACCGCCCCCCAACACCTTTCAATTACACTGGTGCACCACTCACTGCCAACCTTGGGACTAAACTAGGCACTCGGTTAAGCAAGATTGCCTTTAATTCGACAGTAGAATTGGTGCTACAAGATACCAACCTTCTCACAGTGGAATCCCATCCCTTCCACCTTCATGGTTACAATTTCTTTATTGTTGGGACCGGAGTTGGGAACTTTGACCCCAAGAAAGACCCGGCTAAGTTTAATTTGGTGGATCCTCCTGAAAGAAACACAGTTGGTGTTCCTACCGGTGGTTGGGCTGCCATAAGGTTCAGGGCTGATAATCCAGGTAAAGATATAGCATCTATGCTAAATTAATATTGAAATTTTTTACACCAGTTTGTTTTGCATTAGCTTTAAAAACTAAATATTGTTCTATTTTACTAATATTTTTGAAGGGTTATTGATCATGTATAGGTGTGTGGTTCATGCACTGTCACTTGGAGCTGCATACTAGCTGGGGTTTGAAGACTGCATTTGTGGTGGAAAACGGGAAAGGGTCAGATCAATCTGTCTTGCCTCCACCGAAAGACCTTCCACCTTGTTAACTAATTCATTTCAAGAATTCATAATAACCTTCTTGGGGAACACAAATCCTCTGCTAATTGATTTGTTTGGGCCATTTTGGCTGATCATATCTTGCAACCGTTCTGCAAAATGCAGAACATTTGCATACATTCCTGAAATCTCTTGTTTGATGACCGATATATAAAAGGTGTAATTTGTTTTGATTTCTTTCTAATTTAAACCCCGTCTCTTTGGATTCATGTTCTGTTCATGTTGAGGTCTATTTCCGTTTTTTCTTTTTCTTTTACAGGGAAGCGAAGTAAAGGCTAGTTCATTGCCCTCACTCGAATTTATTAGAAAATGATGAAGTTACAAAGGCAAGTCAGACATACCCTAAACTTGCAGAGGAAGCAAAAATACAAGTACAAGCAAAGAAAAGGACTGATCAACTCTAGTAACAGAAAATTTGTATAGTTTCCCGTGTTAAATATCCCGACCCAATTCAAAGAATGTTCATGAATGATCCATTGGTTCTAGAATAATGTATTCTAGTTTCCCACAAGGAATTTATGAGGATCAAACATCTCTTGGTTCTAGAGTTTAAAGTGCATGGACCAAGATGAATGTGGAAGATTCATGAAGAAGCATTAATTGAAGGTGGTTGAATGAAGCATTAATGAAGTCATCTAGAGGGTTCCTCCTTGGTCTATATAAGGAGAGGTCATTTGCCCATTCTAATCTAATCTCATCTCATCCGATCCAATCCAATCTTATCTTCATCCAAGTAGAGAGTGAAGAGTGTCCACTCCAAGTTGAGAGTGTTGTAGTTGTTAGGTAGCAAAACAAGTGTGAGAGAGAGAGTTTCCTTCAAGTAGTATTCTTGCACTACAACAAATGTCCCCAAAGCACACTGATTTGAATTAGTCCCTATTGGGACAAAGCATACTGATAAGAGTGGCTGATGGCATTAGCCACTATGCAGCCACTAATGGGAAATCAGTCCCCTCTATTGCAGGTGCTAATGGGACTAAGCACACTGTTAAATTATCAGTGTGATGCCTTTAACCAAAGCAAAATTGCATCCAAATCAGTGCCAAAGCAACTGATCCAAATATCAGTGGCTTCGGAATTCCACTGATATCAGTGGCAAAATCATTAAACTGGAATAAAAAAATAGGTGCCAAATACTAGTATTTGGCACCTCTACATTTCATGTACTGTATACTATATTAAAAAATGCATCATACAACAAATTCACGAACTCAAAATAATTCATTACATCCAGAGACAACAAAATTTCTTCTCCACAACTGCAACCCTTCTTTGATATGGACAAACTCTTTCAAAGCAAATGGCAACGTGCTCACAGTACCTGAAGTTCTAGAAAACAAGAATTAAATTTTGCAATGTGAAGTATTATCTAGCAAGTAGCAACCTATGCATTCAATTCTGTAAGAAATTCAAACATGACATTTACAAAATAATGTGTAGAAAAATACCTCATCCATAATACCATTCGGCAAATCTTCAAGCATCATACGATGTAACCTGACCCCAGCTGCAGGCCTATGCACATTGAAACAGAAAGGCAGTTTAATAAGACACTAGCAGAGCATCCCGCGCGATGCCACGGGTTTGTTTATTTGCTGCGGTAACTCTAATCCAACCAATATTTCTTGTAAAAAAAAAATGTTACTATGGTAAAATTATGAAACTTTTCATTCAATTTGTAAAGTAAAGAACTTTCACTCTCAGATTTTAACATAGGGTCATAAGTCAGCTTGAACTTTCTTGTATATATATATATATATATATATTTCCGCATTCAAAGTATAAAATGAAATAGGAACCACAAAAAGAAAAAGAAAAAAAAATGATGTAGAAACCAAGATTACTAAATTAATGTAACTGATTGTACTGAAAATGTATACATAAGTAACTATACATATTAAAAGCAAAACTCCATGATGGTTGCCTGCAAAGTGAGACGAAAATGATTCATCCCAAATACATCAGACAAAAAAGAAGATACTGACATGCTTTAAGAGCTATAAGAGTTTCTTACAAATTACTTCTTGAAAACCCGGAACACAAATAATTAGAGGGAAACATTACCTCAGAAAAATTTAGGATAGTCTTGCTCCTGCAATAGCACTCCACTTCTGCACATTCAATATATATATATAGGATTCAATTAGTTGATCTAAAAAGAAAAAATAGAATACGAGAAATAATGTCATTTCCACTACTCAAACAAATCAAAGGCTGACTGAGACTTTCTATTCATCTTTCATAGGGTATATATAACATCAGGCATTCACAGAGCCCACAAAATGTCATTCAAAGCTAGTAAAACAAAACCCATTATCAATCTAATTGAAAAGACAAGTAACAAATATACAATAGCAAATACAACCAGCAAAGAAAATAATATAAAAACACAACCATACTGATATTTGGAGATAAAAAGATAAAAGAAAAAGGTTGATTCATAAAGCATTTGCAAAAGATCAAGTACCAAGTCTATCATCCACCAGTTCCTGTTCGTTACCTTGCATCATGAGATCAAGAAGAAAAAATGCAAACTTTACCTGTGAAAGGAGCAGTCAACCCATCCAAGCCTTTCATTTGGCACAACACCTCAGACCATCTTTAACAATCCCAGCAGCTCCATCTTCCCAGCAACCCACATAATTATGTAAATTCATAGATCAAGAAGAAAAAAGGAAAACAATTTAGGTGAACATGTTTGAATATAATTGCTGATAAAAAAAGAGACCTTCAATATACCAACTAGCTAGACCATCAATGATGAATGGACTACTACAATCGTATATTTCTAATATATTTATGTGTTCAATACTTCAACTAGAGTTGAGATTCTCCAGTATAATCATTAGAGACAAAACAGGTAGCTGATCTTGACATGTCAAATAGAGAATGCATGTATTTGCATGTGTACACCGAATCATGAACAAGCCATAAATATGATAAAAATCATTAATGAATGCAATCAATTAAAGGAGATGTAAGGCTAAGCATAACTTCAAGTAAACGTCAAAAGGGTGTGTAGTGTAATAGAAGACTAAGCATACCAGGGGAGATGTAAGGCTGGCGGCCATTACCGGAGCTCGAAATTCTAAGCACAAAGCGAGCAACATGAAGATCTGATCTCGTGTGAGGTATTAAAAGCAGTTCCGGTGTCAGCTTCAACCGAGTCTTCGCAGTGGAGACTCAGCAGGAGAGAGAGATCTGAAAGAGGTTTGTGAAAGGCTGGGTTAGAAGAATCAAAAGCCAGAACAAAAACCCAGAAACAGAATCAGATTCTAAGAAGAAGACACATACCCATAAGCCTCTCTTCTTTTTGGTGGCTAAAAAAAGGGTGCTAATGGGGAAGTTTGTTGTAGTGTTGAAGTTGTGTATCTCTTGTACCCACCTTATCATAGTGGAAGTTCTTGTTGTTGCTGCCCCGTGGACGTAGGCACCTTGCCGAACCACATTATATCCGGTGTTGCCTTTCCTTTACCCCTTTATTTCTTTGCATATTATCCTTTTGTGGTTGGAGTTATTATTTCCATTCTATTAATTTTCCCAACAGTGGTATCAGTAGGGCTGGGCACGGGCCGGGTTCAACAATAATTTTGCTAGGCCCGGAACCGGCCCGTTTTTTACGGTTCGGGCCCAAAGCCCGTTTTGCACTCAACAAGGACCGGCCCGTTTTATTTCGGGCCGGGCTTCCAGGTTTACGGGCCCAAACAACCTTGAAAAAAAAACGAAGAGGGATCGACATCAGCTGCATTTTCTGGCTGCCACGATCTTTTCCTTGCCTCTACACCTCACTCTTTCCCCGATGTTGATCTCGTCGTCCAAGAAGCAAAGCAAAACGCCTCCAAATCCTCCAGTCAAAGCAAGATAAGGACTAAGGAGATTTAGCTGCTAATCACCACAAGTCCTAAATCAAAACCAGAAATCTGAGATCTGGGATTCTTCCAACTTAACAACATGTTAATAAATTCAAATCAATTTCTGATTTACTTTTACTTACATACCGTGCAAGTGAAGTGGGGAGGGAGGGAGGGAGGGAGGGAGAGAGAGAGGGAGAGAGAGAGAGAGAGAGAGAGAGAGAGAGAGAGAGAGAGAGAGAGAGAGAGAGAGAGAGAGAGAGAGAGAGAGAGAGAGAGAGAGAGAGAGAGAGAGAGAGAGAGAGAGAGAGAGAGAGAGAAGTCTGGGCGCACTCGGCTATGGTGGATAAGGCAGAGGAGACTTGGACCGCAGACTGAAGAGGAGGAGAGGAAGAAAGAAGGGGGCAGCCTTGTTTAGATCGGGAAGAATTCAAGATTGAAGACTAGTCAATTAGGTTTGGGTATTTGATTGAAGAGTGTAATTCAGTGTGTCTGATACCATGATAAGGATTTTGAGCCTTATCTTAGACCAATGATAAATGGACATCTGTCTCCTTTTTAATCAAAAACGGGCCTAACGGGTTTTTTGAACTTTGAAAGTTAAGGCCCGGCCCGAACCGTTTGTTTGAAAGTTAAGGCCCGGGCCAGAACCGTTTTGATGGAAAAAAAAATGGGTCCGGACCGTACGGGTCGGGCTTTGACAGGCCGGTCCGGGTTTGCGGGTTTTCGGGCTTAAATGCCCAGCCCTAGGTATCAGAGCCCTTGGTTTGTGAGGCGTTAGAATGGAAGGTTCAAGGAGTACCATGATCTGACTCAACCACTCAAATTGGATTACATGGAAGCCGAGAATGGAGGATATTCTCTATTGCAAAGATTTGCATGAGCCAATCGAATGAGAGGAGGCCAAGCCGGAAGGGACTGCGGATGCAAATTGGACGAAGATGAATCGCAAAGCCATCGGTCATATCCGCGAATGGGTGGATGATAGTGTATTCCACCATAATTCCAATGAAACCAACGCACATGAAATGTGGTTGAAGTTGGAGTCCATGTTTGAGAAGAAAACAGCGGCCAAGAAAGCATTTCTAATCAAGGAGCTCGTAAACATGAAGTACAAAGATGGTGTTAGAGTGACCGAGCACCTCAACAACTTCCAAAGTACAATCAATCAATTGGCCACGATGGACATGAAGATTGATGATGAGTTGCAAGCCTTGTTGCTATTAGGATCGTTGCCGGACAATTGGGAGACCTTTGTTGTAACCGTAAGTAATTCCGCTCCAAATGGTGTATTGTCTATGGATAATGTTAAAAGTAACATGTTGAATGAAGAAACTAGAAGGAAATCTTCAAGCTCTAACAATAGCCAAGTCTTTGTGGCGGAGAATAGAGGAAGGAGCAAAAGCAGAGGTCCCAAAGGCCATGGAAGGAGTGTGAGCAGATCGAGGACAAGATTCAACGGAAAGTGCCATCATTGTGGTATTTTTGGCCACATGAAGAAGAATTGAAACAAGTTGAAGAAGGATCCAAAGGAGGGTCGAGATGGCAATACTCATCAACCCAAGGATGACACGAAAAACACTGCAGCTTCTGTGTCTCATGATGAGTGTGAGTTCCTTTGTCTTGAAGGTGAATGTCTATATGTTGATGATTGTCCCGGTGTTGCATGGGTTGTTGATTCCGGAGCCTCCTTCCATGCCACTCCACATTTGAAGTACTTCACTACATACAAAGGTGGTGACTTTGGGATTGTGAAGATGGGCAACGATGGCTACTCCAAGATTTCAGGAATTGGAGATATTTGTTTTGAGACCGATTTGGGCAACAAGCTTATGTTGAAAGATGTTAGACATGTTCCGGGTCTACGTCTTAATCTCATGTCAACCGGTGTGCTTGACCGACAAGAGTTTCATCATCATGGAGGTGATCAAAAGTGGAGGCTTACCAAGGGATCGTTGGTGGTTGCTAGAGGGAAGATGTGTTGCACCCTCTACAAGACATATGGCAAGATATGCAAAGGAAAGATGAATGTTGTAGACGATTCTTCTCCAAGTCTATGACACAAGCGGCTAGGCCACATGAGTGAGAAGGGATTGCAAGTTTTGGCAAAAAAGTCTCTAATTCCCTTTGCCAAAGGTACCTCACTTGACCCTTGTGATTATTGTTTATTTGGTAAGCAACATAAAGTTAGTTTCACAAGAACATTTACAAGGAAAGAAAACGTATTAGACCTAGTACACTCAGATGTATGTGGCCCCATGGAAGTTGAATCACTAGGTCATAATAAATATTTTGTCACTTATATTGATGATGCTTCATGAAAGGTTTGGGTTTATTTGTTGAAATCAAAAGACCAGGTGTTCCAAACCTTTAAGGAGTTCCATGCCATGGTGGAGAGGGAGACAGGAAGAACCCTCAAATGTCTCCATAGTGACAATTGCGGAGAGTACACTTCGAACGAGTTCAGAAATTATTGTTCGAAGCATGGCATCAAACACAAGAAGACAAATCTTGGCACCCCACAGCATAATGGTGTAGCAGAGAGGATGAATCGCACCATTCTAGAAAAAGTGATAAGCATGCTGAAGACGGCCAACCTGGCAAAGGAGTTTTGGGGCGAAGCAGTGACAACCGCATGTTACCTTATCAACCGAACACCATGTGTACCGTTGGGCTTGGAGACTCCAGAAGGCGTGTGGACCGGTAAAAGTGCTTCATATTCCCACTTGAGGGTGTTTGGGTGCAAAGCATTTGCACATGTACCAAAGGAGCAAAGATCAAAGCTAGATGACAAGGCCATGCCATGCATCTTTCTTGGGTATGGCAATGAAGAGATGGGCTACCGGTTGTGGAATCCAAAGACCAAGAAGTTATTCAGAAGCAGAGATGTGGTGTTCCATGAAGGTCAAACCATTGCGGATTTTAACAAAAATGAAGTAGAACATGTAGACCACCTCACCTATGATTCATCACCGCTTCAACAAGAACCTAGTGACAAGGCTCAAGATATGGTAAATGAAAATGTTCCTGACATGGCAGAAGTAGAAGCAGCAGAACCTGCAGATAATGATCAGGAGGATCATGATCAGGGGAGCCTAATCAGGGGGAGCAGCTAGAAAATGCCCAAGTACCGGTTCGAAGATCCAACAGAGTGCCAAAGCCAAGTATCAAGTATCCTTCTTCACAGTATATTTTGGTGACCAGTGATGGAGATGATCCATATTCCAGATACATTCTATTGACCAATGATGGGGAGCCTGAATGCTTTGAGAAGGCAAAGACTCATGCAGACAGTGATAAGTGGATGTTGGCGTTGAAGTCTGAAATGGAGTCCTTATTGAAGAATGGCACCTATGAGTTGGTGGAGCTTCCTAAAGGTAGAAAATCACTCAAAAATAAATGGGTGTTTAAGTTGAAGAGAGACGAGAATGAACAGCTGACAAAGTTCAAGGCTCGCTTGGTTGTGAAAGGTTTTGGGCAAAAGGAAGGAGTAGATTTTGATGAGATCTTCTCACTAGTTGTCAAGATGACTTCTATCAGAGTTATTTTGGGCATGGCTACTAGCATGGATCTTGAGATAGAACAGTTAGACGTGAAAACGGCATTTCTTCATGGTGATTTAGAAGAAGAAATATACATGGAGCAACCAAAAGGTTTCGAGGTTGAGGGAAAAGAGCACATGGTTTGCAAATTGAAGAAAAGTTTATACGGGCTTAAGCAAGCGCGAAGGCAATGGTACAAGAAGTTTGACTCATTCATGGTGGGTCATGGGTACAAGAGAACTGATGCAGATCCATGTGTTTATATCCAGCGGTTTACTTGAGGTAATTTCATAATTTTGTTGCTCTATGTTGATGATATGTTGATAGTGGGCCAAGATGTTTCTATGATTCGCAAGTTGAAAGCAGATTTATCAAAGTCATTTGATATGAAAGACTTAGGGCCAGCTAAGCAGATTTTGGGCATGGAGATTGCTCGTGACAGGAAGGCGAAGAAATTATGGCTGTCACAGGAGAGGTATGTTGAACGGGTGATTGAAAGGTTCAACATGAAAGAAGCTAAGCCAGTAAGCTCACCTCTAGGAAATCATTTCAAGTTAAGCAGAAGATTATGCCCAAATACACAAGTGGAGAAAGACAAGATGGCAGGTATCCCTTATTCATCAGCTGTTGGTAGTCTTATGTATGCCATGGAATGCACCCGCCCTGATATTGCACATGCAGTTGGTGTTGTTAGTAGATATCTTTCTAATCCTGGCAGAGAGCATTGGGAAGCTGTCAAATGGATACTCAAATATTTGAGGGGCACCTCAAAGTTGTGTTTGTGCTTTGGTGGATCAGGACCAGTCTTGGAAGGTTTCACAGATGCAGATTTGGCAGGAGGCCTTGATAATAGAAAGTCCACTTCTGGATACTTATTTACATTTTCTGGGGGAGCTGTGTCATGGCAATCCAATTTACAGAAGTGTGTTGCCTTATCCACCACAGAATCTCAGTATATAGCAGCAAATGAAGCTGGCAAGGAAATGATATGGCTGCAAAGGTTCGTTCAAGAGTTGGGTGTGAAGCAAGAAAATTATGTGGTACATTGTGATAGTCAGAGTGCTATTCACTTGAGCAAAAATTCAGTGTATCACTCTCGCACTAAGCACATTGATCACCGTTATCATTGGATTCGAGATGCAGTGTCAAAGAAGTTTTTCCAATTGAGGAAAATTCACACCAACAAAAATATTTCAGATATGTTGACTAAAGCTGTTCCACAGCAGAAGTTGGAGTATTGCGGCAAGTCCGCTGGGATGGACTTCAAGTAGAAGTCTCACTTCGCATTTCCCCGGATTGGTCTGGAGGGGGAGATTGTTAAATATCCAGACCAAATTCAAAGAATGTTCATGAATGATCCATTGGTTCTAGAATAATGTATTCTAGTTTCCCACAAGGAATTTATGAGGGTCAAACATCTCTTGGTTCTAGAGTTTGAAGTGCATGGACCAAGATGAATGTGGAAGATTCATGAAGAAGCATTAATTGAAGGTGGTTGAATGAAGCATTAATGAAGTCATCTAGAGGGTTCCTCCTTGGTCTATATAAGGAGAGGTCATTTGCCCATATTAATCTAATCTCATCTCATCCGATCCAATCCAATCTCATCTTCATCCAAGTAGAGAGTGAAGAGTTTCCACTCCAAGTTGAGAGTGTTGTAGTTGTTAGGTAGCAAAACAAGTGTGAGAGAGAGAGTTTCCTTCAAGTAGTATTCTTGAAGTTGTGTATCTCTTGTACCCACCTTATCATAGTGGAAGTTCTTGTTGTTGCTTCCCCGTGGACGTAGGCACCTTGCCGAACCACGTTATATCCGGTGTTCCCTTTCCTTTACCCCTTTATTTCTTTGCATATTATCCTTTTGTGGTTGGAGTTATTATTTCCTTTTGTGGTTGGAGTTATTATTTTCATTCTATTAATTTTCCCAACATCCCGACCATAGAGTGGGGCACCAATAAAACTAGGGGGTGAAATCCATCATATAAAAAAGCCTGTTTCTATATATCTTGCTTTTTAAAGCTAGATGATGCAGTCACAACCATTATAAAAATATAGCTTCAATCTCCTCTGCATCCTCATGCGCACCATTATCATCACATAGCGCCTATCTTGTACTTTATCAAAGAATTTGAAGTATGCATATCTCCACGACTTCTTAAGCACTAAAGAACCACAAACTCCCCAGAATCCGAAAATGAACCCAAGACCGACAGAAACATAAAACCATGGAACTTGATGATGTTCATTCTCCACGTCTTCGGTTTTCTTATCATCTTCATCAGTACCAATCTCTCAGGGGCACTCATTGGAAGTGGAGCACCACAAAGTTTTGGATTCCCTTCAAATGCAGAGATATCAAAGCCTTGGAGCTGAGTACTTTTTGGTATCAGTCCTTGGAGATTGTTGTGTGAGACATTGAAAGATGCTAAGAAAGTCAGGCTTGTTATTGACGTGGGTATTTCACCAGATAATTGATTCATGGAAAGATCCAATCGCTCCAAGTTTATGAGGTTAGATATTTGGTTTGGAATGTCTCCAGAGAAGTTGTTAAAACTAGGATCCAAGCTCCTAAGAAACTGCAATTGGCTGATCTGAGTAGGTATATTCCCATGAATGCTATTATTCTTGATGCATATATATATGTAGGAAAGAGAGACAAATAGTTGTACTCTAAAGCTTCTTCACCTTGGGGCTGGAAGATGATAGGCAAATCGAGATATGTAGAATCTAATCGAGCCGCAGATTGTTCAGATACCATAATTGGTAGTCTGCAAAGTTCCTTTGGAAACTCACCTGAAAAAAGGTTGCCTTGCAAGTCTAGAAAAGTTAGCCTTGGAAGAGTCCCCAACCAACTAGGAATTGGCCCTGTGATTATAGATTCAAGACCCGTAGCTTCTTGAGCTTAGATAACCATAGAGGTAGTTCACCAGTGAGTTCATAATAACTTACACTCAGGACTTGAAGATTTTGAAATCCATTAAACTCAACCATTTCACCATCAGCTGGAATTTCCTCACCAAGAAAATTATATGAAAAGAAAAGTGCTACAAAGCTTTCGCAACGCATCAATATCTTCATCGCCCCTGTGACATTGGTCAGTCTAGTTCCACCAAGAGAGAGGAAGGACAAGGATTTCAATGAAAGAATCTCAGGCTGTATTTGGCCCTCTATATCGTTAAAGCTCAGTCGAATTGCTCTCAAGGACTTGCATGAGTAAAGGCTTACTGGGAAGATACAAGTGAAGTAATTCCTTTGTAGATCAATTTTACTAAGATGAACAAATTTGGAGAAGTTAAACATGGAGATCACTCCTTCAAAGTTATTAAATCGTAAATTCAACTCAATTAGATTTGTACAATTCAACAAATATTGGGGAAGAGAACCTGCTAGGTTGTTGGTATGAAGGATCATAAATTTTAAACTGGAGGGCGTCCCAGTATTACTAGGAATGTTGCCACTCGGTTGGTTAGAGTTGAGGTCAAGGATTATGAGGTTTGTGAGGTTGACAATTCTCTCATCAACTACTCCATAAAGCGAATTGTGAGCCATTGAAATTTCTTGAAGTGCTGTTGCATTATAAATATCGTTTGAAAGTAGTCCTGAGAGGTTATTGTTACCAGCATGAAAGACTTGGGAGTTTGGAACACTTCCCCAGTCCACGAGAGATACTGCCACTGAACTTATTGAAGGAAAAATCCAATAGCCTAATAGAAGGAGAAGAATGAAGACAAATATAGAGGATGGGATCGAACCATTAAAGGTATTGTTGCTGACATTAAAACTAATCAAATTCCATGTTTGTTGAAAGAAAGCAAATGGAATTTCACCTTAGTGATTGCTGGACAAATCCACCACACGAATTCTACTGGATGGTGGAGAAAATATTGGCAACACTCCAGAGAGGAGGTTCTAACTCAGATCAAGGATTTACAGACAATTGAAGGCTGAGATGAATTGAGTTTGATCAAGTGAACCATAAAATGAATTGTGGGAGAGATTGAGGTGGGTGAGATGTGTGAGATTGCCAAGTGATGAGGGAAAAATTGTACCTCCTTTGAGACCTTTGGAAGTTAAGTGCAAATGGGTGACCAGACCATGTTGATCACAAGTGACCCTCCCAATAGCAACAGTTGATGGAAGTCCAATTCAAGGGAGAAAAAGACAGAGTGAGGGCAAAAGACAAGAGAGAGTTGCGTTCGGTTTGGTTGCATGCATGAACATTCGTAGAGATGATGCAAGAGAATAAGAGTATGAAAAAGAATCCATGAGTCATTTTGGTGATCTACGAGCTTAGGTTAATACATTCAGGTAGCTCACCTTCCTTCTGGGCTCCATATAGGCACAAGAAGCAACACTCTCAGTACCCGAACTCGATCATTTTGAGTTTCTATGACTCTTAAGCTTATCATTAAATTCCTGACTGTGATATCACAAGACTCTACTGATGGTTGGTGATACTAGTCTAGTTTGCTGGCTTAGAATGTTAATGTCACATCGAATTCTAAATACTTTTCCTGATCAATTGAATTCTAAATATTCAACAAGCTATTGTATCTGAGTGCCTCCAAACTTAGAGCCTTCCTCTCCTAAACATGAGAACCCCTCGCTCCTACCATCGTATTATCCTCTAGACTGCCTATATCCATGACAAGGCCAAAACAAGCATTCTTTGACATCCCAAAGATCACCTCTTAGGATATTTATGTATGTAATATGAAAAGAAACAAACTATCAGCTGTACCGAATGAACCAACCAATAGTTCTAGTAAGCTCTAATAACAGAGTAGCAATATAATTCATATCGGAATAAAAGACATCCATAACAAGCATTCAGATCCACGCATCTGTTCACAATGATCCAAACATATTGCTCTGCCTAATAAAGTCATCACAGCATTGCATTTGATAATGAAATGCAAACAAAACAATGATAAATTGAATAGCCATCAACCAGTATACTCCACCCTATTCACATACCAAAACTCCGCTAGAGCACCCTTTCATCTGCTAGTCCACCCTATTCACATACCAAAACTCCGCTAGAGCACCCTTCCATCTGCAACTTTCAAGAAGCTATGATGGAAATAAAGCACACCAATAACACCAATAGCACAAAAGCCATAATCCAACAAACCCACTTTCCTCTTTTCTTTTTCAACTGCTTGGCATGAAGAAGTTCCTTGTTTCCGCCACTAATGTAAATCCCAGCATCAGCCACATTCTTTTCGATATCATTAATCTGTTCACCTTGTGCTTCAACCAACACCGCCATGTCCAGGAAAACTTGATGCAGTTCTGTCAAGCTTCTCTTTAAGTCCTTCAAGGCCTCATCTCTTTCCTGATTCTCCATCACCAGCTCTGTTTTCCCTTCAAAAACTTTGACCTCCCCACTTCTCAAAATCTTCTCAATCACTTCTTCAGTTGCTTCCTCTCCGGTGGCATTATAGTACCTTCTCTTGAGACCGTCTTTGTGCTCCTTAACAATCTGTTCTCTCAATGCCAGAAAATCATTCATCATATCTCTCAGCTTGATTCTCAGTCCACCAGTCACAGAAATCCTCATTCGATCAACAGGACTTCCTTCCTTGTACCCAGCCACCTCTCGGTTAGCAATATTAGACTGATCAAGCGATTCCAATCTTGCTTTAATGTTCTTAGCTTTCCTCAGAATACTAACCATGTCAGCATTGATTCGGTCTCTCAGCCCCCTGAGAACTTTAGCACTGTGAGTGGACTTGGTTTCTTCATTCAGGTCCTGAAGATCAAGAAGCAGGTTCGTAATCTCTTCCATGTCAGCCTTGATTGCCGTCACTTCTTCAAAAAATTTCGCAAGATTCTGTTCTTCAGCAGGCTCAAGTTCCCCCATTTCCAAGTCAGGTTCTGCTTCAATGTCTTTCATGGCCTGTTTCTTAAGATCAACGTAACTGAGGAACGACTTGGTCATTAGATCATTCATCTTTCACCCAATTATCGAATACCCACCTGAAACAAATCTTCAATTCCTTAAAATCCAAGTTAAAACAAGAAACGAAATCTCTCCAACTGTCTGGTTCCTCAAAACTCTTGGCTAACAGACCATTAATTTGCTTGAATTTCCTAAAACTGTCACAATTTCATTTTCGAAACCTTTAAATATGTAAACTACATAAAATTTCAGAGACCCAACACATGATATCTATCCTGAAATACATCTTCAATTCTTAAAACCCATAATAAAACAATCAACCCATAATCGTCTAATTTCCTTGAATTCCCTAAAATTTTCAAAAATTCATTTCAGATATGCATAAATAATTTCAGTGACCGACATTGATAATCTTCAATAAACAAGTAAAAACCAAGGAACTGCGTTCCAGGATAACATGTTCTAAATAAAAGGATCTGGCACATGATACACAGAGATAAGCTACACAAGTATGTTCGCATCACAACTAGAGCAATGAAGAGGAAAATTCGATTTCAAAAGCAAATAGTAAGAAAAAAAAAACCTTGAAGAAATTGGAAGGCCAAGTGCTAGTCTCTTCTTCTCTGTGTGAAGATTGAGGAGCGAAGAGAAATCAGAAGGGTTTTGGTTTTGGTTTTTGGGTGTGGAGGAGGGTTTTGAAGGCTTTTTTGACCTGCTCTACTTTAGTTGAGCCTTTAAAATTTTCAAAATTCAAATGAAAAGGTGTTTCCGCTTCGGAGGAGAGCCGTTACAAAATAACGTTGATGTCAGCGTTTGACTGTACAACGTCGTCGTTATGGTTGATCCGCTTTCGCTTTCGAGTTTCGACAGCGTTATAAGTGGTAAACAACGTTAATGTCAATTTTTTTGATAAACTAACGTCGTATTTATGTTTTTCAGTTATTTTCTTTTTCTTTTTAGCAAATTATAGAAAAGTCATTAACAATTGATCATTTTGATACTATATATCCATAAAATTTCAAATCATTATTACAAGGACAAATTTTTGCATATAAGGACAAGTTGTTATGTTGTAGTCATGTGTCAGTAACACATTTACAATTGTAATATGTAAATATGGATAACTAAATATTAATTAATTTCTTTAGTTCAAACACTTTTTTGTTCAATTGAAGAGAGTGAAACCACATCAGACCCACAAAAAAAAAAGTGAGAGAAACCACATCAGACAATCGTCCAATTCTACTACTGCTTGAAGATCAAGACAATATTAAAAGTTAGCTACTACTACTTCGAGATGGAAATGGGATGAAGGTTAGCTCTGCTATTGCTTTTGAGAATGAATCAGAGAAAACACAATGAGAACAAACAATGCTCCAGACAAGAAGGGACCAAGAAAGTTAAAGTCTTGGCCTCTCCTTGCAGCCCTAAAATGTGTACATGTTGAGACTAATTACAACCACAGTGGTGAGTATCACAGACTCCAAAATAACCTTTCTTGTTTCCAATTCAACAAATATGTCAGCAATCAGCACTAACTGGAATTGAGTCCATGCCACACAGTAACAATCCTATACTCAACTGCTCACATAGACAATTACTTCAAATCTCTACTAAAGTATTCCTATCTTGGACTTCAATTATCAAATTAACCATTTCTATGGACTTCAATTATCAAATTAACCATTTCTATTCGAAAATTACAGTAACATACAAAGATTACGAGCACTAACTCGTAACAAATAAAGATTACTCCTTTCTGCACTTCACGATTTGATCATGTCATTCTCGAATTGAAAATTGATGTGCGGCAGCTTGATGTTGAAATTGAAGTCGTGATTCTAAATCTCGGTGTTGTCATCGTCGACGTGGCAGAATGGGACCAGACCAAGAAAGAACCCTAGGAAGAAGAAAAGAAAGCACCTAAAGAACACTCTCAGCCACTGATGGCCATTACGCAGAGCCCGCTGCAACATAGCACCCATCGATGAATCTTCAGATAGAGTTTGCGAATGTTATAGACGCCGATACAAGCAGCGATTGAACTAAAAATAGAGACCCGCCGATACGCAGGAAAGTAAAGTATTTCCTTTCCCAACACCCACTTTCCGGGAAACAAACATGGCCTAAGATGATACGGGTTAACTAAAATTGAGGGAGAGAGAATAAGGTAGGGAGAGGGACAAATACTCTTGTTTTGGGGTTAGTCTACCCTACAGTGGCATCACGGTAATTTAAAAAAAATTGTTTTAATTCATAACTGCTCATGAAAGGTCAGACATTAAGCCCGCTCCATTCCCCATTTCCCCTTGGGCTTGGACTCCATGTCCTTATTTGTATGAAACTCAAAAGTTGAGTTTTTTGTTTTCCCAACTTTTTATATGAGTAGTGCTAGAGACATCAAATATTTATACCAAATTGATATACTGAATGATTTGACAAGTGCCAACTCATTAGCTCTATTTGGAAGGAATTGCTAACATGGATTTTCTCTCTACTAATTTTTTTATTAAAACATTCTTTTAAAAAGAAAAGAAAGAAAATCCAAACCTTTTGCAATGCATGGCCGTCATCCTCATCAAAAGGAGATGATCACCTACCATCGACCTTGCAGATATGGTTGGGGTGGTGATCTTTTGAAAAACTTTTTTTTTTCTTTGTACAAAAAATTAACACATGACAAAGCATCTCAATGAACTGCAATAATCTTCAATTGTTGGCAAGATTAAAGAGTAGCTACTAGTCAAGTATATGAGAGTCCAAGATTGATTCTTTAATTCAATCCTTCAAAGTTCAAATGTCAGAAGAATAAATTGTGAAAAGAGAGGGAGTATGCACGTATGAGAGGGAGAAAGGAACTTTTGGTAAGTTTGGGTGGCTTTTGGTAAGTCTGAGAACGAAACCAGAGTTTTAGTACTATTTCATGGCTCTGGTCTGAAACAGCAAAGAAATGAGTGCCATGCTCAACTGCTCCTTGGCAGCAAAGAAAATATTTAGGTTTATTCTTATCATTTTTTTTTAAGGTATAAAAAATTATATTAATTCCATATCATCACTTTCTTAGTAGGAAGATTGGTGACATGGGAAATGCCGCATCATTTGATATAACTTTTTGGTATTTCAAGCATTTTTGTTTGTTTGGTGCTACGTATTATGTATATTTTTATGAATTACATTCAATTTATTCCCTTAAACTTTGGGCCTAAAATCAATATGGTCCTTAAACTTCTTTTTTTAATCAGATTGGTCTTTGTACTCTCAAACAACATCACTCGAGTCCAAATTTTGAATCTGGATTCAAAAATGACGTCACTTGCTGAATTGGAGTGGACATGGGGGCCCACACTTCAGCTTTTTAAACACTAAAAGAGGGCAACATGGACATTTCTAATTTAATATAATTCTATTTTTTTCCCCATATTCTCTCTCTCTCTCTCTCTCTCTCTCTCTCTCTCTCTCTCTCTCTCTCTCTCTCTCTCTCTCTCTCTCTCTCTCTCTCTCTCTCTCTCTCTCTCTCTCTCTCTTGTATTGTCCCTCTTTTTCTACCTCCTCCACTGGCTTCGGATGCTCGACGAACTCTGGATGCTGCTACTGCTGCTTCTTGGCAAGCACGTCGCTTGCTGAATTGGATTGGACATGGGAGCCCATACTTCAGCTTTTTAAACACTTAAAGGAGGGCAGAATGGACATTTCTAATTTAATATAATATCTATTTTCCCCCCATACTCTCTCTCTCTCTCTTGTATTGTCCCTCTTCTTCTCCCTCCTCTGTTGGTTTCGGCTGCTCGACGACTTCTGGATGCTGCTGCTGCTGCTTCTTGGCAAGCTCGGAGGCCTCGTAGTAAGCCTCAACAACGACGGCGAGAGAGAGATGAGAGAATGACAGTTGTTGTAGTTCATTAATTAGATAGAAGACAAAATTATCATTGTGCTTTAAATCGAGTTAACATGAATAAAAACATGTTGTTGGGGTAAATGAATTAATTTAAGTCAATTTTGATGCTTTTTGGGTCAAGGATCCAAAAAATTATGCATGATTTAATTTGTAGAGAGAAAATCATAACGAGATTGCACGGGGGTAGAGCGCTGGTGGAAGACCCATCCCACAAGTGCCCCACGTGTAGGTCAATACAATTTGGGTCCAAAATCAATTTGGGTCTTCTTTTGATTCAAATTTGAGCCCAGATTAAGGTCTCATCGAAAATGACTCCAGATTTTTCCGACCCATTGTAGCGTGATCTTTCTGATTTTGGACCGAAATTTGGGTTCCCCACTGCTGATGCTCTAAAACTGTTCTTTAGCCGCGTACTAGAGTTTGTTTCGGATCTGGTTCTAATCCGTACCGTCTGATCAACGGAGTGGGAGATTTTGGGTTTATAGGTCGGGTGAAACCAGAAATGGAGAAGAAGAAGAGCAGAGTACTGATAATCGGAGCAACAGGAAATCTGGGTCACCATTTAGCCAATGCCAGCCTCCATTTCTCTCACCCCACTTTCGCTCTCGTCCGACCCGACACCTTCTCCGACCCCCACAAGTCCCAAAACCTTCGAGCCCTCTCCGATGCCGGCGTAACACTCCTCCAAGTCGTACCCTTGTTTCCATTTGTGGCTCTTAACCATGTTCGAATAGTTTAAGTCATTTATCAACTCAGTTTGTTTGTCACTGTTTCAGGGTTCGCTGGAAGATGAAGAGAGCCTTGTTGAAGCAGTGAAGCAAGTTGATGTTGTGATTTGTGCTGTTCAGGCCAAACAGGTGCTCCATCAGAAGCATCTTATCCAAGTTATCAAAAATGCTGGCTCCATCAAGGTTTCGATACTTATAGCCTTCTTTTTTACCCGCTTAAAATTATGATCAAAGTTGGGAAATTTGAGCAGAATTACTCTTTAACAACTGCTAAATATTTAGAACTTCAAACAATGACTGAAACTCTTCAATGAATGTCAATAAGGGTTGGGTTTAAAATTTCACATTTTATTACTTTAATGTGAAATTTATGTGTTTTTGTGGACCAATTGATGCTGGGATGCAGAGATTCATTCCATCAGAATTCGGGTTGGACCCAGATAAGACGCAAATTTCAGGGATGGACTACAACTTCTATTCAAACAAAGCCGAGATTAGGCGTCTTGTGGAAGCTCAAGGCATTCCCTACACTTTTGTTTCCTGCAATTTCTATACGAGCTATTTGCTTCCTTCACTTGTGCAGCCGGGCCTCAAAGTGCCTCCGAGGGACAAAGTCACAATTTTCGGGGATGGAAATACTAAAGGTCCTTAAGATTGGATTTGGTTTTTGACTTGTGTGTTTTGCTGCTCTGCTTACAGTTGTTATTTCTTAATTTGCAGGCGTTTTTGTCAAGGAAATTGATGTAGCTGCCTTCACTATCAGGACATTAGACGATCCACGAACCTTGAACAAAGTGTTGTATTTTAGACCACCCGGAAATGTGTACTCGCTGAATGAACTAGTTGAGCTTTGGGAGAGTAAGATTGGGAAGAAGCTCGAGAAGGTGTTTGTATCAGAAGAAGAGCTCCTTAAGAAGATTAAAGGTACTTCTTCTAGTTCATACTATTTGGGTATTTCACAATGATTGGTTACTTGATCTCATAACGATTAAGATATAATTCCTGCTGAGGGTAGGGACTACAAAAACGGAAGAGAGAAAATGGTTGAGATTCATATATTCACCACTGATCTTTTACAAATCTAGCTTAGGACGTGCTATTTCTTTTATCATTTAGTAAAAGTTTGAATGCCTGCATGAACCCCAGGAAAGATTAGCAGCACATCCTCCTAGGCCTTGCAATATTCTCCCAACATAGTTCCCAAATTGTCTGCGGATCTTACAACATTAACTATGTTCCTGTTGGGATTAGAGGTGCAAATTGAGATTCTAATGTGAGTTGCACAACAGAACGGTATACAATAGAAAAAATAGATAGATGAGGTCCTGAGAAAGGAAATTGTTGGCACATTTATTGCGTGGATTAACAAGTTCAGACCTACACTAATGCGATATGGGTGTTATTCAGGACAGAATTAAAAGCTTAAGAAAGTGAGAAAAAAAAGTTTGAACTCAGACAAAATTTTGTAGTTGCACAGAACATTTTCTCATTGATTTCATTAAACAAACATGTGCAAGTATAGTCCAATATGTTCTTGATTACGAATCTGTGCCATGAATCATGGTTTACACTTAATATGAGTTCTTCAATTTCTTAACTACTGTACCAATAAAATGTTACTTTTTTCATCGCAGAGACTTCATATCCTGACAACATGGCCCTGATTTTCATATATTCTGCTTTCATAAAGGGCGATCAAACTTACTTTGATATCGAGTCAGCTGATAGTGCCGATGCGACAAAACTGTATCCAGAGCTGAATTATACTACAATCAGTCAATATTTAGACACTCTATTGTGAGTGTCTCACACATTATAAAAAATGCAACCCTTGAGTGACCCTAGTCTTACATAGTAATTTAGGCCTCCTAAGATTTTCACTGTTTGATGAAGTATAGAAACAAGTTCAGTTTACGGGTGTGTGCATGGAGTGTTCGACCTAAGCAAGATGTTCAATCTATTGAACCTCTATTTGAGTAGTACCATCTATTCTCAAGGCCTTCTAGCGTGGAACTGCCTTTCGCCTTAAGCTTTTGAATGTTTAACAGATGGTGCTCAGCATCACAATGTGATATTTCAATTACTTGTGCAAGTAGTAATCGAGTTTGTATTAGAGATATTCTCGGATATATTCGTAGATATCCAATCATTGTATGATTACCTTTCCATGTACAACTTTGATTATCAATTCTCTCTCAATTTCAGTTTTCCTAAAACACGTTATCAGCACGAAGCCCTAACCCTAAAACCCTAAAATCGTAACCTTCAAACCCTAGCAACCACCGTCGCACATATCAAAGCCCTCGATCCCAGGAGCCCAGAACCGGCCACTGGAAGTCCCTGAACCGTTGGGTTAGCCTCACTTCAGCCCTGCACGCCTGCTCCCACGCACCTCTACGCGCAACCCCCACAAGCAAGCCTCGCTTACTGTCGACAGATCTTGCCTACCCCTGCGCGCAGCCCCCGCAAGCAAGCCTCGCTTGTTGTCGACAGATCATGCCTGCCTCCATGCGTAGCCCCGCGCACACTCACAGCACAGATTAGCCTCACCTCGACAACACCCTCGGCAACATCTCGACAGCACAGTGCTAGCCTCGCACAGCCCACAGGTAGGTTAGCCTCGCTAACCCCTGCAGCAGCTACTGCCATCTGCCAACCTCGCTGCCAACCACCGCCAGTAGCCACTAGCCACCTCTGACAGACTTTTTCGGCGACTTTTCCGGTGATTTTTCGACCACTATTTTGAGTAGGCCTGGGCATATGTCGAGCCGGGTCAGTTTCAAGCCCAAACCAACCCCGACCCGAAGTTGCCGGTTGTGGATTTTTTAAGACTGAAACCGGATCTAGAATGTAATGGGCCGAAAATTCGAGTCGGCCCGGTTCGGTTTCGGGTTGGGCCGTTTTAGAGTTTTTGGCCCATTTTTGTGGCCCAATTCATTAATATTTCAGTTTCCCTGCTTTGTAAGACTTCTTTTGGGGTCATTCTGAAGGCCCAATTATGAACACCTAGATTTCAACAAAAATCAAACATTCAAAAATCAACAGTTCAAAACGCAGCAGCAAAACAAACTATCAAAGTGCAGCAACCTAATTAAAGACTAAAAGTGCAGCAACCTAATAAAACTCCATCCATAGTTCAATACCAGTAGTACTTACTACTTAGTTACAGACCAATAAAAATCCATCAGCCATACTAATAAAAGTCCACCATCAGTTTCAGACTTTCAGTCCTAATAAAAATACATCACCCAACAGCAAATAAAAGTCTTTGATTTAAGGAACTAAAAATGCAGCAACTTAAAGTCTTCAACAAGCAGCTTCTTTCACCCATCACATAGTCTCTTCGGGTAGATCACCAACATTTGTTACACCAGAATCTGCATCATATTCATAATATCAAATTTCAAGTTTTCAACAAATTCACAAACACCCAAAGTCAAACTGCACACAAAAATTTTAAAACGACAAGTACCAAAATAGAAGTAATTTACCTGCTTCCATCTTTTTCAGCTCGGCGTATTGCTCCATTTCAACCCTAATAGGCTCCTTAAAGAGTGGCTTACTTGTTGCCCTCAACCAATCACTTGAACAAACAAGTGCCTCAACCATTTTAGGGGTCAAACTTGCCCTAAATGGATCAAGAATCCTCTTTCCAAGACTGAAGGTGCTTTCACTAGCTACTGTTGACGCAGGTACAGCCATAACATCTCTTGCAATCTGCGACAGAATGGGAAATCTAGCACAATTCTCCTTCCACCAATCCAACACTTGAAAGCTTGGGTTTGAAGGGTCCTCCGATGGCTCCAGCAGGTACTTATCAACTTCATTCTTGACCTCGACGATATCTTTTTCTTGCCTAAGCTTCATGAATTCATTCACGCTTGCAGCATGGCTGTCCTCTTCAACCAAACTTGCATTTCCAGCATCAAACTTTGGTTGAGTTGCAGAGAAAGACGCTTGTGCCGCCTCTGGATCATTTTATGCATACTCAACGAAGAGCTGCAGAAACATGCTCTTGACTTCATTCACCATCGAAGCCACCAAGGATTTGTCTTGCTGCAGTTTTGGAAAAAAAATATTCCAAGTACAGCAGCTTGTACCTACAAAACAAAGATCGTGCAATTAGTTATGAAACATAACTCCATAGACTAAAGTGCAGCAATATATCAATGCATTTCAAAGTGAAAGCAAACCAGCCGTACTAAATTTTAAAGTGAAACAAAATGTGAATATATTTGTTAACATGAAACAGTAAGTTCAAGTACCAAAATACAAGTGTAGCAGCAATTTAATACGAAATCAATTGTGTTTAAGTACCATACCACATTTAAAAAGTGCAGCAGCAATACCAAAACAGAACTAAAATAAAAACAGAACCTTAGATCCAACACCACAGCTATCAAAAGGATCTTGTTCAACTCTTCAAGCCTCCCTCAATATTTGTCGAACTTCTTCTTCATTGAAGTCCCAATGCTCACAAGCAAAGGGTCATCACCTTGTAAAAACAGAAATGGTGCAATTAGTTATGCTACTTTATAAAAACAGAAAATTTGACAACTAATAAAACATAAATAAATGAAGTATTTTACCTTTAATACACTTGTCCAACCCTCCGATGATGGTACACATCCAAAGCAATGGCTGGTTTGCGGTAACAACTTGTGTCCCACTAAACTTGAGAGTTGCATCGTAAAATATCTTCAAAAATTTGACCACCCGTGCAGCCTTCTCCCAATCAAGACCAATTGGAGGTCCATCTCTGTTCTTCCCTCCAACCCTCTCATTGAAATAGGATTCAAACTGTGAATCCTCATCCTCCAACCTTAGAAAAGCTTTCCGGTACTTTCTAGCTATCTCTAGCATGAAATAAGTCGAGTTCCATCTAGTGCACACATCTAAAGGCACTATCCCACCCTAATGCTCAACTTTTTCTTGAGCTGCACACTTCCGAAACTTTTCCAACCTAGCTGGACTTGACCTAATGTACTTCACGCAGTTCCGAATCCCATCAATTGAGGAATCTAACTCCTCCGTTCCATCCTTAACAATTAAGTTAAGGATATGGCAGCAGCACCTCAAATGTAAAAACTGCCCACTCAAGACCAGCTCTTTCCAATTTCCTATCTTTTCTCTCATGTAATCTAAAACCACTTGATTAGGTGAAGCATTATCGACGACAATACAGAAAATTTTCTCTATTCCCCACCCAGTTAAACAAGTCTCAACTAGCTGCCCTATTGTCTTGCCCCTATGGTTCGGTATCACACAAAAAATAAGGATTCTTTTGTGCAGAACCCATTCATCATCAATAAAGTGAGCTGTGAGAACTATATAGTTGATATTTTGGACCGAAGTCCAAGTATAAGTGGTTAGGGACACTCTCTGACCATAAGTAGCTAAAATATTTTTGATCCTAGTCTTCTTCGATTGATAGAGATCTCAAATATCTCTAGCAATTGACCTACGGGACAGCAGCTTAAACTGTGGCTAACAACTCTTCATGAAATCAATGAATCCCTGCCCTTCAACAAAGCTAAAGGGCAATTCATCCCTAATTACCAGCCTAGCACAAGCTAGCCTCGCCACATCATTATCAAAAGATTGTGCAACTAACTTCCCCCCATTATCTACCGAATCAAACACTAAATTTTTTTGTTTTTTAGCGGGAATGTAAAGGGGACACTTCTTACACTGATATAGCATATGAGTTCTCATCGAACTCGTGCCATTGGATTTCGTGTGGCAAAAGTAAGTCTGCGGACAGTAGTTGCATTTGGCCCTCGGCTTCACCATCTTCGAACCATCAGGATTCAACAGCTGCATGAAGTGCTCCCATGCAATGCTTTTGTTCTTCCTCTTCGTAGCAGACTGAACCGGAGGCACATCTGAAGAAGGGGCTGCAGCGCCAGCAGGAGGTGGAAGTGCAGGGGGAACCGTGGCACTAGATGCAGGGGTAGTTCCAATGCTGCTCCCAGTGACCTCAGTCCTGACGAGCGGTGGGTGAGCCTTAACTGATTCATCCATCATCTGCATTAACAGTTTTTTTTTTTTTTTTTAAACCGTAGTATGTCAGTTCCAAATCAAAGTCACAAAATAAAGAAGCTTAAACAGATCGCTTTAGTAACATAGTAACATAAACAAAGCAGTTCCAAATCAGAGTCCTTACATTGCATCACATAAACAAATCGCTTTACTCGTAAACAAACTAACATAAACACTTAAACAGATCGTTTTACTCAAAAACCCATCACATAAACGGTGCAGCAATTGAAATTGGAAAACAGAAAACCCTAAATTTGAAATTAGTCAATCGTTTGGGCTATCACATACATCTTCATACTCTTTCAGTCTTTCACATGAAAACGAAAAAAAAAAAAACGAAGCAGCACACTCAAATCTGGATTGAAAGCGTGGAGGCGAGAGAGGTTAAGTGAGTTCGCGAACCAGAAGGCAAGATAGCCGAGAGAGAAGAGAGGAAGAGAGGCTTAAGTGAGACGAAGAGAGGCAGAGAGGATGAGACGAAGAAAGGAAGAGAGGTGAGAGCCGAGATCGCCAGAGCGGCGGAGTGAAAGGGAGAGTGAAAAGAAATGTCGCATAGAGAAAGGGAGTAGGGTTTTCAATTAAGTTAGGTGATCCAGTGTGAAAGGGAGTAGAGTTAGAACCGTGTTCCCCGAGTAATATTAGGACAGGTATTACAAAAAAAAAAATGTATTATATATTTTCGGTTCGGCTCGGTTTAAACCAGTCGGTTCAAGAAATAAAACTGAGGCCAACCCAGCTCTTATCCGGTTAGGTCCGGTTCTTTGCATTTTCGGTGTTATAGTCTTCGGTTTGGTTACCGAACTGGAAAAACCGGTCCGGTTCGGTCGGTTTTTAACTTCAAATCAGTTTTTTGCCCAGCTCTAATTTTGAGGTATTTTTTACTAAAAGTTCTCGTTTTTTTTTTTTTTCAATTTCTCTTCTTTTTCTCAGGGACTTGCAACCTCCTTTCTTGTACCCCCCCCCCCCCCTTTTCTTCTTTCATGGGGAGACCTAAACCGAACTGTGGGGGTTCGTGCTATCTTGAAAACTTAAGTTTGTTGAGATCTCCAAGCTTGGAACTTGTTGAGAATATCTGATCGACCATACACATTATTGTTTCGATCTAATCTAATATCTCTTGGAATCAAATATCTTGAGAGCGACTAAGCTCAGAAATTCCTAATTTCTTGGGAGCGATTACGCTAAAAAATTTCTATTGTTTTCGTGGCAGCCTTTGCTCCGAAACTAACCTTTTTTTCTTGTTCCTTTTAAGGATGAGTAACCTGAACAAATTGGACTTTGCTCCGTTGGGGACAACTGGCTCTGAATATCACAAGTGAGTTGGTGATGTCCGCCAGCATCTCAAGGCCAAGGGATCCTGGATACGATTATTGAGCCTAGCCCGGAAGTGCTAACTGTTGAGCAAGCTCAAGCTTTGGAAGCAAATAGAGCAGCCTTGGAGGCAAATAAGGCGAAAGCCATCATTCTAATGACTTGTCATATGGATGATTCGCTCCAGTACGAGTATATGAATGAAGAAGACCCCAGAAGGTTGTGGGTCTCACTCGAAGAATGATTTTGCAACGTCTGTGACTCCCTGTTTCCTAACCTAGAAGTAAGATGGCATAGCCTTCGCTTCGATGATTTCAAGTCAATTCTTGACTATAACTCGGAAGTACATCGCATTAAATCATTGATGGAATTTTATGGAAAAGATATCACATATGCGATGTTAATTGAGAAGACTCTCTCTACCTTCCCCGTCTCTGCTTTGATGGTTGCTAAGAACTATCAAATCGATGCTACTGCAGAATGGATCACAAGGTTTCATGAGCTCATTGGAGCTATGAATGTTGTTGAAAAGCATGATAACATTCTTGTGAAGAACTATAATTCGAGGCCCGTGAGAACAGAACATATTCCAGAGTCCAATTATAGTCGCGCCCCTAAGGGAGGGCGCTAAGAGAGAAACCCTAAATCTAGGGACATTTTGGTCCATAATCTCGCTCTAATGAGGAAGGTAACCGCCAAAATAGGCGAAAACAAAACCAAAGAGGTCAACGTGGAAAGAGAGAGGGAGGCAATGCCTCTGGCCATGTTGGTGGCATCATCAACACTAAGAGCCATCCAAATGACGCTTTCAAAGCGCCTCAATCTATGGAGTCTGAGCACAGAGATGTATGTTCTCGTTATGGATTATCCGGTCATTGGGCACACATTTGTAGAGCTCGTGGAGATATTGTCACCGCCTACAAAGCATATTGTGAAGCAAGATAAGCTCACTATATGGAACAAGAAGATCAAGAAGATGATCTAGGGTGAAGTCGTGAAGGGTTGAAGACTTCAAATCTGGCTGAGATCAATATATCGCCAATTCTGTTAAGTCTTTATTTTTCCAAGAGATGTAATAGGCAATTGTCATATATTTCATAGTAAATTCCATTGTTTTAGTTTCTCTTCAAGTAGGCTCATCCAAAGTGAGTATGATGTCTAAGAAGGTTTTGAGATAAGTGGTACTTAAGCGAGTTTTGCTCCACCTACATCTCTTTACTCACCTGGTCATATTTATTTTAGAGTTACCGAAAGAAGTCAAACGACTACCATTGTTTTGCATTAGCTAGTATTTAGATTAGATTCTCTTAATGGTTAAGAAACAATGATGTACTCTGTTGCTTATGAATAAAATTTTGAGTTCTTTTTCTTATGACTCCATTTTGATTCTGAGCATATTGCTTTGTGACTACGATGGCTGTGCCATTAGGATTAGTTCAAGGACATAGAATAGCTCAAGTTTCTCTTGTCAAATGGCACCTTGATTACTGTCACAGAAACTATACACTCCTAGGGCAAATTGCACCCTATGAATAGCCAACGGAAACCATCCAGAAATGCATGTACAGAATGGAAAAAAGAGTTCATTTGCACTACCTTTAATGATTGCGAATAAAGGCGGATCTTAGGGAAACTTATGTATCGCTCTAGTGGACTCTATGTCACCACCATTCGAGCTATTAAATCCAATAAAGTTATGAGAGAAGATCTCTTGGATTTAGACACATATTGTGTTTCAGCTGTGTATAGGGATGTCTAATCCAGCCAAATCACGAGATGTCTTGTTCTGCCACTATCGCTATCGGGGATCGTTTATTTGTAAAACAAACAAAGGTCAAAGGGAAGACCGGGTGTGCTGGCCTTCGACGCTCCGATGTCTAAGTCCATATCTTTATAAGATAAAGATAATGGAAAGCGATAGTAAAAGGTTACCTCTTTTGGGTGTTGGAGATGATCCTTATGCAATGGATTTGGGGGAGCATGGTTTCATTTCATTCGGTGTGGGACGATTTGGCTCCCGATACCGCCCCCGAGGGGTATCGGGATTCCTGGCTAGGAGTTCCTTTGTTACCTTTTGATAGCTAGATGAGCCTTGTGCTTTTGTTACTTGTTCCTGGGAGGTATATATGTACCAACATATTGGCTTTGTCACGGCAGGATAGGTCATCCTAGTCATAATATGATGATCCGTCTATTAAAGATTTCACACGGACATCCATTCTTTCGAGCGAAACGAAGCACGAATCAAAGGTTAATTCCTGGACTAAGTATGATCGTCGCCGCCATCCACCCACTAGCCTAGGGCTGGCACAGTCCCTATCCATGACGCCATGGATGGCGTCCATCATGGTGATGGCGCCCTAGATGATGCTGCAATCACCAATTTTGCTTCCAATAGCATTTCAGACGCTCTGGCCCAACCAAAATCCTCATTGGTTGCTTCTAAGGCCTCTCGCTCGTTCTACAAAGCCTGTTCCTTAGGGAAATTAAGACTGAGACCGTCCTACGCAAATGATACAAAAATACTCATTCTATTCTTATATAGAATCCGAGGGGATTCCGTGGACTGATTTAACCAACTTGAGGACGTTTAAATATTTCATGATGTTGGTTGACACGCAAACACGCTGGTCATGTGTTGTGCCATTGTCCACCTGTAAATGTTGCTTATACTACACTCCTAGCACATATCATATGAAAACGAGCTCACTCCCCGGATCATCCAATTCAATCAATTGGACTTGATAATGCTAGAGAGTTTACATTGAAGATTTTCGATGATTATTGCATATCAATGGGATTGATGTTGGACATCATATTCCTATGTACACAGCAAAATGGTCTCATGGAAACAACTACGATGGTAGCCTGGACATTGGTAATGCGCACCAATCTCCTTATATCTGCTTGGGGTGATGCAATATCGCATGCAGCTATGCTAATTCGTCTACGACCCATTGTCACTCAATCTATCTCTGCGTTACAGTTAGTGACTGGGTACAAGTATCTTGTACTTACGCATATTTGAGTGCGCCATTTATGTGCCAATTGCGCCTCAACCCCTCACCATGATGGGTCCTCACTGACGAATGGGCAAATACATTGGATTTGAGACTCCAACAATCGTTTGCCATTTAATACCCTTTCAAGGCAATCTCCTTACCGCTAGATTTGCGGATTGTCACTTTGATGAGACAGTTTTCTCGTCGTTAGGGGGAGATAAGAACACGAATGTTCAGCAGGAACAACAAGTGTCATGGTCTGTCCCCACTATGTCTCATCTCGATCCCCGCTAAAGTGATGAGATCACACATATCTGCTGCAAATATGCCTGCAAGGATGGATGTCCTATAAGATAACGTAACGTCAGCCTACATGGAGATAGACATTGCACCAACGCCATAGAGAGTGACACTCTGGCATTACAAGCCATGGCCCCAACTAAGATGCTTGGGAGACCCGTAGGTTCGAATGATACTTTGGCACAACTCAATTCTTTGATCGTCAACACTCAAAATCCATCTTATGAGAATGTTCTGGAATATGGTTATCGTTGGGGGACGCCTCAATGTCAGAACCTATTCCTAAGAATATAGAGCTCTCTGAAAATTACACTATTGTACATGAGACGTAGGATAGAAACTCCATCATGATTGATGATGTATTCGCTCATTTCATAGCGCATGAGTTTATTGAGTCCGATGATATCGAACCACGCTCTGTTGATGAATGAATGCCAACGTAGGGAAAATTAGCCTAAATGGAAAGATACGATCCAAGTTTAGTTGGATTCTCTAACGAAGAGGAAGGTTTTTAGAGCCTGACATGCCAACACCTCCTAACAGAAGACCCATTGACTAATGGGTCTTCGTTAGAAAGCGTGATGTGAAAAAGATATAGTAATCTCGCCTTATGGAGCAAGGCTTCTCAGAAAACGCCCTAGAATCGACTACGATGAGACATATTCTCTCGTGATGGATGTCTTTGCACTCCACTACCTTGTCAGTTTGGTAGTTTCCGAATAACTGAACATGCAGCTTATGAATATGGTCACTACGTATCTCTATGTGGATCTAGATATGGAATATACATTAAAGTTCATGGTGAACTTCATTTACCTAAGTCAAGTGGCTCTAGACCACAGAGCGCGTTTGCAATGAGGTTGAAATGCTCACTAAGGTGACTACTTGATTGGGAAGAGATATGCCCGCGCGTTTTAATGATAAGTTCCGGATTCTATCGCGGTTCATGTTGGACATGATCTTCATTGGAAGCCTTTAAAGAGTTAAGAGAAACCGCTAAACACTTGAAACCCGACTTCCAAAAATTAAGACCCTAATAGAAACAGTCGTCCGAAAATGGAACACCGTAATAGAAACTGTGAAGCACGAATTTGATTCCCCTTTCCAATCTCGTAGCCAAGAACCCTAGAATCCCAATATCTGAAAGTCAAACCGTAATCCCTAAATTGAAATCCAGAAGCACGAAACTGACAAACCCAAAACCGAATCCTCTTCCATCGGCGACCACTATTTTTGGAGTTTATCGAAGCTTCAATTGAAGACGTGGCGACATGGTGGGCAACGACCTTGACCTATGGATTTCGAGTGGAGCTGATATCAAAGCAGATGAGGTTTCAGATTATGGTGAGTACTTTTTTAGGGTTTCGAAGCTTCACGGGTTTATGCTAATAGTTTTGGGTGGAAGGTATTTATGCTATGATGAGTTCGGGGTCTAGGGTTTCCATAAAAAATTTGAAATTTGGGTTATGGGTAAGGGTTTTTTGATTTAGGATTTAGGGCTTTGAAAATATAGCTTCAGGTGTTTGTTTAGGTGGTTTCATGCTTTTTGATTGTTGAATTGTATGTGTTGTTAGTTGGGGACAGATAAAGAAATAAGGTTGGTTTGTCATGTGCAAGGTGGTAGTAAAGAAATAAGGGCTGGTCTGCCATGTGCAAAAAATTAACATTAGTTTATGTGTTGTGGTCCTAATGGGACCTGATATGCATAGGGGTTAGTTTTGGCTTTATTCTAGAAAAGACTTAAAGCCAGTTGTTGTAGACTTTATGGTGATACAATGGTTAGTTAGCTTTTGTTTTTTTTATTTTTTTATTACTAGTTGGTTAGCTTCTGTTGAAATGGACCTTTTCAGTTAAAATTGGTTGTTGTAGACTTTATGGTGATACAATGGTTGGTTAGCTTCTGTTTTTATTTTATTTTTTATTACTAGTTGGTTAGCTTCTGTTGAAATTGATCTTTTCAGTTAAAATTGGTTGTTGTAGACTTTATGGTGATACAACGGTTGGTTAGCTTCTGTTTTTTTTTTTTTTTTGAAAAATTTCAGTTTAGCACCCTGTGCTTTGCACTCCCCTTTCAATTTCATCTGCAACACCCTCGTGCTTTCAATTTCAATCAACCGTGTCCAAAATTTGCTGAGACGTCCAAATGATCCGTTAAGTGATGACGTGGCAGTGGCAAACTGATCGCGTGGGTCCACTTGAAGGGCTAAAATGGACATTTCACTCCATTTTAGGGGGGTAAACCTCTGCAGCTTCACCTCTCTAGCATCCAAATCCACAACGCCCTTCTCCTCTTTCTTTTCGGCACCTGAATCTGGAGAATCACCAACACTCAGATTGGCAAACGCCTTAGCATTGTCAAAATCACTTCCCTCATTCAAATTAGATCCCATAATCGGCAGGTCTAGGTAGTCTTCCACCAATTTATCAAAGATATCCTCATATGTATCCTCGACCTGAAATAAAGATGGATTCGAAGCCATATAACCTAATCCCGCTACAAAATCAAAAATTCAATCCCTTAAATCCCTATAAAATTTACAAAAAGCCTCTAAATTGGAGCTAGAATCCTCAAAAACAAAAAGCAAAAACACCCGAGATCTAGAACCTAACGCATCAAATCCCTATAAAGTCTGATTCGGATTTGCACTGCTCTTCGACGTTGACCCGTGCGTCGATCTATCATAAAGCAGCAAGCTTCTGATGTAGAGAGACTTGAGCAAGCTCGCCGCCAAGCTCGATCTTCAAGTGATAGATCTAGTCAACCACCAATAGAATCAACTTAATGACGTCTTGTCAGATCAGCTCAAGCTTCCGGTTTTCGGGACATGGAGGAGCAGGGAAGACAACAAGGATGCTAGCTCTGGGTTTAATAAGGGAAGGCGGGGAAGTAAAGGGTGGTGATGGCGACACCAATGAGGATGAAGAGGATGCGTTGATTGGGTTGGTTGAAGGTTTCAAGTTTTGTTTTGCAGGGGTAATTCGAGAATGGGTGTCTCCAGTAGTTCTTCTTCATTGTGGGTGTGATGGGTTCTATGAACTAACTAATCTAAGTTCATAACTTCGATAACTATTCAGTGTGGATCAGAGTTCAAGCTCGTCCCCTAAAAATGGATTGAAATGTCCATTTTAGCCCTTCAAGTGGGCCCACGCAATTAGTTTGTCGCTGCCACATCATCACTTAACGGATCATTTGGACGTCTAAGCAAATTTTGGACACAGTTGATTAAAATTGAAAGCACAGGGGTGTTGCTGATGAAATTGAAAGGGGAGGGACTAACATGATGTTGAGTGCAAAGCATAGGGTGCTAAACTGAAATTTTTCCTTTTTTTTTTTTTAACCTTTTCATATTGTGTTGTTATTTTGAAATGGTGTATTTGTGTGGTTTAATGCTTTTTAATTGCTGAGATGATATGTATTTTGTAAAAGGATGTTGATTGCTTAATTGTAGTGGTCTTTGATTTTTTGCAGGGCACCCGGATTATTTTACAATAAAGGTGTATCATGGGGGCTGCCTAAGGGACAACAGGTATGAGAGGAGGAAAGGTAAATTTTTATGACCTTGTGGATGAGGATAAGATGTCCCTTGTAGAGGTAGACAATATGGTGAGGCAATTGGATCCAGCATATGAAGGGCAGAGAATAGATTACTGGTATAGGATTCGTTCCTAGGATCAAGCATTGACGAAGCTAAGTAGTGATCTGGATGAGTTACTAATGTGTTGCATGGTACCTTCAATTAGGTTGGTGTTACTGTATTTAGATCATATGGAGCTGCATGGTGTGTATGGGGACAACTTGGATGAAGTGTACCTAATCGAGGACATTTATTTTAGCCAAGCAGGATCTAGTAGGGTAGTTATAGAGGACTGCCAGGTAGTCCAAGAAAGAGACCAACTTGTGTGATCAAGGAGATTCCTGATGAGGCACCTACAAAATCACCTCCTAGACCAGCAAAGAGAAACACTGCGGTAGTTATAAGCAATGACCAAAATATCGAGTTTCGAGGAAATTTCGATGGTCCCGGAAACGGAAATTTCGACGAAAATATCGAGGATATATCGATTTCGATATAAAATCAAGAAAAATGATGGAAATTTGAAGAAAAATATGGAAATTTTAAGTGAAACTTTTGGATATGTTTGTTTTATCAGTTGTCTACTATATATGAAAATAAAACCTTGAATAAACATTGTTATATAGTAATTTGTTATAATTTAACATAAAATGGTAAATGCTGAATCGCCGACAACTCTGAAATTTTTTGAAATAAACGTCTAATTTTTTTTTGATGGCTGGAAACCCAATGGGAGGCTAGGCCATCACGCCTTATATACTTTCTTTATACATATCATACATTACATCTTGAATTACATGAGTAACTTAGAACCACATAGAAGACCTATGAGGTACAAAATCTTCACTATCTTCATCATCTCTATATGTAGAGTCTTGAGTGTATTGTGAAGAATAGTCATTAAATGATACCTCCCCTCTGTAGTTTTGCATGTATTGACTTACATGCCAACCATATGGGTCCGGGGGGATTGGCTGTGGGTTTTGGTGCTGGTAGTTATAGTAGGGATCATGCATTGCTCGACTTTGGCCATAACCATAATCATTTGAAGATTGTCCTTCAGATTGTGTCCATGAGTTGTCACTTGATTGAACTTTGAAGGAAGAGTGGTGGACAGAGTGGTGGACGTGCATGGCAGAATGGTAGGTCAAAGTTGACCTTGCAAGAATGAGGGTTGGCGTGAGAAAGTTTCTCTGAGAAACTGGGTATGTTTCGGAAATATCCATAATTTCGGCGATATATCGAATATATCGGGAAATTTCCAAAATTTCGGTCGAAATATGCTTGGTATGTTACGGATATATCGACCCCTTAAAAAACCGAAATTTTCGACGAAATTTCGCTTAAAGTTTCGATTTTTCAGTCCTTGGTTATAAGAGAAGTCCACGATATTGTGCCTACTCAACAAAGTGTGGCTGCTGGTATTGATCCAAATGACAAGGGTAAAAAAAGGTTGATGAAGGGAGCAACCAAAACTCAAGTGGTATCAACTTTGAAGAGCTGCAAGATATAGACATCCTAGATTGCATGCAAAGTTATGGTGGACAAGAGTTTCAAGATGATGAGGAGGATGAAGCAGATGATGGATCAGATGGTAGTGAGGATGATGACTATAACCCTGAGGTGGATGATGAAGATTATGACCTTTATGGTATAGATGATGATGATGTGTGGGTAGAGGGTATGGAAGGAGAAGATGGTGGACTATAAACTGAAGCTTGTGTAGGAACAAGTAGTCAAGGATTTGTATTGGGGAGCAAAGATGAATTTGCTGATTTGGAGGACAATGAGGATATGTTTGGAGAGGTGGATTCAGATGAAGAGAGAATGGGACCTACCTTAAACTCTGATGGGGAGCCAGAAGATGAATTCCCTGAATTTAATCCCAATACAGACATGAAGAAACCTGAGTTCTGCAAAGGGATGAAATTTGCTATTGTAAGAATAATAAGAGCTGCATTGAGGGTGAAAGCAATTCAAGGTGGCTGGGAATACATCTACCTCAAAAATGACAAGTAAAGATTGAGAGTGATATGTATGGAGGATGACTGCCCCTTTGAGCTTTATGCCTTAAAGATGCAACATGAGAAAAATACATATGAAAGTGAGCACAAGTGCACAAGAAATTGGAACAACACAATGGTGAGGTCTAGATACTTGACTTCCAAATTCAAGGACAAGATTCAGCTTAATGAAAACTGGAACACATGTGAATATATACTTGTTTTTGAATTGTAATTGACTAATTGTGTACCAAAACAGACTATGTTTGTTGTGTTTGAAATGCAGGTTCTCTTACACAGACCATGTCTACAAAGATTAAGGCAAGGGTATTAAAGCAAATGGCCTATAGGACTAAAAGAGCAGCTTTGTTGGAATTGGAAGGCTCTAATAGGGAGCAATTTGCAAGGCCGGCAAACTATGGCAGAAAGTTGCAACGGGTTGACCCAGCAACCACAATAGATATCAAGTGTGATTTCTCACACTCAAGCAACCAGCCTATTTTCAAGAGAATGTACATCTGTTTGGGGGCCCTTAAGAATGGTTTTAAGGCAGGTTGTATGGCTATTATAGGATTGGATGGTGCTCATCTAAATAGTGCTTTTGGAGGGCAACTTTTGACAGCTGTTGGGATGGATGCCAACAACACCACATGGGTCATAGCATATGCAATGGTGGAAGATGAGACTAAAGATTCATGGATTTGGTTTCTAGAGTTGTTGGGAAAGGATTTGGATATCAATGATGGTGGAGCAGGGTGGACATTTATAAGTGACAAACAAAAGGGATTGATGCCTGCTTTTGATGAGGTGGTCCTTTTAGCACATATCAAATTCTGTATGAGACATATGTGGACTAACTTCACAAAGTTATTTTTTGGGAAAGAGATGAAGGACGAAATGTGGAAGTGTGCTAAAGCAACCACAATGCCTTTCTATTTAAGAGACATGGAGGAGATGAAACAGTTGGATGAGAAGGCATACGATTAGATTAAAGGTATATGCATTTACTACTTCTTGTTGTATTGCTTATATATGCATGAATGTGTGTTGACACAAGATTTTGGATGTTGTTTTGCAGAACCTGAAAGGCCCCCCAAGCATTGGTGCAGAGTGCTTTCTTTAACACTGCTGTGCAGTGTGACATTCTAATCAATAACTTATGTGAGAGTTTTAATGGATGGATAAGAGAAGCTAGAGGTAAGCCACCTCTGACAATGTTTGAAGAAATCCGAGTGAAGCTAATGACAAGGATTCAGCTAAGGAGGAAAAAAATGCAAGCTTACAATGGCAACATTTGCCCTAAGGCAAGGAAGACACTTGAGAAGAATAAGTTGAAGGCTGCTATATACTATATTTCTACCTTCAATGGAGGTCACCAAGCTGAAGTTGAGAACTTTGGTGGCTCTAATAATACTGTGGACCTTAATCTAAGGACATGCTCTTGTCAAAGGTGGGAGTTGTCTGGAATTCCTTGCAAACATGCAGTCTCAGCTATTTTCCAGAAGAGAGAGGAGTCGGATGATTACGTTGCTGAATGCTACCTCAAGAAGACCTATATGGCAATATACAGCAACCTCATAATGCATGTTAATGGCATGGATCTTTGGTCAAGAGGTGAAGGACCAGCAATGTTACCTCCCCAATATACAAGACAACCTGGTCGACCAAAAACAAAGAGGATTAAGGACTCTTCAGAGATGGCTCAAGGCTCTGGTACTAAACTAGGAGGAGTACAAAAATCACTAAAGTGTGGCAATTGTAGGGGACTAGGTCACAATATAAAGACATGCCAGACATGCCATAGGCATCTGCCACCAAAGGAGAAGAAGAGTGTTGCCCTTAATAAAAGGAGGAAGCTAAACAATGGGGATGGTTCTTAAACTCAGGTAATCGTATACCTTAAATTTTGTTTTCAAGAGTTTTAAGTGTGAGATTATGCAAACTGATGTTGTAACTTTCAGCAGAGCAAGGAGGGGAAAAAAAGAACCTTCACAAAGAATGAATTGAGGAAGAAAACCAAAGAAACAACCGAGTATCAAAGGGTATGATTAGCTCATTTACTTGACTGTGTTTGTATATATGTACTTGACTGATTTTAGCTTAACTCAATTACTTGCAATGATTTTCTTGTGTGCAAAATAAGATGGCTTCCTTGAAGGCCTCAAGGGCAATAGCAGCCAAATCTGCCCCATCAAGCTCAAGGATTGTACCACCACCACCTGCCCCAGCAAAGATCAAGGCCTGCACCACCACCACCATCTGCCACAGCAACATCAGGAACTGCCAGTTTAAGGCCTGTACACACTTCTCAAGCATCCAGCAACAAGGCTGCAAACCCAACTAGAACCTCTCAAAGAATTAGACAAAACTCAGGTAAAGGAGGTGGGAAATAGTTGAACTCTAATTTCACATTAGCAAACCCTGCTTGGATTTTGTACCCCCTTTTTGTGCAATCTGTTGGTATTTGCAAACTCTACATCACTTTATTAAAGATAGTGGTTGAACAGATTATGGGGATGTATTGTTGTAAGGCTCTAATTTTTTGCTTTTGTCAAGTTAGAGTTGCACTATAGTATTGTGTTCATGGGTTTGCTACTAGAGGAAATTAGATGAAGGACTTGGATGTATCTTTTGGATATATATGAACCTAAGTGGATGCTTTTGAATCTATGACTTTATGTTGTTATGAGCTTTATGTTATGAATCCATGCTTTTGTTAGGATGTCCTTTTTTAACATGTTCAGACTAAGCTCAATGTCATGAGCTAGGCCTAGTTGGGTTTGCAACTTAATAATTTTTCCACCTATCATGATGTGACACGTGGCACTTTCAGGTTTGTCGTTTTGTGTGTTGCGAGGGAAACTGATAATCAAGAATTGGAGGGAAATTTTGGTTCATTTTGATGAAGGGAGGGAGATAGAGTCGATGGGTAGTTTGGGAATTTTCCCTGTGAGAAGGTCCCACAAAACTGACAGATCAGACCACCTCCGACCACGTCTGCACTTTAACAGCGAAAATTGATAGAGTGGTGATGGAATTGATCGATTTGATGAAATTGGAGAGTGCGAGGACTTTTCTGATTAAATTAGAAGCGCAAGGACTGAACTGATGAACCCTTGAAAGTACAGGGTAGTAAGCGGAATTTTTTCCATTATCATAATTAGTAATTTGTTGTATTATATTGCTGATAAAATAAATACTTACGTTTTTTTCAAAAATAATTATGTACTTCGTATTTTTTAAAATTTGTTAATTTCCCATACTTTTGAAGTAAAAAATATTATACACATACTATCCACGATTTTTACCTTTTTTTTGTATTTGACACATGTTATTGTACAAAATGAATATAAACTAATATTCTAAAATTAAATAATTATTTATTTATTTCAAATAATTTGCCGAACTTTTCAATGAACTATTAGATTAAGTGTCCGAATAATAGACGTCATATTTTTCGCGTATTATAAACCCTCCGTATTTTATTAAATATACTAATTACTTCGTTAATGTTTAATATAGAAGCTAACACTAGATATTCTAGTAAATTTTAACAATGTGGCTTTTGAAAACAAAGACACCAATCCCTTGTCAAATGGCTAATTGAGTCATTGGAGTTGGTCAGAAAGTGATAGTTATTCCTATTTTCTGCCATCCTAAGTTGATTAATAAAAACTCTCCCATTTGATTTATAAAGCCATCATCGCAGAGGCAGAACAAAATGGCATTTGCGTCATTTGCCACTCCCTCCCACATCCTATAAAAATAAGAAAGCAACCATGACATGTTCTCATAACCAGCTCCACGTCTATTCCCTCTTCCCTGCAGTCCTTTGCAACGCTCTCTGTTTCAAACCAACTCCATAATCTCCTTCTCATTCTCATTCCCTACTCCAATGGCAGAAACCAAATCCAAGATTCTCATTGTCGGAAGCACCGGCTTCATTGGAAAACACCTCGTCGAAGCCAGCGCGAAAGCCGGTCACCCAACCTTTGCTCTGGTTCGAGAACCCACTCTCTCTAACCCAGCCAAGTCCAAGATCATCCAAAGTTTCAAGGCTTTGGGCGTCAACTTCGTCTTGGTCAGTAACTATATTCCCAATCTTTTATCCTCTTTTTTTTGTGTGTGTGATTTTTAGTTTGGTTTGGTAATAGTTCAGATAATTTAGCTACAACGCCATAGTACATGACTCCTCTTGCCTCAAGGTCAATGTTCAATGTTAATAGCTAAATGTTAGCTCTTCTTTCTCCACAAGTTTGGACAGATAACTTCCCTACTCCTATGTTTACTCTGAGCCTAAAGGACAATCTAGTTTATACTAGGATGATGATTCTCGACCGGGTTTTGGTGTTTGAATGCAAGACCGTTACCAAAATATTTTTGGGCACCCAAAACGTTTTTCTACACTTATTTCTCCTTGTTTACAAAATACATGCCCAACACACTTGTAGTCTGGTGGTATTATTCATTCTTCTTTATTTTATTTTATTTTGATTGAAGGTATTATTCTTTCTTTCATTTTTCTCGAGAAGATCGATCCTAAGTTTAAATCAACTCTCCATCATTTGATCATAATTGTGTGTGTCTATATATATAAATATAATATATATATATATATATATATATATATATATATATATATATATATATATATATATTATGCATCTTACATAAAATTGGTTTTTCAGTTCATTCTTTTAATTTATACGAGCAAACATCGAATGATTATTTTCTATAATTTAAGAACTCAATGCTTGTTGAATTGGATTGCGCTCGATCAAGTCATTCTCTCACCTCTTAAAACCATCCGAAAAATATCTAATAAAACATTGATGGATCCAACTAAGCCGTATCCTGAACTCAAAATTATAACAGCACGAAGCCTGACATAGTTATTTTACATTTCTAGGAAATTTGAGTAGGGTTTGTATTATTATTAAAAATAAATAAAAGAAAAAAGAATCATTTGCAGGGTGATCTCTATGACCACGATAGCCTTGTGAAGGCGATAAAACAGGTCGATGTGGTGATTTCAACAGTGGACCACTCCCAATTAGCAGATCAACGCAAGATTATAACTGCAATTAAAGAAGCTGGCAATGTCAAGGTATCAAAAGTTCATTTATTTTGTTCTTGTGTTTCCTTCTTCCTTCTTTCATCCCAATTGGCGGACCAACACACCGTAAAAATAAATTTACACCCCTTGTTTATATTTGTTCTCTGAATCTAACTTTTTTATGTTATTATATACGAATTTGTACTTCCCTTGACAGAGGATATTATGAACATTAACATAAGAAAGTAAGATTAGAATAATATTAACAAGTGTATCAATTTATTTTCAAGAGTGTATTATTTACAATTCGTTTGTTTAGTTATTAATTTTGTTTTTTCCGTTGAGTGATTCAGAGATTTTTCCCTTCCGAGTTTGGCAACGATGTCGATCGAGCTCATGCTGTTGAGCCAGCGAAAACGACGTATGCTGTGAAAGCTGACTTTCGCAGGGAAGTTGAGGCATCGGGGATTCCGTACACCTATATCGTTGGCAATTTCTTTTCTGGCTACTTCTTGCCCACTTTGAATCAGCCTGGAGCCACTGCCCCTCCAAGGGATAAAATCGTGGTTTTAGGGGATGGAAACACCAAAGGTAAACACAACCCACTTTGGCTGTTGATATATAGCATTGAATTAATAATGTGATTCAGGGTGCCAATTGGTCATGATGGCATGTTAGGTTAATATTCATTTCCAAATTTCCAATACTACTATCCTTAAGTACTCGGAAACTTGTACAACAGTACGTAATCTAATAAACCCGGCCAACTTGTCAAGTAAGCATCCACTATTTTAAACCGTGTTTCGATAAGTCGGCCTCATTGCAACCTGCAAATAACAAGACTCGAAAATTAGACTTATGTATCAAAACATGATTTAAAAAATGAGGCCGACTTAAAAACTCGCCTCATTTTCAAGTTCACCCCAATCAGTTTAGCAAGCAAAGAGAAATGATTTAGAATATGTTTTCTTTTTGCTTGAGCTTGTGTCCACTGTTCTTATAAATAAAAATGCAATATGTGTGCCATATTTTTGATATTTTTGCTATTGCACAAGCCTCATATTGTGTTTATTTTGTTTATTTTTACTTTGAAGCTAAAACGAGCTTTAAAAACCAAAGCATGAATCATGAATGAATGTTATCCCGTTTCATTTATCTATCAATTTTCAGCTATCTTTAACAAGGAACAGGACGTTAGTACCTATACTATTAAGGCTGTGGATGATCCGAGAACCTTAAACAAGATCCTCTACATCATGCCCCCGGGCAACACCGTCTCCTTCAACGAAATTGTATCTCTCTGGGAGAAGAAGATTGGCAAGACCCTTGAGAAGATACATGTTCCGGAAGAACAGCTCCTCAAGAAGATTCAAGGTTGGTGACTTTAACACTAGCTAGTTCGATCATTACTCTAAATCTCTTGGTTAACTTTTCTGTTTTTCTTGTTCATCTTTTGGCAGAGGCTGTGGAACCAATCAAATCGCTACTGTGTTATGGTTACTCAGTCTTCGTGAAGGGAGACCATACTAACTTTGAGGTCGAGCCCACATTCGGAGTAGAAGCTACTGAACTTTACCCTGATGTCAAATACACTTCAGTGGACGAGTACCTCAACCAGTTTGTCTAAGTTCGAGACTGGATGCCTCATGTTGTTGGTCTCTTTGAGTAACTATCACCTTCTTTGAAAATAATTAGGTAGCCGATGTGTCACATGAATTATCCATGCATATGCTGTGTATGAACTTAGATCTTTGTCGAACTCTCCTACCTTTGGTAAACCTAATATTGGAATACACTATTGTATCTTCTGCTCAATTTTTTTTTTTTTTTTTTTTGTGTGTGTGTTAATCTTGTACCTCCATTATCTATGAATAATAATGGTTTTGTAGGACTTAATTTCTTTCGCCATCTTTGTTTGTTTGTTTTTTTTTTTTAAGGCTCTTTTTAAGCAAGGTTTGAAATTTTAATTTAGGTGAAAATTTTGATACTTTAGATTTTTGAAAATTTCAACTGAATGTCAATTGAGAATTCGATAATATCAATCAATACTAGTTCTTAAAAACTAGTTTCGAAGATATTATTAATTTTGATCAAATTACGAAAATTTTGAGGGAAATTTCGGTAGTTTCAAAGAAATTTAAACCTTTTGTCATATAATAGAAATTTCAACAGAAATTTGGTTAGTTTCGAAGAAATTTAAACTTTTTTTTTTTTAAGAAATGACGATTATTTTTTTGAATTAAACCCAAATTGAGCGGCAATATCATTTATCTCAAGTCAAAGTGGCAGTTACATACCCTTCTACTGTCATCAGGCAAAACAAGAAGATATGTTAGTACGTACACATTGAACAATGCTCACAGAAAATAGCTTGAATGCTCCTTCAGTACTACTCCAGAAGATTCACTAGAAGCACAATAAGTGCGTAGCTCCCTAAAAAACTTAAGAAATTATTAAGAAAAGCCTAAAAACAAATACCCAGGCCTAAATGAAAGCAACCTAAGACCCACAAGACAACTAAGCCCTAGGCCCAAAAGCAAGGCCCAGTTTCAACCAAATCACCATAGCCTGCGCAGCACACACACACCGACAACCGTCCATGACCCGTCGCTGACATCGCCGCTCCAACTCGCGATGAACAGCCGCCCTGCTTCAGAAAATACCAGCACTATTGCACCGTCACCAAGAGGACGATTATTTGTATTAAATGAAACTGGGAAATACATAGTACGATGCAAGAGGATCGAATGCAAAGCAATGAAACAAAACAAGATGCGCAAGCACAATTAAAAAGAAAAGTATCAGGAACATGACTAAATGTCAAAAGGCATCGAACGCACTTCGTAAAAAAAATAGTCTAGATTCTTAATGATTTTATCGATAACAAAATGATTTAGGAAATTGACCAAAAATTCATGAGACAAATATTGAAATTTGAGACCATTCAACATTAGAAGTTCCGTAAGAAGTAAGAAATATAAGGATTTGTATCACCATTCTTTTCTCAACATCCGTGTGTTGTTCTACCTTATACCATGTCTGCAGTTGAATTAGATTTGATGTTCATATATTTTATCGAGTTTGTTTGGTCTCTCCACATCACAAAACTACAGAAGTTATGCTTATCTTCATCTAAGCATTTTTAGTGCCAATATTTCAATAAAATTACGGCAGTTTGAGATTGTAACCAAATCATATTTTTGTGTATATATTTCTCCCAGTTAAATCATTACTTGGTGCAAGTCGAGTACAATCTCAAAGAGTGGGTGGGAAGTGCTCATTCCACCGCAAGAATTTTAATTAGGAAAAAGCCCAATTTTTTTTCACATACCAATTGCACCCCTCTAACAAAATTCATTGCTTAGAAAATAATTCTCCTCTCAACCAAAAATGAACCTGGACGCAGAACCATCCACGTTACCAATCCATCGTCATGCATACCCAAGCATTGACGCTATGCCGCAGCGACTAGTGTATCACCATCACGTAGCATTCTCGTACTAGGTAACCAATCCCGAGGACATTTTCGTCATTCCGCACCTTCCCACTGCTCCTATAAATGGAGCAAAGCCAAAACTCTACGAGGACGGCATATGGTATTACTATCATCCACTCGTCTAGTCCTCCTTTCATTTGCAACGCTTTTTCTCGCTTTCTTTCTCCGACGACGACTCCTGTTCCCGGATCCAATGGCGCAAACCAAGTCCAAGATTCTCTTCATCGGAGGCACTGGCTACATTGGTAAGTTCATAGTCGAGGCCAGCGCCAAGGCCGGCCACCCCACCTTCGTTCTCGTCCGGGAGCCCACTCTCTCCAACCCGGCCAAGTCCAAAGTCATCGACAGCTTCAAGGCCTCCGGCGTCAATTTCGTCCTGGTCCGTACAATCCCCAGTTGTTGTTGTTCTCGTTTACCATTTTGTTTTGGGGAGTTTCGATTATTTGGGTTTTAGTTTCTTTGTGTAAATTTTTTGCAGGGTGATCTGTACGACCACGAGAGCCTTGTGAAGGCGATTAAGCAAGTCGATGTGGTGATTTCGACGGTGGGTCACGCGCAGTTGGCTGATCAAGGCAAGATCATCGCCGCCATTAAAGAAGCCGGCAATGTCAAGGTAACGCCTTAAGCCACTTTTTTTTGTGTTGTGTTGTGTTTTTCTGGTAGAGATCGATTTTCGTTTTGAATTCAAGTGTGAAATTGGGTGTTTTTTTTCAGAGGTTTTTCCCTTCCGAGTTTGGAAACGACGTGGATCGAGTCCACGCTGTGGAGCCAGCAAAGACGGCGTTCGCTACGAAAGCCAAGGTCCGCAGAGATGTTGAGGCGGCCGGGATTCCCTACACTTATGTGTCATCAAACTTCTTTGCTGGTTACTTCTTGCCCAGTCTGAACCAGCCCGGAGCTACTGCTCCTCCCAGGGACAAAGTCGTCATTTTGGGTGATGGCAACCCCAAAGGTAAACCAAACCTCACTCTGAAAACCACTTGTATAGATCATTTCAAAAAAAAAAACCACTTGTATAGAGAATTTAGAAACTTCCTCAAGAATAGTAAAATTTGGATGGTAGGTGTATAAACTTAGTTTCGTTTGGGTCACGAGGTTCTACTTAGGGTTCTTAAACAAGGCATTCGATAAAGTGCATTCATGTGGCGATACATTAGTGGTAAACATCTAGATGCAATGGTAGACCTACTCCTTGTAGTGGTAGGTAAGAAAAAGTTAATCAACAACAACAAGAGCCTAATCTACCACGGCTAGTCTACTAGGAATATGACATACGGAAGACTTCTCTCTTTTTTAAAGATGTTATCAGGACTAGCTAAATTTATTGTGTTTCATTTTTATTTATTTTTTTGTAATTGTGATAAACAGAGGAGGAATATTTTGATCCTCTTTCATATCCTTGTTGGTCACACTGGCTTGACAAAACAATGAATGAATGTGATAGTGGTATCAATTCTTTGTATAATGCACAAAACCTACATTGGCTCTTGACTAAAACATTGAACATCCAATGAATATTGTCCTGGGGTTTCATGTTTTTTGTTTCATTTGATGGAAATTAAAACCTCAGAATCGAAGTTTTACCAAATATGAAGAACCAATTATGAATTTGATGTTGATGGGGGCTATCTCTTTTCTTTGATATTTGTTATGCAGCAATCTTTAACAAGGAAGAGGATATTGGTACCTATACCATTAAGGCTGTGGATGACCCAAGAACATTGAACAAGATCCTCTACATCCGGCCACCTGCCAACACCTTCTCCTTCAACGAACTTGTGGCTCTTTGGGAGAAGAAGATTGGAAAAACCCTCGAGAAGGTCTATGTCCCGGAGGAGCAACTACTCAAAAACATTCAAGGTTAGTAACAAAAACCAACAAGTAACAATAAGATTTAGCAACTGCTTCATTACTCTGAGTGTGTTCTTTTATTTTTGCAGAGGCTGCGGTTCCAATCAATGTGATACTGGCAATCGGTCACTCAGTTTTTGTGAAAGGAGACCACACTAACTTTGAGATCGAGCCCTCATTTGGAGTGGAAGCTTCTGCTCTTTACCCTGATGTCAAATACACTACTGTGGATGAGTACCTCTCCCAGTTCGTCTGAAGCTAGAACCTTATTCTCTATGTATGCAAATAAATAAGTAGCTGGTGTGAAGAAACTTGTGTCATCTATGTTGAAGTGGTTCCTTTGGTAAAAATGAAAATTATGACTCTGGATTAGGAATTAATTTATCTTGCCTCTTTTCGTTGTTCTTCTACGTTGGTGATGGTTATCTTTGAGGTTTTGTTCGATAAAAAGAAAATGTTTGAAGTTGATCTCCCTTGACAAGGTCGATGCCCCTGTGAAGGCTTATGCTTGTCCCACTTATAACGAGTCACCTTCAATTGTGCATCTATGGTTCATTTTTATAGCTTCAGCACAGAACTATCGACCTTGTTAAGGAGTTGGAGGAGGCTGCCAACAAATCATTCTGTACAGGCGCATTTCTATTCGCAGTAGGAGAATTCACAAGGCACTAATCCAAACCAAATCAGTTTTGTTTCTCAATATTTGCCATCTGAAGCGTGCAAATGAGTATACGAAATATGCAAACCCTATTCTAGCACATTCCTTTGCACACAATACATTCTCTGCAAGACTGCAACGATAGTTTATATCTTGAATAGAAGTGAGATGAACAAAAATTCCATTTACTAACGGACGAAGTCTGGATCAAAATGGCTACAGAATATATCTCGCAATTATAACTTACTCCCCTAATTAGCAATGGCGGAACAAAAATAAGAAAAATAAACAAACAAGCAAACAACTCCTGTGTAATATATGAAAGCTCAGTCATGCATGCCCATCTTTCTTCCTTTGCTACCACCCTTCTTTCCAGAAGGCTTCCCTCCTGAAGGCTTCCCAGATCCTTTACCTTTACCTCTCTTGTCCTTCATATTTTTTCCTTTCTTTTCACTGCCTTTTCCTGCCCATTTATTACCCGTCCCACGACCCCTTGCATCCTTTTTCATTCTTGCATCAACACGGACCTTACCCTTGCCAACCTTGACTTGAACACCTTTCTTCGCAACCACATACTCCTTTTTAGGCCTCTTGGGCACTGCCTTCTTATACAATTGGTCGATTTGCTTGCTCTTTGAACGATCAGAGATATCTGCCTGATCTGATATTGTGTTAGCCTTCTTACGAATCTTCTCAAGCTTCCTCATGGCAACCCGCTTCTTTCGAGCTTTAGCCTCTGCCACCTTCTTTGCTGGCCGGGCATCAATTTCTTTAAACTGCGCTTTCATTGCATTAATCTCTTCTTTGGTCACTGGCTTATTTGGTCGTCGGTGCTTCTTTTCCTCGTCCAAAAACCATTTGGGCAAGCCCTCGTCATCAAGCATGTACTTATTATACGCATCATCAAGCATATGTTCCCTTTGCTTCTTTGACAACATTTTTTTGGCACATGCCAGTATCTCGGCTTTTCTATAGGTATCCATATCCTCCGACTCATCTGATGATGAATCATCACTTGAATCTGTATCGGGAGCAGGGACTATCTCAAAATCATCATCTGCCTTCTTTGCTTTGAGTTCATGATTGGAATTGGACCCTGCAACACGATTTTCAGACTTTTCTTTAACATTTTTAATAACCGTCTTTTCCTTGGGCTTCTCTTGCAGGGCCAAATTCTCTTCTGGCCTTTCAACCTGCATTTCGTCTTCACTATCAGACTTCTCCAAATCTCCCTGTTCTACAGCTTCAGCAAAGATCGGCTGACTAAACCAGTTATTTGTAACCTCCTCCTGAGTTGGTCCTTCCCCATCATCAAGAGCATCTAAGAGAGGATTCTTTTCCTGATCAGCCTCATCTTTGTCTGAATCATAATCAGATGGAATTGTATCTTCACCATCAACATCCTGAACAGCAGTAAACAAGAACTAAGCATATGACCAAAAACAGTCCTCTAGCCGGCACGCACCAAAAGGAGAAAAACAAAAAAAAAAGATGGAAAAAAAATTCTCTGCAACAGAATTCAGCTTGGCAGCATTTTTTGGCAGATTGTTTATATATATATATATAGATAGAGAGAGAGAGAGAGAGAGGCAAAAGGGCATATATTTTGGTCATCTGCGCACAGATTTGCAAAAACGAATCGAGATTATAAAACATAAAAGAATAAAAACAATAAAAGTCGCAAATGTACACAGTGGAACATTTATGGAAACACCATACCTCCAAACTTTGAGCCTCTTCTTTCAAACGCTTTCGCTGCTTTGCAGTTCCCTCCTTTTTGGCCACATAATGTTCATAAGCCTGATCTAGAAGTTCTTCCATTTTTTCATCATATCTAACAACAAAAACATGATTTAAATGCATAGACAGACTACAAGCATTTGTATCTTTCAATCTGATATAAGGAACAAGATGTATAACCTTCTACGGCCGTCATCAGAGTCTACATCACTGGAAGATGCTTCCTCAGGTTTATCCTGCATATCCTCATTTTCGCTATCTGCCAAGTCACCATTCTCACCATCATATTCGGTGGAATCAATCGCTACCAGATCTTTCTTACCCTGAAGGACAACGATAAAACTTCCATAATTATATTTAGAAATACACAATAACACGCACACATATACATACACATATATGTATATATAAATATTCATATAAATTCATAGTCAAAATATATTTAACATAAAACTAAAATATCCAACAGCATATAAGTTTTGCTTCAAGCACCTATTGCAAAGTTCTTTATAGGATATAACACCATTTAATATCGGGTATCCCCAAATTGCAGAAAGAATACATCCACGCTCATCTTCGATATGTGGATAACCAATAAACTATATCAAGATCCAAATAACTCGAAAATCAGAAAGAAAGAAAAAAAATTTCCAAGACAGCAGGCTCCATAATAAACAAATATAAGCTAACCTAAGCATTGTGCAAAAGAAATAGAGATCGCATTATTCCACTATGTATGGTCCTCCAAAGAAGCTCTTCAGAGGTTACAAAAATCCCATACTAATGAGCATGTCAAGGAGTTCTGAGAACTAAAAGCATACCTTGATGGCAGATAGGGAAAACAGAGTATCATCTGTATAACCATCTTGCATTGCATCTATTTGCATCCCAGTCGCCTTCCGGACCTTGTCCTGGAAAATTGAGATATAGAATGGAGATTGTAAATGGATCAAATGAGCAGTATCATGTGCTTTTTCTTGTCCCGGAAAATCATAAATTTACATTGCAAGTCCCTCCGGGGTTACTTTGGTACCAAATCCTATGGGACCGACTGGTATTGATATGACTTTAAATTAAAAAATTTGCAATAAAAACAGCATTGGAATTTGGCAAATTTTATCAGAATTGAATCAATTGGTGTAGCTGCATTCAATGGCCATAAACAGACATGATGCTGACAATCATACCACTGATATATAACTTTAGTGATGTTTTATAGTACCATAACATGGCTATCTAATTGATGTTCCTTAGAGCTGCAGTCCAGGACTCATTTCTGAATTTTATTACTACTACTCTTTCTTGTATCTGTATGTAATAGTATATAATTGTGGACTGTCGTCTAGCAAAGCCATAATAATCAAAACAACAAAACAGTACATGCAAAGTCAGAACTCAAGAAACAAAATGTTGGACCAAGTACGCAACCAAGAACTATAGAGCAATCAAAATTAAAGTAATGAGTAATGGGATAGCCATAAATCAGAAGGTAAAGGCAAACCGCAGTCTATCTGCACTACTCTGAAAGGTTTTTTTTTTTTTTTAATCAAATACACACATGCAAATTTCAATTCAACTTTTCAGTTTCATGATTGCCAAACAGGAAACGGGAACAAAAAATAAATGAACAGATCATCTCATTAAAGACTATATCACTAAAGTAACTGTGTAATATGAAAAGAGGGGTTCCTGTTGTTTCCTTGCAATCAAACAGAAAATTCTGTGTTTCCACATTTTGATGCAATTATAAATACACACACACACAAACCTGAGCACGTTTCTTTGCTTGAAGCTTCTTTTCCCGTTTCTTCTTGCGCTCCATAGCGTTTGTAAGCTCTTCCATTTCATTCAGTATTCTGTCATCATCATCCTCCTTAGTCTCCTTTTCAACATCCGGAGCAGTAGTAACATCAGCTTTCTCGGAAGGAGACAAGGCCTTTCTTATCTGCACCCGCCACCTAAATGACAACACAAGCATGACCAATTAGTATGCATCAGAGAACACGAAAGGAACACTGAAACATGCTGCATGTCCAGCATACACATTACAAGTCAAACTTTCTTTTTATTCTCTTTCCAGTGCAATGTGGAATATCCATCACTACAATCACCTCTGAAACATTTTGCATTATTCTTTCTAATAACAATCTAATATTTAATATGAAAACCAGTTGGGATTCCCCCATATTCCTTCCAAAACAGTTAAACAACCCATCAACTGAATGCTAAAACCTTAAGTAAGCCGCAGTTTCAGTGATAGCAAGGAGTTAGTGGCTGATAGGGCTTACATGACCCTAGTTGAATAAGATAGCCACTCTAGTTAAAGATAAATCAACCATTAGCAGATGATATGCATCCCAGTATCAGGACTAGACATCTACCACAGCTGAACTAAAGGTATCTATTTAAAATGCTTCATACCGTTTAGTCACCCTAATCTTGATCAGATTTCAAGTCCTACTTCCTAAATGGTTGCAGTGGTCCCAAACTGTTACAGATAGAGGTTGAAACTACCTAAAAAGAACAGGTTGCCTTCAAGAACTATAATATCAACAAGAGCAACAATGATGCTACTGCAGCAAAGAGGTATGCACCATACAGATTTGAGAGGACGAAAAACAAAGTCCAAAATGCCCTGTGTGGAAATCTAAATATACCAAGATCTAAGAGATAAACAGGAAAAGCAGCATTTCTTACTTCAAAAGATGCTTGAAATCTTGCTTCCCCAAAACACGCAGATCATCACATAGAATTTTAACCTGTTGAACCATAAACATTAATGTAAGTGGAAGACTTAAAAGTTTCAGATTAAAGGAAAATCTAAATAAGAAAATAACATACAACGGAAAGAAAAAGAAATGGTTACCTCCTCTGTTGTCAAAGCATGATCCTTGATGGGCAAAGATGTCACATCATCAAATGTTATGGAAGTGACAGATCCAAGAATATTTAGAGGATCCACAGACCAAATGAAGTCAGCGGCTGAAGATACTTTTCTCAAAATTGTGTCTCCATCTTCATACCTGCATATAGAACACAATCAAGCATCAACAATGACAAAATCCACTTCTGTCGATTTACTGACACCCAAAATAGTTCAATTCTGCACGTAAGAACAGCCATGTAGGGGTAACACTCTTAAGAACTCAAAAACTGTTTCACACACAAGGTCAGGAGCAGAGCATATTGATTGACTGATCAATGTTATGCTGCATTTTAAAAGCCCTTCTTGAAATTTTGTAAGCACCAACAATAATAACACAGGCCATTAAATGATATTATAAAAAAACCACATTGTGGTCAGGTGAATGTTTAAAGATATTAACAAAATTAAAATCAGAAAGAAGGTTTACCCGTCACGGTGTCTTTTTTGCTTTGTTCCTCTAAGTACATCCACCACCTACATCAAGGAAAGCTGATGATATTAGATTACAATAATTTACAACAAAAAGGCTAGAAAATAGCACGTATACAAAAGAAGCCACCATTCTGTTTCCTCTGATAGGAGTTACCTTCTTCTGAGGTTCCACAGCTTTAAACAGATGCTTCATATCAAGTAGGCGAGGATCAATTTTTGCTGGAGCCTTGTACTTCAAACCCAAAAGATATGTCTCGGCAGATGCACTACGACTAGCTGCTGGTTTATACTGTTCAACCTTCTCAAATAACTGCAAAGCAAGTCAAATACGAGGCTCAGATAGATGCATCAATCTGAACTAACAAATGTGCTATTAGAGAAATAGGAAATCACCTCCTTAAGGCAAAACAAGACAGCATTATAATCTTGCGACCTGAAGATCTGAGACAACACAAAATCAAAGAAATCAGGATTCATATACACACACAAATGCCAAAACATACTCGAACACAATTAAATGAAATCCAACGCGACGGTAGAGATCCGCCACAACAAAATGCCTATGATAAACGAAGTAAGTTCCAATAAATTGAGGTATCCAGTAAGTTTGATCATGTTTTAAGATGAAAAGCAATAATGAATAGAGGTGAAATACTTGCTCAATATGAAACAACTAGAAAAATTAACACATCCAATCCATTTCTGATGGAATAGCAAATCAATACAGAATCGAAATTCGATTCCGAAAAACCGATTCAAGTACCTTGGTGACAAATGTGCCTTTGGGAGCCAAGAGCTGCGTCGCCAGCTTCACCGAATCAATAACCAAGGCGTTCTGCGCCGTAGCTTCCGACGACCAGGCTCCACCGACGTTGGGCGAGCCATCATGAAGCACCAAATCGAAGGCAGAGCAGCCTTCGTCCCTCATCAGCCTCCTCAGCTTGGCGACGCACTCGGTCCTCGTGATGTCCTGCTGGATAGAGTGGGCGCCGCGAACCGGAGCGATGGGGACCAAGTCGACGCCGACGACGAGGCTGCCGACGGGGACGCGCTGCACGGCGACTTGCATCCAACCGCCGGGGGCGGCGCAGAGATCGAGGACGGCGTGGGCGGAGTGGAGGAAGGAGTGCTTGGCGTCGAGCTGGAGAAGCTTCCATGAGGCACGGGAGCGGTAGCCGTGCTCCTTCGCGAGGTGGTAGTACTTGTCAAGACGATGCTTTCCCTTCACCTTGCCCATGGTTCTGGTTCAGCAACTCAGTTTTTGCCAATTAGGGTTTTGCTGGGTTTAGGTTTTTATAGTGTTCCTTTTCTCAACTTACAGGTGCTGGGACCCAACCCTTTCTCTAATTTTTCTTTATTTTTTCTCTGGTATAAAAACCATTTTCTCTATTTTATATTGCAAGCAAGAGCTTGTTTTTTTTTTTTTTTTTTTTTTTGAATAAAGCAAGAGCTTGTTAGTTTTACAAGAAAAATTTATTGCCTAACCCCTCATATTTACTATCCTTATTTCAAAATTTATAAACAAAATGAAAATTTTTCCATTTCATAGATAAAGACATAAAGTATGGTGTGAAAGAGTTATTGTTTGGAGTCTATTGCCAAATGACCATAGGTTTAGGGTAAGGTTTTGAGGAAATGTTGGGTAAATACTAAATATACTGCAAGTAACACAATTCAAGTAAAATCGTGTGGCGAATTAACCCCAAGTCTAGTTTATCTTTATCGAAGTACAATGTTAATTAACATTTGAAGTAACTAAAAGCATTTACAATCCGAGATCATGTTGCTCAATAAGGCACAAGAATATCTACATGCATAAAGGAAATCACACTTTCCAGTGCTGTAAGAAATTTTCAATGAATTTCAGTGAAGTATTATTGCATCATACAGATGTACGTTGGAAGTCATATCAAAATTTAGCCGAATATTAACGTGTATAAGAATAAAAGACCACACATAATCAAATCCTAAGTTTGTGAAGGCATAATGAAATCCATAAATACATGTTCTTCCACGAAACATTCTACTATCATGAATCTTCACAATGCCTAATTTTTCTTCTACAACAACTCCCCATCAGTCACTGCTATATGCTCTAGTTATGCAACAGCTAGGCTTCAATCATTCCTGCCACTACTACTTGTAGAAGGTTTTATGTTGTTGTATTTCTGTCAAAGACAAAGGAACCCAATAGTCATTCTTCAAACTCATAGTAAATATGTGCTACTAGTGCACTAGTAACCAAAATAATATACATATGGTGCTTCTAGAAATTGTTGTAGTTATACATGCAAACATAATGATAACTATTAGAAGTTTACCTGCTTTCCAAGGTTCAAGGGAACATATTTGTACTTGATCATTTGTGCAATTTGGCACCTCATTGTTAGGATGAACAAAACAATCTAGTAACAGAGTAATATGGGTCAAAAGTGAAGGAATGGAGATTTCAAAACTTTTTTAGTTAGTGTGGAATTAGTTTAACAATTAAACTACTAACTAAACATAAAACTTATTTCTTTAACCCATGATCTTGGCTTATTGTGACATGTATATAAACATAGCATGCATAGTAAGGAATAACAAAGAGGAAGTTTATGTTCTACTTACCCTTGGAGCGTGATTTCAATCTGATCCAAGTGAACCACCAAAGCTCCTTTCCTTAATCTCTCCTTGTGTGTGTTTCCTCCACCTTGAAGCACCTTAGATTTAGAACTCCTTCTTGTGCTTATAAACTTCTCCTTGATGTAACAAGTAGAGCTACAAATGGATGTGGTCTATAAGGATCTTCACCAAGTGAATCAAGAGATGAAGAAAGATGGAGGGAAATGAAGAAGTATGCAAGTGTTCTTCCTTCCTTGTTATAACCAACTTATGCAATAGAGAAAGAGAAAACTCTTTCTTACCAACTAAAGATAGTAGTGCATGTAAAGATTCTCTCTCCCTTTGTCCATGCTTTCACCTTATATAGTAGGAAACAATTCCAACTACTAAAAGTGAAATATTGACTTTCACAAAGCTAAAATGTTGGTTGGTCTAGACATGTTATTGGGCACTAAGATTGTGTATTAGACTTTCATTTAAGTCTTACTTAGTGAAGCCCAAGTCCACATCAAAAAGCCCGACAATTGTTTAGGCCAAATAAGTTCAGTTTTGCGCAAAAATCTAATTATGTTCAAATGATAAATATATTGATTATTCGATCATAACCAACTCTTGTTTAATCTTCTTCATATACAATCTCAATGATCCACTTATATGATGTGTGATCTCTTAAGTTATAATTAACAAGACAATGAAGTTTGTAGAACCATTCTATTTCATTTAGCAATCAAAACTCCATTTTGATTCTCCCGTGTTATTAGGATCATAAATGTTTATCAATCCTTGGGGACTTCACAAGTCATGAGTGACGTCTTGCAACATATCATGGTTATCCTAATTAATATTTTTTGAATAAATGGCCAGTGCGGCTGCCCTTAAGTCTTGATTAATGAAACTGTCAAATACAAGGGGAGCACATTGAGCCTAAATCCCTGATTACAATAAACATCTAGAGTACGTCCTGAAATGATGTTAAGAGTCTCTACCAAATAAATGTATTCAACCAAACACCAACTAGCAAAGAGACTACCCTAGTTAATATAGAATGAAAAAAAAACTTATTCAATTGGAATTACAATACAATACGGTCATTCTCTAATATGATGTTCTAAATCACAGCACCAGGGTATGGAATTGATATGTCAATCCCCTAATGTGATTTCCATTCTTGTGTGATTAGAAACTCAGTTTTAATCTCATTCAATGTTTTGGCCAAAGGCACATTGAATCACATCTTTGAACATACGCCTTATTTATTTAAGGATACAGATTCCTTGTTATACACTCACATGACTCTCTATTACCGAATTGATTATACCAATTAATGCATGAATCATATCCATTAAGGGACATAATATTATTGCATCATCAAGAGTTAATCCACTCACTCATAAGACAACCATAGTGTCTCAGGTCAAATGACTAATTTGTATTATTGCAATTTAGAGTTCAGGTTTGACATGTAAGTAAAACTCCATATAAGAACTCTAATGATTGCGTTCAGTGTACTCTTTAAGATAAGAGCACCCACATACTTGTATTAGTGTTTTTACACGAATTGATTATACCAATTAATGCATGAATCATATCCATTAAGGGACATAATATTATTGCATCATCAAGAGTTAATCCACTCACTCATAAGACAACCATAGTGTCTCAGGTCAAATGACTAATTTGTATTATTGCAATTTAGAGTTCAGGTTTGACATGTAAGTAAAACTCCATATAAGAACTCTAATGATTGCGTTCAGTGTACTCTTTAAGATAAGAGCACCCACATACTTGTATTAGTGTTTCTACACGAATGCAAGAGACATATCATCATCCATATTGAGAAATACATAGTATTTGCTAGTTTTCCGGATTATCAATGTCCAAATAATGATCCTATGACTATAAACATGTTAGGATAAGAGTGTAAAAGACTAAATGTCTCATACATCTAACTCTTTAGATTACTTTCTTTTTAACTCATATTCTTTGGATATTTTTCAATCAAATAATAAATATATGCAATGAACAATAAACTTGTCATTTTGATTAATAATAGTTACAATAAACATAACATCAAAATGATTGTTTTAGGACACAAATCCTTTAAAAAGGTAGGTATATCAAATACCGAGAAGAAGGTCATGACAAATCTAATGCATAAAGCTTTTGTGAAAGAGTACATGAACCAAGAAAAAAATAGTACATGGACCAAGAAAGAAATATAGATAACAGGAGAGATACAATGATAGGAATATATTCAAACAAATTGTGAAACTAAGGTATTGGACAAGTGTTTATCTTTTTTCAACCAGATGTTGGGCAAGATCACATGTTTCTAGTGATGAGAAATCAGGAGAATATTGAAAATGTCAGGAATATCCTTGAACGGTGCAACAAATCAAGAGATTGTTGAACATATCTTAGTTGAAGGCAGATAATTTCAATAAACAACATGATTTGTGTAAGGTGCAGACAATTTCAATAAACAACATGATTTGTGTAAGGTCCAAGATTTTAGAATTGCCAAATTCTGTGAACATAAACATACGAGAGTCTGTAATAGGAATGAGTCATACCAAGGCAAGTTCAATCAATGCTTAGCTGTCTAAATAGTCTATGAAAGATTGATAAGACATGTGACAACATGTGGTTGAAGAACAGTGGACACATTGGATTGTGAAGTGACTCAACAAGTAGCATAATCAGACAATTGAGGAAAATAAGAAGACTGAACAATAAATTGAAGAATGTCAACATCAGCATATCTTTTCCTTTCTCCCACGTGCATGTCATTCTTCTTTTTCTTTTATTTTCCCTCTTTCTTATTTATTTCTTTTATTTCCTATCACCCTCTCTTGTGCTGCCACGTGGCAGCCTATCTCTTTTCTTTTCTCACATCTACACAACCCACGATCGGACCCATGAATTTCATGGCCATATATTTCCTTCCCCTTCAGCAAGACACCAACAGACCAGCCGCAACCATCATAATTCTCTCTCTTCCTTCAACACCGAAACCACCAATACCCATTCCAATTTTCATATTTTTCTTTCTCCTCTCACTCCTCTACACCAAATCTTCATCAAATTTTCAAGGAGCATCAAAATTTGAGATTGGGTAAAGTGAGAAGCCATAAATCAAGGCTTGTCATAATTTCTCCATAGCAATTTGTGATTTGTTCTTGTTACTTCTCACTCCTCTTCACCTTTACCTCTTTAATTGATGTATATTGTTGTTGATTTGTTGATGGGTTGTGAATAGTCTATTTAGGAAACTAGGGTTTGAGCCCTAGAATGGATTTAATGTAATAAATATGTTTTGATTTAATGGTTCTCAATTTTGTGTTTGGCATATGTTCTAATCTATATTATTTGGCGGGAAAAAGTCACAAACAGTACCCCAATTTAAAGTCATTCTACACTTTGGTACCTCATCTTCTAAATATATCACTTTGATACCTCAACTTATTATTTATGCATAAGATTCATACACGCCGTTAATAACACCGTTAACTCAAGTGTTATGTAGCTTTTTGCTATGGGTATTTTCGTCAATTTATGTTTTCCCACCAAAAATTCCATGGGAGATGATCTAAAATTCCTTTCTTTTTGCTGAAAATAAATCTGTCATCAAGGAAAATATTATATTTGGGTTTATGGAAGATCAATTTAAGTTATTGTACTAGAAATTTTGACTTATTGTTATGATCCCAGGAAACATAATAATTAAAATGAGAAGAGGTGAGAGATTTATCGTTTTCAGCCTGCTAATTCACAAATAGAGAGTGATTTGGATAAGATCAAATTGTCTGCTAGCTTTATTAATTGTTGATTCTATATCATCTTATTTTAGCTCTTCAAATGTAATTTGTTGGGTAGATACTAGTTTTCTTTCAAGTTTAGGGTTTGAGTCTTTCCCCTTTTAATTGAAGAACTCTTCAGACAAAGAAGGAAAAATGCTTGTTCAATTCATTATGCATAATCAATTTCAATACCAATCATAGCAGATTGTCTCTAGTAGAGTTGTAGAAATTGCTTGAAACTTTTAGTATTTATGGTTGTTGTAGTTATTTGCTTACTCTTTAAATATAGATCCATCATCCATGGTTATTTGGTTTCATCGGCAATGAAGAAAGATGTAGCAAGTGTTTTTGTTTTTTAATAAAAATAAATATAAATTAACAGAGTGAGTTTTTATTAAATGGCAAATAACATGAGATTTTTGGTGGAAAAATATAAATTGACGAAAATACCCATGACATAAAGCTACATGACACTTGAGTTAACGGTGTTATTAACGGCGTGTATGAATCTTATGCATAAATAATAAGTTGAGGTATCAAAGTGATATATTTAGAAGATGAGGTACCAAAGTGTAGAATGACTTTAAATTGGGGTACTGTTTGTGACGTTTTCCCTTATTTGGCTTAGATGCATGCTTAGGAGCTTGATTAACTCTTAAATGTGTAGATGAGCATGTCTAGAACAAATTAGGGGATCTAATCACTTCTCTAATTTATGGCCAGAACACTATTTTAGAACATGGTTAGTTACAATACCAATTTCGATTGCCGTATTGGCTAACTTAGGAACCTTGATTCTAGGACTCTTCGCCGTTTGGTGCAACTAGACGCCCTAGCAAGGCTCTAGATTGTCCCAATTGAGTTTCTACGACCCTTGATCAAGAGTAGGAATATCCTTTAAGGAATCTAATGACCCATGAATCTTGAAAAACCTTGGGTACAGTTCTTGATGCTATTATGAATTGAGTGACCATTATCGGAGCATATTTAGGCATTAAATTTGGCTAGGAGGATACCCTAGTGACCTAATTTCCATTTCTTGATTAGTTTTTATTATGTTTATCTTTAGTTGCAATTTTAATTTTCAATTGTCAATTTTATTTTTCGCAATGAAAATCAAATTTCACAAACCACTTTCATTGTCCATACCATTTGGTTGTGAGCTTCTGCATTTATTTGTGGTTCTCTTGACTAATTTTAGGCTTGGTTGTTCCGAGCCGGGCATGTAAATAGCTTGGTGCTATTTTTAGGTTTTGTTTGTTAAATTGTTGGTGACTTAGTAATCGGCATAACCAAGGATTGGAGTTAGCTTTTCAATCCCTGTGGTACGATAATTTTGGGTTCAAATATTTCCCATTTCTTTGATGACCGTGCCCTTATTGCGCGTAAGTTGCATTTAAGCACCAAATCAATTGCCCAGTCTCCCATCCGATAACAGTTAGAGTACGTGGAGGCATTGTAATGTTACCGATGACATCTGATCCTCCATATTCAGGAGAAAGAGAACAATTGCACTTTCTTCTTCCACATGTACCGTTAACAAATCAGCTTATAAGCATTGTAATGTTACCGATGACATCTGATCTTCCATCTTCAAGAGGAAGGGAACAGTAACACTTTCTTCTTCCACATGTACTGCTAATAAATCAGCTTATAAGCATGTATATAGGTTTCATATATTCAGATAATACGTCTACCCCAAAATTACACATTTTCCTATTTTAAAAACTAATAACATCTAACCTAAGCATATATAAATTAAACATCAGTGTATTTATGAAAGTCGCTATCAACATATTAGTCTCAATTACCTTTGTCTCATTTTGTAATGGAATGTGTCATTCCCGAAATCATTTGTTGCTAAAGGATACTTGTACTCAATTTTCTTGCCACCTACGGAACCCATTTGCCCCCTTGAGGTGAACACCGGATCAGCATTTGTGTGCTTCAATTTCTTGATATCCCTTATGTGAGCCCCCGAAAATTTTGTTTAATTTTTTGAAGGTAAATTTTCGCCAATAAGATTTTTGCAAGGCGATTTAAGTGACGAAATCTAAATTGTTCTGGTGTCGAGACCACCTATTAGGCCGAAATTTAAACTTTGGACCAATGTTCTTTCATTCGGGCCTAGGGCGAAGTCGGGAAATAATTTAGGAGGTTTCCGACGAAAAACGAGTAAAAGAAAAGTTACGAGCCGAAAACCCGAAAGGAATCAGCAAGGAGATTTCCGTAATTCGTCGCAAGGGCAAGATGGGCATTTCACAAACATGAGTATAAATAGAAAAGGGGCAACTAGAAAACCCTAGAGCCCTCACTCTCTCCCTCTCGGCTGCACCCCTCTTCTCTCTCCCCGACCCATCTCTTTCTCGTCCTCCCTCTGCAACCACCGGAAACACAGCGTCCGGCCACCATCTCACAAAAACGACCACCACCAATCAACTCAAAACCTAAATCCGAACCAAACCCGAGAGGAATCGAAGCCATGCATCGACCCCGACCTCTCTCTTCTTCTCACTCTCTCTACCATCGTCGGAGAACTCTATCTCCGGCCACCACCAATCGACCCAGAGTACAAATCTGACCAAAGCCCAAACGAAATCACCACCAAGCATCGTCGTTAGTCTCCACAGACGACCACCACAGTCCCGCCGCATTGCCCCACCAGAGCTTCTATTTCCGACCATCATTTCAACACACTGCCGACACCAACGTGCTCAGACCAAGCCGAGCATTGAAACCCCCAAAGCTTCATCGACGATCGATGCCGGAAGACCACTGCACGCACTGTCGCCGGAGTTATGGCCTCTGCATGTCTTCAATATTTAACCTCTAGTTAGATACGAGCTCCAACACTACCATAGATGGAACCACCCTTCACGATCTGCCAAAACCCTTAGTTCCGACGTATGACTCCGACCAGAGTCGCCGCACGCGCTACACGCGCCGGTTACAGCGCGTGGACCATTATAGCCACTATGGACGCCGCCGTGAGCGCCACCAGCTTATCCTCTTCGTCTGGTAAGCTGGATTTTTATCCCTTCTCCTTAGTTGAGGCTTCTAGTTTGAGTAGATTGAACTCTAATAACTTGTTATTTGATTTGGAGAGCTTTGAGGTCCATGGAGTCTGGGAACTCGAGGTTTTTGGAGGAGGAAAACTGCTAGCTTAGCTTCGAATTGAGTTGGGTAAGGTAAGAACCAGGAACTCTGTGTTGAATACGAAATTGGCTGAGAATGGATTATTGATCCTATTTTTCGTAATAGGGAACCTGAAGGATTAAGGGTGGTGGAGTGCAACTTCGACGACTCGGCTACTAATTTGGAAAAGAAGAATGGTAAGGGTCTGGGTGTTTGGATCTGTTTTGTAGTATGTTGTTCATACTTTGTGGAATTCGGGATAATTGGAAAAGATATTAATATGTGTTGGAAACTTGCCATGGTAGTGAACAAAGATGAAAATGGTTGAATGCTTGAATGTATGGAGAGAATTGGGTTGTCAATTAAATTGGTTTGTCTGTTATTAATTTTGGGAAAATGTTGTTCTGCAAGAATGGACAAATAGAGACCAATTTTGTGGGTTTTGACAAGTAAATTAGTGTGGTGAATGATATTATTGGGAATGGGTTAAAAGTTGAATTAAGTATTGTATAGCTATCATATCCCGAAATGAATTTGAGAAACAAATTGTTCGGGAATGCAATTATTTATTTAAGGTTAACGAGTAAGTAAAAAGGGTGAAACCGGTTTACCGAAATTACATAAAGACACGAAGTATGATCTCCATATCCCGGATAAGCTTACGACGTTAAGTGGATTGTTCGGGAATGGAAATTGCCATTTGTTTTCTTAAAGTAAAAAGGGTAAAGAAATGAAGGTGAAAGTGCTAAGTATAATCACCATATCCTAAATGATTCAAATGCTATATCATTTGGATTTGGATTGTTTGGGAATGGATAATAGAATTTATCAACAAAAGGAAAATTCTACAAACACAAGTTCTAGATCATTGTTCGATTAAAGGATAATCAGATGGACTATAAGGAAATTAAGTCAATGCTTTGGTTGCTCGATTAGTTAAGTTACAATGAAGTCAAGTTACTTATTGGTTTAATTTTATTATAAAGGACTCGAGCGTGTGCACTTGGATTTGGACAAATGATTGAAAGTCGGGAACGAACCCGAATGTGGACGAGCACTCCAATTCCAGGTAGGGTGAGCTGTCCCTTCCTTGTTAGAGGCTTTTCAGTATATGTGGAATGCTATACTAAGATAGTATGTTGCTTGTAAGAACATTTTTGGGTTGTTCATTAGTCGATGCCTCGTGATACATGTGTTTTCAGAACTGATAATTGCTAATTGCGAAAACCGAGGCTAGACTTGCATGTTGAGATACTGTACCCTTGTATGTTTGTACTTGTGACTTGAAAGTGAATGGGACCTAGACGCGTAGATTCCTAGGGATCCCAAGGTGTCGATAACCGTGAACCTCCGGAGGGGGCCGTGCTCTTATGTTTGTCGAGAAAAAGTGAGTATAGACAGTGAACCAGTCATAGGAGACTCAGGGCCAGGAAATGGACACTTTCGCTACTTATAGTCGGAAGTACTACAGAGTAGTTGGCTGGTTCTCGAATTCAGGACAAACCAGGTCGGTCACCGATTTGTTTTATTTTAGCCGGCAGGTAAGTATCTCGGAGCTCCAAGTGTGTGAAGCATACTGCATATGTTTTATGAAAGAAAACAAATGTTTGTGGTTGCCACTTTTCTTAAAGCATTTTTCGATAAACGTGCACAATATTATGTAGTAAATATTTTCAAGTATATTATTATTTTCAAACCTAGCATGGTTGGGTCGGCCCCTATTGGGCATGCGAGGACGAAAGCTCACCCCTACTATAGTGTGCAGGTTTCGAGCATGTGGTCGGGAAGCGTACATGGGAGGCACATGGCACGGCTTGGCGCATTTCTCTTTAGTTTTATCAAAAGAAGGTTTTGGTCCCTTATTGGATTTTGAAGTAACTTAGTTATTTATTTTCTTACTAATTTATTTGTTTATTTGTTTTCTATTCGCTCCTTTACAAAATTTCGAGAGACCCGTAACCCTGGGGCGCGTCTCTCATACTTGTTTTTACTTCGTGATTTGTTATTTTCCAAATTGGGCTCCTATTGTAAGCCCAAATCTTTTAGCTCACTTTAAATTCCGCTTGCGAAAATATGTTGTTCGGTTGCTAGAATGTTTTGTGACTTTTGTCCAAGAAAGTGTTTTGTAAACCAACAACCTAAACTCAAAAGGCCTTGCGGTTTCGGGTTGATGAGCTATCGAGATGCCATTCGTGACATGTCGATTTCTCATTGGCTCGGAGTCGCGGCGCTGTGGGACCCCCCTCTCGGGTCACCACACCTTATATCATTTGGTTCCATTTGAACCAATCACTCTCAACACCTCTTTCACAATTACTTCGATGTCATATTTTTTCTGACCGGCATTGAACGTTTCGCATCAGACAATTTTCTGATCGACATTGAACGTTTTGTACAAATAAAAATTCGGTCCAATGTACAAATCACCTTTAATAATTTATGTATCTTCAATCTTCTCCATTTTGGCCTATGCTCATGACAACTGTTTTCCTATGTTTATGTCACAACATATATCAGGTTTATATTCTAGTCACCTTTTTTATTCATTTCGATTAATAAAAACAAATCAACTTATTGCAATAGTATGTGTTCCTTACTATCATAATACTTACACACAATTATGATATCTCACAACTTGTTCGGTTTTCCGCTTCCTTGCGGTCTCCAGCTTATTATCTTCTTTATTGTGCAGCTTCTTTTTAGGTATCTTTGTCCCCCTAACTTACATGTCTTAAATAAGTCCCCTTAATCAACACATTCAATCACTCAACAATTAAATCGTCGACAACCTCACAACGTTACATGATGAAGTTATTAGATTACCGACATATAATTTAATTACCTTTGTTAAAAAATCTAACATCAGTTTAATTGCAACTCCATACAAACTGATGAATATTAAAAGAGGAAAATATATATATATATAGAAAAATCAGTGGATATTCAATATCAATTTGTATTCAACATTTTGTAACATTATAATTAATTGAATGTAATAAGAAACTACTAATCTCACACATTGAAAAACAAAGCCAGTAACTTTAAAAACTACAGTAAATTTCTCTCATACTTTCCCCTATTTCATTACAAACCTACCAGACCAAAATCAAACCCCAAAATACAAAAGTCTCAGTTTTTACTAACCCTGAACACTTCACAAACACCTAACATGCACCACATCATGACCCTCGGCCACAGTAGAAGAAATTCCATCATAGTAAACTGAAATTCTACATTCCACTTAGTTCCTAAGGAATTTGGCAAGTAAAAATTTCACACCTAGAATTGCTTCCACAAAGCCGGTAACCTTGGCGGTGGATAGTAGTAAATATCTCACATTTTCGCACCAAACAAACACATAGAGCAATGAATTGAAAAAGCAATCCAAAATCAAATACGTAATCAAACCCCAAGAACAGAAATAATCAAAATCCGAACCTGAAGAATTCGAGGGTTTAGAGATAATGTGAAGTGAGGACGTCAACCAAATGAGAGTCTGAAACGAACAGAGAGAGAGAGAGAGAGAGAGAGCGCAAAATTGGAAGTGAGGGTGAGGAAAAAGCAGAGATTAGGAAATGAGGCTTTTCAATGTCAGAGGAACTGAACCAGGTTTATCCTTTATCTGCACAATTTTCGACGATCACAAAGAGGTTTGCTTCGATCAAAAGACACTACAATCATACAAAACCAAATGAACCAAGCCTCCTAAATGCAGCTATACAAAAGTAATTGTTAAAGAAAATGAATGAATAAGTTCATTACCAAAAGTCAATCTAAACCCCTCATTCATTTTGCTATGGTAATAAGATTCTCATAAAAGATTTCTCTTTATTGTAAATCAGATGTTATATTTCATTAATTGGATGAAAAAGGGATTAATTTCTAGAATTTACCTCTATTGAATGAGTTTATCTATTCATCACAAAGCTTATTCCCGTGTTTATCAGTAACACACTGCAAAAAAGACCATTCAAAACAAGATACTAAGCCACAAAGAAACTCAGATCTTCGCTTCTCTAACATTACACTACATGAACACCAATCCACAACCAAAACTTCCTCAAAACACAAAAATTCAACATCATAAATCACATTGAAACAAACCGGCCTATAACAGCAAACAACTCAACTACGCAACAGAGATAATCATTACAAACCAACAAATGAGAGCTCGATTACAGCAATTGAAATTCAAAATGGTTGAATAAAAGATCAGTTATCTTATAAAAACATGGCTGCTTGGATAATATATATTGAATTGTGAATGCAAAATGGAAAGCTTACCTGAACTTGGATTGGTTCTTCAACATAAAATAAATAAAAAAGTGATCAATGCTTTATCTAGGTTTGTCTTTTTCTAAATATTAACTTAATCTCAAATAGTGGAGAGGCTGAGAGATTGACAAACAATAAACAAAATAGATTAGAAACCATGCTAGATTAACATGCCAGGAAACTGATAAAAGCTACTGATTGCGTACTATAGAGAATATATGGGATGATCAGTTGCTGAATTCATGTACAAATCGACAATCATGCACTGCTTCTCACTTCAACAACAGTGATTGAGGAAAAGTCCCGATTGTTAAATAGTAGAAATCGAAAATCAATCAATTCAATTAAAATTTTATCTAATGGAAAAGCATACCTGGAGAACCTTATGACCAAAAACTCCATAAATCATAGTAAGCAAATGACAAAGAACCAAGCAAAAGCATAAATCAAAACAATGATAAACACAGGAAACCAAGAACCCAGCATTTTGTTTGAAATAAAGTCATTGAATTTAAAACATAAAATATGATCGGAGCACGTGCAAATTTTAATCCTATTTCAATTCCAACATGAAACAGAAATCAAATTCCATCATGAAATCCATGTCATAACAAAAACTAATTCTGATGCCTCAAATATAGAATTCATTCTTCATAGCATCACGGCCACAGAAAGCAACCTTAATGAATTAGATAACCCGTTCAAAAGACAAAATCATAATACAAAGTAGAGTATCAACCCCTTCAATCTTCTCCCAATATCAACAACTTCTGATTTACAGAGTAAGGGAAACCTTACCCAAACAGTGCGGCACCGACAATCGATTGGTAACAGCAATCGATTGAATTACCAATATTGGCTTTGGGTTAGGGGAGCTATCAAATTATTATTATACCCCGTACCCAAATTTACCGGTTTACTAGTCATTTGAACGGTAAACGACAATCATCTTCACTTTTAACTTCGTTTCGATACTTTTAGGGTCTTCCAGGAGTTGAATTTTTAATCCGCTCACATTACGAGAAAACTTCCTTCTGGAAAGTTGTAGAGAACATTAAACCAAGTTAGTGGACATGTGTCACACAAGAATCAGAGCTCGTATGAAGAAGTTAAAGTTACTATTTCAGGAAGTGTATATAAATAGAAAGTTTGCATTTGGAAACTTTCCATTTCGGGAAGTTTCCATTTTGGGCCGAAACCCCAATCCCCAAACTCTCTCTCCTAGACTCGACCTCCAATCCGACCCTGCAGATTCTGCCGACGTCAGGCCACCCAGACTGTCGGACTGGTCCCATCTGGAGAGCCGCCTCACACCGGTCGTCTTTCCGGCTTTGGTCGAAGTAATATTCATGGCGCCAGACCCATTTTGTATATCTAGTCGATTCTCGGTTTCCCGGCCACCTCCGAAGACGCCACAACTTGGAAATTGAATCTCTTAATTGTCATCCTTGTTCCAAAAATATATGCCTCGTGCATCGATTCAGCCGGAGGAAGACAAATCGGGGAATTGAAATTCTGATTTTCCCCCCGAAGTTTTGTAGGTATATTCCGGCCATATGGTTCTGAATTTGACTTTGTTGTAGTTAGAAGAGTTGTTGGGCTTGTTGTTGTGAACAATTTGGCATAGGTTTCATGACCCAATTTAGGGTCAGAGGTGGCACATGCAGCTGCATGTGGCGGCGCATCTATTTTGGTTCGTTAGGTAGAGCGTAGCATTACGAACATGTGAATGTGAGTTTTGTGTCGTTTTGATACTTTTTGAAAATGATCGGGGTTCAATTCGGGAATATCTAACTTTTGGATCGACCCCATTTCTCAATAGGTTATTATAATTATCGAATCAACATACGTATGAAAGTTGAGCTCGTTCCATTATGATTTCAAGCTTTCAACGAATTATCGTTTCTAGGGTTTCAAATTTATTATTGTCAATTTAGTTCCGATTCTCGAAAACAGTTTTTCATAATTATCAAATTGTTCAGGACGACGTGTAGATTGAGCTCGAGGAGGAATTCGTTTGACAGCCTTCATAGCCGTTTCACTGTGAGTGGATATTTATTTTTAAATTATTATGCATGCAGTATTATTTTCTGAATATTAATTAATTGTATTAATTTTACGATATATAAATAATTTATCGAACTTTCTTAATATTATATTTAAATAGGATGGTGAAAATTTTCGAGTTTTGTTGAAGTCTGATATTTATTTTCCTTTCCGAAATTTTTTACTTATTTATTGAGTTATGGAGATTTTCTTTCGGAAAGGATGATGACTTGTGTATTATGTGTATGATATTCAAGTATCTGAGTATAAACGATTTATCGAGATTTCATGAGTTATTTTAAGAATTGAGTGTTTATGGAAATTTAAACATTAAGAGTTGATGAGTTTAATACTATAAGAGAATTATTGAGTTCAGTTTATTCGAGGAGGTAAATATGAATGATAATGATGATTATGTTAGCGCATGCATGCATTACTTGGTCGGCAGTACCCTCCAAAGTATATATTCTGGTCGGCAGTACCATCCGATGCGTCATCTGATCACCAGTACCCTCCAGATGGCATGAGAACTTTCCCTAAATTAGGTAGCCGAAGTTCTGCCAAATTTCTGGTAAAACTTTACCTAAGGTGGGCCCCGCAGGCTCGTTTCGGGTTTCAGGGTGAAATTTGGTTCGTGTTCTGTTAGAGGCCGAGACAAGTCGATCACCTATGTTTGAAAGACGTCCGAATCGAATCAAATTGGAGGAGGAGAATAGAGTAGAGAGCATGATAGATCCGTTTGGTTGGAGGAACTATCATGTGCCTCCCATGTGATTTCTATCTTAACTAACGTCATATAACTCAACAACCCCCAACGTTTGGCTAAACCATGGTTGTCGTGCTGCTCACATGCTGGATTACACTGCAGTTGACGTTTACTGCAGTGGACAGAAGATGCTCCGTCCAACATAACGTCCATAGTTTCATCCAAAGTTGGTCTTCATTTGTTTCAAATGAGAAAAAAAAAAACAGAGAACAAAAAAACACACACACACAGTTATACAAACATTTTTTTTTTATCATAAACAATAAACAAATAAACTTGAAAATCGATCTACACATCTCATGTTTTTAATTTTTTTTTTAAAATTTGATCCAGTTATAAAACACATAAGCAAGACATTCAAAAATAATGAGAGATTTGCACTGAAAGTACGAATGTGATGACCTTAAATGACAAAATCTGAGTACTATTTTATTTGATCGAAATAGAATTATAATCACGACTCTAATGAAAACCGAAATTAATGGACATTTCACATGACCCATGACTTTGCTCTTTGACATGGAATAAGAGAGAGATTGAGAGAATATGTATTTTGAGATGCTCTCATATTAGAGGTGGAAGTTGGAATTAAAATGAAATGATGAATAGAGACAATATAGTACAAGTCACAAGTCATGAGTCATGTGCATAGGGCCTAGTATATAGACGTGGATAAAACAAAGGTGTTTGGTGAGTAAACAAGCCAACAAGGTGAGTGGCTCTGTAACCTTCCCAGGTACACCTCTCCATCTACGTCTACAGTACATATCATATTCCTTTCTTTCTTGGCCTATAAACTTCCAAGTACATCTTTAGAGCCAAGTCTCTCTAACCCAGCCGAGCCTCCCTCAATTTTTCACAAGTCATTATTGCTTTCTTCACGGACTCATGCTTATCAACGACTCTATTTTCTTTTTCTTTTTCCTTTCCTCTAATCTTGAATATTTTTTCTTTAATTTGTTCGAATTTAGAAAAACTTAAATTGCAGCCAATGAGAAGACCACTGCTGTCTGAAACAAAGATGTGACTATTTGAGAGCATAATTCCCTCCTACACAAACGGTTATTTCAATTCCTTCCTTTCTTCTGGGATTCACCGTTGTTGATTACCGGTGGAGTTCCGATGACACAGAAAAGGCCTTGAAGGTGAGGGTGATGACACCGGTAACAATGGTGGCCGGATTCAAGGCGGTGTCAGTGCAATAGTTTCATTTCCGAAATTATTAGGTTTAGCTCATTAAGTATGCTCAACTTCCTCCCTCCCCCGGCCAGTGGGTTTCTTCATCTCGATCTCCCGGCCCTCAACAAGAAAGCTGTTTAAGAATGAAGAGAGAGTGGAAAGCTGTGGTGAAACCGTGAAAGTAGAATTCTCCTTATGAATGTAGAGCAAAATACATACTACGTACTCATTGAATAGTTACACACACACATCGTTGTTGAGTCCAAGTTGGGTCGAACAATGGATCTTAGTACGTTCTTTTCTCTGCCCAGGTGACTCCTCCACGGCTCCACCTGCTTCCATATTTAGTCCAGTCATCATCGAGCTCCGTCGCTGCCTACCCTGCCCAAGCAATTTGCGAAAGCAGCGAAACAATTAAAGGAGGTACTGTGCAGCTGCCATGGGGTTTCTAGAGATCGATGAAGAGGTTTTTATATTTTATTTTTCTCTTCAAGAACGTAATTAACTTGGGATAGAAGCCTAAAGTATGTTTAGCCAACTTGTACGGTGCAAATCTTCATTACATTAATTAACTATCATCCTATAGTATCTCATCAAACTGAAACAAAAGTAGCTGCGCTGTTTCCTTATGCTGGATATTGAGGATCGAACAAAACTTCTGCTTTTTAACAAGGTTGCATAATTCTTTCTCGATCATGGAAAAAGATTCATCGATCTTCATAAGTAATTACTCATCACCAGGGTCATCATCACCAATCATATAACATGTAATCATGTAGTCTCCTTCCATATATAAAACGATTTTTTTTTTTTCACAAACATATATAAAACGATTGAAAACCGTACTGAAAGTGTATTATGTATTTGGTTGAGCTCTAGTCTAAACTCTCTGGTTGACCTGTAATTGTGGTTTTACTAAGGGCTAAAATTTCAAGTTTTAAGGCCTTCTAATATTGTCCTAATATGTTTTGGGGAGTGAAATTCTGGAAATTATTTTATGCACCGACGGTGCAAATGACTTAACACTTATAAGATGATCTCAACCCTTGATATTTATAATTAATATTTTTATTAATAACATAAGAGTGTATTTAATATAATCTAACCATCCATTTACGTCGGTACATGCACTTCACTTTTTTTTTTTAATAACTTCAATTTTTTTTTTTTTTTTTATGAAAATTTTAACGAATGAATGAAAGAGAGAGTGTGGATTATAAATTAGGGAGTGTGGATTTTACTCACTTATGTTTTAAGTTGTAGCTCTTGAATGTTAAAATAAGTTCTAATATTATACGCACACCTAATTAGCCCGGTCGGAATATGAAATTTTTCTATCGATAAATGGCGTGGGAGATCGACCATGTTTGCTCAGATACTTTGCCCGGAACAAAGAAGTTCTCAATTATTCAACTTGCAGCTTTTGTTTTTGTTGGTCGGAACAACTGGTCGATCCATTGGCAAAGATATTTTCAATTAAATGGAGGAAGATATTTATTATTTTAACATTTTTTTCTTGGTAAAGTGCTTATTGCCACTACAAATCTGGGAGAGGCTATAGTAACGACAGATTAAAAGTCAACAAAGAATATAGATCCATAGCCAGATTCCTGAAACTATTTAATATTAGTAATACTTGAACAAATATCTTCTTTTCTGAGACATAGGCTTGATCAACTCGCATTTCCCAGGATTCGAAAACTACGAGATATTTTGTATGATGGATGATTATCGACTGACCAAGTAGACACTCTACTTATGTCAGTGAGATTTGAATCCGTGACCTTCACAGTGTTAGTTAAGCTAGCTAACCAACATGCCACGGCTCACCGATTATTTTCAAAAATATTTAGATAACTTCTTAGAGTGTCTTGAAATCGCGTATTATCTCATATATTAGATAACCTATCATTTATTTATTTATTTATTTTTAATGACTCAAATCATTCTTTAATATTCTCAAAACTTCTTGAAAACTAACCGTAACCTCAAATTCACGTAAATTAATTATATTTTTCATATATTTTCGTAAATATTTGCATAACTTCTTGAAGCTTCTTGAAACTGCATGCAATTTCTTCCCTCAAGCAATTAACCACACTCCCCATGCGTTACAAAGTGCTTTCAATCCATTTTCTTGCAAATATAAAAGGCTCATTTTGTCCTAATCCAAATGATTTATGAGTGTTCATGAACACGAATAATAAAGTGGAAAACATTTAAATGGCTGAAAAAATGACCGATTGGAAAAGTGCAGAGACATGGGCCCCAAGTTCAGACCCGGCTCGGACGCAACTAGTCTCTCGTGTGTGGCTCTGCAACACCCACCGAGCCTCGGCTCTCAGATGCTCTCTCTCTCTCTCTCTCTGTGTCACTTCGGCGCTTCCCCTTTAAACCTTGCCTAATTTGCTTCATTTCTTTCCTCAACTTTATCTAAACCTCACACCTCTCACACCGTTCTCTCTTTCTCTCATCTAGTCTAGCGGTGGCTTTGGTTCCCTGCCCTCAAATGCTTAAGTCTTGACTACCATCTTTGTCGGTGGAGGTAACTTTGAGTTCGATCCTCTCTTTTGTGTGTTTTTATGAAACTATCAGCTTGAATTACAATTACCCATGTTGAAATACTTGTACTTTTTTTTTTTTTGGTAAAGGATGTTTCTTTTAGCAGAACTAATACTACCCAGATACCCAGAACTCCAGAAGGGTTTCTTTCTTATGCTTAGTTTGAATAGTTGTCATTGTTAGCAAAAATTTTATTATTATTATTATTTTTGGAAACTTTAATTTGATACTTGACAAACTTTGACTATGGATTTAGTGATAATATGTCTAGTGTCTATGAAGATGGGAATATTTTCAAGGCAGAGAATCTCATTTTTTGATGCAAACACGGTGTGGTGGTTTTTCAGGTGATTTCTGAGGAGACACTGGGAGAAAGTTGTTCATAACGAATTGGAGATAGTGGGAAATTCTGTTTTATCATGTCTGATTGCGTGGTTCGATCATATCCGGAGAGTGAAGGAACAAATGAGCAAACTTGTGATTCTGTTTGGATGGCTCATTGGATGTGCACAAGCTGCAATTCAGAAACCAAGGCATGTGGTCATGTATCAATTCATTATGAGGATGCCCGGAAACAGAATGATGGTGTTCAGAAGCATCCGTTGTTTCGAGGATTTGGAGAAGTAGCTGAACCTAAAAGACTGAGGAAAAACAATGAGGGTGTCACTCTGACAGAGAGTTCAAAGAAATTAAGGAAGGAGAGATTGGAAGGCCAGTCCTTTCCAATGTTCAATGTTCCTCCGAAAACTAGTTTGGCTAAACAGAATCAGCAAGATTCGACTGTCAATAGGAGATTACTAAGTGAGAGTAACTCATCTGCAATGCTGGGATGGGCGCCTGCTGATGCGCGGCCTCTGGAAGCTATCCCACCCCTAAAAGAACAACAGGTGAAATATCATAATTTTCTTGAGGACAGCAGCCCAGCTGTTTCCAAGTCTTTCCAGGATGGACCGGTGAGCTTAGATTCTAAACTTGCACTGCATCAATTTAAGTGTGGGAGCACTTCTATGCCGTTCTTCATTTGTAGAGACAAGGAAGTTAATCAATCTAACTCTCTTTTAGCACCTCAGCATGTTGCAAACACTAATAATTACTCAAGTTCCACATTTTTGATTCATGAGAAGAATATCAATAGCAAGTTGGCGTCTAGAAAATCAGGAGGTTCATTTTCAAGGCAGAATGATGTGATGCTGTTGCAACGTGATCCCTCAACATCCCGTAAGCATGTCCAGGAAATGCAAAGTAAGTCTGGAGTTGGATTGTTTCCAAGCCAGAGTTCTTCCTCAGAGGTGACCAGACATGAAAAACCATATCTTGGATTTTATTCAGCCCCAATCCTGCAACATGCTGATCGTAACACAGAGACCATGAGAATATGTGCTGCTGTTGATGTTGAGAAAGAATCTTCTAGAGGTTATCCCAAGTGTTCTCAGACAACCACTTTTCCAAGAAAGACTGGTTTTAACTCGTCTGAAGGAGGTCACATGTTTGGAGAGACAACCATATCAACAAAATTGAAAGGAAAAGCTTTTTGTGAGCTCCTTGTTTCCCCAGAGCATACTCTCCCTGTTCAGACTGGATTGAGATTGCTACCATACAGGAGCTCTATAGACAGTGAAGAGGAAGATGTAAGAGATGTTAAGCGTCCTGCAAATAGTTTGGATAATGAATCATCATCTGAAACTGATACCATGGACATGGATGCTTTCCAGTTCCAGGATAACCTTCCTCTTGGTATTACACTCTATCTCACATATTCTGGCTGTTTAAACTTTTTTTTTGTTTTGTTTTAGGATAATTGGCTGTTAACTCAGTTAAACAGGATGTTAAGTGTATAGTGCAGAACCATGCTCGCTGTGATGATCACTAAAGTTCATTTACTGGAAACATACACTTATTTTTGTTTTCATTTATTTATTTTTACCTTTATGTTCTGTTTATCTTGTATTTTGGCTAATGGTTCTGCCTGTTGTGTCAGGTGTGGCTTCATCCCCAACGAATGAGGTAACTCTTTATAATTTTGATTTTGTGAGTTAAATCCTGCCATAAACAGTTTTGAAATCACCATTGTTTTTCAAAAGCACCTTTAATGTTAGGAAAGATGTAGTTTAAAAGTTAACTGTAAGTTTAGGAATCTACACGAGCAATTTGATGGACCAAGCATCGTGATGAAACTTAATTGTCATATATCCATTTTCCTTTCTTTTTGTTCGTGCAAAACTTGTTACTGTAATCAACATTGTTGTCCTTTCTATGAAGGATTGACTGGGGTTATAATATTTAGCATAACACTGAATAGGAAGATACCGAAGATTTCATTTTAAATTTTGCAGCATACTGAGGGGGGCCAGAAGTCACCAACATCTAAATCTGCCTTTACTTCAGCTAGAGAAGAGGTCAGAGGTAGACCTCCATTCACCAAATTACCTGATATGAACCAAGAGCTTCCAGTGCTTGCAGCTCTTTCAAGTTTAGTGGATGAAAGAGAGACGAGCCCTTCAAGAACCCAAAGTTTGGACGTGGAACATCTCCTTTCCCATGCTGAGCCCACAAATTCAAAATCCAGTGCAAGTCCAGATGGCCCTCAGGGAATAGAGCCAAGCTGCAGGTGGGTTAAACGCCTCAAGTTGAGTGCTTCTCACTTTGCTTATGGTACAAAAAGCACAAAAATGGGAGAGGCTTCTTCCCATGAAAAAGTTAACGCACTTTATAAGAAAAATATGAAATGCAGTGCAACTAATTCACAGCCTGCTATGGGCAGATTTCATAGTAGGGAACAGATGTCATTAGATGAAACTCCAATGTTATTAAGGAATGGTGAGTTGTCTTCCAGTGATTCAGCAAGGACAAGTCAAAATATATCACTCTCACATCCTTGGATTAGGAGGTGGTCCCACAAAGTAGTTGCACCCCACAAGAATTCTGAATCTGCGGCGGTTTCTCGACCTCAAAGTTCGAAGGCAACATTAGATCAATTTCAGAAAAAAAGGTTTCCAAGCATTGCTGCTATGGCACTCATGGGGAAGGCCATGAATGGTTGCAATCCATGTGAGTTTGCGAAAAAGGGGTCTTTTGTGGTTTGGAATGCGAAGGGATTTTAAATGTTGAAGTTGTGGTGCTTTGGAAATAAGTGTAAGGTACATCCACAAACATGGGATGATCATAATTAAAGTGATGGCTGATATGGGGTTGACGAGGCTCTGGGCATCTACAAGAATCAATCGGGTAAGCTGAATGTGGAGTCATAGTTATGTATATTGCATCGGTATGTATCACTTGTAATCTTCATTTGTTTTGTGGATAGAGTAGGTGTCGGTGGAATTTAAGAGGACCCGTGCTTACCTCTTGTATTTAATTTAAATAAATCAGAAATCGCTCTGCTTCACATTCTCCTTTTAGGTTTCCTAAACTTATCTATATTGCTTGGAAACCAAATTCTGAAACTACAAAGTGAGTATAGTCATCTGCACGCGTGCATACATATATGTAGAATAGATGATGTTTCTGTGAGAAGGATGTGTTATTGAACTGAGAGTTCTGCAAGAATTATGTGTCATGCGGTCATGCCACTGATCTGTGCATCCTTAACACTTTCATTGTTTAGCTTTATATGTTACTATAATTTGAGGAAATTATACACTCCAGTGACTTATGTTACTGTGCTTCAATTATAGTTGAAGTGGACAGTGGAATCACTGGCCACCCACAAGGGAGATGGTGTGGAGTTGTTTAAGACCATGATGTAGGGGATGTACAGATAGGGAAGAGTTGAGGATGAATGACTCGCAGAATCACTTCCATCTCATTTTCTCTTGATATGGTGGACTTGATACACCATAGAATCTATGCTAACGAGGAGAAACTGTTGCTGCTGACTGCTTCCAGAGTTCAGTATCATAGATGTGAGCAATTTAACCAGTTCTTGTGCATTCTCAGTTTGCTTTACTTTTATAATAAATGCAAAGTTTAGTTTGCTTTATTTTATAATGCATGAAAGTTTACTTTTATAATACTGTTGCTTTATTTTGGTATCGTTGTTTTTCCCAAAGTTTAGTTTGACACTTGGTTTGTTTCTGTAATACATGCAACGAATTGGGAGATGTTCATTTGAGGTATCTAATAAATCTATCCCATTGCACGCTCCAGTCAAACTTTCTTGCTCCTTCCATACATTTCAAACTTTGGCTTACTGAATCTTGGGATGTTTTGTGTTAATCTAATTTGTGTTGAAAAATTATTATGGTTCATCCTATCTGCCCTGCAGTGTTTAATCATTCACCCACCTGTTTACGTGGTGAAAAGCAAAGAGAATGCTTTCTTTAAGAATCCAATATGGCTGAAGGATGCCACTGCTGACATTTTTTATTTCTTTCTAAAATGGAAAATTTTTAAGAACTGTACATGACATATAGACCGTTCCGAAGTTCGGTGTATTTGTTTTCAAAGAATTAACTTTAGTACATCAAGTTGTAATCTCGACCCACTTTTAATACATGGTGTCAATAACACCGTTAAACTTATGCAATTATTCAATTTTTAAAGCGTAATTTTGGGTTTTCATATATATATATATATATATATATATATATATATATATATATATTTATGTATATATATACACACACACACACACACACATATCCTAAGCGGAGCTCCGCTTTGAAATTAAAGTGCGGATTTAGAGTTTAGGGTCACTTTTCGGTTGCATATCCATATTTTGACCGTTCAGTTTTTAGGTACTAATGTATAGATCATCTCTGCAAATTTTCAGCCAAATTAATGATCGTTAAGGCAGTTATCAATGCCTTAAAGCTAGTACGGTTTAGGTTGGACAGATTCAGTTCGTCCATTGGTTTAAGCGAGTTAGATACCTTAACGATCATCAATTTAGCTGAAAATTTGCAGAGATGATCTATGCATTAGTATCTAAAAACTGAACAGTCGAGATGTGGATATGCGACCTAAAAGTGACCCTAAACTCTAAATCCTCACTTTAATTTAAAAGCGGAGCTCCGCTCTAGATAAGATCTATATATATTTTGTATGTGTGTGTGTCTATATATATATATATATATATATAGAACTTTGCTCAGGAACGGAGGTCCTTTCCTAAGCTTAGGAACGGATTTTCAATTTTTTTTCCCACTTTTTTATCACACATTTACATCTTAACCGTTAAGTTTTTAGGTCCTAATGTATAGATCACTTTTGCAAATTTTTAACCAAATTGATGATCGTTAAGACATCCAAAATTGCAATTTACATGAACGAACCGAATCTGTCGAACCGGAACCGTTCGTGTACATTGTTGTAAATTGCAATTTTGAATGACTTAACGATCATCAATTTGGCTGAAATTTTGCAGAGATGATCTATACATTAGGACCTCAAAACTGAACGGTTAAGATGTGAATGTGTGATCGGAAAGTGGGAAAAAATTGGAAATCCATACCTAAGAAAAGGTATGGACGTTCGTTGCGGAGACAGACTGTGTGTGTGTGTGTGTGTGTGATACGGACACCCAAATCTGGGTACCAAAAATCTGATTTTCTCCTCCTCCTCCTTCTTCTTCCTCTCCAATATCAAGGTTTGATTTGGATATATACCCAAATCTGGTTTTCTTCTCCTCCTCCTTCTATTTCCTTCTCCTTCTTCTGCAATTTTTTTTTTGTTAATCCCTGAAGAGACAGATTTGCCCTTACAAATTTGACCAAAATCACATTGACTAACAGGGGCCGTAATAACATACACTGATTTTGGGTTGGGATTGCAACTTCATGTACAAAAGTTAATTTTTTGAAATCAAATACACCGAACTTCGGAACGGCCTATATATCATGTACATTTCTTAAAATTTTTCCTTCTAAAATAATATACAACTAATCTTTTCCTGGGCTGATATCTTAAGATGTAGAGAGGAGTCCAATGGGGGTGTAGAGTAGTGGCTATAGTGATTTACACTACCACAAAATATAAAATATATTCAAAATAGAATAGCATGTATTGGCCACAAAATTATAAGTAAAATACATGAATTAGTGCTAGTGAAAAAGGCAATAGATATTAGTGCTTCGATTCAGTGAGTATCATGTAGTGCTTGTATAGTTGTATGCCTCAGTGTCCCTCTTCATCTGGTTTGTGCAATTGAGGAAGGGGTATAGATGCTCATCTTACATCAAATGACTGAAAACTGACTTTTCGAAATTAAACTGCTCTGCTGGAAGGCTTTATAATTTGTTCTATCTGTTTCAATGCAATTGGAAACTCCTCAGACTTTATACTGCCGATTTATTCCAAAAAAAGAAGAAGAAGGAAATTTGGGATTGATGCATAATAACGTGTAAAGAGAATTTAGAATCCATTCTTTGCTATTGTGCCATTTGTTTCAGCCATAATGGGAACATCTATGGGAAATTCTCTTATCTGCAGATTTGTTCTTTAAATGATGCAATATCTTAGATTGAATTACTTACCCATTCGCTTTTGGCGTATAGGCATATGCTTGGAATTTTGTCCTAAAACTTAGACTTGTCGGTCATGTCAGATATATAATTATTGTTCTTTGTTTTTTAACAAGGAAGAAGGGAGAGGATGAGAATCGAAATCCTGTGCTCAATGTAGGGTTAATCTAGAAATGTTGGGTTAAGAGTTCTTCACCACTAGAGCTAAGAGAAATCTTAAATTTTTTACATAATTTGTAGTTCTGCTAAAAAAAACTGCAAATCAGTACTTTTGAGCATGTATGAACAAAAACTACCAGAAAACTTTACATTGCAATCTCGATATAGCAATGTACAGATATATATTTATATATCTATATATATAGAAACCCAAAAAGCTAAAACAGAGAAGAAGAAAGTAGAAACTGAGATTTTCAAATACTTGGATCTTAGATTACAGAGTATTCTTCTTGCAGTCGAAACTTCTGCTGCCTGGCAATGAAAGCCTCAACCTTGCAGCGAAACTCCTCGTTGCTCATGCCATCTTCTGGGAACACAGTTTCTGGCACTTTCTTCTCACCAGACTTGATATTTTTCTTGAACATCTCCGTCTCTGAACGCCTCAATACACGGCGTGAGTTCTGGCAAAGCTCGCGTTTCAAGTTCTCTGATTGACTCCTTGTGTAGTTCTCTGATTGACTCCTTGTGTAGTTCTTCACTTCCAAGGAACTATGAGTTTGCACAGGAACTATACCACCGTCACATGTGCTCTGATTGACCTTGTACTCGATTTCATCTCGGCGAATCTTCTGATTCTTTTCACTGTTCTGAACAAACTCATCATAAAAATCACCTCCTGAGCCACCTGTGCTTGAATCCTTAGCTGAGAACCTACCGGACTTGGCAAAGAGAATGATGACTATAATGTTTCCAACGACGAACACAAAGCGAGGACTGAACATGAAGCCTGATATGTCTCGGAAGTAGAAGCCAGAGTTCTTGACAGCATTAGGGAGTTGAAGAGAAAGTCTGGAAATCAGGAGCAGAACAACAAACACTTCGAGTAATCGAAAAAAGTTTCCAATCTTTCTAAGCTGGCGGTACCTCAATATGGCGTTGGTCTTCTCAGCTTTGATGTCATAAAAATTGATTGAATCCATCTTGTTTTATGAAATCTGAGAGAAATCAAAGAAAAATCTCTTGAAAAGGGTTTTGGAGAATTGTGCGTTCCTCACTCGAAGGAGAATAGAGGTTTGCTCAAAGCTTCGTAGCCCACCATGTCTCTCAACAGAGGCAATAGGGGTACTACTATCAGAGCAGCAGATTTTGCGAGGGATGTGATTATAGGAAGCATGAAAACAGAGGAAACAGAGTCAATTTAATGAGCTCTGTTTTAAGACAGATGAAATGGAGATAGTAAAGAGTAATAGAAGTTGCTTGTGTTGTGTTGGTATGGAATGTGAATGCTGAATTGAAACCTTTAAATTGTGCAGGCTTTCTATTTATAGGCCATGAAGCATGGAACTTTTTCTTTTTCTTTCTGAAAATTTTAGACAATAGCCTTTTACTTTGTAATATATTCCATTCCATTAATATGCTTTATTTCAAATTTGCAACTTGAGGGTCTATCCAAGCACCATTACAGTTTTTCCATAATTGCATGGAATATGCTGTACTATGATATAACAGATTATGACCAGAATTTAAATTTAAGACATGAAGAAAATTAAACATATGACAAGAAACTTTTCTCCAATTGATCAATGTTTGAAGACATAACATATCTCCTACTGCTCTCTAAATCTTGTGGGGACGAGATACAAATTAACTATAAGCTTAAAACATTATTCGACACTGCCCTAGCACGAAGAACACTCTCATTTTGGTATGTTATTAGATATTAGAAACAAATCCAATCAACATGTTCAATTCTTGTAATTTACTTATAGTTCTTAGAAGAATTACAGAACCTAATTACAAAGACCTCCAGAAATGTCATTACAGAACTATTCTCTTGAATTGTGATTTGGTAAATAGACCTAAAAATGGTTACAAAGGAAGAAAGTGTTTAGATGAATCTAGATAGTATTGGTAGTAGCTTTAGAGTCCCACTAGATTGAGCCAGGCGGCAAGCTTTGATACGGTAACATCACTGTCATCTAGATTCCAGGCTCAATTTCTTTTTTGTCCTTTTTGTTTTTGGCAAAAGGCTCAGTTTCTTACTCACTAAGAATGTGCCAAGTATGACTACTTTCTCTTACTTTCATTTGCTTTTCAATTTTTATTTCTAAATGACAATTCCTTCTTTTGTTTTTTTTTTTTGGGAATAATTCCTTCTTTTGTTTGGCACCATCTTTCTCCTTTATCTGGTTTCAGTTGCTCTCTGTGCCTTGAGTGACTCACGCCAATAATGGTAGACTGTCTTTTTTACTTGTGGTACAAAATTGCTATGTGGCACGTTGCGAGCTTGAAAAAGAGAAGCACCTCTCCATCAATCATGTAACCCGGCCTAGATGAACTATCAACCACAATCGTGTACTGGAATGAGACGAGGAAGTTCATAAATCGATCTCAACTCGAGTAAAGGTAGAATTTGAGGTTGGGTCCTATGTCACGTTAGAGTTGCTTGGGGAGGTAATTTTCAACGTGGCACGATTTGATATTAGCAAGTTTGAATCCACACTATTAGAGTGGTTGGCGAATTTATAAACCGATAAATTTCAGAAAGATAGCAAAACTTTGAAGTCCACTTTTTTTAATTGAGCTAGATTACAGTTATTACACGGTATCCTCAAAAATTTTATAGGCCTAGAGACTAATTTGCGGCGGGAGGTCATGTCAAAACGCTTCATCTTCCTTGGTCACTAAGAATAGATTGAGATTTAAACTCTAATCAGCGTTGACGAGATTCAAAACCAGGGTGTAGAGGTTTTACACCTAGAGGCTCTTACCAACTCAATCACTTTATAGTAATTAACTTCCAAATCCAACTTAAATTAAGTCCTAATATCTAATATACCAGACGACACTTTTTTCATTTGAGGTAGATTTGAGTAAAAAGTAGCTAGGTACTCAACGGCTAACAAATTGACAATATTGTACACATGCACTGGTGCTGACCAAGGACTTAGATGAGCACCCTTGCACAACTTGCCTGCACGAATGCTGCTCGAGTTTTGTATTTTTTTTTTTTTTTTTTGAATAAAGGGCTGGTACGGCTGCCTTCAAACCTTGATTAATGAAACTGGATTTTGTACAAAATCACAGTTCGTTAAGAAAATGGATGAAAATACTTATATCGATATTAATGGATTGACAAAAAATACTTCGAATTTATTATTCATCTTTATTAATTAGGTAGAAGAATATTCTAAATTGATGATATAAGAACGTATTTAATTCAACTTTACCGAATTGAATAAACCAACGGATCGAAAGCACTTCAACCCACTGGCCACTGCCCACCTTAATGGATTTAGGTGAGTTATTAACATTTAATATATAAATATCCTATAGTTATATGATACTAATACATAATCAATCTGTGTGACCACTAGGCAGACAAATTTTATTTATCATTGGGCTGCCACTTTCAATTGAAACGGGTTTTGATATCTGGGCTCCATTTTCTTTATATAATTTGGAATTATTTAATTGTGTGTGTGTGTGAGTGACTAGAGAGTAGAGAGACAAAAGCCTTCAGAATCTAATTATTAATGCCCAATCCTGCTCCTTCAAGGCAATGGAAATTGCTCTTTTCTTTGGAATCCTCGAGTTGATTCAGGTACAAGCTTCGTTTGTGGTTAGTGTTGGTGCCACTTCTCTCTTCTTTCTTGCCTGTAAAGGTTCCGGTAAAGGCTTTTTGAGAAGAGATAAGGTTGCAGCGTACTTGATCAAAGCTACAGATATTTGATTAACTAATTACTTGTTCTTAGAAAACTAGTTCTCTTTTTAGTTGATGGAACACCTAAACTGCTCTTCTTTTAAAATTATTAACTTTTGTACACGTTCCTTCTTTATGTTAGATACGATTCTATTTGCTGGAGCTGAACAGGTCCAGAATATAGGGTTTAAAACTTGGTGAAGTTATTATTATAGTATGTTGAAGAAGAGAAAAAAAAAAAAAACAAAATTTGTTTTCGAGACCTGCACATTAATATATTGATAATCTAAAACATCAGAAAGACACAAACATATTGTCAATGTTGAGGTCACACACTATGTTAATATAAACTTGCATTGTTCTTTCTCGACCTCCTCAAAGAACAAGGTCGTCAAATCTTGTGTAGCAATTTAGATGCGGCTCTGTTGATTACTGGTATGATAAATAAACAATTGCACCAGGAACAAACCCAGCAGAGTAAAAATCCTGTGCCATGTCTCTTATCAGCTTCTTAGGAGGAGTAGTATAGATCTGGAACGGGCGAGCGACCACTTTGTTGAGAAGATCAAGCAAGCTCTGAATCTTTTCCGATGGATGAAAACTGGCCTCTAACAATGTCTCATCATTATCAGGACATCGAACCCTAATCATTGCCTTCGTGATCCTTGACCTGCAAGCCACCTGTTCTTCTGCCCCTCTCATCTTCCGGGAATTCAAAACCCGATAATAATCCTCTGCGGTGAATTCAAAAATTTCATCGTCCTCAGCCTCCTGATAGTTTGAAGAAAATGCCGAAGCTTCAAAAATGTGAGCTTTTATACGATCGAGGTTGGCGGGGAGCCTCCTTCTTTCGAAGGATAATGTGGATGAAACATCAGTCATCATTGTCTGAGGTCGGCAGTTATAATCAACTGTTGAGAATATATACATCCCACATGGGAAAAATGGGACCTTGCCTATGGGTTTATAAGGGTTTGGGCCACTCCATCCTGTTAAACAGCGACAAGCGTGGCCCATGGCCTACCATTGTACCGATACTGTCCCAACTTAACCACCCGTTAGGTGTTGGGTTTTAATCACAAAAGGCCTCGGTACAATTGGGTGAGAGCCACCCACTTATAAGTTATATTTTATTTGTCACTTTTCCAATGTGGGATCTTTCCTCTCCAACACGCCCCCTCACGTGCAACCTAACTCTAGGTCTGCACGTGACATTAATTAACAATCCAATTCCCACATTGGGGATTGGGACACAAGTCTCAATATGAGACTCGGCCAATATAACAATCCAAGACCCACATCGGATACTTGGTAACAATCCAATCGGAATTTTCCGATGGCAATATAAGGAACCCAAATTCGGGCCCATGACAATTGGAGACGCAATTGAAGAGAGACCCGCTCTGATACCATGTTAAACAGCGACAAGCGTGGCCCGTGGCCCACCATTGTATCGATACTGTCCCAACTTAACCACCCGTTAGGTGTTGGGTTTTAATTACAAAAGGCCTCGGTACAATTGGGTGAGAGCCACCCACTTATAAGTTATATTTTATTTGTCACTTTTCCAATGTGGGATCTTTCCTCTCCAACACATCCATTGCCAATTGGTTTTGGATGTGAACCCCAGATTACTTTAACATGGTATCAAAGCAGGTTACCCACGTGTGCATGCCTAACGGCCACACGGGCTCCACGTCACCCAAAGTTGTCCACGTGTATGGCTTGAAAATTCGCCACACGTGCGGGGGCGTGTTGAGAATATATACATCCCACATGGGAAAAATGGGACCTTGCCTATGGGTTTATAAGGGTTTGGGCCACTCCATCCATTGCCAATTGGTTTTGGATGTGAACCCCAGATTACTTTAACATCAACACTCGCTGCTAATCATGTAATTGAACATGCCTATTTATACAGAACTTGACATCCTTCTCCAAGTAGGATTAGGAATTCTTATCAAGGGATCAAAAATTCATTAATTTATTGGGATGCCTATTTTTTTTTCCCCGAACTTAAATATAAAAAAAAATATAAAAAAAAAAACTTAGTCCACCCCACCCTTATATATGCCAATAAGATGTTGAAATTATAATTTACCAACAGGTCACAGCTCACCGGCTTTTCCTGAACTTTCACATGTGAGTATTTAAATTTTAAAATACCTTCGTACACTATGCCACAAAAGCTATCAGACGACAGAGGAGATCTGTCGTCTGATCAAAAAAAAAAATTTGTTGTCTAGTACAGTGCCGTCTCTTGGGGGTATCAGACGACAAATTTCCTTTATCGTCTGAACAATCAGACGACAAAAAGTTTTCAATTCGTCTGTTGTCTGATTAAACCGAAGACATATGTTAGATATGAATTCAGACGACAATTATCTGTTGTTTTTAATGACTTATAATAACAGTTAACTGTTATTTAAACTACCAACACAAGACAATTATTTGTTGTTGTACATTCATTTAAGATACAATTATATGTTGTTGTTTTTGTTTTGAGTCCACGAAAGTTTATATATTTTTGTCTTTGTTTTTATTGTAAGGCCACAATTTTCTGTTGTTTGAGTGGGAAAATAACTAACAGTTAACTGTTAGTTAAACTACTAACACAAGACAATTATTTGTTGGTGTACATTCATTTAATATACAATTATATGTCGTTGTTTTTATTTTGAGTCAACAAAAGTTTATATATTTTTGTCTTTGTTTTTATTGTAAGGCCACAATTTTCTGTTGTTTGAGTGGAAAAATAACAATAGATTGTTCCTGAATTCTGTTGTTCTTAAGTAGCTCCAACAACATATTATGGCTTTGATTTAGTGGTTGCATGGTGTTTCAGATGTCACATTTGTATTCCTATTAAGATGTAATCTAGAAACTACACAATTGGCATATATTATTCAATATGTCATTATAACCAATAGACACATCCATAATTGTTTCATACATAAACCTAATGAGCATCAGCTCAATAAACATCAGGCAAAAAAATACTATCTAGAGTAACTATACTAATCTAGAGCGATATGTAGCAGAAGCTTTAATTTAGCCAATTATGTAACAGCTCTGATTCTTCAAGCGGATAATCCTCCCGATATATCAGCTAATTGAGGCATCAAAGTTTTGAAGAGAAGACAGCCATTGTTCCATATAATTCTTGCAATCTGCAGACAACACAAACACAGAAATTTAGCAAAGATGACATATTTCAAGAGCGAAACTTAGTACAAAACCACAGATCACATTGCAGCTGCCTTATGCTCAGAACAAGGATTGATACTTGTTTACATTATAACTATAGACATTCAATTAACAAAGCTAACTGTGTGCGCAAAAAGTGAAGCTAGAAATGATAATTTGCCAAGGATTATCATATTCAAGAAAAGAAACAAAAATATCACAAAGCGCAAAACCACAACCCGGCTACCAAAAACAATGCAACAAGCTTGCAAGCTGGAAATAATTTCTATAGTTACAGAATTTCCAAAATATCTGTTCTCTTTTTTACCATAATCTCAGACTAAGAAATAATCAATGAAATCTTGCAGGTCCTACCTTGACATTAAACACACTAAAAATTTAAGTAACAACCACAAGTAGGGAAAGAGTAAAAATTCACAGTTACAGTACTTAGCATGATGCTTGGAGCAAACAAGAGCTGCTAAGGAAATGAAGCCATTAATGGAGCAAGATGTCTGCAGCTGCACAGTATATTCAAGTTAAGGAACCAAATGTCAAAAACTTAACAACCACATCAACTCACCAAGCAAACAAATGTCATAACAATTCTAGCATTAACTTTCCTTAACTTTGTTATCAATCTAGCATTAACGCAAGGTACAAATGACTTCTTAACAAAAGAGTATGATCTTCATCTTCAGAACAAGATACTACAACCCTCTGACTATTTGACAGTAAACATTAGAACAATTTATTCAAGTACTTACAATTTGTATATAATTGATCATGTTCTTGTCTCTGATTCACCAGCACTGTCTACCATCTGCAATAAAGAATGTAACGTTAGTAATATCTCATACCAAATAATAATAATAATAATAATAAGGACTAATTTCAGTTTACCTCCCTGAGGTTAGGGGTCGTCATCATGTTAGTCCCTCTAGTTTCAATTTAATCAGTAACACCCTTGTACTCTCCAAATTCATCAGCCGTGTCCAATTTCTACTATTCCGTCCAATTTGGACAGTTAAGTCAGACTTTTGAGGGCTAAAATGGTCATTTCAAGACAAAAAAAAAACTAAAAAAAAAAAAAAAAAAATCTTTTTTTCGTTTTTTTTTTTTCATTTTTTTTCTGTTTTTTTTTTTTTCATTTAAAAATTTTTTTTTCCATTTTTTTTTTCTTTTTCTTCGCTTATTATTATTTTTTTTTTATTTTTATAATTTTGTCTTCAACCTATACACCACAAGTTATAATAGGTTTATAAAAACAAAAAAAATACTCTAGGTGGTTAAAAAGCCGCTCGCTGGTCTACGATATTTGTGATATATCTTCGATAAAGCGAAGAATTTATCTGTATTTATTTTTTTAATCATATTTTACAAATATTTCTTCACTTTATTGGGGATATATCTTATTATTCTTCACTTTATAAACCTATTATATTTTATAGATATATTTTACAAATATATCCTAAAATTTTTCACTTTATCGGAGATATATCACAAATATCGTAGACCAGCGAGCGACTTTTTAACCACCTAGAGTATTTTTTGTTTTGTTTTTATAAACCTATTATAACTTGTGGTGTATAGGTTGAAGACAAAATTTATAAAAATAAAAAATTAAAAAATAAAAAGAAACACCTAGAGTATTTTTTTTTTTGTTTTTATAAACCTACCCTATAACTTGTGGTGTATAGGTTGAAGACAAAATTTAAAAAAATAATAATAATAAGCGAAGAAACAGAAAAAAAAAAAAAAAAAAAAAAAAAAACGAAGAAAAAAGAAAAAAAAAGGAAAAAACATAATATTTTTTTATATTTTTTATAATTTGGAGCTCAAAATTACCATTTTACCCCCTACGTGGGGCCCACATAACAGATTTAACAGCCAATTTGGACGGAGGTCCAAAAATTGGACAAGGCTGATGAATTTGGAGAGTACAAGGGTGTTACTGATTAAATTGAAACTCGAGGGACTAACATGATGACGACCCCTAACCTCAGGGGGGTAAACTGAAATTACTCCTAATAATAACAGCAAGTATGATACAAACTGTAAGTGGAAAAGCACTTGAACCTAAATTACACAACCTGTACTCCACTATATATGGTACTACCATAACTAACTTCAATAATGTTGGAGTAACAAGATAAGGAAAACCACCACTGCATTGGGGGATATGTTGAAGAAAAAAGAAATAAGCATAACAGATGCACATAGAAGAGTAAAAACCAATAAGTAGAAGAAAAAAAGAACTTACTCTGATTAAGTCATAGAAGAAAAGTTGGAAAAGAGAGAGAAGAACGATATGACAAAACTCAAAAGAATTAGGCAAGAGAAAGAAAGTGACAAATGAATATATTTGATTTGAAAAAAAGCAAATGTTGTCCTATTTAGAGCAATATTATGTAATTGTTGGAGGAATCGGGCAACTTTTCTCAGATATTTTCAATTCTTTCCAATACACTATCAAGATATCTATCATTTGCCACCAGAATCAACATTTAACAATGCCTAGTGGATCAAGCTAGCAATAACGTATACTGTATCACTGAAGACAGTAGGATATAAGAAAGCATCAAATAGTCCAAAAGAGTAAAACACCACTATGTGTCATATGAGGCAACAAATTAAAACATTATTAAAAGGGCATATGGCAAAAACTAATGAAAAAAATAGGGGAAATTACTGGTCACTCCCTCAACTTTTGGGGCGTCGACAGTTCAGTCCCTCGTATCATAATTTTAACAAATAACTCCCTGAACATTCAAATTTCACACAATTTAGTCCAAAATGACCATTTTACCCCTCACTTCCTTTTTTTTTTTTTTTTAATTCTTCTCTCTCTTTTTTTTTTGTTATTTTTTCTACTTCTCCCCCCCCTTCTCAGCTCAGAAAGACGATGCCGTCTTTCCTCTCTCTCTCTCTCTCGCCAACTCGCCTGAGCCTCCCTCGTCGTCCCGCTGCCAACTTGATGCCAGAAGATCCCAGCGAAGCTGCCACCCGATCTTGCCACACCAACTCAAACCAATCACGGGGCCGTTTATGACCCAGTCGAGCATAGGATGACTCCGATCTTGCTTGCCTGCTCTGTAGCCAGGCAGCCACCATTGCCCTTCATCGTCGGAATCTTCAAACAAATTAGAAAGCCTCATCATCGCCCCGCATCCTCTTCTTCGACTAGACTCATTGTTGAACATTAGGTCTCTCTCTCTCTCTCTCTCTCGGCTCAGATTGACTGCACCGGAAGATTCAGAGGATGCGATTAGCCGATTAGCCAGGCCGGAGTCCCCGTGATCCGATTAGCCGCTGCCGAGCTCGATTTCGACACCCTTTCAGTCATGGAGCTTGAGAAAATGGCGGAAGAATAGGACGAAGCTCCCATACTTCGCTCTGATTCCACCACACTGAAGCTTCCTGTTCATCTGGGTAAGTTTCTATAGAGTTAGAGAAAGAAAGTTTTGATCTTTATTTAGTATAGGTTATGTTAGGTTCATTATGGTGTGGGAATCAATAATGTTGGTTTGGGTTGTTGAAATTAATCTTGTTTTGCTTTCAATTTTGCAGGATTTTAGTGATTTGATTCCTATAGTTAGGAAGTGGGGTTCTTGATTGTGGAGGGAATAGGTGGAATTTGGGGCTATTGAGTAAGGATTCGATGATCAAGATGAAGACGCATGCTAAGGGGAGAGGAAATGGGAGACTCACTGTGCAACATGTGGTTTTCGAGCTCAAACAAAAGGTGGTTGTTGATTGGGATACTTCCCAAATAGGTGTCGAGGAGCTTGAGAAAATTGAGGAGTGCTTGAACCCATCCATTTCTGTCGTGTATTTTAGATACAGATTTGGAACAAAAGAGTGCTGTTCGAAAGGAATGCATTAGGTTGATGGGTACATTGGTGAGGTATCATGAGGGGCATGCCGGAATGCATTTTGGTAAGATGGTTGCCGAGAGAGAGACAGAGAGAGAGAGAGAAGCAGAAAAAATAACCAAAAAAAAAAGAGAGAGAAGAATTAAAAAAAAAAAAAAAAAAAAAAAAGAGGAAGTGAGGGGTAAAATGGTCATTTGGGACTAAATTGTGTGAAATTTGAATGTTCAGGGAGTTATTTGTTAAAATTATGATACGAGGGACTGAACTGTCGACGCCCCAAAAGTTGAGGGAGTGACCAGTAATTTCCCCAAAAAAATAATATAAACTGAAATGGGAAGTTGAATAAAAAAGCTTACCATCCATGAACCATACTCCATCAGATGAGACATAAGCTTTTGTTATTACAAGGTTCACATCTGCAAGCACTTGGACAACATCTAGGAGAATTCCATGTTTGTTGACACTGTCAACCTGAATAGAAATTGAAGAAAGAATAAGAATCATTATCAATCGCAACTCTGCAAGAACAAGAGTCTAATGATCAGATGAAGCTTCTGGCTTTCCCATACAAAGTTGAACAAGAAAAAAGGACAATTAAATGGGCCAAACCCATAAGTTTTCTGACTACACTTTAACATGTTATACAGACTCCAAAGCAATTACCATAAGTTTACTAAAGCAATGTTGCAGAAAAACAAAACCTAGTTATCTAATCACAACCAAAACTCATTATTCACAAAACTCAAAAGGGTATGAAGCAAAACTCATTGGAGAAAGAAGGGATTATCAAGATCAATCAAAACTTAAAATGGAATGGCAAATGAACAAATGTATTGGTCATAAATTTCAATATACTTAAATTGGTAAATATTTACAGTAATGCATCCTTTATTTTCTTGAACCATATGTGACTTAATGAGTTTATCAAGCAAAGGTGGTGTTGATAAAAAAGCACGGCTTTAGTCAGGAAACCCAGGTACATAGACATTGTGCAAGCTAACACTTGAGGTTTTACATTTCTTAATGATTCATGTACTCTTGTGATGATTCATGTGGTGTACATTTCTATATCATGCAAAGCGCACTTGAAAATTCATATACCTCATTTCCTTGAGCTTTCTTTCTCGTCTCCTCTTGAACCTTTGCCTTGACAAGTTGACATGAGTCCATATACACATTCGAAACCCACCTCAGGGCACCCACATTGGAAAGCGGAACTCAGGCCAAGTGACTTTCATCTGGTTTTGATTTTTGATATATATCAAATTCAGAATTCAAACTTAATTCAAATTCAATAGATATAAAATCAAGAAAAGCATAGCATCAAGAAAAAAACAAATTTCAGATATAGAAGTCACTCACAGTCCTAAGCAAAAATAGAAAGAAAGGATATACACCAACGTAGCTCAAGGTGTTCAAGCCTTTAACAAAATTGGGTGAAGGAGGCAAAGATCCCAGAGGTGGGAGAGAAGCCTTTTCGAACACTGGATCTGAACGACTAGAAACATAAATAGATAGATTCACTCAATTGAAAATTGGGATTAAAACCCTAAAAACGTAAATAGAATAAAATTGACCACTTTGAAGAATTTCTTATTGAATTGTAGATGAAGGATGAGAATTTAGGGTGCGAATCTAACCTGCGTGGCTCGGGTTTGGCGCTCTAAGTTAGAACTTTAGGGTTTGGAGGTTGTCTTCGAGGTTCTGGGCCTTGTGCTCGGAGTAATTGAAAGCCATGTAGTTGCCGAGTGGGCGGTATAGATAGATTTTGGTGGTCTTCTTCTCGAAGATGGCAAGGAAGGAGGAGAACGGCATCGGCTCCATTAAGTGTGATCGAATTTGATCGGAAAATGAGGAGCATAAAAGATGAACAAGGACTGGGGTTGAAGGACAGACTAAGAAAGGGTGGCTTAGGTTTGGGTAAGGATTCTCAGATTTGAGAGAACGCCGAGATTTAGGTATCATTTCTACGCTTTCCTTCATGCATAGCTTGGATGTGCGTGAGCTTCGAGTTTTTGGTTGTTGGTGAGAGAATGGATTGAAACTTAAGAGTTGGTGTTTGCTGAGAGCGAGTGGGTATAGTCGAGGGTTTTGTGTTATGCCAAAAAAGAGTTTAAAAAAAGAAGAAGTCAAACACAGCTTACTCAGACAACACAATTAAGAAATTCTGTTGTTTGAATATCACCCCCATTGACTAGTCAGCTTGGATTTGGGGACTTTGAGAGGGAAAGTACTTCAACTTCTTGGAGGGAATTACTTAGGGTTTGATATGAAAAATCTCAATCTTTTACAACAACATTTAAGTGTTGTCTGAATCTGACCATATTTTGAAAATGAAACAAGTATGGTTTGTCAGTGAATTCAGACAACACATTTAATTTATCTGTTGTCTGAAAAACTCAGACAACAGAAAATCAGCTTTTTGTTGTCTGATGTCTGTTATCTGATGACATTTTTGGCATAGTGGTATATGCGCAACAAAGCCACGTCATTCACGCGGGCACCTAACACATAGGTTGGCTCAACAATCTTTTTACAGGTTGATGGATTTAGGCGCATGTCTGAGGTCTCTTCTTATTGTCAGTCTTGATTGAGTTTGTTCAGTCTTGGGTCATAATCGAGTTTGTTCGTCTTGGTTCAAGTCGCTTCGCTTTGCCTCTGTGTGATCAGTGAGGTCGAATTTGTCCTTACGTTTGTGGTTAGCATTGTTTAGCAAGCATTGCTAGATTGTAGAGGTATAAATTTTTGAATCCTATACCATGCTACCTTCTTTCTTAGTTAGGCACATCTTGTCCCATGATATCCAATAAGTTTTCTTAATTTCCTCTATATCCCCCAAAAAAACTGAGCACAAACCTGATGAAGATCATCACCTGATCCATTGGGAAACAAGTAACAATTCATTGTATAAAGAGGCATGGTTTGAGCAAACGCTTTTATGAGAATCTCTTTCCCCTGCGAAGCTCAAGATTTTGGACTTCCAATAATTGATCAGCTTGTTTGTCAACTTATCTTTTATGTATTAAAAGATTGCAGTCTTGGACTTACCAATGTGTAGGGGTAATCTCAGGTATTGTTCATGCTTCCGAACACAATTAACTTCCGGAATCAAGGCCAAATGTGTTTGCAAAAGAGGGTTCACATTGCAGCTGAAACCTACACTTCCTTTTTGATAATTTATCTTCTGACCAGAGGCTTTCTCATAGACGTTTAGAATGGCTCTGAATTGATAGCATTCCCCTGCTGTGGCACTACCAAGAAGGAAGCTATATATCGTCTACAATGAAGAGATGATGTAAAGTGGAAGCTCCCTGACACATTATTAAACCTTGTAGTAATTGATTATCAACCGCATTAGAAATCATTGCAGATAACCTTCTGAATAAACATTAAACAAATAGGGAGATCCCATGTCTATTGCCTTTTATCGGAGAGATATTCCCTGTAGGTTCACCATTGAACAAGATTGAATACATTACTGACGCAGGCAATGACAGGACCCGCCCCGGATTTCACCTTGAAATCCAAAGTGGCCCTGCGGGGCCCACCTTAGAAGAAATTCTACCAAAAATTTGCGGAACTTCCTCTAAAAGTGGACTATCCAAAAACCTGTAGAAAGACATTTACACTTCTAAAACAATCCACCCTTAATCTTCTGGAGCCACCCTGCTCCCTAAATCACAACATCTCCCATTTCACAAAACAATTCTGAACTTAAGAATATTAATCTCATGGCTTATCAGAGCAATCTAATGCACAAGCGTACAAGAAGATAGAATACAAGATAAAGGACCGATACTTTTATAATGCGGAAGCTATGACAGCTATGCCTTAACCCCATGTACACTCGACCTCAAGTTAAACTGGCCTGCAAACTGGGCATTTGAAACCGAAGGGCCCAGGGGAAAACATTTGAAAATCGTTAGAGTGAGTGGACGAAAAATAAGTAATTTCGAATGAACAAGTGAAACTTAACGCTTTCCCAAGTTATTCTCTAAAACCTCGCATGCAGTAAAAATCTTAGGAACACTCTTAATCATCATCTTTATTGAAATCTCAATTATGTAATCTCGATCATCTCGAATTCTCTTTAAAATCTCAAATCCCTAAAATACATAATGATATTTCAAACCTCTCGTTAAATTACTCATATCTCAAAATGGACGATGACTAAAAGGGATTGCCGATTAGTCATCTCATGCCACCTGGAGGGGACTGCCAACCAGTGACGCATCGGAGGGGTCTGCTGACCAGACGAGGAGGGGATGGTTAGAGGGGACTGCCGACTAACCATAGGTAGTTAGAGGGGACTGCAGACTAACTACCTCATGTCATCTGGAGGGGACTGCTGACCAGATGACGCATCGGAGGGGACTGCCGACCGAAATATTCTGGAGGGGACTGCCGACCAGACTATTACCTGGAGGGGACTGCCGACCGGGTAATGCATGCATGCGTTGACTAATTTACCTCCTCAGTGAACTGGAACCAATCTCTTTAAAATGAATTGCTTTCGGAAAGAAACCCGATATTAATTCAATAAATCCTCAATAATTCTTTGAAAGCATAACTTAAGAATATCTCGATAACTCAAAGCTCAATATCTCAATAAATCCTCGAAAGCATAAATCAAATACTCGGTAAATCAATAAATGCTTTTGGAAAGAAATCTCACAATATAACCTCAAAGCTGATAAATTCGGAGCTCATAACTCAAGAAATCTCGATAATTCAATCATGCTCAAATATTTGCTAAAACATCCGTACTCGTGTATCCTCATATAAATCGATATTCAAAATCAATAATTCTCATAATATTTTCTTAATCAATCACTTCCCGAAATCATTTCCCAACTCAATAATTTATAAATAACTATCTCGAAAATCTACTAAAAGCCCTCGGGAAGGAATTTGAATACTAACCTCGTAATTCATAAATAAAAATCAATAAACCAAATCTCATAAAACCATAAAACTCAATAATTCAAATTATAAATTAAATCTCAATTGAAAAATACTAATATACTGCATGCACAATTAATTTAAAATAAATGTCCACTCACAGTACTATTTAGGCGACCACGCTACCGGTTTCCTATGTCGAGCAGTAGCTCGGCACGTCGCCCTGTACACAATTATAATTCATGAATAACAATCCGAAAATTAAATACGATTCCCACATCAAATCCTCATAAATCAACATTTCTATTCCTTATTTGATTTAACCAAAACTTCATCATTAATACCAATTCTTTAATTCAAAGTTTCTAGGGCAGAATTGAGAGGAATCTGACGGTGGAATTCTCGTAAATCAATAACCAAACTATTGAACTTCGGAAATTCCGATCGATACCAAATCTCTTCCGATTCCCACCAAACTCATATCTATAAATTCGTAACAACAAGTACTATCCAACAGACCAAAACAACTCACCAGGAACGGCCGGACGCGCCCCCACGTGCCGCCACAGGCGGCTGCACTTGGGCCCCACGCGCCGCCGGTCAACCACCATATCTGGCTACCAAATTTCATCCACAACATCGTCTCATCATTCTAAACATCTTTCATAACTGTGGCCAAGCTCAATTTCAAGTTTAAGTAGTCGAAATTACCTCAAATTCGTGAGATCGTTCCCGCCGTCGATTCGTCGTAATCCGGCAAAATTGAGGTTACCCATTGGCATGGGTCGAACCACGAAGACGAGGACTCCATGCTATGGGTGGTGGAACGGCCGGAAATTTCTGGAAAATGCGTCGCTGGAGACCCGAAATGCCACTGCGGTCACCGCCTTGCTGCACCTCCTACGGCCCAAATCGCGCTACCAAAATACCACAGACGTGAAGAAGAGGAAGAGAGGGTTCCAAAGTCGCCGGCCTTGTCCAAATCCGTTGCCAGACGAGGGAGAAACCGTCGGCCAAAGCTGACGGGATCGGGGAGAGAGAAACGGAGAGGAGGGAGAGAGAGAGTGGTAGAACTGATCTACCACAGTAAAATTTTGAATATATACTAATTTATCATGAATAGTAACTTTACTTTTTCGCTTATAACTTTCGTATACGAATTCCGATTTTTACGTACAACATATGCACACGTTCGGTTTAACGTCCTTTACGACTTTCATGAAGAAAATTTTCTCAAATTTTGACCCGAACAAAAAGTCAACTTTTAGGGCCCCCTAAAAGGTCGAAACGGAGCCAAAAATAAAAAATAACTCTCGTTTACCGTCCGAAAGACCAGTAAAACAGTAACTTGGATCCGGGACGTAACAGGCAAGGCATAACTATTTTAACCCACTGAACATCAAAACCCAGTTTTAATAACATAGCTTGCAAGAAACTTCATTTAAGACAATCGTAAGCTTTGCTCATGTCAAGTTTGAGAGAGAAAAAACATTTCTTCTTGTTTTCGAAGCTTATACACAAATGAGCTGCCTCTGTAGCAATTATAGTATTATCAGAGATTAACTTACTCGAAACAAAAGCACTTTGCCGAAAAATATTGGTCAATTTTTTTTTTTTTTTTATAAAATAGCATTATATTGTAGGCTTACTTCTTGAGCTTTGGGCTTTTGGGTCATGCATGTACCAAGAGACCGATCCAGCTCAAAATTGAGAGCACGATAAATTATAAACGGCCCAAAGACTCCCAAGACGACGTCGTAAGACATATATACAGCGAAACCCTAGATATAAATACTCTCAACCTTTCCAACTCTCGGCTCAGTCACTCGCTGCCTCCAAAGCCCCTCCTTCTCAAACTCGCACAAGAAATCCAATCCAATCCAATGGTTCGTTCCGTCTCCGCATCCTTCCCCGAAATCTTGAATCTACTCATGTATCTGATACTAACCCTGGTTTGAATTTCAGGCTCCGAAGAAGGAAAAGGCACCGCCGCCGTCGTCGAAGCCGGCCAAGTCCGGCGGAGGGAAGCAGAAGAAGAAGAAATGGAGCAAAGGAAAGCAGAAGGAGAAGGTCAACAACATGGTGCTGTTTGACCAGGCCACCTACGATAAGCTGCTGTCTGAGGCCCCCAAGTTCAAGCTGATCACACCGTCCATTCTCTCCGATCGTCTCAGGATCAACGGCTCTCTGGCCAGGAGGGCAATCAAGGACTTGATGGCTAGGGGTTCCATCAGGATGGTCTCTTCTCACGCCAGCCAGCAGATCTACACTAGGGCAACCAACACCTAGGATGGTCTCTACTGCGTTGCTTTTCGTGTTTCGACTGTGTAGTATGAGGGTTCTAGTTCTAGCTTATCGGGTTTTGTTAACTGTTATTTTGTTCTGAGACTACTTAGAATCACTCTCAATTTGCTGTCATTACTTCTATATCATTATTTTCAGCTATATCTGTTTCTGATTGATTCATTTGTTTCTTGCCTTATGTTTGTTGAATTTATTTACTACTTGGATATGCCGAAATCTTTGCAAGTCTGTGTATGTCCCAGTGTACTCGCATGTTGTTGTTGCTGGTTATTGGGTGGAGACAAATTAGGCAGCTAAGCTGGTTGTTTTGACTGGTAAATAGAATTTGCTTTCTTTTAGATGTGTTGGTGATTGTTGTTAATCGATGAACCTTTAGGGCTTTTGGTTATGTTGTTGTTTAGGGTGTTCTGTTAATTTGTCAACTTTTCAGCTTTGGAATTTTGGCAGTGAGGTTTAGACTAATCTGGTTATGTGTCACCATTTGAATTTAGAAGGAAAAAATTGCTCCTTTTAAGTCTATTTTAAAGATTTGTGGTTTTTCTTGACAAAATATTTTTTTGTTGTCAAATACAAATCCATGTTTTGAAGTCTCACATTTAAACAGCCCTGTTGTCTACCTGAAGTTTTTAACGGGTATTGCTATGACAAACATCAGCAGAATTTCCTTTGTTTCTTAACAACATAGATCCCAATTTGTGGTATGCTCCCTTGCGTGCTGGTATTGTGTTGTGGTTTGGATATAGTCTAGTGTGATGCAATGTCATGTTTGTTGTAGCTTCTCGGCCAGATGTTTAATTGTTGAACATGGATTAAGTAGCCCTGTTGGATTGCTGGATTTGGTTGTCTATCTATTAGCTTTATTACTTGCTGTCTTACTCTTTATAAATTACTGGTTTGAGGATGAATGGCTCGAACAACCTATGGTTTTGTTCACCCTATTGACCCCTCCCTTTTGATTTTTGTGGTTCTAGCTGTTGTTTCTTGGCTCAAACTTGACAACTTTAATTCAAGCCATGCCATTGGGTTTGTGTGCATTCATGTTCACACATTGTATTAACAAATTCTGTTTATTTTCCACGTATTCTTTGAACAATTGGAGTTGCTATACAAAAAATTAGAGATAATATTGAAGTAGTACATTCCAACTTTTTGAAGTAAATTTGTGGAACAGAGATTATTTGTTTGGAATTGCTTGGAATCTGGAGTTGGCCATTCAAAACAGTAATTCAATATTGTGATGGGCTTTTGTGACACAATGGTGACACTTTGTTTCATGCACACTAAGTCATTCCAATTGGCGTTTCAATTCTGATAATCGACTGCTCTCCACCTTATAATGAATCGTGGGTGTTAGAACACTTCACTTTGTGCTTTTGAATTCATGCAGCAAGACCTCGTCAAAACTTCAACTCCATCCTCATAACAGGGAACAATGTGGTTAATTTACAGTTCTAAATGTTAAAAATGATCGCCGGAGGTCGATTTGAGGACTTACCGGCCTCAAGGTCCGGTTGAATTTCTTCACGACGCTGTAATGGTGAATATCTGCCGTTACCTCAAGTCAAAAGGTTACTTTTAAAACACGCCGTAGGGCAGTAGGGCTTGATGGGCTATAAATAACACCACTCTCGCGTGTGACGCATCCCAGATCTCACTCTCTTGAGTCTCACTCTCCTCCTACGTCTTATCTCAATCTCGCCAAATCTTCCGCTCAATCTCTCTGCGCCACATCTCCTCTGCCATGAACGTTCTAGGATTCAAAGAAAGGTGTGTACTTGTTGGCTTTCAATCAGTTTAATCTTTAGTTTCGTTCTTCTTGTTTTATGGATCTGGTTATTATTTTTAATTAGATGTTAAATCATGAAGGTTTTGAAATTTATGGAGTGGGTTTGTGATCGCCAAATCATCTTGATCCATTGCTGGAAAAAAGAAGTGTACTTAAGGGTGTAATAATCCGCAGGAGCCAAACTTGTTGAATGAAATGTGTTGGTTAGACTTGAACTAGTTTCACTTATATGAATTTGAGAAGTAATGTTCGCTATATAAGACAGATCTGTGCCTGATCGCAAAACAAGAGCTGCTTTCTTCAACTTTTTGTCCAATCTTTAAGCGCTTCATATCCTCGTTGATGATAGGAATGAGCAGTAAATCTCATATTGGAAAGGGTTTTTCATTATTCATGATTTCATGGCATGATTCCTGTCATCAACATGGATATAAAGTTCTGGGGTGGACATAAAATTCAAGACTGCAGCTCTTTTTCTATGGTCAATCACATCTCTCTCCAATATATTGGACAATTTTACTTGTTCAATTCATAGAATGGAAACAAAGTCAAGGTTGAATCACACATTTTTCTTTAGAGGTTGCTTGTGCGTATTATTATACTTGAAAGTATATAAAACAGTGTTCGGGGATCAAGTGCTGCATTACTTTCTTGGAGCTTTTTTAGATTCAGGTAATGCTTATAATTTGGTATTTTTTGTTTCTGAATTTGGTCCCTCCATTGATTGATTTTCGTTTCACTATATCGCACTTTGGTTTATATGACTATGAAGATTAATTGATACGTTCCATTCTTTTGTAAATTTCTGCATCGGATTTCCTTTAATCAAATATGTACCTTGTATATCTGATGTGAATTTAACATTTGGATCTGAGGTCTAATTTGATTCATCTTTTTTATTTGATTTTGATATACTTTGTTTTTCAATTGTGAGTTTGTAGCCTGATCAGTGACCTGTCACAGGTCAACTGTGTTTAAGACAGAAATTTGAAATTTCACTCCTGATAAGTGCTAGGTTCTCTTCTTGTGCAGGAGACGGTTTCTCACAGTGAGAAGCATGATCTGTAAATCATCTTCACCATTGCTGAAATATACTTGGTCGTAATAATGTGTAGTTAGTTCAACTAGTAGAAAACAAATGTATTGATTAAACTTGGTGAAAAACTTGAACTAGTCTCACTCATATGAATAAGTTATACTCTTGATTGTTCTCGAAAAACCAGAGCTGCTATTTTGAACTGTTTGTGGGCTAGTTGAAATCATTAAAGACGACACAGATCAAGCAATAGTTGTCAGCAATAGAGAGAATCCCAAGGCCATGCTTCTTGCAAGATTACAACATCAAGTGTTCGGTTAGACAAAGGCTTGATATTGCAAAGCGATTTCAATTTTATTTTTTTCTGTTTCTCAGTTAGTCATTTAATGACTTCAAGCGTTCATACAATCATCAAAGTCTTAAATATTTCTTATCTGAATGGCATTATTTATGGAACTGATTATCTGCGTAGCTCTGTGTGATAGATTTGAAATTTCTAAAGCAGAGCTTTTCTACAGGTAGTTTCTTCTTCTTTCCCTCCTTAGTGATCATGCAAGCGTTGCTTTTAGTACTTGAGCCACTGGACCAAATTTTCCTTTCATATAATCACAGAGCCTGGTTCAATAGTCAATACACACACCCAATCGGAAAAAACGTACTGAAAAATAAGGTACATTGTCTATTAGGTCCTTGGCCCCTTACGATCTATGTATATATGTTTTTTGATGGCTGTAACCTTAGGAAGGGAGGCTAGGCCATCACGCCTATAGTATGATTGAAATAGAAAACAAACAAAGTGATGCAACTCTTTCAACACACTCATTTATGAAGTTTCATATTTTACAAATAGCAGCTATCTTGTGGTGACTTGGTCTGTAACTGCATTATCAGTTGGCCTTCCAGTAAAGCAGCAAAACCTGCAGCCCGGTAAGATATATATCCACTGTTAGTACATGAAAGTGCTTTTAGTCCTCTAAGCTATGAGATATCCACTGTCACCATTAATAAAGCAAGGAGTATAGCCTTTTCTGGGAATAGGGAATAGAAAAGTAGTGAAGATAATCAAAGAAACTATTTCTGTCCAGAGGTATAGATTCAACCTAAAGTTTTAGAATGACAAGGATTATATTATAAGTTACATTGCATAACATTAAAATGGGAATGTATGAACTTTGGATAATTGTTACCTGAGGATCATCACACTTTTGACACTAAATAACCTCAATTCCGAATCACAACGGAGGGCACATGTTGGACTTTGTAAAAGTCCTCTTCTATGATCTTGAATAGGCATCCGCATATCTCCAATTCCTGAAGAGTTTTGACAGAACTTACTGCAGCAGGAATTGTCTTCAGTTTAATGCAATTTGAGATTTCCAATCGATAAAGACTCGGCATAGCTCCTTCCTCCATCATCCAGTCCTCAAAATGCTTCAAGCCACGAAGCAGTAGACTTCTGAGTTTAGGACCATTTTCTTCCCCATGAACATTTGCCATCCGCTCAGAATTCTCAAGTTAGGCATCTTCTCCAATATTGGGATTGGATCTTCCACAAGATCAGAACCCCATAAAGTTAACTTGGCAATGTTTGGAGGGAACTGAAGGTATTCTGGTAGCTTTTCTATTCGTCCTTCCACATGAAACTTCTGAAGAGCTGAACAGCTTGACAGCAGTTGCCTGACATCTACTACCTCATCGGGGAATGCAAGTGTGTCACTTTTAAAGGACATGGACTGAAGGCTTCTTAATGTGACATCATTTGGGGGACTGAAAATTTCTACTAAACTTTTGAAATGTGCTGGGTCATTGAGCACCAGTTTCCTCAGTTTAGTCAATTTCAGAAGATCTTTTACATCACATTTGTTTGCAGGGAAGTTCACTAGTGTCTGCAAGCGGTGAAGATTGGACAACTTCAGCTCATTAACCATGTCGCCACACCACTTGGGAAGATATAATGGGTCAGCCTCGTCATCTTCCATATCACATTTGGAATTTGTACTGTCGAATCTTGAATCGCTTCAATATGAATATGTTCATATTGTCAGGGCATGGTGCATATGTGTCCCTATCATATCAGAAGGTGGAACATGGATGATTGGATGATTGAATAAACATATAAAACAAATAATAGTAAAATAAAGGATGATAGGAAGACAATAAATCAAGGGAAAAATGCACAGTCAGTGTCTGAACACTCTGAGGACTGTCAAAATGATACCTAGACTTTCAAACTTATCAATGTGATACCTGGACTTATAATTTGTTGTCAACGTAGTATCTATGTCAACTTTCCATCACGGCTCCGTCAAGCTGATCACGTGTGACGAACGTGAGGCCTAAAAAGAGAAGTAAATGACTGATATGCCCTCAAATTACTTTTTTATGAATAAAATAATTAATTAAAATGAATAAAATAATTAATTCTTAAAAATGAATTTTATAATTAACAGAAAGAAATAAAGAAAGAATTAAAAAAGAAAATTTTCTCTCTCATTCATCATCAGCTACACATAATTGTTCTTCGCTGGGTTTCGTTTATGTTCACTAGCCTCCGAGAATTAGAAGCCGCTCTGCGAATTGCGAACAGTACTGGTGAACCTCTATTTGCTCAGAGATCTTCACACTCACTCAGCCCCTAAATTCTACCTGGATCTCTTACCCAAAACCTCACCTGATTCCGATTAACCGTCGTCTCTGCCGCCAGGGCCTTAGGGTTCTTTATTAGTCTACTTTGGTAGCCAACTAGCGATGAATCCAAATCCATACCAACCTACAGCACCTCCACCTCTCGGGCCTCGAATGCTGCCACCTAACCCTCCTAACCCTCCAATGATGCCACCAATGCTCCTATGGTGCCGCCTAACCCTCCAATGATGCCACCAATGCTCCTATGGTGCCACCCAACCCTCCGGTGACGAGCACTTTCTGGGAGATCACAATTGTGCGTGATCAGTTCAAGAACTTGCAGGACGCTCTTGGTGGGGTGAGGGGAAGGAGGGAGGAAGCGGAGGATGGAGGCGTACCAGCGGCGGAGGGAGGAGAGGCCTTGAAATCGTCGTCCAGCTTAAGAAGATGAACATGAATGGAGGATGAGGAATGGCCGTGCCAGCTTCTATACTCGAGCAAATGCACTGCTCAGAAAGAACTTAACTCTCCAGGTCTCTCTCTCTCTTCTTGTTTGGGTTCAAATTTGGTTTTTTATGAAATGAAAGAGCCTCAAGATTTCTGGGTTTGCTTGTTTTTGTGCTTTTCTTTCATTTTGGTACATAAAGATCGATTCTTTGTTGCTTTTTTTGTCAAGCTGTTACTTTTTTGGGTCCATTTCAGTTGCTAAATTATAGTGATACAAAGATTATGTATTGGTTTAATCACCCAATGTTAAGATTCGAGTTATGTAATTCTGTATGTTCTTTTATGCAGAAAAGGAATATGAAACAGAATGTTCGGCTTGTTTCAGTCCTGATTTTGCCATGTATAATGCTCATTCTCATCCAAATTTTGGTCAACCATGAACTGGACAAGCCTGAGAATAGGTGTGGCTGTGTTTGTGTTGATACTAATGGAGACAGTGAATGTGAGAAAGTTTGTGGATTGGAATACTCTACTGTGGACCAAGGGTTCACTTCTCTTCCAAAATGGGTCTGTCCAACTTAAGAAGATGAACATGAATGGGTTCAAGAACATGAACAATTGCTGGGAATTCTTTTGCTTTTTTTTTTTTTTTTGCTGGGTTTAAGAAGATGAACATGAAATTCCCAGGTTCAGATACTTATTGGATTGGGATTTTTTTTTTTTTAGAATGTATTTGATTGTGATCTTGATTAATAGAACTAAGAAAAAAAAAAAATCAACTTTTATTTTCAATATAATAATTTATTCAGTTTTTATTTTCAATTTTGAATTTATTCACTTTAATGTTTGATAGAGTGAAAAAGTCTTTTTTGCCCTCATTTTCAGCCTCACGTGCGTCACATGTGATCAAAATTGACGGAACCGTGACGGAAAGTTGACGTAGGTACTACGTTGACAACAAATTATAAGTCCAGGTATCACATTGATACGTTTGAAAGTTCAGGTATCATTTTGACAGTCCTCAGAGTGTTCAGACACTGACTGTGCATTTTTCCCATAAATCAATGAGTATCACAAACCTATTATCTCTGAAAGGAATGAATGAAGACAAATCACCTTAATTGCTAGATATTATTCTGCAACACAAGGACAAAAGTCAACCAAGCAGGGAATTTGGGAGCTAGCAGCCAAGTCGTTTGTGTTCAAAATACAAAGGAGGCCGTCCTTTTATATTGAATGGCTAGGGTTTCTCACTTCATTAATTTCCTAGTTGAGACCAGAAAATATGGAGGGAATCAAAATTCCTGCTATATATGGCGCCAATTTGTGTGATGATTAAAAATATCAATTGCTGAAATTTTGTGGGTATTATCTTACATAAGGAAAAATCAAGAAGTGATTCCATGAATATTTATGTTATGGGTTTTCATTACTATTTGAAATCCGTAATATATTTATTAAATTAAATCACGATGTTTTTGTGGAATCTCTACGACTTTGGAGTTCAACAAGCTAGCTCCGTTAAAGCAAAGCATTGCGACAAGCTAAAATGGAAAAGCCGTCAAAGTCAAGGCGACCAAAAAAAAAAAAGAAGTCAAATTCAAAACTTCAAGTCACACCTCCAACACGTGACAACATGTTTACGGCGCACCAAAGTGGTGTTATTTGAAGTCTTGTGTGTTAGAAGTTTAGCCAAGTTTAAAGAATGCATGGATGGGACTTCACTCTTTGATATCATTGATCCATACTTGAAGGGCAAAATAGCTCCAGACTGTTTGAGAAAATTTGTGGACATTGCCGAGAGATGTGTGTCGAACGGGAGCCTAACGACCAACAATGGGTGAAGTGGAGGTAGAACTTGAGGATGCATTGGAGCTGCAGGAAAAGTCGGATTCTAGCAAAAACTTGGAGACAAGCACCTCACTACACCAAAAAACTTATCAGACGACGGTAGAAAACCGTTGTAGAATATGGAGAGCTACTGTTGTAGAGTGAGCCGTTGTCTGATAAAAATTCAGACAACGGTGGAAAACAGTTGTCTGAGAAACATACAGACAACAGGTATGTGTTAAACCTGTTGTGTGATACTCGACAGATGGCTCGGCAGGTGGCTCAGCAGATAGCAGGCGCAGCTGCGCGGCAGATGCAGCGCTGCCTTCAGACAACAGTGCTAGTTTTGAAGCTGTTGTATGTTGAGCTTTTCAAACAACAGACTTTTATTCTGTGTGTTTGGACCCAAAATGAGCATTTTAGCCTGACAAGGCGCGTCTTGGAGAAATTGAGCAAATGTCAGTGGCTCAAGCTATATATTATCGACAAGTTCGAAATATATATATATATATTTAGAGGCTAAATAAAGCCTACTATGGAAGATTATGCGAGCTGCAAGAAAAGGAAATGATGGAAGCATGGAAGCATGAAAAGTCAACTTTAGCACATTTTCCTACTTCGGCTAGGAGAAACCGAGCTAAACAAGGAAGGAGGGGCGGCAGACTAACCAAACGAAATTCAAATGAGCTAAAACTTTCTAGATTAAATCTAGAAAGCCCAAGGATCATTTCTTATGAAGAGTGCCAGAGCTATTTTGAGTGGAAGGCCTTCAAACAATCAGTCCAATTTTCTGCAGAAGCAAAACTGGAAAACTGGACCTGTAAGAGGTCCAGCAGCGTTTCCGGCCCAACCACTATAGTGGAACAAAAGCTCTGAAATTTTACCAGGATGATCTACACTCATAGTGGAACATTTGTTATGAAGAAGTCACGGTCAAAATCTGAATTCTTGATGGAGATATAATTGAAGGAATAAAGGAGCCGAAAGTGCTTCCTTATCTCCAAAATTCATCATTCCTTATCTCCAATTATGCTTCCTTATCTCCTTATCTCCGAAATTCATCATTCCTTATCTCCAATTATGCTTCCTTATCTCCAAAACTCATCATTCCTTATCTCTACTATCATTTGTTTAAGAATAAACACTTTGGCATGGTAGCCTATAAATAGAGGTTACAATGAAACACTTCAACACACAATTCACAACAACAATCTCTAAGATTATCCAAGCCTTTCTAGAGCAACCCTCTCCTTCTCTTACCGGTAGTCACACTCCAGTCCTAGTCTCCTCACGAGCCGACTGTTAGTGCCACCAAACCTTCCAGCCAAGCTAAAGTCACGCTTTAGCAAGTTCTCCTCACTTCCTAGTAGTTCTCGCTCTGCTCGATCTACAACATCGAGTATCGATTGTGATTTTGAAGAAGCTCAGCAAAAGTCCTCGCCACGAGGCACAAAGAATCCCACGACGAGGTTGGTGCTCTCCTCGTCCACAATCGCTTGAAAGAAGTCAGGTCAAGGGACACCTCCGACGACCGCACCCGAACGGTGCTAGCACGCCCGCGCAAGAAAAGAGACTGTTGACCAGCTGCAGCAAAATTGGAGCCAAACACTGTGTGTTATCTGACTGATATTCAAACTTCAGTTCTTGAACTATATCTGTTGTCTGATTAACTTTGGGACAACATAATTGAATTTCTTTTGTTGTCTGATTAACTTTGAGACAACAGTGTTTAATTGCTTCTGTTGTGTGAGTGTAGATTAGAAGACAGTGATTTTGTAAAAACCAATGTGTGATATGAATGATTGTGGTGTGATTTGTCCCTATTTTTTTGCCATTCAGACAACGGACAGTTATCCTTGTATGTATCATGTTGTCTGATTATTTGAACATATCCTATTCCTGAATTAAATTGTGCATTTGATCCATTTACATACCAAATATAAACATTGCAAACCATCAAATATAAACATTGCAAAAAAACTAATCATTGAACCCAACATTTTAAACAAGAAAAGCATTCTAGTGCATGCCCATCTACTTGAGACATCAAAAGGCTGATACATATATATCTATAGGCCTCATCATTTAGCCTTTCGGCCCGTAGGGCCGAAGCCCGACCCGGCCCTTGCATTAGGGCGGACCAGCCCTACCCTTTCTCAAATAGGGTAGGGTAAGGGTCATGCAAATGAAGCCCGGCCCTACCCTACGGCCCGGCCCGACCCTAAAAGCCCTACCCGGCCCAACCCTAAAATTTATATATTATTTTTATTATTTTCTATTACATAGGCTTTGTTTAATTTCTTTAATTTTTATTTTCTTTGTTACACAACAATTAATATTGGGAGATTTAGAGAAATAGTTAATTGAATATAATTACCTTAACTAAATTAATAAATGTTATAAGTTAATTTCTATATATATATATGTGTGTGTGTGTGTGTCTTGTATTAAATATGATCAACAAAAAACAATAAGTCTTGTATTACCTATATAATCATTGAGCCACATTTTGAGGAATATATATATATATATATATATATATATATATATATATATATATATATATATATATATATATATATATAAAATAAGGCCCTTTTTGACCCTATTCGGAAGGTCGGCCCTACCCGGCCCTAGCGGATCGGGCTTTTCGAGCGGGTAAGGGTTAGCATATTTAAGCCCCGGCTCGACCCTAAGCCCTAAAATTTAGGGTAGGGCCGGCCCTAACCCGGCCCATGATGACCCCTATATATCTATTGTTCCAAAACATGCAACACATGGTGCATGACAATGTACCAGCAGCAGAGAAGCACAAAAAAGATGCTTTCCTTAGCGAAAATGGACCGGCAACATGCGTGCTACTTCATGGCTCATGCACATATGTGTTGACAACAAACTTCCCCCACTCATTTCGCACTTGATTAATATCCGCTTGGGTTGGCTGCTGCCTCTCCTCTCCCACTGAAATTGATTTAATATATATATCAAAGGGTTTACTTAATCATTTTGATGAATGAGGCATGAACATAATAACAAAGTTGTGAGAAATTGAGTCAAGTGACTATATTTATAGCTATGTTGATACCTTGGAAGGAAACAATGACATGTCTTTATCTTCAATGATATCTCTCATGTAGCGCATGATAAAGTACCCACACTCCTTGTTGCTAGGTTGAGGAGGAATGCCCTAAACACAAGCAAATGAATCAATAAGTTGGAAGTAAATATGAAATACTATTTTCTGAAAACTAGCAGTGGTGAAACTTACAGCCAAAATTTTCCAATGGATTGAACTCCGGCCTTGCCTATTCTTTGCAGCATTATACATATGCATATCACTACACCAAAACAACAATATGATAGATGATGTACCATACAGGAAAGGAGGCAACAAGTGTATTAAACAGGTTTCCTAAATTTGAGGCATATGTGATCAATATGTAAACGAGCGACTTACGTTTCCACGATAGACATACAGTCTCTGGTGGGTAAGTGTCTTTTTAACGGATCCACTTTGTTGCAGCAGATTCCAAAAGCAATTTTTTATGCTCAGGACCCACCAAAAATGGAACCTGTGCACGAAATAGTAACAGTTCCATGTTCAGAAACTAACTAACTGCCAGATTTTTGTACCTACCAGATTTTCATACCAAACTAACTAACTGCCAGATTTTTGTACCTGAACACGTTGCCAGATTTTTGTACCTGAACACATTGCCAGATTTTTGTACCTGAACATGAGAGGCGAAGGCATGCCACTGAGAATCATATGAATGGTTAAATAAAAGGGCTAAATACTATTTAGTACCCTGTGGTATGGGTCCAACATCAATTCAGTCCCTGGACTTTCAATTTCATCAAAAACACCCCCCACACTAGTATTTCTCGTCCAATAGGTCCCTCCGTCGGGATTCCATCAATTTCCGACGTTAAGCTGCTGACATGGCATTTCCAACTCAACAAAGTGGGGCCCACATGGAAGCCAATTTCCCAAACTGACCCTGGCTTCCAACACACACACACACTCTCTCTAACTCCAACCCGCTTCCCTTCAAGTCTGAGAAAATCCCACCAAAAATCTTCAACAAAGAATCAACCAAACAACGAAACAGAGCAAAAAATTCAAGAACGTACTCGAATCTTTATCTGGGTCTTTCTCTAAAACCCTAAAAGCTCCGAACCCAGAAAGAATTAGAGAGAGAGAGAGAAGAGAGAGAGAGAAAGAGAATCGACGCCGCCAAGCTTCGACAGCTCCGGCGGTTCTCCAGCTTTTTTCGGCCATCGTTTAACGTGCATGAAGTACGAAACATGATCATCTCGTGGAGTTCTACGTCTTTGTATATCTAGTTTCTAATTTTGATTAAGATTTGAACGGCTTGATATTTTGAGTGTATCATAGGGTTCACGGCGTCGATGCTGATGTTTCTGGGTCTCTTCTCGATGGTGTTTCCATCCTAGATAACGAACTGAGGATGGGTCGAGTTTCGATCGTCGATTAGGCTGAGTTGAAGAGCTTGGAATTGAGAAATTGGTTAGGCTGGTTTTGCTTGCTGTGTTCTTCGTCGGAGGCACAGACCTGCAAATTTGGGCTTTGGTTTGATATAGCTTGATCACGAGTTGAGTTCTCTATTAAAACTTTGAGAATCAGATTGTGTAGTCAATATCTGGAAATTGGTTGCCGTGTTTGTATGCTTACTGTGAAATCATGTTTTGAGGGAGGTGAATTGAGTTTGTGTGAATTAAGAAGGAATTTGGATTAGTTAGAGGCGAATAGGAAGGGAGCGAAAGAGGGAGTGGAAGAGGGTTGGAGTTAGAGAGAGAGAGAGAGAGAGAGAGAGAGAGTGTGTGTGTGTGTGTGTGTGTGTATGTATGTGTGTGGTGGTGGTGGTGGGAGAGAGAGAAGGTGGTTTGGGTCAAGGAGGTCTTGGGAGGGGGAGGAGAGGTGTTGGAAGCTAGGGTTAGTTTGGGAAATTGGCTTCCATGTGGGCCCCACTTTGCTGAGTTGAAAATGCCACGTCAGCAACTTAACGTCGGAAATTGACGGAATCCCGACGGAGGAACCTATTGGACGAGAAATACTAGTGTGGGGGTGTATTTGATGAAATTGAAAGTCGAGGGACTGAATTGATGTTGGACCCATACCACAGGGTACTAAATAGTATTTAGCCCTAAATAAAATTACCATGCATAGGACTCAGAAAAACTGACAGTTAACACAAAAGATCCCTATATAAATTAAAATCACTGAACTAGATACGGAGTCAACATTAGTAGTTTTGAACAGAAAATTCTGAACAAAGCATGTTACATGTATCCCATAAAAGCTAAGTCAACCAACAATATATTCTGACAAGGAAATTTACAGATCCGGTTCCTCTTTTACTAAGAAGAAACCCCATGCTATTAGTTATTTCAAAGTAGCAAATAGTAATGGCAGCACACACCTGATTTTGCTCAAAAAAGTTTGTTAGGACATTATGCTCCCCAAGCAGAACTTCACCTGCGATTGGCTTTTGTAAACCCATTATTAGTTTCAGCAAAGTACTCTTGCCACATCCATTTGGGCCAATAATGGCCAGTTTCTCTCCTCTTTCAATTGTGAGATTTGCTCTGCTAAACAGCACCTGGTAGACCACAGATATGGTTGCAATTAATACACACAATTTGCAGATGAATAGATCTTTTTAAGGTGAAAAAAAATGGCTTGTAGCACTTTTACTTGTGAACAAAATATGTAAACCCACCTTATCTCCAAATGGAGCAAATCTCCCACTTCTTCCCCATTCAGGAAACCTGATCCTGATCTGTTTCCTCTTGAACGGCCTTTCAACAAGATCCTCTTCCTGAAGTTTCTCCAGCTTCTGTTCTTGCAAAGAAAAAAATAAAAAAGTTAGATAAAGAATTGGAGGTGGCCAGTAAGATGATCTATGTAAATACCTGGTGAATAGATAATCAATCTTATTAATGCATACAGACTTGACCGAACGTCAGAGAGGTAAAGCAAAAATCATTTGTTTTAGTATTATCAATTAATGGGTATGGAAAAAAGAAAAAGAATTTAGCAGATGTAGTTTGTTAGCAACAATCTTAATGCAGTAGTACAAGAATGATTGAATGAAAGACTACATTTAATATAAGCAAGCCCGATTAGAGAGCACTCCAAGAAATGCTTTTGTTTTGAAAAGAATATTGTACCGGCCCTTTAGTTTTCACAACAGAGAGAAAAGAATGTGGAGTAAAGTAGCTTAGTTGTATTTTATTACCCTGAGAAAGTGAAACAACAAAACTCAATGCTAATCAAGTCTTTTGTGTGCTCAATTTTCTTCTGCTGCTTCTCCCAAGCAGCATTTTGACTTTCAATCCATGCTGCTTTTGCAATACAATACTCAGACTAATTTCCCTCATACGTCCTGGAGACACCCATATCGGTTTCCACTATTTTTGTACACAATTGATCAAGAAAAGCTCAGTCATGAGATATGATAACCATTGGCGCGCACATCTTGCTGATTGAGATAATCTTCGAGCCACTCGACAGTGTCAAGGTCAAGGTGATTTGTAGGCTCCTCCAACAATAGTAAATCAGGGTGCTGAAGATAAAGCCATTATACTCTGATCAACAGCTAAACCAATATACATTCTAAGATACATGTGCTCTGCACATTAGCATATCTTACAGGAATAGTGTTGAACATACAGTTGATAGCCACTTCCACACAATGATGATTAAATCTCACAGATTAAAAATAACAACAAGGTAGCCCAAATGCAATCATGATAACACTGCTATTTAGAGTAACCAGCTTCAGATTAAGCATGTATCGTATGGCTAACACTACACCAATTTTTCAATCAGACGACAGTTTTTCACTGTCGTCTGATTATAGAGTTTGCTATTGTCTATCTCAATGCCGTCTGATACATAATCAGACAATACCAAAAAACTGTCGTCTGATAAAGTTTACTACAACAGCGACTACTATATTGTCTGTTGTCTGAATACCACGAAGAACAACAGCAATAATACCAAAAAACTGTTGTCTGATAAAATTTACTACAACAGCGACTACTATATTGTCTGTTGTCTGAATACCACGAAGAACAACAGCAATTGGCAACTTAACTGTTGTGCAAAGTAATTTCAGTTGACAGACCCTAGAAGAATATGGACGTGTAAACAAAATTTAGAGAACATTGATTTGTAAAAAAACTGTTGTCTGAAGGAAGCTTGTACATCTGCAAAGTAATTGAATACTATTGACTGACTTTGAACAAGACAAGAGCAAAACTATTAAAGCCATTGTGTACCATTGCTTCATACTATTGCATCCTAAAATAAACTGTTGTCTGAGATTTTGTTGAACTACAGCTTTCTTGCTTCATGGATCCTTAAAGTCTCTTTTCAACCATATGGCCTCCCAAGATGCTGTACTAGTTGATCAATTCATACAATTGTAGCTTTTCAATTCTCTGTGGTCTTCGTTTTCATCAGACAACAGAACATATTATTATTTTTGTGTTATATCTTGTTAGACAACTGAATATGTTTAATAACTATTGTAGATAGACGATTCAGACAACAGATTTTTCTTTCTTTTTTCATCATGTTCATTTGTTAGACAATGGTTTGCTGTTGGTTTTGAATTGTCTGAGATATAAGAGAAGACATACATTCTGTACAATTGAACACATCCTTGATTCCAAAAGCCATTTCATTCATCAACAATATTCATCCCAACATTTACATAAGAATTAACATTGCCTAAGTGGCTATAACTGCATAAAGCCGGAAAACATAAACGCGTCCACATTGCATTAACCATGCCTATAACTAAAGCAAAAACTAAAACTAGCTAGCAGGAGGCTCATCAAAATACCAAAACAAAAATGCCTTCAACTGCGCATTAACCATGCCTAAACTTCTCCATATACAACAACAAAAGAAAAGAACAAGATTGAAGTCTCCAAAATAAGATAAAATTACTTGTAACTTAGAGTTTCCAGTCTTTGGTGTAGCTGCCAATGGACCTAGCAAAAACATGTTACCAAAACAGATGCTTATCAATTATTATCAATTGATTCAACTCCCATCCAAATTACCAAAACAGATGCTATTCAATTCCCATCCAAAACTACCAAATTTTATTATTCAAACTAGAGACAGTAACCAAAGTCCAAAACAAATTATCAATTGATTCATACTCAGTTCCAAATTACCAAAGGTCCAAAACAGATGCTATTCAATTCCAAAACAGCTTCATGCACCTATATGTTGCGCTGAATCTTGTTGCGCCAATTGCAATTACATCTTCAAATAAGTATATTCTGTTCATTAGCTCCCTGTGTAACAACCAACCATCAATACAGTAAGTATATCATGTGCATTGGTGAAACACCATAATTAAGTAATTGCTGAATGGAAACAAGACACAGCCCACAATTGACAATATAAACTAATAATTACCAAAGGCTCATCTCTCTACTATCTCTCTTATGTTCTCCACTTTCCCCTTTTTAATTACAACAAATAAAACATAACAAAAACCAAAGATGTCATAAGCAGACCCTAAGAATTATATCCAACATAAAGTGTCAATTGTGTGAAACGCTTGGGTACCTAAACTCATTCAACAAAGTTTCAAGATTACAATTGCCTCCCTGGTCATAAAGCACTATAATTCAAAATCTTCAAACAAAAATGTGAACTTCTTCATGGGATATTGAATAAAAGAACTAAATTAAAAGCTTGACCTGATTGCTTGACAACCTGAGCAGCTACTAGGTCTCCACTCATTTTGGGATCAATACTGGCATTGTAATACATGTTTAAGATAAAAACAACACCAATAAATCAAAAAGGTCAACTTGAGCTTTACCAATTACAGTAGAGGAACAGAGGTGGTTTCTTATATCTTGAGCTATATATACATAAAGAAACTAATAAGACCAGGGTATGAACTTCAACCACAAAGAGCCAATAGAAAAAATATATATATATACATATAAGAAAATAGACAAAATTAGAGTTACAATGAAAAGTACCATAGGACAAACCAAGATTCCCCAACCTGTGAAAGATTCTGCTATGGGTCGTCCAAGAGTACCAACTTTTCACAAGAACTTATATTGTTTATAGTTACCCATTCTAAATCAACTTGTTAGGAATAAAGATTCAGCTCAAAAAGCTTAATAATAGTATTGGTATAACACAGTGAGTCATATTCCAGAAGCAATGATCAATTATCAATATGAGCAATTGTAATGAAAGGAAGAGGCTCAAGGGTGAACTACCTATGCACCATCATCAAGAACGAAAACCATACCATAATCAAAGGGAGACATAGTACCACCATTTGTATTCAACTTCAGATCTGCAAATTGTTGTCAGATAAAACAAGTAATTAACTAAAAGCATCAATCATGGAACCATTACGAATGAAAAATCCATATCCAAGTACATGTAATAGTCTTATTAACCATATTTAATAAAGTTTCATTGAAGAGATACATCTTTTTTCAGTTTTGAGTCGTCAAAGATTGAAATACAAAGAAGAAAATGGATAGAGAGACAGAACCGATTTTGATGCAGGTGACGTGAAGGTCACACGCTTGAGAATGATGCCTCTGCCCAACCCACTCAACACCCATCTCTTGTCACCAAAATGGACGAGATTGCAAAAATTAGAAATGGCCCCAAATCTATTTCTGAACCAACAACCCAAAATTCAACAAAACAAAAATCCCAAACAAGAGAGTCCAAAAACTTCCTATTTTGAAACTCAATCGAAAAAAAGTAATTGAAATACCGTGAGGCAGACGCGGTGGCAGAGGTGGGGTAACAAGGGGCGGCGGAGGAGTTCGCAGCCGTCAAATTCATGAAGATCATGGTGGCGATTATTGTAAATCCGGTCAAGCGGACAGAGGGGGTCGAAGCAGAGATCCTGGTGGGTGGCTCAGCTGTTGTAGCGAGACATGCGGTTATAGAAAATCTCTGATGCGCTCGTCGTGCACACTCACAAAAATCCTTGCGCCTCTGAACGATTCTGATTCAGATGAATTTATAGTCTATTTGGATTTACGTAGAAAAAGTGAGGAAATGAAATAGAAGACGAAGAAGGTACGCCGTACTCGAATCTGGGAAAGAGATGAACGAAGAGAGTTGCTGGGATTTTCTGTTGAGAAAGAGAGAGAGAGTATTTTTTCTTTGTTTCGAGGCGATAAGTTTTACTTTGATATAATCACCACTCACAACTTCAATTTAAAATTTTAACTCCGCGCTCCTTTTATTTTTGGCTGCCCGCTCACAATTTCCGTGTATGGGTATCATTTAATGGCGTTTACATTCATTTAATAGCGTTTAAAAAATGTAAACGCTATTGAAATATTATAAACTTACGATTGATAGCATTTCCAGAAAAAACGCTAGCATTTCCAGAGCAGGGATGGACCTGAACGTCGGAGACCTCTCGGCGAAGCAGAGTTTGAATTTGTTGGTGTTGTGTTTGGTCGAAGCAGAGTGAAATGAGAGAAGAAAGAAACGGCAGAGAAGAGAGAGAGGCAATAAAGCGAGAAACTGAAACTGAAATGCGGAGAGTAGTGGAACCCCTAGGGTTACGTAAAAGTCAAAACGTCAAAACGACGTCAAAACGTAAAAGTTCGGTTTTTTCGTTCGGTTCAAAAATTGGCTTAATTGTATATATTAATAGGCATATAAGGATTATATGCGATCTAAAAATTTTGAAATGAAAATCGATCAATCTGAAAATTCTCATATTTTTATACAATAGTGATAGGTATTGTGTAAAGAAATTAGGCCGATCCGCCGTGAATAAGGCACCTAACGGAGCGGTCAACGCTTTGCACAAGCAAACTTCCCTAAGGGGAGCGGCACCATGCGCGGACAAACGTTGCGGAATTTTGACATCCGTAAGTAGACCCCCTACCCATGAGAGTGTGGGAGCTGAAAGATCGAAAAAAGTGAATTGCCAAGGACCGGTTAAGAGCATATTTGTTTTATGTTCTATTTAGGGTATTGAGTTGACCGGGTAGATCGACCTCCAACTGAATGCGGAAATTGCTGAAATTTCTACCACTAACATATATTCATATGAAAACAACATCCAGCGGTTTATTTTAAAAAATTCCATTTCGTCCCCCATTTTGCTCATGGAGGGTAACAAGTCTAGTAAACTAGTTATACTACATTACAAGACATAAGGATTATGTGCGATCCAAAAATTTTGAAATGAAAATCGATCAATCGGAAAATTATTATATGTTTATACAATAGTGATAGGTATTGTGTAAAGAAATTAGGCCGATCCGCCGTGAATAAGGCACCTAACGGAGCGGTCAACGCTTTGCACAAGCAAACTTCCCTAAGGGGAGCGGCACCATGCGCGGACAAACGTTCCGGAATTTTGACATCCATAAGTAGACCCCCTACCCATGAGAGTGTGGGAGCTGAAAGATCGAAAAAAGTGAATTGCCAAGGACCGGTTAAGAGCATATTTGTTTTATGTTCTATTTAGGGTATTGAGTTGACCGGGTAGATCGAGGTCCAAAAGAAGGAGGAAATTGCTGAAATTTCTACCACTAACATATATTCATATGCAAACAACATCTAGCGGTTCATTTTAAAAAATTCCATTTCGTCCCCCATTTTGCTCATGGAGGGTAACAAGCCTAGTAAACTAGTTATACTACATTACAAGACATAAGGATTATGTACGATCCAAAAATTTTGAAATGAAAATCGATCAATCGGAAAATTCTTATATGTTTATACAATAGTGATAGGTATTGTGTAAAGAAATTAGGCCGATCCGCCAACGCTTTGCACAAGCAAACTTCCCTAAGGGGAGCGGCACCATGCGCGGACAAACGTTCCGGAATTTTGACATCCATAAGTAGACCCCCTACCCATGAGAGTGTGGGAGCTGAAAGATCGAAAAAAGTGAATTGCCAAGGACCGGTTAAGAGCATATTTGTTTTATGTTCTATTTAGGGTATTGAGTTGACCGGGTAGATCGAGGTCCAAAAGAAGGAGGAAATTGCTGAAATTTCTACCACTAACATATATTCATATGCAAATAACATCCAGCGGTGCATTTTAAAAAATTCCATTTCGTCCCCCATTTTGCTCATTAAGAAATTAACATTACATTGGTAAAAAGGTTTCAACTCGACCAATTGATTATTTTTAGTTATGTTGATTACTTGATTTATTTCAAAATTGGTATTACATGAATATATTGTCCAATTTGAAATAATAGCTTTGTAATTATTACAGTTAATTAGTTAACAGTAATTATTGGTAAATATTAAAATACCCATAAGATTATATTAAAACGGCGGCGTTTTTGCCGAATTAACGGTTAATTCTTAAAAAAAAATTTATTTTTTTCTTCTCAAAATATGGCTAAATTTAAAAGACTCATTTCCTAATATGGCAGATTGAAATAATTTTCTACACTTCCATAGTTTTATACATATAACACATGTAATAGAAAATAACAAAAATAAAATATAAATTTTAGGGCCGGGTTAGGGCAGGGCCGGGCCTAGCCCTTACGGGCTCAATCGGGCCGGGCCGTAGGGTAGGGCCGGGCTTTATTTGTGTGACTCATACCCTACCCTAAATAAAAAAGGGTCGGGCCGGCCCACCCTAATGGAAGGGCCGGGCCGGGCGGGCTTAGCTCCCAAGGGCCATATGATGAGGCCTAGGGGAATCTAACTTCAGACAACAGCATTTAGGGTGCATTGTCTGAAGATAATGTGACAACAGATGAATAAAAACAGTTGTGTGAAACCAAATCAGACAATATCTTTTAGCAAGTATTGACTTAAAAGTTATTGCACAACAGACAATGAATAACAGTTGTGTGATTGAACAATCAGACAACATCAAAAATCAACCATTGTCTGAATAAACCTTGGACAACATTGAAATAATAACTGTTGTCTGAATTGATCCATTCAGACAACATCAAAAATCAACCATTGTCTGAATAAACCTTGGACAACATTGAAATAATAACTGTTGTCTGAATTGATCCATTCAGACAACATCTATTATATCAACCATTGTCTGAAAAGTAATTGCACAAGAGTCAAGTAATGACTGTCGTTAGATTCGAAAATTCAGACGACATATATTTTTTTGCTGTTGTCTGATTATTTCAGACGACAGTTAAAATGTTTGCTGTCGTCTGATATGTGTTGTCTGATTGAAAAATTGGTGTAGTGTAAAGAACCAAATATTACTTGAAATAGCATCTCCCTAATCAGAAACAAGCAAGCAATTTCCTTGTTAACCACTAATAACAATTCACCATGACAACTTTTCCGCAATAACACGCTACAGAAAACTACAATAACAAGCACAGAAAGCATGCCGAAAGTTGTTCATCTAGCCATCAAGCAAAACTCAAGCTATAACTCACATTCCAACAACTACATTTTTCATCTAAAACATAAACTATATACCTGAAGCAAAATCTTCCCAAGTGACATCCTCATACGCTGCAGCTTTGTCTTCTTCTGTATCTGAATAAGGCTCAACATACTGACCTACAAGTGACCATCCAATTTGTCCACCTTGTTTTGCCTAAGACAAACATTGGCCAAGAAAAATTAATTTCGTATCATAATTTTGATACTATACGTACCTTAGAAATTATGATACTATAAAGTCAGAAGGTGTCAACTTTGATACTAACATCAATTAAAATTTGACCAAAAAGCATCAAATTTTGAAAAGGAGAGCTAGTACATACTTGCGGATTTGTACGGTGGTGCAGGTCAATTGGGTGAGGCAGACGACAGAGCCCTTATGAACTGGTCCTCCTTCTTTTCCCAAACCCTAATCTTCTTTCACTACAAAAAAAAAATTGCAATGGCCACGGCCATTAGGCCACCATTTGCAGTAGAGTGCAAGCTTATCCCTTTGCAGTAGAGTGCAGGCTTATCCATTAGGCCACCTCGTGCTAACATGCTTAGTTATATCTAACTTAAACCAACTAGCAGGCAAAATTTCTTTCACAAAGGGAAAATAAAATGCAGATAACCGAATAAAAAAAATAGCCAATCAATCATCAGTGAAAACACGTACACCCAATTGTCAATATTGACAAATTCGTTTCTCAGATAGTAATCAATACAATATGACATTGTCATCAAGAAAAGCAAGTCAATATTCCACTAATATATGAACCCAATTGCTAAAAGAAAGAAACTTTCCATTATAGGCAATCACATAGATAATACAATTCTATAATCATTCATTCCATCAAATTCAAGCCTAAAGCAGTTGAAACCAAGAACCCAATCAACTTAATAACACAAATTCACACAAAAAGGAGAAGGAATTTAGCAATTGGAGAGAAGAAGGCTAGGCCAAGAAAACGTAAACAAGCTGAGCACAGAATCAAAAGCTTTTCAGTCTTAAGGGCTCGGAATAAAAACAAGCAATAAAGGGTTCAAGACCCAATTTTCGACCAAATTATCAACAAATGTAAACAAGCTTAGCACAGAAGCAAAAGATTTTAACTCTAGCAAGGAATCTATTTCGGGAAATAAATGGAAATTAGAGACACGGTCGTGACTAGCTAATAGCCAAATAACCTAATTAACCATATAAATCTATCAATCAAACACAAATTAATCGATTCCAAAGCCTTAATACCCACTTACCCAGAAGCCTCTACCCTATAATTGAATCAAAGCAACAAAAAAATATTAGAAGATTTCAGTCCAAATTGATGGAGAAAAAGATGTGGGTACCTCTTGAATCTGAGACGTAGAGAAGAGTGACTTTGAAGATGAACAAAAACCTCTTGATTACCTGAGCATTGGTTAGATTCGCAAATCACTGGTATCAGAGCTTGTAAAATAGCTCAGCAGGAGAATCCCCAATGGGGACAATGTCTGATTTAATAATAGAGAGACTGAATTCTCTATTAAAATCTTCTGATGAAAAATATCAAATCCTGCAGAAAGAATTATCTAGATGTCAAGATCATCTAGAAAAAATACCTGTTATAATCCACCAATTAGAAAAATTGGAAAACAAACTGGATTATCTCAAGGAACTTCCAAAAACGGAAGAAGAAAAGCTAACAAGTGTTAGTAGAAAAATCAATGAACAGCAAAAAACGCTGGATTCTATGAAAAATATACTGAAGGACAAGAAAGTACCTACAGTAAAAACAAAGAAGACTAATGGATTCAAACCATTAGAAAGGCCAGAAAAGAATCTTGTTCCAAACATGATTTTTCTCGAGCCATCTACTAGTCAAACTAGTATTCGGTATGAAAATCCGAAAGAAACTCGAGATGTCAAAATGATGAGCATCTTCGGGAAAAAGAAAAGAGTACAACTCCTAAATGCTGAAGAATTTGAATTCAACGAAATCGAGCAAGAGGTAAAAAACGCCTCAATTCCAAAGCTAGATTTTAAACAAATCTGCAAAAGGGGAACGTTTGATCTGATGGATAGCCATCATTTCAAATTACTGGAATTCATAACCCCTTCCACAACAGGAGAAACAGATCTCTTATTGATCACTCCTGAAGAAGTTGCCAGAGCAAGAACAAAAAAGTACCAATTTATGCACATTGGAGCAGTCCAAGTTGGCATAAAACTACTTGCTCGAGAAGGTATAAACTGTTCAGTTCTATGTGTCTTACAAGACAATAGACTAACAGATTTTCAAGCTAGTCTGTTGGGAACCCTTGAAGCATCCTTATGCAATCAAGTGGCATATTTCAACTGCTTCCCAAATTTCTCAACCAGCTTGAAAGATGCAGCTCACTGTCTCAGACTGAGAGTCAAGACAGATGGCATATCCATGAAAAATGATATGCAAGAACTCGCAATAGTATACAGAATATACTATAAACTGATGAGTACCACAGTAGAACCTAAGACAAGGATACACTATGCCAAAAACATTATCAGACGACAGATGGAAACTGTTGTGGGATATGGAGAGCCACCGTTGTAGACCGAGCCGCTGTCTGATGAAAATTCAGACAACGGTGGAACACAGTTGTCTGAGAAACACACAGACAACGTGTATGTGTTAAACGTGTTGTGTGATACTCGACAGATGACTCGACAGATGGCTCGGCAGATGCTATGCGCAGGACAGCTACAAGGACAGCTACCTTTTCAAATGAAACAAAAACTTCGATTTGAGTATCCTACAAGGACAGCTACAAGGTGCTCTTATTTCAATTAGCTTCAAACCTTGAAGTCCATACAGCATATTAACAGATCTAGCACATTCTTATAAGACTTTTTGTCAAACTCATCTAATACCATTTCTGAGGTTTGGCAGTCCTCAAGTTCACAGAAAGGAAGCAACCTTGTCTCTCAATCACTGGACAGAAGACTACCATTATCAACTTACAATGTCCAAAACTGTCCAAGCAAGACTCCAACCCTCGGTACATCACTACTGAGTATCTCTCGGATCTGATAATGCTTTCTTGTTCATTTCACACCTCTCACGTACAAGTATCTTCCCTTGGCTGTCACATTCTTATCATATTTGAGGATTCAAGCGGATCCATCACTAAGACACCATGAAGAATGTCAAACAGATGCTTCAAATAACTGTTGCATAGATTTCAAGTAATCACAATTTCTGGATATAAAGTCACAGTTTATAATCACCGATAGTTGGGCAAAAGATACAATCTGCTCATTTCCCAAATTTATTGGTCAACTAATTATCACTTCTTAAGACATTTCCACAATAATAACCAACTCATCACTTAATAACTTTGCATAAGCATAACACCACCCAAACTGTAGCTGAAACCATTCCAACAACAAACCAATATTACCATCAATTCAATAAACTGACCAAACCAATTACAGCAGTTTTAGGGTCACTGAACCCAAACTGATTCAACAGAACACATAGCCATTTACCTTCTTCTATCTCCAACTTGTAATCGATTTAGCCCTGCTACCTTCCACCACCATTAATCAATTTTTTTTTAAAATAACCAACTCAGGTTTACAGTCCACACCCAATATATTGATTGTTCGATAAAGATTTATAAACTTTATCATCAAATGAATCATATTTAGCAATGATCTTCGATCAAATTCACTCAAAGATTCAAACTTTTCAATCACCAAAAAGAGAGTTAGAGTAGAGTAGAGTGAGAGCTCACCAAAAACCCAGAAATCACAACAAAAACCCAGAAATCTATCACAACAAAAACTCCATCATTCAAACCCAGAACACACTCAGATTTCATATTATAAAAAATGCAATACCCAGATACAAAAACTGCAAGGAATCGAAGAAAACCCAAAGCAAAAGACAGATCCAATACCTTGAGAAATTGGGCGCGCAGAGAGAGAGAGTTCGGATTTGGGTGACGGAAATGAATGGGAGGCTGCTGTGCTCAGATTCAGCCTGAATCATTCAGGCTTCAGGGTTACGTTCCAGAGAGGAAAGGGTCGAAGTGGGTTTGTTTGGAAGTAAACGGGTTCCAATGGGTTCCAGTGGGTTTAGCACGCAAGGCCCGTTAATTTGCGGGCTTTTTGCGTGCGGGCTTTCTTAGCACGAATTTAATAAATGGGCGGGTTAGTGCGGGCTTTAACCGTGCGGGTTTCGGGCGGGTTTGCGGGTCACGGGCTCACATGCCAGGCCTAGCAGCTGCGGTGCTGCCTTCAGACAACAGAACTTGTTTAAGTCCGTTGTTTGTTAAGCTTTTCAGACAACGGAGCTCTAGTGTTTTCTGTTGTGTGAGAGTTAATTAGAAGACTTTATTTTTTCAAAAAACCATTGTCTGATGTATGAGAAATCTATTGTATGATCATTTAAACATCCATTTACCTAATGAACAATAGTGATCAAATGGAAATAAAATTTGATGCAAACCATCAAATGAACTAGCAGTACTTTAACCCATACTTTAAACTTCAAAATACATTGGATCCACCAAGATATATACATTCGTATTAGTCATTGTTCCACAAAGTCATGAATCAGTGACAATTTATTGTCTTACATTGCATCAGAGACAAAAACATAAGTTTGCTAGAAATGGATACAGTGATTATTAGACTATTTATGATTGCTTGCCCACTTCGCCCACTACTAATGCTTGCTCCTGCTGCCCCTCTTTTCTTTCTTCTACTTCTGCCACCACTGATGTAATATGCCTGCTCCTGCTGCTCTTCTCTTCTTTCTTCTACTTCTGCCACCACTGATGTAATGTTAGTTAACAAGCTGTACATACCTCCAATAATATGGAGTATTTACTACGTCACCAAGCATAAGTAACACCCACTTTGGGACATCCACAAGACATGGCATGGCCCAACCGAGACATACATAGTGTAGCCCTATGTTCAGGCTACGCGGCGGTATCCGGAAGTCGCAAATCCGCCACCGGGAAGCCACCTTCCCGCCCTTGCCAAGATGCCTCCATAACATAGCTTTCTGCATGTTAAATAGACTAGAATAGTAACTTTGCTTGTCCCACATCGAAGAACAAGTAAAAGAGAAGCATTCATTCATCTATAAAAGGAATGCCTCCTCCCACAACTCAACACATTCCACATTCATCCATCCCATTACATACTTTGTAATCTTGTTAGGCCGCAAGGCTCGACACACTAGTATAAGCTTTCAAGTGGACGTAGTCTCCCGCTCATGCGGAGGCGAACCACTATACATCTTGTGTCAAATCTCTCTCTCTCTGTCTCTCTTTCTTTATTTATAGCTAACTAGAGATCCCCACGGATCACTAACGTTAACATTGGCGCCGTCTGTGGGAAGCCAACAATTGGCTTCGTCACCTTCCATGAGCTAAGTCTGCCTAGCGGAACTCAAAGAAACTCTTCCCTCCCTTCTTTGAGCAAGTTCAAACTCATTGGTTCCCAGTGAGTTCATGTTTAAATTTGTGTTTCTTGGCGGCAACTTTTGCCAAAGCATGATCAAACATCACTCCAGCGGTACAACTAGAGCAGAGGTGTGCAGAAATTTGCACCTTGCGGGCTGGTCAACACGTGGTCAACGCCCAGCGGAGTTAGTCAACGCCCATGGAGTGGTCAAAACTTGCAGAAACTACTCAGAACACCAACATGTGGGGCGGTCAATGCTTGGTCAACGCCCGACGGGGTTGGTCAACGCCCAACCCATGAAAGTCAACGCTGGCACCACCAAAAAAAAAAAAAAAAAAAAATCTGGGCGGCCAAATTTTCTCTGGACACCCAGAAATCTTCTCTGGGCACCCATCCAGTTTTCAAATTTCCCGCCAGACTTTGATCCGCCAGCTGCAACTTCGCCGCCCGACCCCCAGTCGCTCCGATCAGCTGCAACTTCCATCTCCGCCGGACTTCTCCGCTGGACGAGTCCGCTCCCCCACACTTCACTGCCCAGTGCTCCAAGTTGACTGCTCGGCCCAGCCGGCACGAGTCCCCGCCGGACTGCGATCTTCCGCCGGACTGAGATCCTCCGCCGAGCTTCGTCAGCAGACTCGAGGTGCCAGGTCTCCCTCGAACTCCTCCGCCCGGTGCTCCACCGCTCCGCCGGGAATAGCTCCGCCCAACCTCATCCGCCGAACCCAGTTCCCCGCTGAGCTCCGTGGTCTCCGCCAGACAACAACCACCGTTGCGAATCCGCCAGCGTTGGTCGCCGGCACGAGCTCCGCCCCACTGTCGGACCGCTAACGTCACTGCGGCCTCCGCCCACTGCTGCAGTTTCCCAAACCTCCGCCGCCCAACCTTTGCTCCGGACCGCACGCAACCACCGCCAGGCTCCATCCGCTGAGGTACCACCGCTGAGGAATCACCGCCCACCTCCTCCGCCCACTGCAGGTCGGGGACTGCACTGCTGTTACCTTCCTCCGCCGGACTTAGTTTCCTCCGCCGGACTTATCAACTTGGACAAGCTTCCTCCGCCAACAATGGCAGCGGTCTTCTTTCTCCATTGATCCCATGCCGCTTGCAGCAGCGAGGCCAACAAGATAAGTCTTTAAGGTCTTCTGTTATGTGGTATGCACGACACATGTCTACCACTTGCTCATGCTCAGCGTAAAAGTCAACAGAGACACAGCTAACCTGCTATGTCATGTGTATTCTTGTCTGCTATGCACACATGTGGCACCAGTATGATCATTCATTACACTGAGAGCACACCCTTTATACATTGTTAATTGGTTGTGATGCATGGTATTACATATTATATCCATATCTATGTGTATGTCGGCGGTTACTTGTCCATGCATAAATGACAAGCCCATTGAAACGCACAGCAAATATCTATTGTTGTTATTAATTACTTCTTCAAAGGCTCAATTGTAAGTAGTCCATGGCTTTGTCTTCAAACGCACTACTTGCACACTCTGCTTTGTTGGTACACAAGCACATTAATTGTTTATTAGTATTGCTTTTCCGTACACATGTACTAATCACCTCTTTTGTTTCGAGGAAATTCAACTATTTCCATCAAGCATTCAAACTGCAACTACGAGTTGACGGATATTGTCGGCGTATTTTTTCCGCCACAAGCGATGGACCGCCACCCTCCGTCAAACTTCGCTAGCCCCCTAATTGGCACAAGATAAGTAGCTTCATCTTATCTCTTACGCTCTTGCAATTTGAGCTACCGCCGATGCCATGACTATACATGTCTCTATAACCCTTAAGCATGCCTACACAATGTTATTAGCAACTTTACTACAAGTACATGCTATACACATATGCCATGCTACTACTTATTTGCAACTCAATTAAATAAATATGTGACATTCATCTACAAGCTTGTGCCACTTACGACTTAGTTAAAACATGCTCGGATAAACGACTTGCTCGGGTTACGACTTGCTTGGGTATCGAGTACGGCCACGACTTGCGCTTGGGCCACGACTTGCGCTTGGGCCACGCCTCGCATGCTCGCACAGCGCCTACACACTCAACTACACCCAACTTGCTCGGACAACCCAACTTGCTCGGTCATGTCCAACATGTTTTACTTAAGCCTCAAGTTCACAAACGCTTCGTTCTATGTCACGGGGACTACTCCCACAAAATTACTATGGACACCCATTACACTTGCCACTATCTATTGTGCGTATTAATGGCCATAAGATCCACATATACAACTACCAATATTTTACATGTTCATACACATTAATAGAATATTGAATTCTTCTGCCATTTGTTGCCCGCTACAAATCGAATTCTTTTCGCATTCCATTAATACGAACGGTAACCAATACAACAAGCATTCTACATATGCGTGTTTTTTGTCTCATTGTGCAGGATTAAACGAGTCCCTTCTTGCTTACGGAGTTCGGGGACTTGTAGGGGCTCCGTATCGCCCGGTTACTTATGCTTGATGACTTCATGATTTGAACTCCCCAACCAAGAAGCTCCTCTTACTTGGGGACTTCGGGGACTTGTACATACCTCCAATAATATGGAGTATTTACTACGTCACCAAGCATAAGTAACACCCACTTTGGGACATCCACAAGACATGGCATGGCCCAACCAAGACATACATCGTGTAGCCCTATGTTCAGGCTACGCGGCGGTATCCGGAAGTCACAAATCCGCCACCGGGAAGCCACCTTCCCGCCCTTGCCAAGATGCCTCCATAACATAGCTTTCTGCATGTTAAATAGACTAGAATAGTAACTTTGCTTGTCCCACATCGAAGAACAAGTAAAAGAGAAGCATTCATTCATCTATAAAAGGAATGCCTCCTCCCACAACTCAACACATTCCACATTCATCCATCCCATTACATACTTTGTAATCTTGTTAGGCCGCAAGGCTCGACACACTAGTATAAGCTTTCAAGTGGACGTAGTCTCCCGCTCATGCGGAGGCGAACCACTATACATCTTGTGTCAAATCTCTCTCTCTCTGTCTCTCTTTCTTTATTTATAGCTAACTAGAGATCCCCACGGATCACTAACGTTAACACAAGCCAAGGGAAGGAAACCTTTAAAAAATTGACTTGAGAGAATAAATTAACTTCTCTGCAATTGAATAATCTACAACCACAAACAAAAAACAACAACTTATTTCAAGAGGCAGCATGCAATATTCCCACATCAAAAGCCACACTACACATGAGTTGCTACACGCAAGAAGTTGCAGAAAAAGAAAAAAGAAAAAGACTTGCATCTACATCTCTTAATGCAAACCCCACTTTGGAAGGCAGGTGATCTTTCAAAACACAAACTGTGGGAGAATCAGTTCAGTAGCTTTAACATTTGAATATTCACATTGTTGCACAATATTCCTGAAACAATAATTTAAAGAGGCTAAGAGTACATGACTACAATATTTGCAAAATAGTATGAAAGAAATTACAAGCTAATACCCAATGTAGAATATATTAGACTTCAAACTCTGAACAGACATATCAAGAAGGACGCAAGTACGCAACCAAACTCAGGAAATTTAAAAAGAGAAGTGAATCTCACGTGAACTAGAAGAGGAATAAAAATTTATGTAAAATTCAGTTAGAAACTTGTTAACTAGAATAAGTTACGTAAACTGGGTTACATATAGCATCCAAAGTTTCCCATATGCTAGTAATAAGTCAGTAAAAAGAGGGGTAAAAAGTTCATCATGCTTAACCTGAAATGACAGAAATGCAAGGTCTTAAATTCATTTGGGTAAAAACTACTCTTCACATGATGATAAACATCTATATTTCAAACATAACTTTATGTGTATTAATAGTAACCTCTGCAAATGTTCCACCAGCATGACTTCAAGAAGATCAACACATGCCATGCAGTCCTCGATCAGCCAACAATTATGAAAACAGGGAACAGAAATTAAAACCAAGAGCAAAGCCAATAATTGTCAAAACCAAGCAGTTGAATAACATCCTAAAATCCAGGTTATGAGACAACATTACCACTCCAGTTTCATGATTGACACAAGTCATCTTGATGCGTGTATGAAATTGTACACTTGGTGGCTTCTCTGGATAATCTTTGTCATAGAACAGTTTTAGTTGATATATGCGCCCTTCATGAACAGTCTGAAACAAATTCAATGAGCAAACCATGAGCATTTTCCGTTCGAGATATATCAACTTCCTCAAAACAATGCAGAATTAATTGCAAGCAACAACTCTCGCAGTGAGAAACTCCAAAATGAAAATATTATAAAAAGTGCATTCACTTCAAGCAAGCTGTGATAAAATGCAATATCAAACGAAACTGGACTACATAACCACCTCAAAATATGCACCACAAAAAGAGAATCGACAGAAAATTTGGCACATTACTGCAATGTCAGTAAATTAAAGTTCCAGAGAAATGAAAGATCCATGCTTTGTTCACCCACCACAGTAACAGGAATTGGACGAGCACAAACAAAGTCCAACAAAATCCAAAGATACTTACATCGGAGTAGCATTTTCTATATTTATTCATGCCAAGGAGAAGATCAGGGAGCCAAAATTGGTTTCTTTTATAGTAATACCATAAAGAAGATTTTGGGCCTTGAAGTTAGACCAACATCAGTTATGTGTAAGGTGTACTTAACTAGAGCCAAGGAAAAAAGAAACTAAACAATACCTAATTTGGATTAAATGTGGAGTAAAGGTCGAGCACCAACTTGAAGACAAAAAAAGGTTCAAAACATACAATCCCCCTACAGTGGCAGAGTAAGATTAAGATCTGCTGTGGCGCACTCTGTACCGCTCAATATACTTGCTTAAAACGTTGCTTAAGTTTAAGGCAGGATCTCAACCTGTTCTGGTGGTTTTATGCCCGTATATCTAAGAATATCATGCCATGGTGAAAAATTGCATGCCAAAATCCTATGTCATTGTAAACTTAGAATATCTACTGAAACTATGACACCCGAAAGTGCAGGCCAAGGATTTGATTGAATATATCCTGGAAAGGAAATCGACCACTGGAAATTAAGAAGTAATGGTTGTTTTGAAATACGAAAACACTTCATACGAGCAATTTACTCACTACCCAACACCAAATTTCATTCAACGAACCCTAATGTGAAGACTTTAGCAAGCAAAACTTAATCAAAACGAAGCTTACATTCTAAACTTCTTGACAGAGCCTTTGGGAGCGTGGCTTACATCCTCGAATTCTGCTCCACCACAATCTCCATCTTCCCATACTTCTGCTTCTAACATATCGGGGGCGGAGCTGAGAACATCTCCACCACAATACTCCATCTTCCCAAAAGTGAAGAACCCGAAACCTTCCAGTTGATCAAAACTCTGAAATAAAAAGTGAAGAACCCGAAATCAAAAGTGTCATTTGTGATTTGTGAAGAACCCGAAATCCTCCGGTTAATCAAAACCAGAAATCAAAAGTGAAGAATCAGAAATCAAGACCGTGATTTGTGATTTGTGAAATCGAAACTCGTGCATAGTGAGGACGAGAAGACGATAAACCAGAAACCCCCAAATTTTAGGGCTTACCAGATTCGAAGACAAATCTCAGATTTAGGGCTTCAGATTGGTACCAGAGAGTTGGGGTTCAAGGCTTGAGGGCTTCGGAGGCAGTGGATTTAAGGTCGAGGGCTTTGGAGGCGGAGGATTTAGGGTCGAGGGCTTCAGTGTCGGAGAGAGTTGGGGTCGGGCTGGTAGTCGCAGTGGAGTTTTGGAAAGAAAGAGTCGGGGTCTGAGTCTGACCGTGAAGTTTTGGAGTCAGTGTGTCTAGGGCTGGTAGTTGTGAAGTGAATGATTTTGTAGGCTTTTTTTTTTTTTTTTTTCCAAGTTGGTCGGAATGTGTAGTGGTCCAGGACACATGGCTAGATAAGCCATTAGTTGATGGATGCACGTACGAGGCATCAGACCATGGTTTTTCACTTATGTGTTGTTTGAATGCAACTTTTAAATTTTCAATTTGCCTCCTCTTGTTGCCTGGATGGGAGGGAAATGGGAGAATGGAGGGAAATATTTTGCAACTTACTCTCATACAACAGATACAACTATACTGTTGTACAAGGTCAGTTCAAATTTCGACCCAAATTTGAGCAAGGTGAGGGGAAATTTTTTTTTACATTCAGACAACAGAAAAATCCTTAAAACTGTTGTACAATAATCTTGGACCCAAAAAAATTGATGTACGATCTCCTTATACAACGCCAATCTCATTAAACCTGTTGTGTGAAGCAGTTTCAGTGATCACACAACGGAAATTTTTTTTTCGTTGTCTAAAAAGTGTAGTGTGATGCAGTTTTTGGCATAGTGATATGCAATATCCCAGGTCTTACTACTGGATTCCTCACCAGTCAGAAGAACCATTCTCAACAGATTCACAAGGTTACTTGGAATGAAGTAACTTTTCCTATTGAATGGAAATTATCTGGTCCGAAGCTACCGACAGAAAGTGCAAAAGCTAAAATTTATGAAAGTAGAAAGACTGGAGAAATCAGTCTAAATTTTGACAATCACAGGAAAAGTGATGTCTGTCCTGAGAACATCAGGATAAATAAAAATCTTCTCAGAAGAAGCTACAACACTAGAGAAGCTAGTGTTAGTGGTACAAAAAACTCTGAAGAACCATCAGAGTCGATCACTGAAGAAGAATTAGAAGCTGATCTGAACAGACCAGTTAATATGCTTAGAGCACAAAAGCTCTATGATCTCTATAAAGAAGCAGAATTCTGCGAACATCCTGAATGATTAGAAAAACTAATCGAAGAAATGAAAGATTTCAATCCAGGAAAGGAAAGAAAACTCCTTCCCTATCAGGATATTGAAATGGAAGAAGGAGAAAGCTCCAAAACTTTCATAATTAGAGAAAATGGAAAGCTAAAACTTCCCATACAGAAAGCCCCTACGGGCAGAAATGGAGAAAGATATTCTCAAAGGTTTGTCCCAGAGGACAAGATACCCAGAGTACCAATTTCCAATTATGGTATCTGGCTAGATCTAGACAAAGCTCTAGACAAGAGAAAAACTCTTGACCAATGGGTAGACAGCCTGATGATGGCCTCTGCTCTTACCCTTGGAAAATTTGAAGCTCCTGATCTTCAGATGTACTTTGAAACTACTCTCACCGGAGTAGCAAAAAAGTATTACTTCTCTTTTAAAGAGACAGCCAGAGGAAAAGAATGGCTGGAAGAAATCAAAACTTCGAAATCTCCGTATGATTTTGCAGTACCCCTGTACGATCAGTTCTGTGGAGATCTCTCAAATTTGAGTGAAAAGGCTAAAGAAACGGCCAAATCAAATATCTATGCACTCAAAATCTGTGACATGAGATATTTTGAAGAATACTTGAATGAATTTCAAGAATATTACTGTACGATTGGGGAACTAGAGAATACTGATCTAGTCAACCTGTTGCACAGGAAACTCCCTGAACCATGGAGAACAGCTGTGAGAGAAAGCATAGCTGAAAAACCAATTGAAAGATTTTCGGTTGGAGGAATTGCCGACAGAATCCGGCAATTACTAAAAGAACAATGCAAAGCCAATCTTAGAGCTAAGATGGCCAAGAAACGACTCAAAGGAGTTGAAAATTTCTGTTATGGAATACTGGATATGTTAACCAACTGGGGATGTCATAAATCCAAGTTCCACATAAAAAAGAAAGAAAAATATTACCCCAAAAGATTTGAAAAGGGTAATAAGAAAAATGATTGGAAATTCAAGAAAAGTTCCAACCTCAAGAAACAACAGGATGAAGATCCTAAAAAGAAATTCTTCAAGAAAAAGAAGAATACTCATTAGCATAAACAACCAAGCAAGAAAGCTTGCAGATGTTGGTTATGTAAAGCTGAAGGGCACTATGCCAATGAATGCCCGGAAAAGGGTAAAAGATCTACTAAAGCTCTCTTTGAATTATGGTATCTGGCTAGATCTAGACAAAGCTCTAGACAAGAGAAAAACTCTTGACCAATGGGTAGACAGCCTGATGATGGCCTCTGCTCTTACCCTTGGAAAATTTGAAGCTCCTGATCTTCAGATGTACTTTGAAACTACTCTCACCGGAGTAGCAAAAAAGTATTACTTCTCTTTTAAAGAGACAGCCAGAGGAAAAGAATGGCTGGAAGAAATCAAAACTTCGAAATCTCCGTATGATTTTGCAGTACCCCTGTACGATCAGTTCTGTGGAGATCTCTCAAATTTGAGTGAAAAGGCTAAAGAAACGGCCAAATCAAATATCTATGCACTCAAAATCTGTGACATGAGATATTTTGAAGAATACTTGAATGAATTTCAAGAATATTACTGTACGATTGGGGAACTAGAGAATACTGATCTAGTCAACCTGTTGCACAGGAAACTCCCTGAACCATGGAGAACAGCTGTGAGAGAAAGCATAGCTGAAAAACCAATTGAAAGATTTTCGGTTGGAGGAATTGCCGACAGAATCCGGCAATTACTAAAAGAACAATGCAAAGCCAATCTTAGAGCTAAGATGGCCAAGAAACGACTCAAAGGAGTTGAAAATTTCTGTTATGGAATACTGGATATGTTAACCAACTGGGGATGTCATAAATCCAAGTTCCACATAAAAAAGAAAGAAAAATATTACCCCAAAAGATTTGAAAAGGGTAATAAGAAAAATGATTGGAAATTCAAGAAAAGTTCCAACCTCAAGAAACAACAGGATGAAGATCCTAAAAAGAAATTCTTCAAGAAAAAGAAGAATACTCATTAGCATAAACAACCAAGCAAGAAAGCTTGCAGATGTTGGTTATGTAAAGCTGAAGGGCACTATGCCAATGAATGCCCGGAAAAGGGTAAAAGATCTACTAAAGCTCTCTTTGAATTATGGTATCTGGCTAGATCTAGACAAAGCTCTAGACAAGAGAAAAACTCTTGACCAATGGGTAGACAGCCTGATGATGGCCTCTGCTCTTACCCTTGGAAAATTTGAAGCTCCTGATCTTCAGATGTACTTTGAAACTACTCTCACCGGAGTAGCAAAAAAGTATTACTTCTCTTTTAAAGAGACAGCCAGAGGAAAAGAATGGCTGGAAGAAATCAAAACTTCGAAATCTCCGTATGATTTTGCAGTACCCCTGTACGATCAGTTCTGTGGAGATCTCTCAAATTTGAGTGAAAAGGCTAAAGAAACGGCCAAATCAAATATCTATGCACTCAAAATCTGTGACATGAGATATTTTGAAGAATACTTGAATGAATTTCAAGAATATTACTGTACGATTGGGGAACTAGAGAATACTGATCTAGTCAACCTGTTGCACAGGAAACTCCCTGAACCATGGAGAACAGCTGTGAGAGAAAGCATAGCTGAAAAACCAATTGAAAGATTTTCGGTTGGAGGAATTGCCGACAGAATCCGGCAATTACTAAAAGAACAATGCAAAGCCAATCTTAGAGCTAAGATGGCCAAGAAACGACTCAAAGGAGTTGAAAATTTCTGTTATGGAATACTGGATATGTTAACCAACTGGGGATGTCATAAATCCAAGTTCCACATAAAAAAGAAAGAAAAATATTACCCCAAAAGATTTGAAAAGGGTAATAAGAAAAATGATTGGAAATTCAAGAAAAGTTCCAACCTCAAGAAACAACAGGATGAAGATCCTAAAAAGAAATTCTTCAAGAAAAAGAAGAATACTCATTAGCATAAACAACCAAGCAAGAAAGCTTGCAGATGTTGGTTATGTAAAGCTGAAGGGCACTATGCCAATGAATGCCCGGAAAAGGGTAAAAGATCTACTAAAGCTCTCTTTGAATTATGGTATCTGGCTAGATCTAGACAAAGCTCTAGACAAGAGAAAAACTCTTGACCAATGGGTAGACAGCCTGATGATGGCCTCTGCTCTTACCCTTGGAAAATTTGAAGCTCCTGATCTTCAGATGTACTTTGAAACTACTCTCACCGGAGTAGCAAAAAAGTATTACTTCTCTTTTAAAGAGACAGCCAGAGGAAAAGAATGGCTGGAAGAAATCAAAACTTCGAAATCTCCGTATGATTTTGCAGTACCCCTGTACGATCAGTTCTGTGGAGATCTCTCAAATTTGAGTGAAAAGGCTAAAGAAACGGCCAAATCAAATATCTATGCACTCAAAATCTGTGACATGAGATATTTTGAAGAATACTTGAATGAATTTCAAGAATATTACTGTACGATTGGGGAACTAGAGAATACTGATCTAGTCAACCTGTTGCACAGGAAACTCCCTGAACCATGGAGAACAGCTGTGAGAGAAAGCATAGCTGAAAAACCAATTGAAAGATTTTCGGTTGGAGGAATTGCCGACAGAATCCGGCAATTACTAAAAGAACAATGCAAAGCCAATCTTAGAGCTAAGATGGCCAAGAAACGACTCAAAGGAGTTGAAAATTTCTGTTATGGAATACTGGATATGTTAACCAACTGGGGATGTCATAAATCCAAGTTCCACATAAAAAAGAAAGAAAAATATTACCCCAAAAGATTTGAAAAGGGTAATAAGAAAAATGATTGGAAATTCAAGAAAAGTTCCAACCTCAAGAAACAACAGGATGAAGATCCTAAAAAGAAATTCTTCAAGAAAAAGAAGAATACTCATTAGCATAAACAACCAAGCAAGAAAGCTTGCAGATGTTGGTTATGTAAAGCTGAAGGGCACTATGCCAATGAATGCCCGGAAAAGGGTAAAAGATCTACTAAAGCTCTCTTTGAATTATGGTATCTGGCTAGATCTAGACAAAGCTCTAGACAAGAGAAAAACTCTTGACCAATGGGTAGACAGCCTGATGATGGCCTCTGCTCTTACCCTTGGAAAATTTGAAGCTCCTGATCTTCAGATGTACTTTGAAACTACTCTCACCGGAGTAGCAAAAAAGTATTACTTCTCTTTTAAAGAGACAGCCAGAGGAAAAGAATGGCTGGAAGAAATCAAAACTTCGAAATCTCCGTATGATTTTGCAGTACCCCTGTACGATCAGTTCTGTGGAGATCTCTCAAATTTGAGTGAAAAGGCTAAAGAAACGGCCAAATCAAATATCTATGCACTCAAAATCTGTGACATGAGATATTTTGAAGAATACTTGAATGAATTTCAAGAATATTACTGTACGATTGGGGAACTAGAGAATACTGATCTAGTCAACCTGTTGCACAGGAAACTCCCTGAACCATGGAGAACAGCTGTGAGAGAAAGCATAGCTGAAAAACCAATTGAAAGATTTTCGGTTGGAGGAATTGCCGACAGAATCCGGCAATTACTAAAAGAACAATGCAAAGCCAATCTTAGAGCTAAGATGGCCAAGAAACGACTCAAAGGAGTTGAAAATTTCTGTTATGGAATACTGGATATGTTAACCAACTGGGGATGTCATAAATCCAAGTTCCACATAAAAAAGAAAGAAAAATATTACCCCAAAAGATTTGAAAAGGGTAATAAGAAAAATGATTGGAAATTCAAGAAAAGTTCCAACCTCAAGAAACAACAGGATGAAGATCCTAAAAAGAAATTCTTCAAGAAAAAGAAGAATACTCATTAGCATAAACAACCAAGCAAGAAAGCTTGCAGATGTTGGTTATGTAAAGCTGAAGGGCACTATGCCAATGAATGCCCGGAAAAGGGTAAAAGATCTACTAAAGCTCTCTTTGAATTATGGTATCTGGCTAGATCTAGACAAAGCTCTAGACAAGAGAAAAACTCTTGACCAATGGGTAGACAGCCTGATGATGGCCTCTGCTCTTACCCTTGGAAAATTTGAAGCTCCTGATCTTCAGATGTACTTTGAAACTACTCTCACCGGAGTAGCAAAAAAGTATTACTTCTCTTTTAAAGAGACAGCCAGAGGAAAAGAATGGCTGGAAGAAATCAAAACTTCGAAATCTCCGTATGATTTTGCAGTACCCCTGTACGATCAGTTCTGTGGAGATCTCTCAAATTTGAGTGAAAAGGCTAAAGAAACGGCCAAATCAAATATCTATGCACTCAAAATCTGTGACATGAGATATTTTGAAGAATACTTGAATGAATTTCAAGAATATTACTGTACGATTGGGGAACTAGAGAATACTGATCTAGTCAACCTGTTGCACAGGAAACTCCCTGAACCATGGAGAACAGCTGTGAGAGAAAGCATAGCTGAAAAACCAATTGAAAGATTTTCGGTTGGAGGAATTGCCGACAGAATCCGGCAATTACTAAAAGAACAATGCAAAGCCAATCTTAGAGCTAAGATGGCCAAGAAACGACTCAAAGGAGTTGAAAATTTCTGTTATGGAATACTGGATATGTTAACCAACTGGGGATGTCATAAATCCAAGTTCCACATAAAAAAGAAAGAAAAATATTACCCCAAAAGATTTGAAAAGGGTAATAAGAAAAATGATTGGAAATTCAAGAAAAGTTCCAACCTCAAGAAACAACAGGATGAAGATCCTAAAAAGAAATTCTTCAAGAAAAAGAAGAATACTCATTAGCATAAACAACCAAGCAAGAAAGCTTGCAGATGTTGGTTATGTAAAGCTGAAGGGCACTATGCCAATGAATGCCCGGAAAAGGGTAAAAGATCTACTAAAGCTCTCTTTGAATTATGGTATCTGGCTAGATCTAGACAAAGCTCTAGACAAGAGAAAAACTCTTGACCAATGGGTAGACAGCCTGATGATGGCCTCTGCTCTTACCCTTGGAAAATTTGAAGCTCCTGATCTTCAGATGTACTTTGAAACTACTCTCACCGGAGTAGCAAAAAAGTATTACTTCTCTTTTAAAGAGACAGCCAGAGGAAAAGAATGGCTGGAAGAAATCAAAACTTCGAAATCTCCGTATGATTTTGCAGTACCCCTGTACGATCAGTTCTGTGGAGATCTCTCAAATTTGAGTGAAAAGGCTAAAGAAACGGCCAAATCAAATATCTATGCACTCAAAATCTGTGACATGAGATATTTTGAAGAATACTTGAATGAATTTCAAGAATATTACTGTACGATTGGGGAACTAGAGAATACTGATCTAGTCAACCTGTTGCACAGGAAACTCCCTGAACCATGGAGAACAGCTGTGAGAGAAAGCATAGCTGAAAAACCAATTGAAAGATTTTCGGTTGGAGGAATTGCCGACAGAATCCGGCAATTACTAAAAGAACAATGCAAAGCCAATCTTAGAGCTAAGATGGCCAAGAAACGACTCAAAGGAGTTGAAAATTTCTGTTATGGAATACTGGATATGTTAACCAACTGGGGATGTCATAAATCCAAGTTCCACATAAAAAAGAAAGAAAAATATTACCCCAAAAGATTTGAAAAGGGTAATAAGAAAAATGATTGGAAATTCAAGAAAAGTTCCAACCTCAAGAAACAACAGGATGAAGATCCTAAAAAGAAATTCTTCAAGAAAAAGAAGAATACTCATTAGCATAAACAACCAAGCAAGAAAGCTTGCAGATGTTGGTTATGTAAAGCTGAAGGGCACTATGCCAATGAATGCCCGGAAAAGGGTAAAAGATCTACTAAAGCTCTCTTTGAAGAATATGAGCATATAGTAGAATCAGCAAACATGAAGGGCTACGAAATAGCCTATTCTGATGATGAAGAAGCGGATCTAACCAATGCTCAGGTAATCAAGAGGTTTTTGTTCCTCTTTAAGAGTATATAAGAGATTTTCAATATTCTGCTCAACTTTATAGATCCTAGTTTGGATGCTAAAGATGAGATCCCAGTAATTGGGAATTTCTCTATTAAGACTTTCTCTATAGTCTTTTAATTTTCTCAATGTTTCTCTTTCTTTCTTCAATTCTTTTGTAGTATTCTGACAAATAATATTTAACTCAAGTCTGTCGATGATCGAAATTATGAATAGTAAAATACTGTTTACCGTCGAATATAGAGGATGAAATTTAGCTGCAATTATAATTTAGACAAATAAATTCAAGATGGGCCCACCACGTTTCATCAAAAGGAAAAAAAAAAGGAACCAAATTAATAGTAAAAGCAAGAATTGGAGAGAGGAAAGGGTACTAATGGGATAAACCTTGAGTGAAGAAAGAGACTCATAAGGGTAGTCCTTTCTAAAGTAGTACCAAGTGTATCATATGCTGACTTTTGGGTCCAAAATTCATTTTTTTTTTTAGAAAAACCTGTTTAAACTTCTGAGAAAAACAAAACTAGCATTTAACATGCCCAAGTTTTTCACCTAACGGTTACTTTAACAGGCAGAATCACTGCTGCTTGTTTCTATCCTAAGCTGAGGCAAATTCTCCTAAAAACTAGAAAATCTGAACTTAAAGATAGTATAAGATAATGGCTTAACATAATTGATAGAAATATAAGATAACTTGCTAATTTAAAATTTGATGAAGTGGGGAAACACACTGAAAATATTTATTTAAACATAATTACAAGCTAAGAATTCAGAGCCTCATTCTCAGGTTTGGCTGTTTAGCTATTTATAAGAATGATTACAGTTGTTACTTGTAAGGAAAGCACACTACTTCACACTAAACAGGAAGGAAGAGCACACTTGCTACTATGGCTTTCTTGTTTGAGAGAATCTGATTCTTTCTCAATTTTCGAATGCCTTACAAATGAAACTAAAGCTCCTTATATAGGGAGCGGAACTCAAACTAGAATTCAAAACAGAAAAATGTACAGCACAACTCAGTGATTTCCTGCTTTCCTGAGTGCTCCTGCTGGTAGAGGTCGGACGGGGAAAAGCAGATTCCTTTAGGTGAAATGTTTTTCACCTTCTTCTTTTTGAAAAGCAAAAGTAGCTTTTGGGAAGAGTCCAAAAGTACTTTCGGTGTTTTCTACACCTGCTGCTTCACATGTTCTCGTCTGTTTCTGAATTGTAGCCTAGGACAAACGAGTTGTTATCTGCCTGGGTCATTCGCTTATTCGTTGCATTGTCTTCGACATCTGTATCAACATACATCTTGTAGTGGTTGTTTGTTTTAAGCTTTTCCACCCACTGTAAGCATGCCAGTGTCGAGTCTATCTATTTTTTGGTGAGAGATAGGAAAAGGTCACTGCTGACTACGTATATTGGACGCCGTATTCCTGGATCACGTTCAAGAGAACTAACATCAAAACTTTCTTCTCTCTCAATTCTTTCATTATGACACTCTTCTAGTGGAATAGATGAAGAAGGGTTTAAAGGGACATCATTAACAGAATTCTCAGTCACATTTCTACTCCCACTCCCACTTCTAATCTCATCGACACTATCACTTGATGGAGTACCACTTGTAAACCATGACAAAATATTTTTGTACTTCTTGGGTTTACGGTGATCTGTCATTATATTCAATACCTATAATATTATATAGATACCACCATTAGAATTATATATATATATATATATATATATATATATATATATATATATATATATATATATATATATATATATATATATATTTCAGACATAACACAACTACAACTAATTATACATTACTATTAGTTACTAACTAGCAGCAGACTTTAATGTCTAATGGATTTAATATGTGCCTCCTTAACATATATATAATTCTAATGGGTTTGTGAAAGGAACACTCACTGTTTAAATAAGACAGGCTAAAGAATATAAAGTTAGTAACACTAACCAGATGTAAAGGGCATCAACAGCAATCTCGGTATTATGCATAAACCCAAACACTATCACCAAAACTCTCAAATAAAAATTCTCCAATCTGCAACACAAAATGCACATCTTTAAATAAAAAATAATCACAACATAATCAGAAGCCAAAGAAAGCATCAAGAAATCCCAAATCCCAACAAAAGCTCATTCACTTATTGTTACTTGATTATTATTATTTTTTAGCCAGTAATTTATCATCAAAGACATCAGTCGGTAATTCTAACTAAAAATACAATCATCATAGGCTCATAGCCTCATAGGCTATCCACCGACTGACCGACCATGATCAAGATCCTCAGCTAACATGGAATCTCTCTCTCTCTCTCTCCCCCAATCCTCAACTTATACAGAAAAGCCCAACTCACAATTAGTCAATTACATCCGCCACTGATAGCAAATGGAATCGGCGAGAGGAGATCTGGGATTTCTTTGAGAAAACCCCATTGGGAAAAAACAGAGCAGGAAGAAGAACTGAAGAACATAGATGTATCAAAAATTCAAAACAGGGGAGATCGATAGAGCTTCATACCTCGTTTACGAGAAGGCGAAAGGTAGTGTGACTGTGTGAGGCTGTGAGCCTGTGAGCTGCTGTCAGTGCTGTGGGAGACTGGAAATACACGCGACTTTGATGGATAATTTTTTTTTTTCTTTGGGCTGGTATTGGCTGAAAGGTATATATATACCTAAGGGTTTTTAGCCCAAAATCTTGTCTAAGCTTGAGCCCATATAGCCTTCTAAGTCCGTCCGCCCGACGTAACAAGAGCTGGTCTTATACTTGGATCAATCACCTTTCCATCAAGTCACAAATCTTCATTTCATCCCCCTGTTCCTGTTTTATAGTCCGCCATATATGGATCCTGGGAACCAAAAGAAGAAGAGAAAAGATAATCAAACTACCCAGTATGGAAGAAGGTTAATCAGCAATTCTCCGCCCCTAAAAAGAAGAAGGTTACTCAGTATGGATTCTGTTTCTTCTTCCTCTTCTCCTTCTTCCTCCCATTCATTGACATACGATGTGTTCTTGAGTATTACACAGAAATCTGGTTGGGAAGGGGATGAACACCTTCAATCATCGCATTCAGGATCCAGAGGGACACGCAAAAGCGGGTATTTTCCATACACCTAATTTCTTCTTTCCCAAATTACTAGATTAAATTCCATATACTCATTTTGTGGCCTAAAAATATAAATATTTAGTATTGGAAATTAAACCAAATGATCATGGCACCAAAAATATGTTAGGACGAAATTTCTTAATGTAGTCCTATCAATCCTACAAACCATTCTTCTTCTTTCTAAGATTCTAGGTAGCAAAGTAAACGTAACTGATGTTTGACCAAGGAATAAAAGGGTCGTCTTAATTCTTGATAATGTGAATCATCCAGACCAGTTAAACAACTTAGTTGGAGGTTTGGTTCGGGTAGCAGAGTTAATCGAATATAGGAATTTGCTTGTTGCATGCTCATCGGGTTAATCGAATATACACGGTCAACAAACTAAATCGAGATGAAGCAATGCAGCTCTTCTGTTGGAATGCCTTCACAGGACGTTTGGATGGTATGTATTTGCTGCTGGCACAAGTTGCGGTACATCATGCTCAAGGCATTCCATTAGCTTTGGTGGTTTTAGGTTCATGTCTGTATGGTGAAAGTTGGTATGATTGGACAGATGTATTAGATGATTTAAAAAGAGTAGTTGATCGTAAACAAGTTACTCAAGAAATTCTCAAAATATGTTATAATGCATTAGAAGATTTGGTGAAAGAAGTTTTCCTTCAAATTGCATGTTCTTTTGATGGACAAAAACAGATAAATCTGATGAAGGAACTAGCACATTTTGTCCCTAATCTTATGCATGGTATCCAAGTTCTGACAGAGAAGGCCTTCATAAATATTGGAGCAAGTCATGTACCCATCACGCATGAATTGCTAAAAGAAATGGCTACAGAGTTAGTCAGACAAAAGTCTGCAAATAAGCTTTGGGATAGCAAATTTTGGATCCTCAGGGATTTTTGCGTTTATCTTCCGAAATACTCTGCAAGTATATTTGGAAAAAAGTTAGAATTTGGAAAACTTTAAGTTTTATATAACTTAGAACTTGCTTTCTTAATGTTATTGGTTTTGCATATTAGGCAGTACGTATAGCTAAAGACATCATGAAGAAGTGGTCTAAACCACATGAGATACCATTCAGTACTACTGAGTTGGCTGAATTCTGGTCTAAAATCAGTATGCATGGAAGTTATGTCACGACGAGTGGAGGGATTCAAGGTATTCTGAAATATTGCATCACGGTCATTTTCACAGTACTTTTTTTTTTTTAATCATAATACTTTGATTCATATTGTTCTTTTTTAACTTCCATACAGATTTTCAGAAACCTGACTTCTATAAATTTTGAAGTGGTTCGACTGTCAAATGGATTTCAAGGGGTTTCGACTGTTTGGATTCTCTATTCAAATTCTTCAAAATTTCAAATGGGAGAACAAAATTGGCTCTTTGTGTTCCTGTCGATTCTTCTACTGGTTGCTCTTTCCAGGTCTTTATTCACTTAAATGAAGTAGTTATTTCACGTCTCTGCACACAGCTTGTTAGAAGTGTAGCTGCAATACATACCCTTCCCTCAAATGTGGCGATTTGGTTATATGCGCTGTTCCCACCTTTTACGTGTTGAGTCACTATTTTTCAATCTAGTTAATCTGGTGCGCCCTTAAAAAGCTGTGGTGTCCACCTTGTAATGCCACCCATGATGACGTTTGTATGAAGCTAATCCATGCAGAAAACCTGAACTGTGAACTTTCTGATAACTTTTATGAGGTATTTTACTATTTTTTAACCAGTACAAATGATACATATAGTATGCGTTAATAAGGACTCTCCTGTATTTGCCTTAATATGAATTATTGCAATGGAGGTAATAATACTGTTATTCATATATGTGCATATATTGCAAGACACTAGAATGAAGAAATGCTATGTTGACTGTTGAGAGCCCATTTTTGTGACTGGTTGAAGTATTGAACAACTGAATCTGATATTGGGGACTGAATCTTATTAGAAAGATTGCGACATTTTAACCTTATGCTTGTGTGTTTTTTGTTTTTCTTTTTACAGGCCTGTAACAGCCATGCCATTACATATGTTCCACTTTACGACACCCTTGGTATGCTTGTTTCCTTTCCTAGAATTTTAAGTGCATGTATCATTTTCCAGTGGCAGCTAGTGAACTTCAATGAGGCAGAATAGCTCCTGTAACTTGTCATGAGTTGTTTTGGGTGCAATCTGGTGATTAATTTTCACCTGGTCCTGTACCTACGTTTGGTCTATTGCACAGTTTTCAAGCATAAATGGACCTCATTTATATGTCAGAGGCAAATAAACTTGCAGAGAACATGTTTTGGTCATAGGGATTCAATAGTTTTGTCACTGAAAAGGGCAATACAAGTTCATTTTTGTTTTGAATTTTGTAGCATTATCAATATGAAATTATTTCCTCATGCTTAAATGAAAATTGCAATCCTTATTCTGTTTCCATACATATATGCGGTGCCTGTTTAAAATGCTATTTTTGCAGACAAAAATTTAAATCATGTAGAATCCAATTTAGCGATCAGTTATAGTTTATTGTAACATCTTCAAGATGTGTTGCTATTTCCAAGACATCATTGATAAAAGTTCGGGGGTGTACCGTAACCCTCAACTAGGGGAAATTTCATTTTGACAGAAGTTGGATCCATATTAGATGAAATTATGCTGAAAGCTTTGTGGTTGGCCATCAAATTACAGATTTTCTACCAACTAATTAAACTAAGGATACTAATACAATTTTGAGTAAAGTCAAGCTCTGAATGGTGCTTATTTGCCAATTTATTTTATAGTTCATATTTTTCCAAAGCAACTCTGTTGAAGTATTACCAATAGATGGTTAAGGATTATATTTTTTATAAAGTTCAGTTACTGAACTCAATTAACAATTTGACATTTCCCTGATGGCAATAATATTGACTACTGACATAAAATAATTTGTATTACAGTGTACAGAAGAAGATTCATATTTTTTGTTTCTCCCGTGGCCCATATATATGACCAAATAATCGAGAGCTATTGCATCTACAAGGGATCTTCAATAGGCTTCTGGCGAGGCGTAAGTATATGTGCCATTCTTGCTATGTTCTTTTTCTTTAGTTTCCTTATTAAACTTGATTGGTATTCTCTTCCTTACTTACCAACTTCAACATCTGCCAATGTGATTGCCGTTGGACTTGCAGGATGTCAGGTTTTTACTGGATGACCTTCAGGAGCTAAAGCCTACTATGTTTTGTGGGGTTCCTCGAGTTTATGACTGTATATACACTGGTAAAACAGATTCATCAATTTGAACTGTATACATGTATGTCCTTGAATTTCTTTGTTGTTAATATTTGGCTTAAATATTGTTTCCGAAGGTATTGCTAGTAAAGTTTCATCTGGTGGTGTGCTGAGGAAGACCCTTTTCCAGTATGCATATAACTAGTATGTCTCACTAAGACCTCCTTTTTTGTTTGCATTAGTATTCCTACCATAAACTAATTAATATTTGTATGGCAGCAAGTTGGCGAATCTGGAGAAGGGTCTACCACAAGAAAAAGCGGCACCTCTCTTGGACAAGCTTGTGTTTAACAAGGTCAGTCATTCTATCCTTCACCTTTTCATTCTTGAAATATCTGGTTTTACATTTGAACAATGCATTACCTCTATTTTATGCGTTACATTCTAACAAACTGTGTTACTTGCGGTAGATATAACAAGCATTAGGAGGACGAGTTCGTATAATGTTGTCTGGTGCTGCGCCTTTGCCCAGACATGTGGAGGAATTTTTTAGGGTTACCAGCTGCAGCACTTTATCACAAGGATATGGTATGGTTGACTGCATATCATAATGAATATAACATATAATCGGTTAAATCATAGTAAAGATTCACAATCGACAAGATCTCACTGAAGAAGTTTATATTGATGGGTGGTTCCATACAGGTAAATGTCTAGAATACTAGAAATGAAGTACTTTCTTGGTTGATGCTCATTCTTTTGGTTTCTTTTCAAGAGGGCGCCTTCAAAATTTTTGTTGATGATTAATTTTGAACGGATGGATCACAGGTGATATTGGAGAATGGCAGCCTAATGGAGCAATGAAAGTTATAGACAGGAAAAATAACATATTTAAACTGTCTCAAGGTGAATACGTTGCTGTGGAAAGCATTGAAAGCAAATACTTGCAATGCCCCCTTATCACATCGGTATGTCGCTAACTTTTGTATTCTACTTGTATGATGAATGACAGGACTTACCTTTATTTCATCAATAAATGAGTTTGTGTTCGTCTTTGTGCTACATTTGAATTTTGTGCTAGCGTCCTCCACCTTCTTTCATGTTTTCTGAAGTTACAGACGGATATCTTAACATCTAAACTTCCATCTTGTCGGCAGATTTGGGTTTATGGGAACAGCTTCGAGTAATTTCTTGTTGCTGTGGTTGTTCCTGACAGAAAGGCCTTGGAGGACTGGGCAGCTGAGCATCATCTGACTGATGACTACAAATCATTGTGTCAAAACCTGAAAGGCAAATACATTTTGGATGAGCTCAATAGTACGGGTCAGAAACAACAAGTATGTGCTCCTTCCTGATTCACGCTATGTTGCTTAAGTTTATTCATCTGACTTAAAAGACATTTATGTTGCAGCTTCGAGGGTTTGAGTTGTTAAAAGCAGTTCATTTGGAACCAAACCCCTTTGCATAGAGAGGGATCTCATGACTCCAACTTTCAAACTGAAAAGACCGCAATTACTCAAATATTACAAGGTATGATTTTCTACTTGGATAAGAAAAGGTTGGAACTTTCATAAGTTAATCCGAAATATGTATGTTGAATTACATCATCTGCAGGACCGAGTTGAAAAACTTTATAGTGAAGCAAAGGGTGGAAAAGTATAAGAACAGAGCTGGAAGCAACTATTGGATAAATCTAGCTACATCACTTTCCCAAAATTTCGATTGCCTGCTCTTTTGTTGATGAAAAACTACTTATGACTGTAAAGAATATCTCACAGGGATTCACCCATATTGACCTTTGTTCTAAGTTTGTGTATAAATAAGTAAAGATCTTAAGATCTTTACTGAAGTGAAGTAAAGATTATCTAGCTGGGATTTACCCAACAGGCAGCAGTGAACTAAATTTTCTAAAAGTATGTTATAAGTAATCAACAATAAAGTTAGTTTTTTAATTTAAGAATCGATAACTGAGTAAATATTTTTAAATCCACACCGAACTAAAATTAGATTTAGAAATAATAAAAAATAGGGTTTTTGTCCATTTACCCCATTTTTAGATATTTTTTTCCCACTTACTCCATTAAGTTTTTTTAATTTCCTCCTACTGAAAACACTCTAAGGAGGTCTTCCTCAATACCTCATTAAGATTTTTTTTTTGTTTTTTAATTTTTTTTAATACTATTTTACCCTTACTCCTTTGTTACTTAGAGAGAGAGAAAAAAACCATAAGAGACTTTGCCGGAGCCTGATTCCAGTCACTGGCCGCTAGAATCCGGTCAACTTTCGCCGGATTCCGGTCACCGATCGCCTGATTCCGGTCACCGGCCGCCGCCCACCGGACTTTTCTGAAAACCTCACCGGAAAGGTTTATTGCCCCTAATAGACATCTATTGCCTCTCAATAGAGGGGCAATAGACCAATAGACGTCTATCGCCCCCCAATAGACGTCTATCAGCCATGTATTGCCCCCCAATAGACGTCTATTGCCCTTCAATAGATGTCTATTATCCCCAATAAAACTTTTGGTTGCCAGAATATGAACTAATCTCCCTAAATTTAGATAAATAAAACTTTGTTCAAAGAAAAAAAACGAAGATATTATATCAATTTTAAAACGTCTATTGCCTATTGCTCCTCAATAGACATTCAAATTTTTTTCATTCCTTCTGTCCCAATACTTAAAAAAAAAAAAAAAAAAATTAAAAAACTGATTTGGGCACCCAGAAAATACTCTGGGCACCCAAGTTAAGAGCCGGACCAAAACAACCGGCCGTCGATGTCTCTCACCTGTAAAAAAAAATGATTTGGGCGGCTGCAGCTTCTCTTTCTCCTTCTTCTCCTTCCGAACAGATTCTCGGAGCCGAGCACAACTTCTCGCTGTTCAAGGAGGAGACTAGTTCGGGGAATATCTAAACCACACCACTAGCCCATGGTCGAGCTGGCCGGACATGAAGTGACTAGGGATCCCCGCTTCGAAATTTCCTGAAATCGGACCCAAATCTCGCGGTGGGCTGCCATGGAATTGAGGCGAAAGAGGCTTGTCCCTGTGATCGAGGTTAGCTCCGGCCTCTGCCAGAACTCGGACGCAAGGCTCGGATCCCAGACCGGCGACGAACATAAGAGCCGTGCTGCTGCGGAGTCAACTACGTCAACATTGCGGTCGCCGCCGGCGGGGAAGGCTTTGAAGCCGTCTAATGCAGCTCCTCGACTCACCGGAGATCGGAGGATCAAAATTCCAGCGGCACTCCTCGACTCACCAGATCTGATTCGAATTAGAGAGGAGGCGCTGTTCGAGGAGGTGGAATCGGAATCGGAATCGGATTTTGGAGGGCAGAGACCGGAATCGGATTTTGAAGGGGGGAGGGAGAGAGAGAGAGAGAGAGACCGATAGAGAACGGGGAGAGAGAGTTGTGCAGGGGAGAGTGGAGAGTGGCATCAAGTGTAATTTATTAATTAGATTAAGGCTAAAATTGTCATTTTGCTTCATTTTGGGTTAGTGAGAATAAAAATTTGTTATTGGGGTAAGTGAGACATTTTTTGTTGATTTTGGTGCTTTGGGCCAAGAACCCTAAAAAATAAAAGTACTTTTGTCATGTCTCCAAATTAATTTTCTCATTCAGTCCAAGAAACAATGCTTGAAGTCAATTGCAGTTGCTTTCACCAGTTGATATGCAAATGTGTCGTCTCTCATTTTACCAAACTCTCAATAAACCTATCTCACTTGTGGTTGTCATGCACTCTAAACAAACCTTACAGGGTGTGCTTCTAAACAACTTTATTTCTTCATTCTTTTACAGTTTTACCACGAAATCAAGAGCCAGTCGGTGACAAACTGGAAATTGCATCTACATGTCAACCAAACCAATAATTCGGTTAGAAAAAAACCAAACCAATAATTCGGTTAGAAAAAAACCAAACCAATAATTACGTTGGCAAAATATCTCCACTCATTATAAGATGCTCTTTCGGTGGTCCTCTACCTTGACCTTTTCTTCTTTTCTTGGCACGTAGTTTCGCTTCATCTTACACGAAAAACTCTGAGAGCCTTGTCCTCTTCTGCCCCTTCTTCATTTCACCAGCAATCAAACAACAATTGTTCCTGCTTTTTCCACCCGTTCACACATACAATGTGTTCCTGCGCGGTTTTTCCACTTTACCTTATCTTCATCTCCTTTTCTTGGTAGTTTCGTTTCATCTTACACGCTCTTGACTTCACATTGGCGTTGATCGAAGCTACCAGGAAACTGTGATCAAGCGGTGTACCTATTTTCGAGCTGTGCTCCTTTCCTTTTCCTCTTCCTCTTCTGCTCCTTCTTCATTCCATCAGCGAGCTGAGCGTGAAATCAAACAAAAAGCTAGATTCGATGGCCACCCAATTGAGAGCTTCTTCCTCATTATCTTCTGTTCCTTTTTCTACCCGTTCATACACACACGATGTGTTTCTGAGTTTCAGAGGCGAGGATACACGCTACAATTTTACAGGTCATTTACACAGAAATTTGGTTCAAAGGGGGATCAACACTTTCAAAGATGATGATGATCTTCCAAGAGGAGAGGAAATATCAGAAGCACTTCTCCGAGCCATTGAAGTATCAAAGCTCTCTCTCATTGTGTTCTCTGAAGACTATGCATCCTCAGAGTATTGTTTGGATGAACTAGTTCATATCCTTGAATGTAGAAGATCAAAGAACCAAATGGTTCGGCCAATCTTTTACAAAGTGGATCCATCGGACGTAGGACAGCAACGAGGTACATTTGGTAAGGCACTTGCAGAGCATGAGCGCAGATTCGAAGATGACAAGGTGTTAAGATGGAGAGCAGCTCTTTTAGAAGCGGCTAATTTGTCTGGGTGGCATTTCTCGAGCGGGTACATCAAGCACTTAATCTTACTTATAGCAAATTTTTCTGTTCCTTTATTGTTGTTTGATTATTATACAATACCATGCTCTTTTCAGAAGTAGCAATGTTTTATTTTATTAAATGTTTCATTTGATTCTAACATGACAGGTATGAATCTAAATTTATTGATATAATTGTTGAAGAGGTCTCTACACAACTAAAAGATCGTACCAATTTGGATGTGGCAAAGTGTCCGGTTGGGATAAACTCTCGCCTACAAGACATGCTTGAAATTTTAGATGTTAGGGGAGGTGATCATATACGTATGGTAGGGATATGGGGAAGTGGTGGAATAGGGAAGACAACAATTGCTAAAGCTGTTTACAATACAGTTGCCCATGAGTTTGATGGTAGCTGCTTTTTGGCAAATGTTAGAGAAGGTTCAGAGCAATATGGAGGTTTAGTCAACCTACAAAACATCATTCTTTCAAAGATTCCAGGGGGCAAAGAACTGAAAGTAATCAATGTTGATGAAGGAATTACTTTGTTGCGGGAGAGGTTGAGATATAAAAGGATTCTTTTAGTTCTTGATGATGTGGATCAATCGGACCAGTTAGAGAAATTAGCTGGGAGACCAGATTGGTTTCACAGCGGTAGTAGAGTTATCATAACAACAAGAGATAGGCATTTGTTGATTGCTCATCGAGTGAGTCAAATATACAAGGCCCGGGGACTTAATCGTCATGAAGCTTGTGAGCTATTCCTTGAAAATGCCTTGATGACTAATAGAAATATGGATGATGATGAAAGACTCGCAGTTAACACTACTGTTGAATATGCTCAAGGCCTTCCATTAGCGCTGAAAGTTTTAGGTTCACATCTGTGCAGTAAACCTATACATCGGTGGCAAGCTTTATTAGATGGTCATAGAAGAAGTCCTCTTCAAGGCATTCAAAAGATTCTCAAAATCAGTTACGATGCACTGGAAGAACCAGAGAAAGAAATTTTCCTTCACATTGCATGCTTCTTCAAATATAAAAATAAGAACGATGTGATATCAATATTAGAAGGTTGTGGTTACAGCAACCCTATGTCTAGTATTGAAGTTCTTGAAGAAAAGGCCCTCCTAAATGTTGAACATTCTTATATTTTCATGCATGATTTGCTAGAAGAAATGGGAAAAAAAATAGTTCATGAAGAGTCGCCTAAAGAGCCTGGTCGGCGCAGCAGATTGTGGTATCACAATGATGTTCTCCAAGTTCTAACAGAGAACACGGTAAGTGTGCAGTTCTATACTCCTATCCATTTTGGCAACTAATATATGAATAATATATATAATATAATTTTCTTTTTGAATAGAAAAATGAAATTCCAAAACACTTTATTATATTGTATTATATAAAGTAATTGTTTTGCTAATACTATTGCCTTTTTCATTAGGGAACAAGGACCATTGAAGGCATAATGGTAAAGATGCCAACCGCAGATGTGATACGCTTGAGTCCTAAATGCTTCAAAAACATGGGAAATCTTAAATTTTTTATAAACGTCAACGGACGGTTTTGTGGAAGGATTGATTATTTTCCGAAGCAGTTGCGGTTTCTTGATTGGCCTAATTGTCCGCTGAAATTTTTGCCCTCCGATTTTAATATGAAGAATCTGGTTCAACTTAGTATGCCTTGCAGCCGCATCTCACGTTTTGGAAAAGAATTCAAGGTATTTATAAATTTTCAGGAGTTTACTTTATTAAAATCTTTACACCTTACCAATTTTCCATTTGATTTTTTCTTCTTCTTTGGTATGACAGAGCATGAAAAATCTGAAATCTTTAAATTTGAAGGAATGTAAATTCCTAGCACAAAGCCCAGACCTGTCTGGAAGCCCAAACTTAGAGTCGCTGGATCTAAGCTGTACAAGTTTAAAGAAGATTCACCCTTCGGTTGGATCCCTCCAAAAGCTTATTAGGCTGAATCTTGCAGGATGCTCAAACCTCGTGACGCTTCCTGAAAAAGTTAACTGGAGATCCCTCCGTGAGATTGATCTTGACTGTTGTAGAAGGCTGAAGAGTTTTCCTGAAATTATGGGAGAGATGAAATACATGACATCCTTGCTTCTAAAGCACACTGGCATCAAAGCATTGCCTTCATCCATTCGATATCTAATTAACCTTGAATCGTTGGGTTTATTTTATTGTGAAAACCTCACAGATCTACCTTGCAGCATTTATGAATTGCAAAATCTGAAGGTGGTTTGTTTGGACGGGTGCCGAAAACTAGTAACATTCCCAAATAAGGAGGACTCTGAAGTGCTTCCAACTTACTCAAAGGTTTCACATGACAACCGTGACTCTTTATCGAAAAGAAAGAGACGGAGTGAAGGTGAATTCAATTTATCGAAAAGAATGAGACGGAGTGAAGGCAGTTCATTGGAGCCAGAGCCAGACACTGAATTCAATTCGGCGCTTCCTTGGCTACATCAATTCTTGGCGATTGATTCCAATTTGTCTAATTTTGATTTCCTCGCGTCCCTTAATTTAGATAAACTTGATTTATCAGGAAGCCCCATTGTTATTCTTCCCGAATGCATCAACAAAGTTGTCAACTTGAGGCGTCTCTTTTTGAGTGGCTGCACGAGTCTCGTAGAAATTCCAGAGCTTCCACCAAGGATTGAATGGTTGGTTGTGAGGGATTGCGTATCATTGGAAAGAATTTCGAAGTTGTCAAACATTGTGGAGCGTAAAGAATCACAAATAATGATTGAGATGATGGACTTGACTAATTGCTGGAGACTCTGTCAGAATTTGGTTCAGATGGCAAACAAGGATGATGATGATGAGGTGCACGCTGATCTCTTCTCTCGACTCCTATCTTCTCCGCAATCCAAATTCAGAATTACATTTCCAGTTCCAAGAAGCGAGGTTCCAAAGTGGTTCAGCTGTCAAATGGATTTCAAGGGGCATTGTCGGTTTGAATTTTGGATTGAAACACTTGCAAATTTCAGATGGGACAACACAGGATTGGCTCTCGCTGTTGCTGTTGATCAAAAGGGGCAATTAGACGCTTATTTTGAGGTCTATATTCAGATCAATGAGGTCTATATTCTCGACTCAGAGCATTCAACAAAGTCGGATAATGTGTGGCTGCACTATGTTCCCTTCCTTGAAATGTGGCCAGTTGGTTATATGCGTCCATTGCCCCCTTTTACGTGTCGAGTCGTTATTTATCAAGATTGGGACTCTGGCTCCTCCATAAAAAGCTGTGGTGTCCACCTTGTAATGCCACCCAATGAAGACGTTTGTATGAAGCTAATCCGTGCAGAGAACCTCACCAGTGAACTTTCTGATGATGAACTTGAACTTTCTGATGATGAAGTTGATCTTTCTGATGATGAAGTTGATCTTTCTGATGATGAACTTGAACCTCATCAGGTATCATTTCCTTTTGTGAAAATTTCCTCATTTCAGAGATGATAACTGACATTTGTAGCAAAGCGGAGGACTGACATCTGAACAAAAATGCTATTGCAGGACCTCTCGGAGGACTGACCGACTGCAAAGAATTATACACTGATGCACAACTGGAAAACGGAAAGCTGTAAATATTACTAATGCAGCATAGCATTGTCTATGGACCAGTGTGACGAATACAGGTTTACATTTTCAAATTCTCCCTTTCTTTGGTATCTTTGGAGTTTCAAAATTGGTTTGTAATATCAACTCTTTGTTGGCATTCTCCATATGTGTGGATAGAGTTGAACTAGTTTACCAAGCCCGGTTCCATGTAACTAAAAAATGCAAAATTGCATCAGTGAAAGGAAGATTAAATTTGTAATTTAGAAGCTTGATCTAGTGCACTAAATCTACTTCGCTAAACTCATCGATGAACTTGTAGACGTTTTCTCTTCTAATAGCCAATCTCAAGGTCTTTCTATTTTCTGAGTTTATAGCATCATTTTCTGAATTTATTTCCTCATTCAAGAAGTAAAGAGTTTAGATCATGATTGTTTCAATCGATCACAATGCCAAACATATATTTACGGTGTCTGATTTGATATTTACTTGAAGGCATGATTTAAGATATGGAAATCAAGTCTATTCACATGCATTGTCCAATTAATGCAGTGTAATTGCAATGATTTTTTTCTTTCATTTTATCAGTTTCTTGTTCAGTTACCACTCACCACTACATTACATTGAACTTGAGAAATATCTGTCCTTTGTTTTTGTTATTGCAAAATTTATGCATGCCTTAATTTGTTCCTGCAGGTAAATATAGTTTCCTCTGGTGGAACCATTCACTGTTCCAATGCCAGCTCATCAGTTGAAATTTTGCATTTGCATGTTCATTGGCAGTCTTATTCTAAGATACTGAAAGGTTTAAATAACAAGAAGCTGGGATATCAGAAGAAAGGTCTTCCAAAAGACGAAGCACCGCCTTGCCTGCACAAGCTTGACTTTACAAAGGTCAGTAATTCTATCCTTCATCATTCCATTATTTGAAGTAGCTGGTTTTACATTCAAACAATGTGTTGCTTTCTTTTTTTAAGAACACTCACTACAAGAAATATAGAAACTGAGAATGTGGTGTCCCAATTGTCGTATTTGTTTACTAATTTGCTTGCCTGCATCTCAAAATATCAATCACAATCTACACACACTACTAGAATTAAGGCCCCAGACATCGGCCAAAAACCGATGAGAAACAAAAACCCAACCGATGTCTTTGTGGGTGATGAGAAAGATCCGGAAAATGCAGACATCGGTTTTTAGCCGATGTCTAGTATTCGTGTAGACATCGGTTCCTTATTATAAACCGATGTAAATAGGTTTAAATGATAACAAATTTGCATGCTTTACTATTGTTAAACCCACATTTTATTGTATTTAAAGCTTAAAGAAATATAGATTATATAACACAAGTTTGCGTTTTAACATCGTTATTGATTTAAGAACCGATGAGTAATACTGTTACAGACATCGGTTCCCATAAACATTTCTTGTTCTTCATGATTTTGAAACGTAATATACCACATATACCGATATATTTACTTATATTAACATCAGTGTGTAACGAGAAAACGATGTTAATAATCTATTGCACATCGTTTCTATTTAAAAATCGATGTCTGGATATTTTAGTAACATCGATTTTCATTCCGGAACTGATGTCTGGCACTCGGTAGTATATCGTTTTTGACAATGAACCGATGTCTGGATATTTTAGTAACATCGATTTTCATTCCGGAACCGATGTCTGGCACTCGGTAGTATATCGTTTTTGACAATGAACCGATGTCTGGATATTTTAGTAACATCGATTTTCATTCCGGAACCGATGTCTGGCACTCGGTAGTATATCGTTTTTGACAATGAACCGATGTCTGGATATTTTAGTAACATCGATTTTCATTTTGGAACTGATATATCTGTATTACTGGACATCAGTTTTTATGGCTAAAACTTATTTCAACTTTATATCTAAACATCACATTCTATAAAGAGGATGATGTCCACAAAATAGAACTGTGATTATAAATTGCAAATTGGGGTATTATATCCGACATTCATCATCCTTAACAGTTTACAAAATGGGCAAAATAAAACCCCATTTCATGCACCTATATACTACAAGGCTAGCCTAGCAATTAGTATTCATGTTTGTTCATAATTGCTACAAAAAAGTTAATTAAAAGCTAGCCTAACTCAAAATCAAGTAACTGGTCAGAACCTACAGCAGAGTCTGTAAGTAGTCGGCTACTTCAATGCGGACCTCGTCAAGTTGTTGTTGGGTATACCCTTTCCGATCCTTTACCGCCTAGCTATCTTTGCATCAGTACCTGCTATTGCAGATACAGTTGCTCCCTGGTACTTAGCCATATGAATAGCAAATATGCCAATTCCACTGCATCCTCCATGAATCTGAATTTAAACAATAAGAAGATGTATGAAAGCTATGCACTAGTGCAAAAGAAAAACAAAAGAAGTAATTGACTTTAAACAATTTATTTAATACCTAGAGACTGTTCTATCAGCAAAAGTTTAATAAAGCAATTCCTATTTAAACATATATAGTACTAGTCAAAATGAAGTCCAACCCGAATCCACTGCCAATCCATTGATGGTAATTAAGTAGTAAACTGGAATTCTGTAGTATCACATGTTTATGGCTTGGTGGACTTGGTTTTCTCATTCACTTATGAGATCACTAACAATAAAAATATTTCAGTGAAGGGATACAAGCAGCAAGGGAGGTCATAAACTACTCAAGTATACAAGGAAGTTTAGTAACAAACTAATGTGCAATTAGATGCATATAATAGAATAAAAAGGACACCTCTCACATTTGATAACTGAGAACAAAGGTTCACCTGTAGTGCCACCCTATAATAGAACCGACTGCAAATAGAAAGTCTAGGATCACTCACCTGTTGATGATGCAATTGCTGAAAGGCTCCTACAAGCAAGGCTAACCAGTTCAGTGGAATAATCAGGCCTCATGAAAAGACACAAAATTAATATTATCGTGTTAGGTCTGAAAAAAAGAATGCATAGAACAACAATCAAAGGGCATGAATACCCTAAAATTGTGGAGTCCATAAAGAAAACTAATTAGTCACCTCTGTGCCAGCCAACAAGATCTTAATATCTCATATACTATAAAACTGATAGGAATACAAGAGCACAATACAACAACCCACAAAGGTTGAAATTGTTGAAACTGAATAGAATATAATATATATGCAAGTTTATTATTAATCAAAACTATATCTTGGATAGCAAACTTTCGGGTAGGTTTTAAAAAAGAAAATGATAACTGAAGGATTAACTTACGTAGACATGCCAAGGACAAGTTGAGGGGGCTTGCAATATATGCAGTAGATATGAAGAGCTTTAAGCAATCAAACCTATAGAAATGCCCAAAGGTTCAAATGGTTGAAACTGAATTGAATATTTTCATGTGGGGTAATTGATTCAAATCTACCTCCAGACCACAAAGTTTCGGATAGATTCTAACAAAGAAAAGATAACTGAGAAGACATGCAGCATGGTGCATATATAGCATTCTAAAGCATGTTAAAAATCTAGTAAAAAGAAACAAAGATTGGCTTCCACATACATTTCAATTCAATTAACTCAAAACAACTCACATACTCACCAAACATCATTGGGATAATCGGAGGTTCTAGATGGTGGAGCACAGAAAATGACATTAGGAAATTTATGGTCCCCCTTCAAACATGAATTAATACCACCTCGATCAACTCCTCATGGTGACCAACGATCACCGTTTGCCCATATATTTCACAACCCGTATGCTCCTATAAGCTCAATTGCTTAACCATTACAGAATTGAACTAAATTTGACTATTTTGTCACTAAAACTAATCAAAATGTAGACAAAGATAAGTACCTCCCGCCATTTCTTTGCAACTAAATGCCCAAGTACTCCTGGCCCAATAACCAATAGGTCATTCACTCCCACCATTTCTCAATGGTTATTTAACATCAGAAGAATACAAAATGACCATACAGAGTCCCCCGACTACTAAATACGCACAAATTAAAGCAAGTATCTTACAGCTCTTCTCTTGTATGAACCAATTACGCTTCCAAATTAAGCAATCTGAAAAGAAACTCAGTGCAATTTTACTCTGACTAGAAATATTAACTCAAATGTTTCACCACCTGGAAATGTTAACTCAATTTTACACTAATCCAACTATCTCATATCTAGAATTTGTTTCAAATTTTCGCATATATACAAACAAATGATATAATATGGTGACTTACATAGCTATTAAACTATCGAGCAGCTGCTTCTACTTCCTGATCACTAGACATGGTCGCAAACCCAAATCCTCCGCTTCTCCCAGTAGTCTTGTAATATAACCTGCAAATCCCATTAAAACGCTTCCATTAATCCCAAGAAACAATTTATCTTCAGTCAATTCACAAAAAGATGAGAAATTTCGAACGAAAAGCAAAACCATACCACGAAAAGAAAATATAGTTTAAGGTACCAGGTAAGAAAGTAAACAAATTTCCATGTACTTACAGGATGTGCAAATCATTATCCAATTTATCATAAGAACCATGCCACATACCCTGAAAGCCATATCAAATCTTAGTACGTAGCAGCAGAAACATAAAGTACTCCAAAAACAAATTCTCACCATCGTATTTGCTCTGTCTTTTGTATTTGCTCTGCCCGTGAAGAATACCTTCTTTCTCAGCAACTTTTTTTGCAGCATATAGAAGTTGACCCAATATTTCCACATGCCTAGATTCAGCCTGCAATGACAGAATGCATAGATCAAAAGAAAGCCTTTTTTCTTCTGCAGACTGATATACATAACGTATATGACAAGATAATTTCCTCAACAAATCCTAATACAGAAATGGGATTGGTTTCATTGAATTAATGATTAATGTAAGAATAAGCAGGTTTGGTAGAAAAATGGCCAGATGTTACCTTTCCCAGCTCTGTTAACCCATCCCTATTCTTTGGGATGATAACAACATGCACAGGAGCCTGTGGGTTGATATCCCGAAATGCCAGGACCTTATCATCCTCGTATACAATGGTCGATGGGATTTCCTTTGCTATGATCTTGTCAAATCTGAATATAGGGGAAGAAGGAATTCATAAGATGATTGTCAATTTGGATGATATTATCACTGTCATAAGATGTACTTCAGTTCCGTTTAGCCCTTACCAATTTCAGGGTAATGTAAATAACATACCGGTTTAAACAGAAAAAGAAAAAAGAAGAAGCAATTATCTTGACAAGGTACTTTATCTTTTCTATATGCATGACCCCATAAGTTATATACTGAAATCCATTGAATTAGATTTAATGAACCTCTTACTCATATCTCCTTTATCATCTTTGATCATTTGCAACAGGATTCTAATCTATCAAAAACTATTAGAACAAGCATTTGTATATTTGTCATTTGCTTCTCTATGAAATTTGCTGCAAAATAGTTGTTTACTGTAATTATTAAGCTCATATTAACTCAATCTGTTGTCCATGACAATGCGGTTTCGAACATGTGGTAGAAGATTATTTGTATTGCTATTCTAATCTTCTGCAAGTGGTCCTTCAAAAGTTAACTATAGAAAAGTTATTCTAATTTTTCTCTCTGGATACTTTCCTTAAATCGGAACCGGCACCGAGTTTCAATGTTTTAATTGATCAAAACTTAACAGTAAAATAGAATACTCTAAATGGAAAACTATGCCCTGATATTGAAAGTGAGATCAAACCAGTTTTAATATGTGAAGGACGATACATTGTTGGAGCTCCTCTGTCAGCATTTGCTGCAGCTACCTTGGCAGCAGCCTCTTCATTGTTTGTAGCGCTAACACGACACAGGGACCTAAGAACCATATGTAACTCATAACTCATAATCACATGCCAGGAAGCTTAAAAACCATTAGAATTAGACTCTACAGTAACTAAAGCAACTACAAGGCCATCCAACTAACATCATATGAAAAAGAAATATTTCTTCAATAACAGATCACCTAATTGACCACTTGAATATCATACTTTCTACTCTGCACTAGAGTAGTGAAATAAACACCCTCTCATCTCTACAGACTAACTGTGACTTGGATCTTAAGCAGCCAACAATTCTTATTGAAAGGAAGCTGTATTTGCTACAGGAGACAATTCAAACATGCCAAACTCAATAAGAAGAACAAAGTCCATAACTCTTGTAAAGCCAAACAATTCCCCTAATGTCCAAGACTACTTCAACAGTAACTAAATTGACAGAAGGCTTCTGGCAAGGTCATTTTCCCTCATCCTAAATTTCAAGATGATTTAGCAGATACCTAGATGAAGATTATAGGTCTATTAAAAGGCAAAGCGGCAGACCAAATAAATTTCAGAAATTCCAATTTTCCTAATGAAATTAAAAGCTCAATTGTCTGTTTACCTGCGAGAGTGAAGAGGAAGAAGGAAAGTTCTGAAATTGGGGTTGGAGGCTTTCACAGTCACAAAAGCTCTCGCAGTTGTTGCTACACAGTTCATGTTCCAATCTAGGATCTTCCTCTGCAGATTGACGGCCAACATGTGCAAGAACTAAAATCAAACACAATCAATAGGCACCAGCTCAAAATACCACAGATTTAAGCCATTCAAAGACAAACCCAACTCAAATACACAAGAATTAAACAAAAAAAACTGCACTTTAGATCAAAACCGGACAGGGAATCAGTATTGGTGGTCACGAAGAGAAGAGAGAGAGAGGACCTACGAGACTAGACGTTGGAGAACTAGCTAGAGCTGGCTCAAGTTGGAGAATGACAAGCTCAGGTCCGCTGATAAGCTCGAGGTTAGATCGGGTCTCAAGCTCGAGGTATGGAGAACGAGATCGGGAACTCGGGGTGAGAGAGCGAGGCAGGGGAACACGGGGTCAGAGAGCGAGGTCGAGGACTTGGGGTTAGGTCGGAGGCGGCTCCAGTCGGCTTGGGTCGGAGAGGGACTTGGAGCACGTCAGCTTGGAGAAGGAGGACGGGGACTCGACGCAGGTCAGCTTGGAGAACGATGAGGTCGACAGTTGAGGTGAATGAGCTGCTGAAGTCATTAGCTAGGGTTCTCGACAGTTTTAGAGAAAGCGGAAAAAAATACCAAGTGTGTGGGGGGAAATGAAATAATTGGTCCCCGCGTTTCTCAAACTTTGAAACTTAGTCCCTCCGCGTGTTTTTTAAATTTTGGAACGAAACTTTTCTCATCGTTTTCTTTGGTGACTGATGTCTATAATACAAACGGAAATCGGTTTTTTCACAAACTGATGTTAACATGTTTTTTAACATCAGATGCAATCCTGACCGATTTAATAGTGACGATGTCTAATGACATTATTCTAGTAGTGACAAAATGGATTTGTTGCTTTGCATATTATTTGTCCTTGTGGTCAAGTGTATTTTCAAAGCAACCAGCCTCTTCCAACTTTACCTCAGAAACCAAAAACTTTCCCTTCAGAAAAGCAGGTATTGGAAACTATGAGTAGAGGGAATTGCTTTGATGCTATGTATGGTTTACAATAGAACAAATGCATCTATTATTCACTTGTACTCTGTATATGGCCATATCAAAGATGCAGATGCTATTGATCATAATAGGTCCTTACTGGACCTTTGTACTTGTATTGTAATAATGTGTTACTAGTCCTGAACTATGATCAAATCTAAGACTACTTAATTTCAATCAAGATTCTCAAATAGAGGAAACTGAGTGATGATGGTGATTAGAGTGTTCTGAAGTATAATGAAACTCAGATCTCTAGCTACTTAATGAGTTAATGAAATAATGATCTAAATTTGTCGAGAATTGAAGGACAATATTTTCGTGTGATTGAGCTCTTCTACAGATTATGTAAATTATGAAGAACATTGAGGTGCTTGTTGATTTACATAAGGCAATAATTTTTCGCTCCACCACCAACCATAGACTAGAACTAATTTTCTTCCAAAATAAAGCACATTTTATGGGCTATCTATCAATTTTATACAACGTTCTATTCCCTCATCCATTATTACCAGATGTGCATACGGCAAACAATTGGATTTTGATATGTTTCAACGTTTGCAGGGACCTCATTGTGGTATACATAAATCAAATTTCCGACAGTGGCTTATTGCAATGGAGGTAATAGTGTATCTCTGAGTTTCAGATATATGCATATCATGCAAGACACTTGAATGAAGAAGCTCTGTCGGTGAGTGTGAAAGTGGTGGTAAGAAGGTACCACCATTTTCATTTAAGGAGGTTCAGCAATCAGAAACCGCGGTCTCAATCTTGTAAGTCAAGTCCCCAACCAAATTGCCTCCAATGGAGGTAATAATAATACTGTATTTCTTTTCTTTGTTTCATATTTGAGCATATTATGCGAGACACTTGAATGGAGAAGAGGTATTGTTGAGAGCAGATTTTGTGACTGGTTGAAGTATTGAATAACTCAAACTGAATATATTGGGGCTGAATCTTACTAGAAAGAATGTGACCTCTTAGTCTTATGCTCAATGTTTGATGTTTACAGGTCTGTAACAGCCATGCCATTACATATATTCCCAGTTTATGTCACTCTCAAGTACGCTTCCTTTTCTTTTTCAATAATTCTTAGTGCATCATGCATGTATTACTTTCCAGTTACGGTTAGTGAACTTCAGTGGTGGTGCTTTCTTTTGAGTAAATGAAGGGAATTCTAAATGGTCTTGACTTTTACCTTTCCAAAATATGCCAACTCACCTTCTTTTGTAAATCGAACTTAGTGGCTGGCTACTCAATGCTTGATAGTTGCATATCGAACTCTTGGCAACAACTTAAGTTTGGAAACTACTGAATAGTACCTAGTGTTTGAAAGCCAGCCACAACGAAAGTTCAGTAGCGAACCACCAAACTTGCCAAACAATGTTTCAATTCTATAGGAGTTAACTTGTGGTGGGTCCAGGGAGAATATTGGACAATGCATTTTCAGTTTCCCTTGAAATTTATTTGACCAACTTTTCTTGCTTATGTTGCAGGTGCTAATGCAGTTGAGTTCATCTCAACCATGCTGCAGTTTCAATAGCTTTTGTTCAAGAGAACAAAATCCCTGCTGTGAGTTATTTTCCAAACTATAATGTCATTATCATAACTAGATATATGTTTGAAGCCATTGATGTCTTATATTTCGGTACTAGAACCTTCATAATCCAATTTTGTTGTAGTAAACATGATATAAATACAAAGACCAACTTGCCTTGTATATTTTGACCCTTTGATTGTTATCTTGGCTTCTTCCTATTATGGCACTCCGTTTATAGGAATACTCTCCTTTTCATGTTTTCTAAGATCCTTAGGTGGTAATTTTTTCTGCAGATTTTATCATGCTTTCCAAACTGTTCTGCGCATGTAAAAAGTAGGTCATATACTATTTCCTTAGATACTCTAAATACGAGGTCCAAGTTGTTGGGATTGTATCTAAGGTATACATCCGTGTTGTTCAGCAACTATCAGCTTCACCAATGTTTCTAGCACTCAAAGGCAGAAGAACTGGGGGTTATCTTGCTCTTCGTGGGAGGAATTCTTTCAGTTGGTAATCTCTTAACACTGTTTATCTCATATAAGATCTTGTTTTCAGTAAAGCATTGCCCATTAACTAGAGCAATATAAAAATTCTATCATCTTTCATCTTCAGAGAAATTCAGATTGTGAAGTACCTCCAAAACATAGGACTGCTGTTGCACAATAATGTATACACATGGAACAACTGGAGAACCAAAAGGCATAATTGTTACTAATGCAGCATTAAAGTCAGAGGTATTGTCAACATACCATATACTTTTCCTAACAGAAACAACTTAACACAGTTAGATATTTCAATATTCTAGCTTTTTAACATATTCAATCTTCATGTTTCCGAAATAGTGCTTCTTCTGCCTCTTGAAAAAAAAAAAAGAAAAAAAAAAGAGGCAGAATAACTCCTGTAACTTTACAGGAGTTGTTTGGGTGCAATCTGGTGATAGATTTGACCAGGTCCTGTACCTTTGTTTGGTCTACTGGGCAATTTTTAAGCATGAATGTACCTCATTTTATGTCAGAGGCAAATAAATTAGCAGAGAACATTTTGGTCATGGAGATTTAGTAGTTTTGTTACTGAAAAGGCCAATACAAGACTATTTTCGTTTCAAATTTTGTAGCATTATCAATATGAAATTATTTCATCATTCTCAAATGAAATTATCGATCCTTAATCTGTTTCTTACATATATGCTCTGCCCGTTTAAAATCCTAGTTTTGCCAAGACAAAAATTTAAATCATGTGGATGCAACCCAATTTAGCGAGCAGTTATAATTTATTGATCTTCAAGATTTGTTGTTTTTGCCAAGACAACATGTGAGGACGTCATTCTCCAAGACGGTTTTGTCTAGGGATAAAAAATTTCACTTTTCAACAAGCTTGTTAAACCAATTGATTTCTTTCTATTTGGTGATGTTAGTGGTGTTAATTGTGTCAGTATGATTAAAGTTGGGGGTTGTACCGTCCCTCAACTAGGGGAAATTTATACTTTCATTTTGGCAGAACTTGGATCCCATATTAGATCAAATTATGCTGAAATCTTTGTGGTTGGCCATCAAATTACAGATTTTCTACCAACTAATTAGTCTAAGGGTACTAATAGTCTAATACAATTTTGAGTAAAGTCATCCTGTGAAAGCAGATTTATTTTATAGTTTATATTTTTTTCCAAAGTAACTTCGTTGCAGTATTACCAATACTTGGTTATACCAACAAAATGTTTTTGTGTGTGTGTGTGTGTTACTTAACAGACAAAAAAATATATATAAATAAAGTTAGTTTTACAGAGAGTTTAGGAGCTAGAATTGTATCTGAGTTTGGAGACAATCTGAACCTAGTCTTTTTCCCATTGAGGTTTCATTTGCTCTATAAAATCACGAAAAGTAAGAATACAATTAAACATCATTACCAACCAAAATGTTTTTGTGTGTGTGTATTACTTAAGATACCAAAAAAACAAAAATTAAGTTAGTTTTACAGAGAAACACCTAAGCATAGAACATTAGCTACATAACTAACTCACTCAAGCTTAATGACTCAATGACTATCAAGCAGAAGATTGCAGAGCAACATTAAATGTTGATTGTAGATAAGTTAAAAATAATCCAAGTAGCTACAAATCTACAACTAAACCCATACCTTGTTCATCAATTCAGAAACATAATCATTTTTTTCTCTTGTCTCTGTATTCATCTACTTAACTCCAATTTCCTTTGCAAGAGAACTTATCAAACTGCTTCAACTTGCAAAGAAATCACAAAACTCCTCGCAATGGAACCAATTCCTATTAAAAGCTTGTGAATTCAAGTTTAACTAAGTTTACCTTGACAGGACTTTTAGATTGGCATTGATGTCCTCTGGCTTTTCCTTTGCACAAGAAAGAAAAAAGGTATAAAGTTTAAAAAGCAAAGGCAGAAACGCCAATAAAAGAAGAGCAAGAGAATTATACATATATGGTGTATCATACATATATTTAGAGAGGAACAAGGGGATGAATTCAATCAAACCACTTTTATATACACAAAGATACACAATATAGTTTCACACAGGGACGGAACTAGAGGGGGCTGGGTTGTGCTGCAGCCCACCCCAGTTTTTTGGAAAAGAATTTCAAGCTAGACAAGAAATGATGAGATCAGAAATTTTCAGCATTGACCATTCCCTCTTCAAATGCTCACAGCCTGAGATAAAAAAGTTCGAATGGAGTGATTCCACTTAAACTAGAAAATACACTCATAAAGCTTTCCATCCATATAAAGTAGGTCACCCAATTTCCACTCAAGTGAAAATGGTAGCTTGTCAAAGTTGATAAACTGTTCTGCAAACTGCTGCAGACCTATAGTCACTCAAACTGCTATTTCTCCAAATCCAGAAGATTGAAAAGGATGAAACCATCTGGAACAGAAACTAGACACATTTCCCCTTCTTCCCATAAAAATTCACACTCCAATTAAATCTGAATAGAAAACTATAGGCCTGCAAGTTCACCGTTCTATTATGCAGATTCTCCTGTAAGCTGATTCTGATATTGGTGTACTTGGTTGGCTATTGTGTAAGCTAAAGGGCACAAAATTAAAAACTGTTTCTCAGGCATATGTGAGACATGCAGGTCTAACTTCCTGCAAATTTTAAGCTCCTTATTCCCACTGGTTTAGGAACTATAGCCTTCCAAAGTCAATCTACAATAACTTTTTCTGTTCTGACTCTCCAGTATTCCAATCAATATTCCATAAGTTTTACGATTCCAAATGAAAAATCCTTTTACAGGAAAATACTAGACATAGAGAAATACAATCCCACAAAATTTCAGAGCTTATGCTCTCCTGAGGTGAGAAATATAAGCCTCCAAAGTCGATTGATATTTCTGACATAAAACTGCTTAGCATGAAATAAAAAAAATAAAAACTTGAGGAAGAATTTGGCAACCTAAGATTTATCCCCCCTCAATTTAATTTTGTGGTTCTGTCCCTGGTTTCACATAATCAATCAACCATTACCCAAACAGAATTATCATATTCAGACTCGTAACAGCCAAAATCCAATTCAATCATAACCAAAACTATAAAAGACGAAGATGATATTCAAAATTATACCTGGATATGAGGGAGTATTTCAATTGGCAGCACAAGAAAACCACCTATAAACACCCAAAGACAAAAATGTAATCAGCAACTGCACCATACCAAACCAGTAACTTCATCCATACATAAAAGTTTTCTTACAGTGAAATGACCCGACTTACCATAATATGCACCTTCTTTACACATGCTCTTCAACTACAGAAACAGTATTCTAGATTAGCAATATCGAAAACTCATATTGTATAAAACCAATTGAGATACTGAAACCATAATTTAAAGTATCCACTAGACACTAGTTTCAATAAAATCATAAAATTCGGAAAACAATAAAATTCTGAATCCATTGAATCAAACACTGAAATGCTGAAATTCTGTTCTGGTTTGCTCACAGTGTACTCAAAGTCCTGACTTGAAACGCTCCCTGCAAGAGTATCATTTGGCATTGGTATCCTAGTCAACAATTTTCAGTGTCAAATTTTTCTGGGTATTTCTAAAATCAAAAGTAATGAGAATACCCCTTTTGACGGCATAGTAAGAATCCTCTGCAGCAACTTTGGCAGCTCCGATCTGAACAAAACAACACAAATGAAAACCCAGAAAAACAAAAAGCGACATTTACATTGGGTGGAAAAGAAGAAAGAGAAAACATACGGTTGCGCTCTTCAAGAAAGCATCGGCGATGTCATTCAGCAATGGACTACCCAGTCATTCAGAAAAGTGCGAATGAAATTTCAGATGAGTGGAAGAAAAAATTAAACCAAAGCATGTAGTTTATGCGGGGTTTTGGGGAGGATGAGAAGATCGAATTAGGAGGGATAGCTAGTCGCACGAGGTTGGCCAGCCGTCCGCCGTAGTTATCTGTGACGAGAGATACCCTAAGTCGGGAGACGAAGGGACGAGCCGAGAGAGAGAACAGGTGTAGAGAGTGCTCATATATTGGTAGGTACTTTAATGTGTTTAGGGTGTGAGGAGTTCTTAAATTTCCTCACTGATAAATTTGGGATGGCGCCATCTTGTCCCGCCCAATAGATTGGGACAAATTTCCAAATTATTTGCAAGGATATTTTTGGCATAACCAAGGAATCATAACATTCCTCGCAAACTATGATTATTTGTGAGGAATTTTTCCTCGCAGATCTTTAACTAAGCGACGACCATTTATTCCTCGCAATTTGTCATTTTGGGCGAGGAATTATCAATCCTCTCAAATACTTTCCTCGCTAATTTCCTGATTTCTTGTAGTGTGACAATCGTGAAGTTAGATCTACATAACCAATAGACAGCAGTGAACTTAATTTTCTGAAAGTGTGGCATAAGTAATCAACAATAAAGTTAGTTTTTTAATTTTAGAATCAATAACTGAGCAAGTAATTTTAAATCCACATGGAACTAAAGTTAGGTATAGAAATAATAAAAGATAAAACTACTTGTGTCATGTTTTTGGAGACATTATTAACTAGTTTCTTGAAAAAGAAGAATGGAATTGAGTCCTACTTCTGCAACCCATAATCCTTTTTGAAGGAAAAAACAAATGGTTCTGATGATCGATGAAATTAGTGTAGTTTTCCAATTCAGTCCAAGAAACAATGCATGAAGTCAATTGCAGTTGCTTCCACCAGTTGATATACGTATATGTCGTCTCTCATTTTACCAAACTCTCAATAACCAGTCTCACTTAGTTGTCATGTACTCATGCATGTTCATTACAGGATGTGCTTCTAAATCAAGAGCCAGTCGGTGAGAAACTGGCAATTGCATCTACCTATCAACCAAACCAATATTCTCTTCGAAAAAAAACCAAACCAATAATTACATTGGCAAATTAAATATCTCCACTCATGCATTATAAGATGCTCTCTCGGGGGTGGCTGGACGTACTGATCGGTATCTACCTTTACCGTTTCTTCTTTTCTTGGTAGTTTCGCTTCATCTTACATGAAAAACTGTGATCAGTGCACCTTCTTCATTTCACCAGCAATCAAACAACAACTGTTCCTGCTTTTTCCACCCGTTCATACACATACAATGTGTTCCTGCTTTTTCCACTTTACCTTTTCTTTTTCTCCTTTTCTTGGTAGTTTCGTTTCATCTTAATTATACGCCCTTAGACTTTACATTGACGTCAGTGGCGGATTCAGGATCCGAGACTTATCTTGGCTAATTAGAAGTACACTATATATATATACAGCCCTTCTTGGCTGCGGACGTCCGCACTTTTTGCTTAGGTGCGGATTTCCGGTTTGTACCCACTTTCCGATCACATTTTCACATCTTAACCGTTCAGTTTTTAGGTCCTAATGTATAGATCACCTCTGCAAAATTTCAGCCAATTTGGTGATCATTAAGGCATTCAAAACTGCAAATTACAACAATATATACGAACGGTTCCGGTTCGACAGATTCGGTTCGTTCGTGTAAATTGCAGTTTTGGATGCCTTAACGATCACCAAATTGGCTGAAATTTTGCAGAGATGATCTATACATTAGGACCTAAAAACTGAACGGTTAAGATGTGAATGTGTGATCGAAAAGTGGGGAAAAACACAAAATCCGTACGTTTTTGCTATATCCGCACCTGAGCAAGGTTCTATATATATATATATATATATTATTTTTTATTTTTATTATTTTTTTTGAGGTTTGGAACACGAAATATGATGATCTTCTACACCAACTCACAAATGGCAAGTAGTTCAAACCTGGACTCTCCCTTGAGTCCCTTCAACTTCTCTAACTCTGTAATTGATCAATCAAACTTTGAACATGCTCTCAGCTACCCACATGAAAACAGAATTACCAAAAGTAAAGTCTTGCTAAGAACACATATGAACATGTTGCAATCAATAAGGAACCCATTAGTGAAAGCCGGTATTCTACCAATGTTGGAAATTGAAATTGAAGCAAAACCAACCAAGAAAAAGCACACACAAGTTTGTTAAAAAGTTGTTCTCTTTGAACCTGCTCTTAAATACAACAATTTTCATTTTATTATTTCATAGTTTCATAATTAAATTTCGGGACCTAGGGGAAGTGCTTAGCTTGATTAATGTACAGACAATGATAGAGCAAATAAGAAGAGCACAAAGCCACAGAGATATACGAAGGAATTCAAAACATGTGGTCAAGTCGGCAAGAAAAATCAAGAAACTCAATACCTAGAATCACGTACAGCAGCAAATCCAATTATCCAAATCAAACAATCCCACGCAGCAGCAAGCCAAAAACCGCCAGCAAGTCAGCCACTGACCTCCATCGAAACGCACAAATCGAAATTTAGAGTAGATTCATGAGATTTCCCCAAATCGACAAGAATTGAAGATGAAAGATAGAGTATCTATACCTGTGAAGTAGGGGTCACCAAATCGGATTGTGGGTTCACCGTTCACGGCGATTTCTGGCGGCGGTTTGTGGGAGTAATCAAGCAGCGCCAGCCACTGACCTACTGAGTAGTGAGCTGCTGTGGAGTACGCGACCTACAAATATTTTTCTTTTTTCTTTGGGCTAGTATGGGCTGGAGGTAAATATATATATACTTAAGGGTTTTTGTCCCAAAATATCGTCTAGGCTGCAGCCCATAGAGCCTACCATTTGCTTCCGCCACTGATTGACGTTGAAAGTTAGCAGGGAACTGTGATCAGTGTACCTATTTTTGAGAGCCTCTTCCTCTTCCTCTTCTGCTCCTTCTTCATTCCATCACCGAGCTGTGCATGAAATCAAACAAAAAGCCAGATTCAATGGCCATCCAATTGAGAGCTTCTTCCTCATTATCTTCTGTTCCTTTTTCCACCGGTTCATACACACACGATGTGTTTCTGAGTTTCAGAGGCGAGGATACCCGCTCCGCTTTCACAGGTCATTTGTACTGGAATTTGCTTCAGAAGGGAATCAACACCTTCATAGATGATGAGCTTACAAGAGGAGAGGAAATATCACAAGCACTTCTCCAAGCCATTGAAGGATCAAAGCTCTCCCTCATTATCTTTTCCGAAAACTATGCATCCTCCAAGTGGTGTTTGGAGGAACTGATTCATATCCTTGGATGTAAAAGATCAAAGAACCAAATGGTTCGGCCGATCTTTTACAAAGTGGATCCCTCGGACGTAAGAAACCAACGAGGTAAATTTGGTGAGGCATTTGCACAGCATGAACGCAGGTTCCAAGAGGTGTCAAGATGGAGAGCAGCTCTTTCAGAAGCAGCAAATTTAGCTGGGTGGCATTTCTCGGGCACCGGGTATATCATGCACTTAATTTTACTCATTTTAATATAGCATAAGTTTTATGTTCTTCTATTGGTGTGTGATTATTATACAATACTGTTCTTTTTCGAAGTAACAAGGTTTATTTTATTAAATGCTTCATTTGATTTTAAACGCAGATATGAATATGAATTTATTGATACAATTGTTGAAGAGATTTCCACACAAGTAAAAGAACCTACCAATTTGGATATGCCAAAGTGCCAAGTTGGGTTAGACTCTCGGGTACAACATATACTTGAAATGTTAGGTGTTGGCAGAAATGATGTACGCGTGGTAGGAATATGGGGAATTGGCGGAATAGGGAAGACGACAATTGCTAAAGCTGTTTGCAATACAATTGCCCATGAGTTTGATGGTAGCTGCTTTTTGGCAAATGTTAGAGAAGGTTAAGAGAAACATGGAGGTTTAGTCCACCTACAAAATACTCTTCTCTCTACCATTGTGCGGCAGAAAGAATCGAAAATAAACAGTGTTCATGAAGGAATCACTTTGTCGCGTAAAACGTTGAGATCTAAAGGGATTCTCTTAGTTCTTGATGATGTGAATAAATCAGACCAGCTACAGACATTAGCTGGAAATTCAGATTGGTTTGGTCGTGGCAGCAGGATTATCATAACAACAAGAGATATGCGTCTGTTGGCAATGTCCTTATATACAAGGCCAGGGAACTAAATCATAATGAAGGTTGTAAGCTCTTCAGTTCAAATGCCTTCAAGAATAAGAGAAATTTAGATGACAATGAGAAGCTCTTAGTTAGTACTGTTGTTAAATATGCTCAAGGCCTTCCATTAGCCCTGGTAATTTTGGGTTCACATCTATATGGTAGACCTATACGTGAATGGCAAGCTATGTTAGATGGTTATAAAAGAAATCTTCCCAAAGACATTCGAGATATTCTCAAAGTCAGTTACGATGGACTGGAAGAAACAGAGAAAGAAGTTTTCCTCGACATTGCTTGTTTCTTCAAAGGTAAGCATACAATTAATGTGATACAGATACTAGAAGGTAGTGACCGCAACAACCCCAAGCATAGTATTGAAGTTCTTGAAGAAAAGGCGCTCATATATGGTGGTGGATCTGGTCGTATTTGCATGCATGATTTGCTAGAAGAGATGAGAAAAGATATAGATCGGCAAGAGTCTACAGAGCCCGGTAAGCGAAGCAGATTGTGGCATCACAAGGATGTGCAGGACGTTCTAACAGAAAACATGGTAAGTAGTTCCCATATGCTCATATATATATATATATATATATATACGGAGCCGTTCCAAAGAGGACGTCCGCACTTTCACTAAAGTGCGGACGGCGACGCTGCAGCTCGGCTCGGGGCGCGACGAAGCGGCGGGGGTTGCTGGAAGGACGCCAGGGGTCGGGCAGAGAGGTCTGCAGTCGGTGGAGTCGCCGGCGACGTCGTTGCAGCGCTACCCAGAAAACCTGCAGTTACAGGTCGGGTTGCTGCCCAGAACCTGCAACTCGGACCTCCTCCGACCTCGAACGCTGCCCAGAACCGTCCGAGATGCCTCCGGCCTCCCTCCTGCAAGCCGCGCGCCGCCGTCCGCACTTTAGAGAAGTGCGGACGTCCGCTTTGGAATGGGCCTGTATATCGAAGCTGTTCCAAAAAGGACGTCCGTACTTTCGCTAAAGTGCGGACGCACTACTAAAAAAAATTGCTTTTGCGACGGCAAATTGAGCTTTTTGCGACAGCAACATAGGCGTTGCAATAGGTGGCGTCACAAAATCCAATTGCTACTGCAATTTTCCGTCGCAAATACTTTTTTGCGACGGTTTTCTCTTGTCGTCGCAAATTTATTGTTTTGCGACGGTCCATTTGCTACGGTGACTTCCGTCGCATTGTTTGTTTCAGGATAATCAATGTGGAGGTATTTGCGACGGCAATAGCAAAAAAGGAATTTTTTTTATAAAAAAAAATATGGTGCTAATTGCACCATATTTTCATTCTAAGAACATGCAAAGATAAAAACTATTATACACTAGAAAGTTTTGCTGCGGTTTTGGAACTAACACAACATTATTTAAGTACTAAATTCAAAAGCATAGAAAATATAGTTGAAATGATCATTGTATTAACAAAAGATTTAGTCTGTTCTACAACTAAACACTAAGTAGATCATGTTCTAGTATCCCCCCTGCCTCCCTTGCTGTGCATTTGAGCTCCATTCTTGCCCTCCTTGCTGTGCATTTGAGCTCCAACCTTGCAGCTGCTTTGGTTCCCTCCACTGCTGCCTCAGTTGCGTAGTGCGCTGCAGTCCAACCTACCACAGTGGCCTTGTCCTTCAAATCCACCGCAACATGACCAACATAATGCAGAGTGGTCTTACCTGCAAACATGGCCATGTCTTTAGTCTTCTCTGCTAATGGCACTGTGTACTCCACCGTTTTCTTCCCTGCACTTGATAAGAGTATTTTTTTGCTGCATATAGTACAGAAAAAATGAATGAAGATGTTGACAAAACTGAAAGAAAAGAAACAATAGAAACCAATTCATACTATGATTGTCCTATCCAAATTCGCATGGAAACTGATATCTGACTTCGTTAAATTGCAGGCATAGAAACAATCTCGCTCGCATTATTTTGTTACTCATTACACTAATAAAAATGAATTTTATACCGCTCTTTCTTTCATCTGATGTCTTCACAATCTCAATAGATGTTCCTGTCATTTATTGCCAGTATGATACCCTCAAACTATTTGGGAATTTAAAGCCTCAGTAATGCAGCTTTTACTTGCCCAAAACATAATATAAAATGTCAAGAATCTCTTTAGGTGCAAAGAAAACACAACAGAAAATAAAAATTGCATTTCAGATTAACTGAACAAATTCTGCATAGATACAGAACATTTAAAATCTTTTTACATCCTGCTAACACCAAGGTATAATCAAAACATTAACTGCTAACGATCCAAAACTTTTAGTCAGTATCGCAAGTGAGTGATTACTCAAGCATAAATATATTCCTTGCAAGCCACCATGCAGCAAACTCTACAAACCAATGATTGAGCGAAGCGAAGGAAAGTAGGTTATAAAAGTTGCACCAAGTTTACTAAACACCATTTAAATTAGAAAGGCAAGTTTTTTTCATGGTGTCAAGTACTTTCACTAATGCATAATGCAGCTACATGCAGTCTATGCATCTGTACCATTAAGAAGGATCAAAATTAAAGAAATAAATGGAAGGGGTATATACCTGAACCATCATCATTTTAGTACAATTCATGCGCACACATTCTCATCTGCCACTATTTTTTATTATGTGTAGGATCTCTAACTATATCTACTGTTCTGCTTGAAATGTTACCATGTAGTAAACTACTCTATGCATTCATATCATATCTTGTTGTTTGTGATATACGGCCGACTAATAATATGAATAATAAAGCAGCAGACTTACATCAATTATAAGAGACCGACCCTTCAGTCCAGTCCAAACTTCACACTGTTCTTCTTTGCCTCATAAACAATATACCTTGACTTAGTTCCAGCAGGCACTGGAATTATTATATTAACCTCCTGCAGACTCTGGTCCCATGAGGTTCCCCTTGTACAAGTATCTAGCAATTGGATATGTCCAACAATTTGATGTCTGCCTCTAATGCCAATACTAACTGCTTAGGTTCAAATAATATGGTAACTAGATAAATCTTTCAAAAGATAATACAACATATGAATTAAGAAAGAACCTTGTATGCAAGCTGTGTAGAAGTTCTCTCCAAACATTGAACAAAATGACAATATTTACCTGCTTTCTCCAAAGGACATGCCCCATCGTGAGAGCACTGCATCAAGAGAACTATAAAATAAAAATGAGAGAATACAAATTAAAAAAAAAAAAGAATATATAAGATGTTGCGAAATATATGTGATCGCATCTGAGATATGATATTTGATCCTTGTGGTGTTCCCAGTTCTATCAAAATCTACAAACATTCAAGTGTTTAAGGAAATCAATGAGTAAAAATATAAGGCTGAAAATTTGAAGGTCCAAAAAGAAAACAAATATAACTTTGGCATGCAATATGATTACAAGTATTTCCTTCTTTTTGCTCCTACTTTCCAAATTTGGTTCTCAGGACAGGCAAGATATAGGATCATCACAAATCGTTCTTTAAGATGGTGTAAAATTGTTTTAGGGGATAAATGGCGTAAACTCAAGCACATGGCCATAACAATTATTTTTTATGTATTTATGTTTTTTTTTTTCATCAAACCACAATGAAACATGAAACTTATCCAGGAGTTGTAGGTTTGGGAGAAGTTGGTGCGTAGGCGGTACTGATTAGGTTTCGTTTGGTTTCCTCTGATGATTATTAAATCCATGAGGACGCTCTCCTAAGCAATTAATTAATTGTTTTGGATTAATTCAGGTCGCTACTCCTTTCGTTGGTTGGAATTTCCGAAATTGCATACACTAGGATACTCAATCTGCTGTCCCAAAAACCCTCTCCCAACACTATCCCCATGTTTTGATTGGCTTAGAATGATTAAAAAAATCATTATCTTAATCTTTCTTTCATTTTCTAATCTTAATGGACCAATCAGAATATAGAGACAGGCTTGGCACATGGTTTTTGGGGACAGCAGATTTCATCCCCTCTTTTAAATGACATCGTTGTGCCTCATGAGTTCCGAATTATATATCTTGTATTCTATACATAGTATACAAGATTCTTGACAAAGAGTAGCCTAATAATTAGGGTATCCTCAATAAATATCATCAACAAATTAATTAAAAAGATTACATAGCTAAAAGTTTTAGGATATCATTTTGGTTAATTATAACTATAATTTGACATTACACGTTTAACCAACAAAAACTGACCTAGCTAGCGTGCTCTGCTAGGGTTTGTAGACGGTGCAGCCACTCTACTATACATCCGACATCATCTAATGGCTGATTTGATGTCAATCTGTCTGACTCCACCTTTCACTTATCTTCTCTTAGTGATGCTTTTGGTTTCTGGTTTAGGGGACGCTATTGTGGTGGAGTCTCCTCGCTCTGTGGTGTTCACATGGGCTCGCTCTTTGACTGGAATATGGTGATCGGTGGTGACCTAGTGATTCACTGGAGGGGTTGTTGTTGCTCGGCTAACTGATTTGGTTATTAGTCTAGATCGATGCGGCTGGGGATAGCGTTGCTGATAGTGGTGCTCGTCTTCCCTTGTCGGTGTTTGACGAAGATGGAGTCAGCTCCATTGAGGGTTTTGCTTAGCTGGTCTTCATGGGTTAGCGAGAGATATGGTGGCGGTTGCTTTACGGTGTCGACGACTATGCTAGGAAAGGGCGAAACCTCCAACGTTCAAACTAGGGTTTTTCCTAGCTAGTTGGGCCTTTACAGTTGCCATGGATTTTACATTTTCATTTAGTGTTAGGGCCTTCATTCTTTATTGTGGAAGGGATAATATGGCTTTTTGTTAGGAGGATCACAAGAAAAAATAAAAATTGCTTTAAAAAGTTTTTTAGTTCCATTCAGAATTTCTAGCTCTCTTTATTTTGGAATTTATTCAAAGAGGTGTGTGTTTCTGGCGGTCTTTTAGAGGTAGATCATTATTGTGCATATGTAATATGGAAATTTTTTTTTTTTTTGAACATGGACAACTTATTTGACTTAAAAAAAAAAAAAGGAATAACACTTCTAGGGAGTCTAGCAAATGTTGCTTTGAGCATGCTCAACACTCTATGGAGCCATAAACACTATGTTGTTTTAAAAGCAATATTTGTTGAGAAAAAATAAGACAAGGAGACTTAAGAGTTTAGGAAGTCATAGCGATTCTCCTAATTTAGTAGTGTGATTGGGAGTATGTAGTTAATTTCGTCCTAAATGTTGTCTATAGAGCTCAAATAAAGAGCTCGTTGCAGATCCTCCTAGAATCTTAAATTATTACTCAAAGAAAGCCCGAGTAATATTTATGAGAGAGAAAAATTACTGCCTTAATTAAATTTGAGCATATGGTTTTACACTACAATAGATTTGTCACAAATCTTTTGCCGCAAAAAATAATGATTAAATTTGTGGAATTTGTAGATGTACTTGTGATAGTTTATTGAGAGTACTAGAAAATATCTTCGATCGTGCAGAACAGAACACAAGAGAACGTCATACATTCCCTTTCATAAACACCATCTAATGATTCTCATCTCATCTCGTGAATGAACGCCAATAGAAAATTGCAAAATGTTTTGGATCCTTCATTCCCTTCAAGTTTCGGGATGAGCACTCCACCAGTAATCTACCTTCTCTTTTCTTCTATATTTACATGTCTAGAAGTTGACAGCCAGCTCCTCCTCCTCCGTGGCTTCGGGAACAGACTGACCGTACGTGACACACACACAGAGGTCCGATCAGTGGAGGGTCCACCAACCACAAGACTTTTAGCTAGACAGATACGGGCCACTTGCTCCAACCTGAGTAGGGCCTCTGTGGCATTATACATGCATGCAATAAGAACCGTCCATGAACCATGGGGTTAGGTGGGTGTGCGTCCAAAAACAATTGAACACAAGCAGCTGACCGCATGCAACTCCTCCATGATTGAATCATATCGATCAACTTGTTTGGAATATTGGCTCATGGCTCCCCCAAGCAACAATTGACCTAGCTCCTTGCAAAATATCACACAAGACTACAAGAGATGACATAATTATGCAAAGTAATGCTAGTATCTGACGGAACCTATATATAATTCATTGAATTTTCTCTCCTTACATTATAGTTGTGAATAGTTGTGAAGTTCGATCAATGTGTCATTTCTCAAAGAAAAACCATTGTCATTTGGTTGAAAACAAAAGCAAAGTAAATATCTCTAAATTGATAGTACAATTATTCCTCGTCATAGAGCCTGAATCGGATAAATACAAAGCTAATATAAATTCGTCGATCAAGGCCGATCCTGAATTGGTGCAAGAGCTGCCACCTTATTGAACCTCTTCTTCGTTTATATATACATAACAGCAGACAACTAAATGACTAAAAAAAGATGATTTTCTGTTGTTAAAATTGTGTCATGGATGCACCCACCGGATATTGTCATCGGTTCTCAACATGTATCTCTAAAATTTCCAAGGCGTCCACGTGAGAGTTTTGGCTCTTGGCTCATGAATTTGTTGGGGGATTATTACACAGCAAGTCTGTGTGTATCTGCAGCTCATGAAACATGCATGTGGCGTGTGTTGCTTAAATATTGAGACGTATACATTCCAAGCACAAAGGTCCCTTCATTACTTTCCCATTTTGGTAAGAAGAAGCATCTTGTTTGGAAATTATGGGGATGGGTCGAGCCAAGTAACATGCACCGCAAGATCCACGTTTTTAAGGCTTAATTGCCAGTTTGCCACCCTATGTTTCATCTTAGTGTCAATTTGATATTCTAGATTTTATTTCAGCTAATTTGCTACTCTAGATTTTTAAAATTAGACAATTTACTAGCCTAAGTTTTCAAAATTAGACAATTTGCTACGTTAGATTTTATTTTAGCCAATTTGCTATCCTACTTTGCTACTCAAGACTTTCAAATTCTCTAAACTTTTAAGATTAGTCATTTGCTACCCCAAATTGTTAAAAGTAATCAATATTTAGATGGAGGAATGAAGAAATGGAGGAATTAATATGACGAAATGGTTTGAAAATATAGAGTAGCAAATTAGCATAGTTAATACTAACAAACTTACTAACCATGAAAACATAAGAAAATAAATCGGTAGAAATAAAATTTAAGATAGCAAAGTTGACACTATAATAAAATATACGATCTCTTAAGCATATTTTAAATTTAAAATGTGCAGGTGTGCGGCTGATAATCATGCAGGAGTAGCCTAGAAACTCGGACTCGGGCATAACCGTCCATTATATTTTTTCTTTTATTAATTTATTAACTATAGGACAATAACAACATTATGGATACTATACCATTTTTTTTTTTTGAAGGATACTGTACCATTTATTATCTCACATATCGTAACTATAAATACTAGATTTGCAGGTTTTCTCGTGTAGGGGCTCTCACCAGCCAATAAAGCTCGAAACTTTCTTTCAAGATCACTCACGCATTTCACTCGTCTTCCCACTTCCCTTTTGAACAATCTAACAGACTCACTAAACCATTTCTAATCTTCACTCCAACTCCCAAAATTTCGGTACTTCCAACTCCAAAACCTCAAAAAATACCACTTTTGTTCTGCTTATCTACTCTGATTGGCTTTCTCACTCTAAAACCAATATTGGTTCTTCGACATCTGGCTACTTGGATCATTATCCAGAGTCTCTCAATTTGCCGAAAACCCTTTACCACATTTCCTAAGGTTGATGACTTGAGCATGTGATTAAGTGTCACTTAATCATATCTTTGTGTGATCTACACTTTACCGGGTGACTTTGAATTACAGTTCTCACTTTACGGGGATTTGGGTTTACAGGTGTGTTTGTGTTTGTGTTTGAGTAGTTAATTACTGATCAGTTACAAGCCGTATCAGTGAGACAACTTTGAAATGGATTCTTTGTGTGTGACCTTGAAACCAAACACCCATTTGAGAAAACCAACTCAGGGTGGTCTTTGTAATGGGGCTAATGGTTTTTTGGGTGAGAGGATCAGAGAGAGTTTTAGTAACAGGGTTTGGGAAAATCGGGTGTCCAAGGCTTTGAGAACTGAGAAGAGTGTCAACAAGGCAAGACCTGGTGTTGTTCGTTCTGTTCTGACATCGAAGGACCTGGAGGAGGCTATGGTGAGTTAAATCGTTTCTATGATCCATTTGATATAACTTGAAATTCCCATTTCCTCTGCATCAATCACCTGAGTTATGAAATTGTTATGATCATTGCCATTTGTGTATGGTAATCATAAATTTTAGAGTTTTGTTTGATATTTTTGTGACTCTGTTTTCTAAAACACTGTTATCGTTGATCTTGGGTTGGATCAGACCCTGAAAGTCCAGACTTACCACAGACGAAGAGTAGACCCCAAGAATGTTGCTTCGATCATATTAGGAGGAGGGGCAGGGACTCAACTCTTTCCTCTTACCAGCAGAGCAGCAACACCCGCAGTAAGAATAGTTATCATATTGGGCTTGTACTGGTTCCAAATTTGTTAATTTATCAAATTTTTTAAATTTATGTTGAATACCTATTGCAGGTTCCGGTTGGTGGATGCTACCGGCTTATAGACATTCCGATGAGCAATTGCATCAACAGCAACATAAATAAAATTTTCGTGCTAACCCAGTTTAATTCCGCTTCTCTCAATCGACACCTTGCTCGCACCTATTTTGGACATGGTATCAACTTCGGGGATGGATTTGTGGAGGTAATGAATACATGTATAATTTTGTGAGTTTATATTGTTCGAGATTGAAGTTTTCCAGTTATACAAGGAAGAACTATTTAGTTCCCAGTTAATGATTACAGAAACTATGAAGTTATATTTAAATTTCTTTTTGGGCTAAATGCAACTATGAAGTTTAGAGCTGACAAATTAGTCTCTGATATAAGGAAGCTTCATCTTCTTTTCTAGTTAAATGAATTATTTCTCATGCTATAATAATAATAATAATAATAATAATAATAATAATAATAATTTACCTCTCAAAGGATTAAAGTAAAAAGTTACATCCATTCCAACGCATATCTGTTTAGTCTTTATGTTTCAAGTCCTTGATTCTTCATGACTGAAAGAACACCTCATGAGCAGGTTCTGGCAGCCACTCAAACACCTGGGGAAGCGGGAATGAATTGGTTCCAAGGAACAGCAGATGCTGTGAGGCAATTTGTATGGTTATTTGAGGTGGGTAAAGAAGTTTTCAATCTAGATATGCGTTAAGTTAAACAGGGGAGGGAAGAGATATAAATTATAGGAATGCATCTTTGGTTCTTTTGATTTGCACTTGAGCTGTTTTCTAAATGACACTGGTTCCTGTAGGATGCTAAGAATAGCAATGTTGAAAATATACTGATTTTGTCTGGTGATCATCTTTATCGAATGGACTATATGGACTTTGTGCAGGTAACCATTTCGCTTCTTAAAGGACTTCTTATTGTTGTGATTGTTGTTGAACTTTGCTTACATTTTCTCTATTATGTAACAGAGTCACGTTGATAGCAATGCAGATATCACACTTTCATGTGCAGCTGTGGGTGACAGGTGTGTTTTGGCTACTGATAATCTTCATAAAACTTTTGAACTTTGTAAGTCGCTGTTTGTTCTATTTGTTGACAAAAATGTTTTTCAACTTTTATACTACTTCCAAAAGTATAAACTGTTGGGATGTAATTCAAAATATCAGTTCAGAAATTAGAGTCCATATGTCATATTCAACATAAGTTGGATGTTCCTCAGGATCTCCCATGTTTATTTCGTGTTAAGTTGTTCTTGTTGGGATGTTGACATACAATTATGAGGGTGTGTCCTAAGTCCTAACAATTGGTATTTCAAGACTATGGAACATCAAACATTTGTAGCAGTTTCCTTGTACATGCTATACTTTTTAAAGCTAACTATTGGCACCAAGAACTAAAATGGGTAGAGGTTTTGTTAATTCACATTCCACCCAATCCCTTTTTATGCTGTCCTAATTAGATCTATCAAATTGTTCTAAACTGGAATCCACATTTTCCAGCCGTGCATCTGATTATGGATTGGTGAAGATAGACAGCAGAGGTAGAATCATCCAGTTTGCTGAAAAACCAAGGGGAGCTAATCTAAGAGCAATGGTGAGCAAGAACCAGCGATTTTATGCTAAGCCCATTTATTTTTCTCACTTTTAGTGAGGTACCATGCACTGATACTTTTTCTGCCCTTTTGAAAATAAATTTTGCATTGTGCTATTGAAGTGCATAATTGTAGCATTGTCACGAGCATAACGGGCTGATGATTTGGAAGTAAACTCTGATTACAGGGATGAAAATGGCATCATGAAGTTATGCATATGAAATTCTCTTATCATATTCATCTTGTTTGGATGTTCCTATTTTCAAGCATTTACCCATGCAGTTAGACTTGCAAGATTACATGAATTTATGAACATTTATATTAGTTACAATTTTTACCCTTGGTTGATGTTATACAGCAAGCAGATACAACACTTCTTGGACTGTCTCCACAAGATGCTCTAAAATCCCCATATGTTGCATCGATGGGAGTGTATGTATTTAAGACGGAAATTTTACTAGAGCTTCTGAAAACGAGATATCCAACATCGAACGACTTTGGATCTGAAATAATTCCTGCAGCAGTGAAAGAGCGCAATGTCCAAGTAAGAAAAATAGCACAGTTTAAGTGTCTTCATTTACTTATTCTCAGTTTCCCCCTATTTTGGTAGGAGGTGGGTTTTTCTACCATTAGAGCTTGACTAACCCAATTTTGGGATGAAAAAGAAGAAGAGTGAAGGCTAAACTATTAGACAATTGAATTGCAGCTATTTGCATGAATGGTTCATAAATTTTTCGTGTTCTCTACTTGCGTACTCATCTGTTTATAATTAGAGATCATAGTGAAGAAGTGAAATTATATGCTGTCTTTTGCTCCTACAGGCATATATATTCAGAGACTACTGGGAGGACATTGGACGTATAAAGTCTTTTTATGATGCTAACTTGGCCCTCACTGAAGAGGTAGGTTTCATTGATTCCTTGAGTTTGATATGCATATACTATTAGTTCAAAACAGAATCATGTAGACCAAGAAAGGGTAAATTGGATATTACTTACGCTTGTTATGAAATAAGCATGCCTTTCCGTTCTGTTTTGTTGGGCATCCAGTCTATTCAAACCGCACACAGGAGAAATGAATCCCTGTAAAGGTTTAGAATCTTAAAGACTATCTTACTAATAATTTTTGTAAACAGACTATAAGTGCCTTTTGTTTCCTTGATATGTGATTAATGTCTGCAAAATTGCAGTTTCCGAAGTTTCAGTTTTATGACCCAAAGACACCTTTCTTCACCTCTCCTCGGTTCTTACCACCAACCAAGATTGACAAGTGCCGGGTATGCTAATGTACTTAGGTGTATTGGCAGCTTCATCAAGCATGTTGGTTCTCATGCTTTGTGTTTATTTTGCAGGTTGTGGATGCAATAATCTCACATGGATGTTTCTTGCAAGAATGTCTTGTCCAACGTTCAATAGTGGGTGAACGCTCACGGTTAAATTATGGTGTTGAGCTCAAGGTGAATTATCATAACTTTCAAAATGAATACTTTGAAGACCGGACTTTTTCATATACTTCTCTATGGTGACATGGTTTACTGAGCAGCCACGTTTTGTTACAGGATACCATAATGATGGGTGCAGACAGTTACCAAACTGAACCTGAGATTGCAGCTTTGCTTGCACGTGGGAAGGTCCCAATTGGTATTGGAAGGAATACAAAGATCAGGTATGCTCGTGATTTGAGAAACAGTTCTTCATTTCTGATAAAATAACTAGAATGTTAAGTTGTCTAATTCTATCTTCATTATTCATCATTGAAGGAAGTGTGTAATCGACAAGAATGCAAAGATTGGAAAGGACGTGATGATAATGAACAAAGATGTAAGCATGGCTATCCATGGTCTAACTTGGATGCATTCATCATTTCCTTTGATCTATTAACAAATCTTTTTCTGGACAAAGTTTTCAATGAAGTATATAGTGTCACATTCAATCTTACAATCCATCTTGGCTGTGCAGGGCGTTCAAGAAGCAGACAGGCCAGAAGAGGGGTTCTACATCCGTGAGGGAATTGTTATTGTTGTGGAGAAGGCAACAATAGAAGATGGAAAAGTTATATAAATGGATCGTACTTTCTCAAGTACAATGACAGCGCGTGGTTATAGTTGGTTTTGGCAAAAGAACTGGAAAATCAGTGTGCATTGGCAGCTAGGGGATAGCTTCTGCCAGATTTTGTCTTTAGATAGGCAAGTATCACGTTTCAGTTCTTCCTGTACTTTCAACTAGAAACATCCTTCAGTTCTTGTAGAATGAGGAACATATAAGACATTAAGTTCCGCGAGATGTACAAAAATAAGTTAAGAGGGCGGACACGGTGGTTGCTTTCAATCCTTTGTAGAGGCTTTCAGTATTAATATTCATTGAGCTAGTTTGGCAAGTAATTTTTATCATATTCATTTTGCCACAAAGAAATAGCTAAACTTGTATGCGTGTCTGAAGGCCATTTGTATGTTCCATGAGCTAGGGACATTCGTCTACAATGACGTTGGTCCAACGGGAAAAAACTGGCAAAAGAAATGGAGAACAACAGAGCTGCCTAGAGTGTGAGAAAAAGAAAAATCACAAAACATAAAAACTCGGATTCAATATTGTAACCCAGGGAAAACAGAACCCACTTTAGTTAAGAAACCACAAAGGTAAGAGTCCATACCCAATTAGTATAGGACTTTGAAGTTGAAACCATTCGCTATATATTGCGTGCGTGAGAAGTAAAAATTAAAACTGAGGTTGTAAGACGCAGACTGCCGATAGCAAATAGAAATTGCTTTCACTCGTCAAAACCCCAACAATCTCTCCACCACATCCAAAGTTCTCCTGATCGAGTCTTTGCTTCTCTCCCGTTCTTCGACATCCCTGAAAATCTGAGACTTTACGTCTTTGTTTCTCAAAAGTTAATTCTTTGAAATCCCTAAACAAGCTGCGTGTGTTTGTTTTCAAGAAATCTTCGAAAGCCCCAAAACTTTCTATTTGGAACTCCTACCTCCTCTACGTTCTTGCAAAAAAGTTTCTTCGTCTATTCACTTTACTTTCCCTGAATTTTTCTTCACTTCCCGATCTTGATTCTAAGAAGATTTCACCTCTTTCTTGACTGATTTCATCAAGTCTCCATTATATTGATCATCAACAAACCCATCACTTCCTCCTCTCACGGTTGATCTCTACTTTTGATTCTCTTCAACAGACCGAGTCGAAGACGCATTTCATCAGTCATTCTTTATCTTTCTCAAGAAAACCAGTGACTTCAGAGATTCTATCTATGGCGGCTTGTGCTCCTGTCCTTGATCTTGCGGTGGGTTACAAAAAGAGAAAGCTGAGTGATCATGATGATACTCCTCTGTACTCCCAAAACAAGGTTCAAAGAGTAGAGCATGAGGAGTTTTGTTCCATGTCTGAAGTAACAGAGACTAGTCTCAGTCAACAGGTTGTTAGAGACCCAACTAATCTCACTCATGCTGCAAGTTATCTTGAGCTCGATGACAATCTAACCGTACAAGATCAAAACCAATTACATCTTGTTGAGACCTTCTTGTTTGATTTCTCATCTTTTGATGAAATCAGTAGTGACCATGATAGCAGCTCGGCACCGTTGCCATCATCCGATGAAGATAATGTTGTTATTTCTATTGCTACTACTCTCGTTCAACCACATTTCCTTACAAACCCAACAGCTCTCGTTGAGTGGAAGAATGACATCGAACCTGTTCTTGATGAAACCCAACTTGATTATGGCTTGGACATAAAGGAACTCGCTGACTTTTTCCTGAACGATGGGCTCAGCTCAACCAAGTTTGACAACAATGTGATCAGCGTGATCAATCTTCTTGATGATGATGATGATGATAACGACGACGAAGTGTGCAGCGTGATCAATCTTGAGGATGATGATGATGATGATGAAGCCAATTCAGTACTGCAGAAGTCCTTTACAACAGTACAGACGATTCAGTCCACTAATAAAGATAAAGAGAGCAGTGTTAAGGGCAACAATGATGTTCAACCTGGTCCAGAAATGATAGAATCCTCATTATTGGATTGCAGCATTGATAGTCAAATGCAGCATGGAGCTAATGATCAAGAGAGGATATATGATGATACTCATAACAGTCATACTCTAGGGATCAGTGATGACTTCGATTATATGAAACTCATCGGCTTTGAGAAATTAGACTTCTATGAGGATGAGTTCGACTTGATCAGGCTTGGTTGTGATGCTCTTGAATCGCCCGCAGCAGATTCATTAGTGGATGCATCTTTTCCATGCTTGCAGAAGCCTGCAGTTGAAGTCAAAGAGAGTAATGGAATTAAGGTGGTAATGATAGACTGATAAAGTCGATCTGATCAATTTAAAGCAGTTTTCTAGTGCTATTGCAATTAGTTTATGGATGCTAATATATTTGACAGATTAAAATAACCCCATAATGATTAACGAATATCATTTAACCCCAGCCCCGGTTTCTAACATTGGTTTGTAAATCCGCTTTCTGAATCAAGTGCTAGTATCTGCAGATCGAAAGAGCTATGTACTAGTTCACTTTAAGCTCCTTTAATATTGCTCAACACACATTATTATTATTATTATTATTTTTTTTTTTTATTGGGGCTAACCTATTCTTGAGTTTCTTGTTGTATCTCAAGCTTTATTGAGTTTCATCTTCTTACAGAGTTTCTTTCAGCCAATGAGAAATCTAGCAGGTTTCATTCGATTTCAAAGATAGGCGTGTTCTTGTGCATATGCTTAATGTTGGCATCATTAGAGCATCTTTAGCAATGCTAGCCATTTTTGAGTCAAATTTTAGCTAAAGTAGCTAAAAAGTTATTTTAGCTAGCCACTTTAGAATTACATCTGCATCAATGCTCTCTATTTTAGCTAGTTTTGAAATTATATTATTTTTTAAATGAAGATTAAATAGTTTAAATGTATTTATAAATTACATAAAATAACTTAAAAGGAATGTTTTAAATTATAGAGAGCCTCATCCCGCTCTCTATATTTAGGAGCGAGATAGCTAAAAGTTATAATATAGAGAGCCACTTAGGAGTCTGGTGCAGCTGCTAAAATAGATAAAAAGCTAAACATGCTCTCCAAAATAGCTAAGGAGCCAAAATAGAGAGTCTGCTAAAGATGCTTACATAATCTCTCACTGGCTCTTTCTTTGCGAGCACATAAGGACCTTGTCAACTACTATTTTAATGTCTTCTTGCTTTCTAGAAAGAATGAACAATTGAATGGTAAGTCAATAACAGCTAGCACGATTTTTTCTTTCTTTCTTTTCTTCAACCATGGATGAGTTGCCATGGAAGAACAGAGAAGCAAACGCGCGCAGCAACCCCAAGCCAAATCCCTAATTTTTTTTTTCTTTTTTGGCTAACGGCAAGTTAACGGTGGTTTAGACGAAAAATCAAAAATTGGTGGAAGAGTGATGTGTCAATTTCCAGGACCTTTAGATTAGACGGAGAGTCCAGATTTTATGAAATTGAAGTAAATTCACACTCTCCTCACTTTAGAGGAGCCGGATCCGGATTACAATGTACAGTAAATTAGCTATGTAGAAAGTGGAACGGATCAAACTGGCACCTTCATTGAGTTGCCCTGCTTCTCATGCTATAGTTGTGTTGCAGATTGTGTATGCAGCATATAATGTGAGGCACGCTCAAACCTTTAGCAAGAATGTTTGAAGACTCTGACTAAATTGAATTATCATCATTCTGATAACTTGGTTATTAAGCAAACCATCTCTTATTATAGGATACATTTATGAGTAGGTTTTTCTAAAAACTGAACATGGCAATTTATCTATGTTAGGTCCCAGTTGGTACTATTGGAATACAAAACTTATGTAACTATATAACTACTCATTAGTTACGAAATAGTTCTTAGCTTTAGATGAAATCTTAGAATTTCCAGTTCTATATGATTATCTAGACATCCTTGTTCTTAAATATGACCAAAATCTCGAGTTTTTGCCAAGCTTGGTTACTCGAGCTTCTGACCCTAGTGTGGGGGGAGGGGGATGTGGGTGCTGGAACTAGGGCTGGGGACGAGCTTGACCCAACCTCTTTTTCACTAAGGCCGGGATTGGGACCGAAATTTTTGAAATGGGTCCAAAATCAAAATTTGTCACTGCAGGACCAAATCTAGGGTTTTTGGGCCTAAATAGTCTCTGTTTTAATTTTTCCATAATTTCAATCAGAAGGAGTTGAGGATGACGGAGCACGTCTTTTGGGGGGGGGGGGGGTGTATAGGTGCTGGAACTAGGGTTGGGCAGGGTCAGGCCCAACCTCCCTTTCACTAGGCCCGGGATTAGGACCTAAATTTTTGAGCCAAGTCTGAAATCAAAGTTTGTCACTGAATGACCAAAATCTCGGGTTTTCGCCAAGCTTGGTTACTCGAGCTTTTGGTATGTGTGTGTTTTTTGGGGGGGGGTGGAATGTGGGTGCTGGAACTAGGGCTGGGCACGGGCCAAGCCCAACCTCTTTTTCACTAGGCCAAGAATCGGGGCTAAATTTTTTGAAACGGGTCCAAAATTAAAGTTGTCAATGTAGGACCAAAATCTTGGGTTTTGGGCCTAAATAGTCTCTGTTTCAATTTTTCCATAATTTCGATTAGAAAGGGTTGAGGACGATGGAGTAGGTCTTGTAGCTTATATGTGCGTAGGGGAGCATGGCTGTGTCCAGGTGGAACCAAATTAGGGCAATGCAGGAACTAGGGCTGGCCACCGGCCGGACCCAAACTCTTTTTCATTAGGCCTGGGACTGGGACAAAATTTTCTAGCCGGGTCCAAAATCGAAGTTTGTCACTGCATGACCAAAACCTCAGGTTTTTGGGCCTAAATAGGCTCTATTTATATTTTTCCATAATGTTGACCAGAAGAGGTTAAGGACGGCGAAGCAGGTCTTGTATCGCATAGGTGCATAGGGGAGTATGGCGGTGTCGAGGTGGAACCGGCATGTGGCAAGTGGGATCACACACTTGCTAGCCTCGCCCTTGATCACCTAAGAACAAGACTTGAGATCAAACAAATCCGACCCAAGAAAAACAAGTTAATTCTGAAATGAAGATTTATTGGTTTTAAGGAGAGAAAAGACGGCGAGCCCAGGCCACTGTGGTGTTGGAAATCAACTTCTCCACCTTGAATGTTACTATTAATTTAGCGGAGAGGGTGGATGAGATTTTTTTAGCTAAATATTGTTTACTACCATGTGGTTTGGTTCCGAAATCAATTTAGTCCCTAGACTTTCAATTTCATCAAAAAATCTCCTAGACTATTATTTCTCATCCAATAGGTCACTCCGTCATGATTCTGCTCAATGGAGCAGTTAAGTAGCTCATGCAGCATGCCAACTTAGCACAGGTGGGGCCCACATATAAGGTAAAATTACTAAACTAACCCTCATTCTTTTTCTAACCCCGATTACCCTGAAACTCCTATATCTTACGCTGCCTCTCCAAAACCCTTTTGTGTTCTTCGTGTTCCTCCTTAGCTATGGCCTCCTACGCCAGCAGCATGATTCAATGCCTCCGGTGAACTCTAACGTCTTTTACTTCCCTCAAGGCCACGCCGAGCACACCCAAACCCACATTGATTTCTCCACCTTTGTCAGAATCCCAGCTCTCATTTTCTATCGGGGTCATCGGAATCAGATACATGGTCGACCTGGAAACAGACAAGGTCTCGCCAAAATCCGGTCCTTTCCAAGAGCAACGAGCCTTTTGCTTAGGACGAAGGTTCTGTGGACTTTGATGGGTCTGACAATTTGAAAAAGCCTTAATCTTTCGCTAAAATTCTAATGGCAGCGGTTTCTCGGTTTGTACTTCACCGAGATTGCTGGAGGGTTCGTCAGAATCGGCGGCTTCCGAGTGGAGCCACGGCGGTTCTGGAGCCTCGTGTTGCATATTCCGGGTTCTCGGTGTTTCTAAAAGAAGAAGAGAACAAAATGGGGAGAAATGAGATTGGAAATTCGAGTTCGAATGGGAGGCGTGAAATGAAATATATATTGCTCAGAAATGAAAACTAAGGGCAAAGGTGAAAACTAAGTAGGTGATTGATAATCTTTGAGAAAAACCCATTTTCCTCAATTTTGGTTCATGTAACTAAAACTGCAGAGAAAAGAAGATGGAAGAACCAAGTTATTTGAGAGGAAAGGGATGCCTTAATACCTAAGGTGATCCAGTTAAGTTACATATATTTTTCCAGAAGGAATCTGACTGGAAATCACCATAGTTGAAAAATGTTTTGTCTTCATTATACTATACTTCTTTTGTTCAGTTTCTGTTTTCAAGAGAAAGCTCGAGTGTGTGAACAGAAAGAAGAGAAATCAATATTCAACTTCTCTCTATGAGTTGAGAGGGGGAAGAGGAAGAGCCCTGAGGTTGTGGTGGAGGTTGCTACTCTTATGGCGAATGGGGAGCCGTTTTGTGTTAAGGCCTTGATAGTGAGGCTACAGCGGTGCTCAGGAATGAGGTTTAAGATGGCCTCTAGATCAAAATTCATTTTGGGTGAAATTAGGGATTGGAGAGAAATAGGGTCAATTTGGAGATTTTCCCATGCATGTGAACCCCATTGGAGCTGAGTTGACATGCCACATCAACAACTTAACGACTCCAATTCACGGATTACTAACGGAATGATCTATCAGATAAGAAATAATAGTGTAGGGGTGTTTTTGATGAAATTAGAAGTTTAGGGACTGAATTGATTTTAGACCTAAAGTTGAGGGTAGTAACCAATATTTAGTTATTTAAAAAAAAAAAAAAATTAGAATAGATTGAGAGATTGAGAGAGTCAGGTTTTGTGAGAGATTGAGAGGAAATAGAGATGAGTGAACTGGGAGATGGGATAAGTGATGACTAATGAATCCCAAAACCAGAAATTGGAGAGGTTGAAGAGATGAATGTTGGAGAGGTCGAAAGGATTAAGGTTTGGGTCGAAGAGATTCCCAGAATTGGAGATCTTAGTCTTCGATTTATATTTAGGTGATGAATTATCTGTGGTCACGTGTATTCAAGACTTGTTCAAAGAGCCTATAAATGAATGACACATGTCAAAGGACCTGTATTTCAATATTTTTGAATTTTTTTTTTTTACAAGGATGGAGATCGACCTATTCATAGAACATCTGGTCTGGATATAACTAAAACACACCGAAATTTTTTTCAAAGACTCAACCAAACCGCTCGATTTTTTGGTTTTTCAAGTTTTAACGCCTAGTTTTAGTTGGAACTTTGGTTCATCATTAGCGGGTTGGGTTCATAATAACTATACTTAGACCTACCTTCCAACTAAGGAGTTGAGTTATGTCACTTGAGCGAAGGCTCTCGGTCACATGATTCCTAGGCCTCTCTTTGTAGTGTAATATCTATCTGGAAGAATATCGAGCTATCTATCTTCCATATGCAAACTAAAGTATCAATGATTAACTTACCACGACACCCTTCAAATTTGAATTGGACATATTTCATTTGGATGCTCTTAGAGTTCGTTTGGTTCGCGGAATTGAAGCATCGAGAAAAGAAATTTAATCTTTTCTTGTGTTTGGAATGCAAAAGGAAATGAAACACTTTCCTAAATGAAAGGAAATCAAGGGGGAAAATGGTTCATTCTATACCCCCAGAAGAAAAAGAAATTAAGGGAGAAAGTGGTTTCTTCTGTTTTTGTTTTAATCCTGAGACTAAGTAAGAAGCGAGATAGAGATAGAGAGAAACAACACAAGATTTATAGTGGTTCACCTTGCCCTGTTGGCAAAGCTACGTCCACTTAGAGATTCCACTAAGAGTGAGGCCAAATAGCCTTTGTAGTGATAAAAGTGTGAGGATCATGGATCCCATCCTTTTCTAAGAAGGGGAGGACTTTCTTTTATAGCTAAAGGAGGTCTCATTCTATTCTACATTTCTGATGTGGGACATAATGCATATATTGCTTCCCTTGAAGCTTTTTGGAAAGCATAGGAGGGTGACCTCCCGGCAAAATATAGTCCGACCTCTACCATGGCGAGGTAGCTCGAGTGTTGGTCTAACCTCTCAGCAAAATATAGTCCGACCTCTACCATGGCGAGGTAGCTCGAGTGTCGGTCTATTGGATGCAAGCCATAGGCGGGGCTAGCCATGTCACGGAGACCACCTACAAAGTCGTTGTTTACGCTTGGCTGTATGTGATATAGGTGGTATCAACAAGTCTCTCAAGTCTCCGAGTAAGAGGCGCTTCTTGGTTTGGGAGCTTACATGATGCCGCCAAGTATAAGTGACGACCTCGTAGAACGTCATTCCCATACTAGTCCCCCAACTCCGTAAGCAAGAAGGGACTCTTCGGGTCTTGTAAAGTCTTCCATGGCAGGTTAGTGCCAGGGGGCCCATCATCGAGCTAGTACCTGTCAATAAGATTAGAGTATACAAATAGCATTTTAATTGCATTAGGGCAATCTAAGTGACGTTTGAGTCAAATGCATCGGGGTGCATAGATGGTTATATGAGATGCATGTTATAAATTGTATGTATGCCTGTATTATGTAGTGTTTGAAATGCGACGTATAAGTCTAAAATGTATGTGGTTATGATAGTATAACGAAGTGCATATGATGCACAAATGTGTTACGAAGACGATGACACGTACATAATGATATGTATATGTTGTATGCATGTGATGCACATGTGTTAGGATCGGGAGTGAGTAAAATGGAAGTTTGGACTTAGGTTACGCTCGAGGATGCCAGTGAGGCTGAGCATAGAGCTCTGATATCGAAGTAACTATTGGCCATACAACGAGACAATGGTGTGACCATGATAGTTCCTCAAGCATAGGTTAGAGGAAGGAACTTTAACTTTCTTAACCCGAACGTATAAGCCATAACTCCATTGTTTGACTCATGTACAACGGGACTGTAAGAGTTGAGTTCGCTCATGTCGAGCAAGTGATAGGTTGTGTGAGTTTCGTCCTATGGTCTTATTAATGGGACGTAAAAAGAATTTAACTCTTGCGATCAACAATAGGTGAAAAATTCAATATTTCCATTAATAAACCAGAACATGAAACTCACACCTATCGGTGAGGCATAAGCATGTTGTTTGCAGATGCCCGGAAAGTACGAGAGAGAAGCTCAATGATAATCATGTTCAGGTACTATCTCCACTTGTGATAGGTGGTATGTATAAGTCCCCCAAGTGTAGAGAATGCTCGGGAGGTGAGATGACTCAAAAGCAAGTGATTGGACCTTGGCTTACCCCTTGGGGGTACCTCGCTCGAGGTGAGGATTTTGTTGCAAGGGATTGGACCTTGGCTTATGTAAGGGAGCTACCTTTTAATTATCCTATTGAGATACCTCACTCGAATAGAGGATTTATGAGGGCTTGAGCCTCCTTGACCCGGTGGGGTCGAATGAGGGCTTGGGCCTCCTTTACCAGTGGGGTAGAATGAGGGCATGGGCCTCCTTTACCCAGTGGCGTGGCCCTAGGTAGAATGAGGGCTTGAGCCTCTTAACCCCATTAGGGTACCTCGCATGATTGGAGGGGATTTATGCAAGGATTTGACCTTGGCTTACTTCTTGGGGGTACCTCGCTCGGGGCGAGGATTTTAAATGTCGCATGTTACACGTATTTACTGTCATATGTATGTATGTGTGTGTGTAGCAATTTAATTGATTTGCAATCAAATGAAAGCATGACATTAACAAATAGGCATAATGGATATGATATCGAGACTGTCACATTTTGTAGGCATGCTTGAATTATAGTAATCGCTTTAGAAGCATGTAAAGCATGAGATAAATCAAATTGGAGGAGCGTAAGATAAAACTTATCTTGCACCGATTGAAGGAGGTGACAATTGGGATTGACCCGAATACTAAATCACGTTAGAGTTGTCCAAGCATAACACTCCATGTAATCGACTAGTGGTCGATAGTTTGCTCGGCGTTGTATGCACAAGAAGATGTCCAATTTAGAGTGATTTTGCTTCCTCCAAGGAAAAAACAAAATAAATGATTAGCAACTTATTCAATTTAGGCCAACTTTCTGGGCTACATATGGGCCCAATTCAGGACCCTTTTGTTGGGTTTTGGTTTTCACAGAAGGCTAGATTTGGGACCTAGGGATTGAAATTTTGCCCATTTTTGCTATTATTTCTATTTCGGGTGTGCTGCTATTACTTTCAGGTCGATTGATCATTTCTATATTCTACAAAGACTCTCAGTACTATCATTCTATGAATACCCTAATTATGTGCCTTGGGAAGCAGTACACTTTAGGCTGGGATGAGTCTAGTTTTGATTGGTTTGTTGATTTCTTGCATATTTGGATTGTAGATTCTGATTGTTTGGACTTTAAATCTCAAGGTCGTGACAATTCTATTGTTAGTAATTATCTTGAGGAAGCTGAGGAGTTACCTTCAGATTTTGCTATAGTTTATCTATAAGTGTTTTAGAGTAATTTTTTATTATACAAAGACAACTTGTTGGTGTAGTACACCATCTGGTTAGTCCTTCCTTAGCTTTAGGGTCAAGTCATTTCTGGCCTATATATACTCCTCATTGGGATGCCCTTTTAAGCGATTTCTATCGCTAATTCAATGAACTTTCCTTTTTTTCAAAAAAAAAAAAAAACATATTTATTATTTTATTGCATTAATTACAAATTTTTAATTCACTTTTCTGATAACTTTTTTTATTTTACCAAATATCGGAATAGAAAGTTCATAAGAACTTTAATTTCTCCTTTCATAAGAAAGATTAAAAAATTACTTTTCTTTCCGCAATCCTTGGTGTTTAAAGAAACACATGCTTCATTTAAAAAAAAAAAAACACATGCTTAACCAAAAGAAAAGGAAAAACAAAGTAAAGAAAATACCAAAATTGCATGTCATAAGTGCCAACACTGGAAACTAACACATGGAGATCTTTTCTTTTGACATCCGTCCAACCTGTGACCAGGGTTGGAAATATTTGCGATATTTTCGATATATCCCCCTGTTTGGCGCAAAAACCAGTTGGCTTGCAAACTGTCTCTTTTGAGCGTGTGCGCAGGCGTGCCAGCACCGTGGGGTGCAGTCGTCGGGGTAGTCCCTTGACCTGACTTCTTCTTCAAGCGTTGTGGACGAGGAGAGCACCAACCTCGCCACAAGGTTCTTCTCTAGCCTTCCGGGAAAGGACTTTCTGCCTTACGGATAAGGACTTTGGGTGTGATCTCTTCGCGTCACCGAATCGATACTTAGTGTTGTAGACTAAGCAGAGCAATCACTGGGAAGTTTGGAGAAAGCACGGGTTGCGCTAAAGCGTGACTTTAGCTTCGCTGGGTTGCGAGGGTGTTACCCTTGCTTCGCTGGTAGTAACAGTGGCGGTTGCGCTCGCAGTCGGCTCCTGGGGAGACTGGGACTGGAAGTACGGTCGCCGGGTTGATCTGGTGATGCTGACAGTCGGCTCTTAGAGAGACTAGGACTGGCGGGCGGTCACCGGGTTTCAACGAGGTTGAAGGTTTGCTCCGGGGAGGCTTTGTAATCGCTAGGATTGATTGATATGAGAGAGGTCCTTAATTCGTCCTTGAAACCTGGTATATATACCTAGGGTTTCGACTGCTCCTTGCCACAGAAGGATTATTGGTTGAAGTTTCCTATTCAATCCTCGCTACCCGACTCCAATAAGGTTTCGTTTTCCTTATGGATCACGGAATGGGTGAAGCTGTAACCCAAACCCGAATAGGCTTATTTTTGGGCCGCAGGTATCGGCCCGCTGTGCTGAATCCACTAAAGGATCTTGCCAAAATTACTTTTGGGCTCAAACATTGCCCCCCAAGCCCCGATATCAGGCCCACTAAGATGTAACTGATAGAAGGGGGTTAAAACGACATGCCTGGTGATCGAAACGATGTCATTAATGAAGGTAGCGTCTATTCGCTTGGCAAAACGTCTTTTCGTCGCATTGTTTCCCTCACAAAATCTTTTATTTAAATACCGCAGCCGAATAGAGACCTGTCACATCAGAAACCCTTCCAGTCTCCTAAACTCAGAAATCTCTCGCTCCATACCCGCTTTACAGAAACCCAGAAATGGCTCCCCCAAAGAAGGTGATTATTGATCAGGAAGAAGAGCTCACTGAGAATGTCGCTCGCACTTGGGGAGCCAACATCGGTGGCCGTTGTCGTATCCATACCTCTGTCCAGAGGCCTCTGCTTCTCAGGCTTTCAGATCATCACGCCGGACTGGGTCCAACACCGCGAGACTCTATTCCTGCTGACGCTCTCCCTCTCTATAGCCTACCCATTCGTAGACCCACTCAAGTCCTCCGGAGGACCCCTGCGGATTTCAGCAGTTGGGGTGCGCAGAATCATAGAGCAAAAATAGGGCACTGGCCATCCAAAATTAGCGAAGAGGAGATCTCCTGGTATCATGAAGTAAGAGCACGAGATTTGGCTCGCTGGAACGAAGCAGGTATTACCCACACTATCGATTTATGCTTTCGCCTTCCTCGCGGTGGGAATCGTTCACCACTCGCTGCCTTCCTTTGCTTCTGGCATACTGCTACCAATACTTTCGATTTCCGATTTGGTCAAATGAGTATAACTTTGTTGGACATCCTCACCATTACTGGACTGCCCATCGATGGCGAGCCCTATCTGCATGGCCAATTCGATTCTGACACCTTCGCATCAACCATGAACCAAACTGGTCGCAGTGCTCATAGCGGCTCTTACCCGCGGTGGTTGCTTTTTTATCGCAAGGAGCACAATGCTACTGGTGGCATCGCTTTTCTGGAGTATTGGCTCTGTAAATTCATATTCTGTACTTCCTCCTGTAAGCCCACTGGTGCTTGGACTTTTCTAGCGACAGCCCTCTACAATGGCCGCCGCGTGGGATTAGGACAACCAGTGTTGGGCGCCCTCTACCGTACTCTATATCAGGCCACTATGCATCCTTTTGAGACCAGCATTTCTGGCCCTTTTTGGATCCTTGATTTCTGGATTCAAACTTATTTTTCATTCTTCCGCCGCGACGATATTCCACTCCTACCACCGACTAATGCCCTTCTTGGTCATTGGTTTTGTCGCGATGCGAGGTACACATCTCCCCCCTATTCTGAATGCTTCTCATACTTGTATCTCCTACATGAAATGCCATACTGTGATTTAATACTCAGTAGGAGATACCCTGCTCCTCTTCAAAACGGATTTCTTCCTGGGGCTCCCAACTATAATGATCGCGCGCGCTTGGCTTTTTGCCGCGCGATCTCTTGTTCAGACATTAGGCTCGCTGCTGATGAACTCAGTTATGAGCTCTATGCCCCCAACCATTTTGCCCGCCAGTTTGGTCTTATTCAGCTGGTGCCTTTTCCCCTCTATGATGCCTGGAATTTTTATACGTCTTGGCGACGAATTGGTCCCTCTGATGGGGTTCCGCCAGAGCAAAGCATGCTCGCATTGGTCGACCTTCCAAACTGGGCTAATACTATCGTCCCCGTGGATGGGACCGCTGAAGATTACGATCAATGGTGGAAAGAAGTTTCTGTTAACTGCTAGGGGCAAAGGGACGACGAACTCTTCGCGGCCATCTTCGAAGACTTGAGGTATCCTTATGATGCTGATACTGAAGCACTCGCTCGCTTTCATGAAGATGAAGAAAGACCTCCACCACCCGAACCGGCTCCGCGACCTGCGCGAGCCCCGCGCTTGGTTCAAGCTGGTATTGTTATTCGCGAGCAACCTCCAGAGGTACTTACCTTGATATGTTCCTTTGTTTCCTTTATCACCTCCACCTCTGTCTCCTAACTCGAAATTTATAGCAGAGACGCGCGCCACCTTCAGGCAGTCGCGCAGTGGATGTTCCTCCGGCCACCGGTCCAGCTGCTAAGCAAAAAGCAGTACTGATCAGGCCTGAAGTAGAGGATACTTCCTCTGACGATGACGATCCTCAGACTGTAAGGGTTCTTGCTTTAGAACCTTCTTTATTTTAGCAGCCTTCTCGACGTCTAATTGACTTTGTTTAAATCTTGACAGATTGCCGCCGCTCTGGCACGCAAACGCAGTCGCGCTGAGCTCAGGACTGATCCATGGGCAGAAGACGAACCAACCGCTGATCGACTGGTAATGCCTCTCTCCCGGAAACATTGATGCCTTGTCTTGTTATGTATAGCTCATAACGTTTCTCTGCTTCAGGTTCGTCGCATGCTTTCAAGGCCAATTGGGGAAGGATCCTCTGCTGCAAGCGAGGGCGTATCTGGTACAAACGCCCAAGAGACCGATGATGGCCCTCCCTCTGCGATCAATGCGGCAAACCAAATGCAGTTGGTTGTAATTCCAGAACCAGTTATAGTTGACGGTCCGCCTGAGGTTGAAGACAAGATGTCTCTCCTTCCTACCTTCCGCGAGGAACCCATTCCCCTTCTGGCCTCGACGGTGCTTGACCTAGACCCAATCCTTGGTGAAGCTGCTCTAGCGCCAATGGTAGGTTTCCGCGAGCCAGCAATTGAAGAGGTAACTCTCTTAATCAAAAATGTTCATCTTTTCCCTTTGGCTTGGTTATTCTGAAAGTATATATTTTCTTTTTAGGGTCCAAACGCGGAAGTAGCAGCAGAAGAAATTGCGAACGAGGATTCTGCTGAACCTGTTCCTAATGTGGTTGGCCAAGAACCTGCTCCCCATGCCCCCCAAGTCATTGAAGCTGGGGAACCTGAAGGAATTCATGAACCAGTGCCTGAAGCTATACCTGTCGCGGAGCCTCCTGAGGCCCCTGGCGCTGAGCCCCCTACTCCATCCACTTTAGAACGTTTAGCTCGCGTGCTTGAAGTGACCCCACCTGGGGTTGTAGATGAAGCCAGGGAAGGTCTTCGTCGCCTCTTGGGTCCCGATATACTGATTCCTGGTGCGCCCGCGAGAGTTTTGGAGTATCTGAGGGTGCTTCTTCGCGAGGGTGCTGTCACTGAAGAACAATTCCAAGAGGTTGATGGACTGCTGCAAGATCTCCCACAAGGGCTTAACGAGAGGGCAGTCGCTAACGCGCAGGCTAGACAAACTGAAACACACTACCAAGCTCTTACTCATCAAACTGACAATGCCCGCGGTTTCTTGGGTGATCAGGCTGACCTCATCAGGGATCTGACACTTGAGAGGAACCACCTGAGATCCCAGATTCTTTCTTTTCAAGCCCGTTTGATCGAGGTCATTGCTATGCTTGCCCACGCAGAGCCTCAGTTGGAACAACCCCTCGCTGCCTTCGAGACGCTGTCCCAAGAACTGGCCCAAGCCCGTGTGGCAGCCCAACAAGCTGCTCAAGCTGCTGCGGATGCTAACTTTCGACTGGACGAACTCTTTCTCCGCTTGACCCGAGCAGGCCGGAGACTTTTAGGCCCCTAGTTATTCCGTTACTGGGCCCATATTTGTATGAACAATATTATGAATAATATTTAAAATATTTAGCCCAACTTGCTTGGCCCAAATACATGTTCAGATTTTCTGGCAGTTTAGCGTTTAATTCACCTTTATTGCTGTTGAAACTGTTTGAAAAGATATTCTCGAAACAAAGCGGTTATCTCCTTGAAAACTGCCCCGCTTCCCACGTGCTTTCAATCATCTTCATTTCCGAGATCTTTGCATTCAATTCCATCGATACTCTTATTGATGGCGTTGAACGTACTTCAACTGCCCCTCTTAGAGTCGAGACCACTGAAACTGGTCCTATAAATACCTGTGCTTGTGAGAAGAAAAACTCAAGCGAATATGGCTTTCCCAGTAATAGTGTCACAAACCCTACTTCTCTTTCTTCTGTTTCTGAAATCTTCTCCTTACAATCTCAGCCTCAAACCCAAATCCTTAGGTCTTATGGCTTAATCTCAATACCTGGGTAGGTCTCATGGCCTAATCTCAGGTCCATCCGCATGTCTTTGGTCTCTGGAAATCCGGGTAGGAATCTCCGGTTTCAGTTAGGCTGAAGAACACGCGGCGCTCCTAACACGGCGGAAAGAGATTTTGAGTGATTCCTCTCCTCAGATTTCTCGCGTGGAGCAGGCGGGAGAAGAGCGGGCGGCCACTCAAGGCCGAGCGTTCTTTTTTCGCAGCCTACCTCTAGGGCCAGACTGTCTGACTTATGTTTTTCCCCTAGAGGTAGATGTGGTTGTGAGTTGCGCTCTCCTGCAGACCATCTCCATCCCGGAGGGTAATGGATTACTTCCTTCCCTCCATCTACAGTACAAATGAGAGCAGCTGCAACTCAGATCAGATAAGACATGTGGGTGAAGAGAGGGAGAGGAAGAGAAATTTTGATCATAGCACCGCCCCCTTGTCACCGCAAGATTCAAGATTTCAGCAACTCTCATGATTTGTGGGCCACTTTTGGCCTTGTAACCTGCAAATGTAATAGTTTCGATTTGTATTGCTTCTGGCCGCAAAGCCACTTTATGAATGAAAGTTTCTGAATATTATTGCAAAAGAAGCTGTTATAAAATAAGGCCTCATGTATAGGCCATTACATATATGTATATTCTTAACACATCTTGTCAAGAAATTTGAAAATAAAGAAATTTGAAAATAAAGTGCTACAAAAAAGTATTGCTACAATATACAGCCTCTGTGAAGGCCTGAATATATAGGATGTTGCCCCCCTAGGGTTCGTAGGTGAAGGGAAGACAGGATGCGAAGGCCACAAGAAAGGCCTGAGTAAAATGGATGTTGGGAACTGACGAAGACTATGTTTGCCCCCCAGTCTAAGAAGGGGAATCTGGAGGGTCTTCGAACTCCCAAACACTAGGGTAATATTCTTCAGGAATCGTCCGTTGATGGGGTTGCGATGTATGTCACCGTCCAAATCTTTGAGGTGAAAGGCCCCGCGCTCCAGAATGCGGTGAACAACAAAGGGTCCTTCCCATCGCGGGGTCCATTTACCGCGACCTGTCAACTTCTCACCAAAGGGAAGAACAGCCTTCCAAACAAGGTCACCCTCTTTGTAACTACGGCCACGCGTCCTCTTGTCATAGGCGCGAGCAACACGCTGTTTTTCCATTACCAAATTATCCAAAGCTGTTAAGCGCTGCTCGCTGAGGTCCTCATGTTCTTGCCACATCGCTTGGACATAGTCTTCGCCTATCAAGTGATGCTGATCTTGGACTCGCAAGGATTGAACGTTGAGTTCTAAGGGTAAAACTGCGTCATGACCAAACATGAGTGCATAGGGCGTTGTAGCAGTGGGATTCCTCTTGGAAGTGCGATAAGCCCATAATGTCTCATACAGCGTGCTGTGCCACTGGCGAGGGTTTTCAACAAGCATCTTCTTGAGAAGGGTGATAATAATCTTGTTACTGGCTTCCGCTTGACCGTTGGACTGAGCATAATATGGAGTGCTGTGGATGAATTGGATGCCCAACTCGTTGACAAGTGTCTCTACCTCACCGCCCATGAACGCTGCCCCCCTGTCGGAAACGAGCACTTCAGGGATACCAAACCTGCAGATGATGTGCTGGAAAATGAATTGGCGAATGGTGGCACCAGAAGCCTCTTTCAAAGGTGCAGCTTCGACCCATTTGGTGAAGAAGTCTGTGGCCACGATGATGAACTTGTGTTGAAGGGAAGAATGGGGGTGAATCATCCCAATCAAGTCCAATGCCCAACCGCGCGCAGGCCAAGGCTTAATAATAGGTTGCATGGGAATGTTGGGGATGTGCTGCACTGGGCCATGTGCCTGACAATCTTGGCATCCTTTTGCGAACGTGATACAATTCTTCAAAATGCCAGGCCAATAGTAGCCATGTCTCCTGATAAGCCAACGCATCTTAGGGCCCGCTTGATGGGCGCCACATACTCCTGTATGGACCTCGCGCATTAGCCGTTTTGCTTCGCTGCCATAGACACATCTGAAGTCCATGCCATCTTCCCCGCGTCGTCGCAGCTCATCGCCCCTGAGGAAGTAGTTCAAGGCAAGAAAACGAACCTTCCTGTCTGTCGTAAGATCTGGATGCTTGAGGTAAGCCATCAACGGAATTCGCCAATCGACGTCAATAGGTTCTAGGACAGCGACGACCGGATCGTCGGGCGGGTCAGGCCGTGCGAGCCATGAAGGCAGCGTGCGGCGCTCAACTTTCAGTATGCGCTCGCGAACCCCATATTTCAGTGTAATACCTGTAGCCAATTGAGCAAGCTCATTGGCCGCAAAATTGCGCTCGCGGGGTATGTATTCCAAATCAACGTCATCAAACTGATCCAAAAGCTCAATGGCACGAGTGAGATATGGCACGAGCAAACAGCTTACACACCTGTATTTCTCCTGGAGCTGATTTATCACGAGCAGAGAGTCACAACGTACCTGAACGTCCCTTACCCCCATTTCCAGTAAGACTTCCAGGCCAATAATAAGGGCCTCATACTCTGCCTGGTTATTAGTGCATTTAAACTCCAATTGGAAAGAATAGGAGAAACGATCGCCCGCTGGGTTTTCCAGAACAATTCTGACTCCTGCTAATGTTTTTGTTCTTGATCCATCGAAGAATAATACCCAGGGTTGCAGTGAGACAGTGGCTTGATACCATATTGCATACTCTGGGATGTGCGCCAAATCTGGTCGAGTTGTGGTGGTGATCGCTATCTCTAATTCCTTGACTGGGGGAATATCCAACATAGGGTGGTATGCCAAAAAATCTGCAATAGCTTGTCCCTTCACTGCTTTCTGTGGAACATATTGTAGCGAAAATTCGGATAGAGCTAATACCCATTTGCCAATGCGGCCCCTTAGAATAGGGCGCGACAACATGTACTTAACCAGGTCGGTTTGAGCGATGATGCTTGTAGTAAAGGATAACATGTAATGTCGCAACTTGCAAGCGGAGAAGTACAACGTGAGACACAACTTTTCCATAGGAGAGTACCTTGTCTCACAATCTGTAAGTGTCCTACTGAGGTAAAAAATGGCATGCTCGACACCTTCTTCATCGTCTTGGGCAAGTAAGCTACCTATAGAGACTTCAGCCGCTGAAATATATAGCTTTAACGGAAATCCAGCTCGCGGGGGAACCAAGACTGGTGGACTCGCTAAATAGGCCTTGATTTTGTCGAAAGCCTCTTGATGCTGAGATTCCCATACGAACTCATTCTGTCCTTGCAACTTCAGCAATGGAGAGAAGGGCTGGATCTTACCTGCAGAGTTAGAAATAAAACGTCGTAGGAAGTTGATTTTACCCAGCAGGCATTGTAGCTCCTTCTTAGTTTGTGGAGGGGACGCGTTGATGACCGCGCTCGCTTTATCCTCAGGGACCTCAATTCCCCTCTGATGTACAATGAAGCCCAGGAAATCTCCCGCTTGAACGCCTAACACGCACTTGGCGGGGTTCATCTTCAGCTTATGTTGGCGCATTCGCTCGAAGACTCTCCTGAGATCTATGATGTGGTTCCCTTTCTCTTTTGATTTAACCACGACGTCATCGATGTAAACCTCTAAAATTTTCCCAAGGATATCGTGGAAGATCAGGTTCATGGCTCGCTGATAAGTTGCCCCAGCATTCTTCAGCCCAAAAGGCATAACCACATACTCGAAAACACCCGCGAATCCAGGACATCGGAATGCAGTTTTATGTCTGTCCTCCTCCGCGACCGGAATTTGGTGATACCCTGCTGTGCCATCCATAAAGGACAGTAATTCATGTCCTGCTACAGCGTCTACCAACATATCCGCTACCGGCATGGGGTAAACATCTTTAGGTGTAGCGATATTGAGGTCTCTGTAATCCACGCAGACCCTCATCTTACCATTCTTCTTGCGAACTGGCACTATATTAGATAGCCATTGATTGTATTTGGCCACTCTGATAATGCCTGATTTATGCATTTTCTCAACTTCCTCTTTGACAAGGACTTGGGTTTCTGCATTCATTCTTCGCGGTTCTTGTTTCACAGGCCTCTTGTCAGGGAGTGTTGGTAGCTGATGGCAAACCAAATCCGATGACAGGCCGGGCATATCTTCATATTTCTCTGCAAAGCAGTCTTTGAATTCCAGTAACAACTCAATAAGCCTCTGTTTTTCGCTAGGCTCCAAGTAAGCACTGATAGCCACTTCCATAGGCTCTTCTGTCGTTCCAAGATTGACCTTTTCAGTAGGGTCTCTGACCTTAGGGGGTGTGTCGTCCAGCACTGCCGGAGCGAGCTGAATTTCTACCTCCTCTTCCTGTTCCTGATCAGAGAACTCTTCATTGACGGTTTCTAAGGTTGCGACTCGATCATAGGCCTCTTTCTCCACTAAGTACGAAGATAATCTTTCATACAGCGAGTGGAGGGCCTCTATCCCTTCCTCTGGAAGGTCGTAATCCATTATTCGTTTAATGGTTTGGGCACAGCGTGGCCAGGCCTGTCCAAGCCTTCCTTTACGAGCGTGAGCCCCCACTGTGCCAAATCAGAGGCCGTCACCCCTGTGGGGCGGCCCTTGTTATCGATGCCACTGACTTGCAATGGAGTAATAGGCTCCAAGTAGTACCTGACATCTACATAATTCGCGGAAACTGGAAATGGACGAGGGTCAGCTTTGATCACCTCAGCCTTATCCGTCTCTCTGTTCCACATAATGAGTTCCTGATGGAGAGTTGATGGAACACAATAACTCCGGTGGATCCAATCCCTGCCCAGAATAGCGCTATAGGCTGCATAACAGTCAGTTACAAAGAAAGCATAAACACCCTCTGCAGGACCAACCTTGATACGCAAGAAAAGTAATCCCAAGGTCTTCGTCACAGTCCCTGCGAAGTTCTTGAGTGTAAGGGATGTAGACTGGATTTTCTCTTTCTTGATCCCGAGCAAATGCATGGTCCTGGTAGTGATGACGTTCACAGCAGCTCCGGTATCAACCATAATCTTGCTAACTTTGGTGCCGCCAATCTCCGCTGTGATGTACAAAGGTCGCATGTGTTGAACCATAGCGGGTGTAGGCCTGGTGAAGCTCATGAAGAACTCTTTGCTGTTAGCATCTTCTGTTTCAAGAAAGACAGCCTCCTCTACAGGTGTTGTGATCGCTGATGTAATCTGCAAAGGTTGGGCGCTATTTTCCTTAGTTTCTACACAATCCTGCGCGGCGACTGGTAGTGCATACCTCGCGGGGAGTACGTAAACCATGTTGCAAGATGTATCGGTCACAACCGTTTCATCCATGTCCTCTTGCAGGTTCAGCTTGGGTTCTTTGACAGGTATGTCAGTATTGAATTGCTTAGCCAGCCGCTCTACTAATGATTCCTCCGTAAGGCCTTTTACCTCACATTGCTCATGCCCTGGTATCCCAGTGGCTCGCTCAGGCGAGTTGGACTTTGGGTCGCTTGTTGCAGTCACCTCAGGGGTAACAACGACACTCTGGACCTTTTTAGGTTTCCACTGTAGCGTATTGGCAACTCTGTCCTTGCCCCCCAGTCTCTCAAAAACTGAGGATTTGGCCTCTGAGTCGTCGCGAAACAACTTGCGCCTGACATGCGGTCGCCTAGTCGGCGAACTCTCCTTTCGAGCTGGCGGAGGTCTCCTCTCGTCTGTAATTCTGCAAAAAACACTGGGCTTAGATGCCCCTTTTGCTGAGCTCACTTGCTTCTGGAAGCTGCGAGGAGTTATTAATGGCTTAGCAGCTAATATCTCCATCTCTTTCTGATACTGTTCAGGTGATTTGACCAGCTGCGAAGGTTTAATCAGACCCTGGTCCAGAGCCTGTAGCGCGCGTTTGGCTTCTCCAAATCTGCGCTGCAGTTTTCTCTTCTTGGAAGGACTTATTTCCACTGCCTTCCCCTTTTCTCTTGTGTACCACTTACCTTCCTTAATCGTGGCGGCAGAAGCAGGAGGTATGTAGGGCTTGGTCAAGATGTCTTTGCGCTTGATTATGGCCTTCTCTTCTGATTTCTGATCAACCGCGGCCGCTCTCAACCTCTGGAAGAGATTGGAATCCTTTGGGGATGGTGGTGATTCCAGTTTCTCGTGTTTTCTTGGACTGGAAGGTTGATAGTTCTGTGATGGTGATGACCATTTGATGGGTGGGAGAGAACCAAAACGAAATGTCTGCTCGCCCTCTTCGCGTGACACCTGAATGCCACACTCTTCCTTGCATCACGAGCATAAGACCACAGATGAGGCTTTACCCACTGGCTCAAACTTCTTCTTTGCAGGAGGCTCATCCTTGTCAGGTTGGTCTCCTTTCGCCTTTTCATTCAAATCCAGGGTTGGTTTCCTCCAACTCTGCTTAGTCCAGTTCACGTCGACCATGTTGACCCCAGTGTCAGGAAAAGGGTTCAGGTCTACGAGCGCTGCTGCTGTTACTGGAGCCTCTACCTGCAAACTACCATTGTTAAGCCATACCTGAATCTGGTCTTTGAGTTTCACACAGTCTGCTGTATTATGATTCCACAGATTGTGAAATTTGCAGTACTTCTTCCCTTTTAGCTGGTCTGGACGAGGAAACGGTCCAAAGTCGGTCTTTACCATCTTCGCGTTGATCATCTCATCTAGGATTTCATGTGCCTTATTGGCATCATATGTATATGCCGCGAATTCCGGTTTGGTGAAGGCCATTGATTTGAGCTTGACAGGTTCTTTGGAAATTTTCAACTGTTTCAAGGCTGGATTCTTTCTCCCTGTCAGCTCATAAGCAGCGATGTCATTATCCTCCTCTTCATCATCGTCTTGACTCAACTCTTCACTGTGGTGGTGATAGTAGGGGTCATAAGTAGCCGGTTGGTAGCTCAGGGCCGCTACAGTGCGATGTTTTCCTGGTACATATGTCCCCTTGGAGGCATTCTTCCTTGCATCAGTTTCTCTAAGGAGATGCTCGAAGCTGCCCACCTCTGTGATGAGTTCTCCCATTGACTGGATCATGCTGCCATGCTGCTTCTTTCGCTGTCGAGGCTCTAAACCCTTGATCGCCAACTTGATCAACTCTTTCTCTGGCAGGATCACATTCAGTTTGGCCTTCTGAATCTGGAAGCGTTGAAGGTATGCAACGACGGATTCAGTAGGCTGCTGAGCCATTTGGGTGAGAGAAGCCAAATCAACTTCAGGCTCAATGGCTCCAAAAGTTTCTCGAAAGAGTTTTTCCATTGCGGGCCAATCTGCCACTGTTCCTGGTCGGAGTTTGGAAAACCACCTGAAGGCCGCTCCCGAAAGCGAAGTGCCAAAGATCCTGCACTTGAGGATGTCATCATTCTGGTACTGGCCGCATTGCACTTTGAACCTGGCCAGATGAGTGATTGCATTCTCGGTGTCTTCCCCTGAAAAAGTAGAAAATATGATGTTTTTATATCCCCTGGGAAATGGCGCGAGCATTATATGCGGCGGGAAAGGTCCCTCATAGACCCCATCCATTTGGGCTCTCAGGTTAGCCAGCCTGATCATCTCCTCGACCTCGTCTCGTCTAACATATTCCGGGCCTAGAGGAGGGGGATGTATTGCTATAGTGTGGCGAGCAGCCTGTATGGGTGTTGCTTGGTTCACAATTGCTGCCTCTTCTCCCATCTGGACAACGCGGGTTATAGCGGGCTGTTGAAAAGTCACTGCCGGCATAGGCATCTCTTTTGTCAAAGCTGTTATCTTGACAGGATTACCAGCTTGGTCAATCCCGTAATAACCTCCTGGCAGCTCTTGATATATGTTTTCCGCCCCGTCGCTGTCGTACTGAACGAACACGGTGGAGTCGGACGGAGCTGTGCCACCTTTCGATGTCTGCTGCCTCTGTCTGGTGGTCTGCCCGCCTGACGAAGTAGCCTTTTCTTTGCTACCGCCAATAACCAGCGCTTGTTCTTTATTTTTCTGTGGCGTAGCAGCAGCTGTTGTGGGAGGTGCAGTGGTGTTGCTGCTAACTTTCTCTCGCTGATTCGGCGGCACGTACTTGCCTGAACCAGATGGTTGGCCAAGGGAACCCAGGATAACGTTAGGATCACCTAACGTCTTGTTCAACACTTCTCTAGCTTGGTTCAACTCGGCTCTTTGCATGGCCACCTCAGTTGCGAGATTCTCTCCATCTTTACGAAGACTTGCCATATCAGACGCTGCCTGCTTCGTATGGTTCTCAATAATCTCTATCAATCCTTGGTGGCTCCGGTTCTGGTTCTCTGCAATACTTGTAGCATGAGCCCTTAACGCCTTCTCTGTTTGTGAGATTTGTTCTGTAGTCTCCACTGACTGTCGGGAAAGACGTTCGTGTATCTCACGTATAATCTTATTTGTCCTCGCGTTTTCCCTTTCAAAATCAGCGGCGATCCACTTGCTATGATTTTCGACGTTTTCCCTCATGATCGCGAGCGCGACCTCGGTTGTTGCTCCCTCTGGAATAGGCTTTGCAACGAAAGCCTCTATTCCTCTACTCCCCACTGTGTTGGAGATAGTGGAAGTGACAGGCTCATTGGCCTAAGTAGCAGTAGTAGTTTGACCCTCAGCAGCGGTCTGGTGATTCTCTCCTTGTTCCGTTGACATATTGGAGGATTCGGAATGGAGAGAGAATCGTTGAATGACTTGTTCTTCAGAAAGACCACGACACTCCGCACGAGGATGCGGTGTGTAACTGGAGGTCTCATGCTTTGAGCAGTTAGCGTAGCCCTTTTGGTAAGGGTTTTCGCTTGACTTCCCAATGGCTAACGTTCACGAAAAGACACTAGTTGGTCCCACTGGGCGTGCCAAAATGTTTGGCGCAAAAACCAGTTGGCTTGCAAACTGTCTCTTTTGAGCGTGTGCGCAGGCGTGCCAGTACCGTGGGGTACAGTCGTCGGGGTAGTCCCTTGACCTGACTTCTTCTTCAAGCGTTGTGGACGAGGAGAGCACCAACCTCGCCACAAGGTTCTTCTCTAGCCTTCCGGGAAAGGACTTTCTGCCTTACGGATAAGGACTTTGGGTGTGATCTCTTCGCGTCACCGAATCGATACTTAGTGTTGTAGACTAAGCAGAGCAATCACTGGGAAGTTTGGAGAAAGCACGGGTTGCGCTAAAGCGTGACTTTAGCTTCGCTGGGTTGCGAGGGCGTTACCCTTGCTTCGCTGGTAGTAACAGTGGCGGTTGCGCTCGCAGTCGGCTCCTGGGGAGACTGGGACTGGAAGTACGGTCGCCGGGTTGATCTGGTGATGCTGACAGTCGGCTCTTAGAGAGACTAGGACTGGCGGGCGGTCACCGGGTTTTAACGAGGTTGAAGGTTTGCTCCGGGGAGGCTTTGTAATCGCTAGGATTGATTGATATGAGAGAGGTCCTTAATTCGTCCTTGAAACCTGATATATATACCTAGGGTTTCGACTGCTCCTTGCCACAGAAGGATTATTGGTTGAAGTTTCCTATTCAATCCTCGCTACCCGACTCCAATAAGGTTTCGTTTTCCTTATGGATCACGGAATGGGTGAAGCTGTAACCCAAACCCGAATAGGCTTATTTTTGGGCCGCAGGTATCGGCCCGCTGTGCTGAATCCACTAAAGGATCTTGCCAAAATTACTTTTGGGCTCAAACACCCCCGATATCTCTCTTTTTCGACTAACCGATATATCTTAGGGGGTTAATATCTTATCTTCTATCGTTTCTATGAAATTTATCCGACATCGTCAAATATCCCCGATATATTAGATATTTGAGATATATCCCCGATAAAGTGAAGAAATATTTGTAAAATCTGCTGGAAAAAAAAATAGAAAAAACTCAGTAATTCTCTAAATGCAAATCTGTGTGAAGAGAGATCTCCTCAAGGCAAATATGGGTGAGGAGAAATCCCCTCAAGGCGAATCTAGGTGAGGAGAAAATCCCCTCAAGGCGGGTGCGGAGAAATATCCTCAAGGCGATTCTGGGTGAGAAGTAATTCTCTAAATGCAAATCTGTGTGAGGAGAGATTTGGTACTGTGTAGTATGTGACTGTGTCTGTAACTCTATATGTAGTCTGTAACTCTGTACTCTGTAGTTAAATAATAGAAAGAAGATAAAGGTTCAATTATTCAAATGAGGCCAAGTGACTTTGCAGAAGGAACCATATATGGATGGCAAGATGAGAACAGGGTACAGAGTATATAGTATTGACTATGCATCTTGAAAAAGTGAGGAATAATGAAGCTACTGTGTAGTCTGTAGTTGAACTATAAATGGCATTGATCCACTTCATGATTGTATTATGCCTGCACACCTCGATGATGAAGCTGGAAGACCTCTTCCACAAGTTATAAAAATTGCAACTAATGCTGGAATCAATGTAGAGAGGGTCTTATCTAAAGAAGTTGTTAAAAACCCAAGAGATAATTTAGATAGTGATGATGCGTGGGGTGGTACAGCAACTCCAGATAGTTCTGATGATGGTGGAGAGGGTGGAAGCGGAACAGGTGGTGGAGGTGAAAGATATGAATATGGACAATCTTCTGTGGGTGGAGGATTAAACCAATTTACATGTGAAGGTAATTTTGATCATACCACCCAAGATGAAGACCACGAAGTGAGAACAGCTAGTCATGGTGCTCAAGAGAAAACCCGATATGGGAGGAGGACTAGAGGTGCAATTGATGATCAAAGTACCCCATCTGATGTTTCTTCAATTGCCTTAAGTTTTGACTCTATCAGTTTAGGCACAGAGTGCAGTGGGATCTCAAATGAATCTCAAGAAGACAACAATCAATTTGGCTATGACGCTTATATATATAATCAATATGGAGAAGTATATGATCAGTCATCCAATTGGATTCATCCTTATTATCCCCTTATAGAGGAAACAGTCGTTAGCTCTATAAAGATCTATAACTATCATGTTCATCACTGCAATTCGTACTATATGGCTCATATGTCTTGGTCTGATTATTGTATTTTCATAAACCAGCGAGCGGCTTTTCAACCATCTAGAGTCTCTTTTTGGATGTAGATGAAGTTGACATTCATATGTATTTATATGTTATACTAATAAATTGACTATTTCAAAAACGATATATTTTCTCTTATATCCTAGATATTTCCAATATCTCCCTTTTTCAAAGTTCTGATAGATATGAAGATACTGATATTTAAAACCTTGCCCGTGACACTTCATGAAGGAGATCATAGAGGGTTGGAACAGTTGGTTTACAGTCTCAAAGAAAGTCTCAGAGAAAGGAGGAAGATCAGTTTGAAGCAAATACAGGATATATATAGCAGAAAGCCCATAAATTGGGTTGGTGAAAAAGAAAGAGAGCACCCAACAAACTGATTCGCACCGCTCTCCAACGATTTCTTAATCGCGTCCCCATCAGTGCTATCCCCGACATTAAAAATTCACCTGGTAATATAACATTGCTCAATTTCCTATTTCCTTTTTCTTTTGGGGAAATTCATTATAGACCCAATTCTTATAAAATCTAGTGGAAAAAAGCCACCTATTATTTTTTTTCAATCTACACCCAATTATGCCAACTAGGATAAAATATTGCCTTTCTTTTTTTTATGAAAATTACACATATTGCCACTATTTAAATCTGATAAACATAAGTCAACTAACAAGATTAACGCCCTCTTTAAACACCTTAATTGTAGATTTTAAAAACCTTAATTGTAGATTTTTTTGATTGGTCCCATTATTCCAGCAATTTTCCTTCTACTCATCATTATGGCTAGAATTATGGAGCTTTTCTTTACACATTTTTTTTAATTAAAATGTTTTATAGACTTAAATGAATGTAGAATTTACTTTTTGGTAATTTAAACTTTCTATTTTAAAGGTAGATTTTGTGTTATGAAACTCAACTAATTAGTATTAGTTGTTCTTATCTGTTGTGTTTTGCAACAGAACTCTAGATTTATGTTTTTCATCCATGCATTTACTTGCAACTTGACTTAAAGGTAGAGGTTTAAGTTTTTAACCTAGATAATAGATTTTTTTTTCTTTCTAATTACAACCTAAGGATTAGACACGTATGCTTAGCTAACCTCATTTCTAAGAATTTCATATTAACCTATTTATTAGAATCATTTTTCACATCCACCTCTTTCTTAGGTATTCGATCTATATATCCTTGCGATTTGAGCATATTTCTTAGGTTGAATCTCTAACTTATCCCTATATGCATATGCCTATCTATTAGGTAACAATTGGGAATGAACAATCATCAAATTAATATGACAATATACAAAAGGAAAAGTTCAAACTTAGAACAAGATACTTTACCATAAGATTCTGGGCAGAATGATGAAAAAATAAAAGATTTGAAAAAATTAAATCTAATAAATAACATACCTTATTAGTAGATGCCACACTTTTGAAAACCAAAAATTAAAAAAAGAATATGGTCACGAACGCATAGGTCATACACAAGTTCACAACAATAATTTGAAGTTCTTTCTTACTTCTTTCTTCTGGACCTTCAGGAACATGAATTAGTATCTCTATAGTTTGAAATCATGGTGCTATATAAAAGTTTTGAAAAAATTTGAAATCAAACCATGCACGAATTAAGCCATATAATTAATTCTTTCCATATGACTTTTTACAAACTACTAAAGGGTACAATAGGAACACAAAAGTGGATGAAAATTGTATGAACAATCTACTCAGTAAGGAATGTTTCATGATGTGGTTTGGGTGTAGATTGAAAAGAAAAAGTGATTGGGTTTAACCTAATAAATCATTGTAAAATTGGGTTTAAAGCTAATTTTCTCTTTTCTTTTTGTTACTTTTATTTGTAATAAATTGGGTCTGATTTGAACACCCCATTTTGAAAATGGTTCTGTTTTTAATGTATGGCAAGTATTGGCATTGAAAACTGGGGATAGTGTAAGAGATGCCATACATTTGTTGTATGACAAGAATGTGTGTGGTGCACCCATTGCGGATTCCGCTTCAGGAGGATTTTCAGGATCCCCTTTATCCGTTTCATTGATTTAGCAACCATGCTTCTCTGGTGTCTTGAGGTATGCTATTTCATTTCCTGCATAAATGCACAACCCCAAATGAGCAGTTATGGAATGCCGAGTTGTTCTGATAAAAATATCATTTTGAGGAATGTGAAAAAGAAGAAAACCGCAGCAGAGACACTGGGAAGGAAGAGGTTGGCAACTATGGTTTTTGGGCCATGCTTAAACAACATCCTCAAATTGGCCAAACTAAGGTTTTATATATATCTTTATTTCTTTTGTTTGCTATGATGATTAGTATTAGCGCTCCCCTATAGACTATTTTTGTACTCCCTTGTGGGAATGCATAACACTGTAATGACCAATATGGTAACTGTAAATGAAGTTGCAGAGCAGAAAATTGGAGTTCAGATTTTTTTAACTAACAATTTTTCTTTTAATTGTTGTTAATAACTTGGTGTACCAATGCATTTTGCGCTTGGGGCGAATAATATTTGACCACCACTGATTGTTTGAAAAACCAGTAGGTTGTAGGTTCAGCAGGAGTATTAGGTATTAAAAGGACATGAAATAATTAGTATACCAATGAGCCTTTTTCCTTTTCTTCTTTGTAACTAACAATAACATGAAAATACTGCTAGTAAGATAGAAATCGGTTTACACACACACACACATATATATATATATATAGGGCCCTTTTAGTGAGGGATCCCTTTTTTTTGGTCTTTTCTAGGGATAAGGCATTAGACAATACACACACACACACACAGATATATATATATATATATATATATATATAGGGCCTTTTTAGTGAGGGATCCCTTTTTTTGGTCTTTTCTAGGGATAAGGCATTAGACAAACTTTTCGATCATATTTTCACATCTCAACCGTTCAGTTTTTAGGTCCTAATGTATAGATCACTTCTGCAAATTTTCAGCAAATTTGATGATCGTTAAGGCATCCAAAACTACAATTTACCATTATAAATAAGGACGGTTCCAGTTCGACAGATTCGGTCTGTTCGTGTAAAAAAGAATATATATATATACAGTCCGGCTACACTAAGGACGTCCTTAGTTTTTATTAGGTACGGATTTCCGGTTTTCACCCACTTTCCGATCAAATTTTCACATCTTAACCGTTCAGTTTTTAGGTCCTAATGTATAGATCACCTCTGCAAAATTTCAGCCAAATTGGTGATCATTAAGACATCCAAAACTGCAAATTACAACAATGTAAACGAACGGTTCCGGTTCGACAGATTCGGTTCGTTCATGTAAATTGCAGTTTTGGACGCCTTAACGATCACCAAATTGGCTGAAATTTTGCAGAGGTGATCCATACATTAAGACCTAAAAACTGAACGGTTAAGATGTGAAAATGTGATCGGAAAGTGGGTGAAAACAGTAAATCCGTTCCATAAGAAAAACTAAGGACATCCTTACCTGAGAAAAATCCATATATATATATATATATATATATATATATATATATATATTCGAAGCGGTTCTAAAGAGGACGTCCGCACTGTTGTTAAAGTGCGGACGTCGACGCTGCAGCTCGGCTCGGGGCTCGACGGAGCGGCAGGGCTTGCCGGACTGATGCCAGGGGTCGGACGGACCAGTCTGCAGTCGGTGGAGTCGCCAGCGACGTGGTTGCAGCGCTGCCGAGAAACCTGCAGTTGCAGGTGAGGTCGCTGCCCAGAAACCTGCAACCCCGACCTCGAACGCTGCCCAGAACCGTTCAGGATGCCTCCGGCCCCCGTCCGCCAAGCCCCGAGCCGCCGTCGCAGCCTGGAACGCCGCTGCTGCGTCGCCGTCCGCACTTTCGTCCGCTTTGGAACGGGCCTATATATATATATATTATCATGATACTTTAATTTCTATTTGAATTATGATAGATTGGTGAGCTAGCCAAGTCTTTTCTATGGGACTCGTATTTTCCTGTGCACTTATTCCATGTTCTGTTGCTGCTTTCAAAGCACCGGCTGCACATTGTGCCTTTTATGGAGCGAACCAATTCTCAGTTGACTGGATTTATTTCACAGCTACCACTAAGCTCCACTCGATAAATGGTACCAAGAAATTTTGTATCAAGTTATAACAAAGTGAGATGATCTTTGAAGCTAAACTAAGTAATGACGAAATTCTTTTGATTTTTTAATTTTTTTTTCTTGTGTGCTTTGCATAGCATGGAGTAATCCATTTGCTGCTTCAATCAAGTGGTTTAGACTGGTTTGATAGCATTGCTGACAAACTTGTATCAAACGTCCGGTATGCGAAGCTAAATAATAATGCCTAAATTGTTTTTTTTTTCTTTTTTTCTTTTCTGGATCAAGAATCAAGCTATAGATATATACTTCACAATGAAATAATTAATTTCTCAATTAGTTTGAATTGCATCTACACGTACCCATGCTGTCATTCAGGATTGGTAATGAATTAAGATCATGTTGTGCATGTATATGAAGACCAAATCATACCAGAAGCTCTTCATGCTCTATGGAAAAACCGAAGTGGTGTAGTTACTGTCACCACTAGAGAGAATCAAAGGCTTATTGGTAGCATAAGGAACAGCGACATCTACTTCTCTTGGAAAAAGATAATATTTTTTGCAGTATAAAGTAAGTAACATCCATAGTCTCCTATTTTTTAAAAGCTTGTTTACTTACTGGTGAAGATCATGGGGTTTTTGCTTCTAATTAAAGAAACGGAGATTGGAGAGGGAAGGTGGCGGATGTCAATGTCCCCAACTATAGCTCTGTTTGGGTCTCTGTAGAAATGGTGAGGAGTTGAGGGCTGTGGCTAAGGAATGTTGGGTTGAGTTTGGGATTTTTCGGCTCATAGCATATGATTGGTGAGTTAGGTTGCAATAGGTTGCAATAGCCCAACATCTTGTTGGGCTCTGTCTATTGGAGTTAATGCTGAATTTTGTCTAAAACGTTGAGGGGCAGTTTAAGAAGTATCCTACATTTGTAACCAAAAACTAGAATCCTACTAATTTACTTGATATTTTATATGGACTATTCAATTAATCAACAAACCAAGTCCTCACATCTTCGTTTGCTCCCCTCTTTCTCTTCAGTTAGGTTAAAAACAAATTAAGTATTTTACGTAACAAATCCTTAAATGCATTCCCATCACATGAATCGTTAATCTGAGTTTTAATAACAAACATCTTGTCAGTCTGTCTATATTTAGTGTGTAATGTACAAATTGCAGATTTCACTTGTTTTTTAGGTTGTTAATGTAGATTCATCTGTTTAGGCATTACTGTTCAACACTTCCATTGATTAAGTAAAGTATTTGTAGAGAAAAGAAGATGATCATACAATAGTGCATGTTTAATCCTGATGCTTTAATAATACAGCTGCAGTACTCTGACTGTGGAGGAGTTCATTCACATGGAGACTAATAAAACAGGCTCCAATACAACCATCGAACGAGACCTCGGGGCTCTCCTATCAGCAGGATTTCTCCGTCTTAAGAATGGATTCTCACCAAGAATGGACTCACCAGTCACCAACAAGAGAACCCATACCCTGATGCAAGTCACGAGAAATATGTCAGACACTAAAAGCAGCTTCAGCTTTTTGGTTGATGATTCACATCGGCCACTAGGTTTGCTCACATTGAGAGACATGATCGTCCACTTCGCTCCACCATGCATCGATTTAAGTATTCATGGTGGCGGCTTTCTTTGAATCAGCTTTGGAGCAAAGTGGGTGCTCCGTGCTCCATAATGTAACCATAGTCTGTGATAATTATTAATATCGATTATCTCTATAAACTTGTCATCGAAAGCGGACCATAAATCTGCTAAAAGCCTTCCTCCTATATGTATTATTTGGTTATCTTTTGGACCTTTCCACTAAGCTGATTGTGTGGTTTTAGGTTGTACTGTAGATTCCTTGATGGGCGTGATGCTTCGACATCCAGATCAGTAACATTATATCTCAATATCTTGTGTTTGCTTTCCGTTTAATATTATTTTTCTTTCCAAATATCTTGTGTTTGCTTTCCGTTTAATATTATTTTTCTTTCCATTGGATTACTCATTTTGTCAGGTGAATAAGAAAAATGAGCTCCAGACCAGGTATAATCATTAGAGCAAGTCCACCCGTGGGTCACCAAGTCACCTACTATTCACTATTTTTTATGTGTATTCTCACTCTGTGGGTCACAGACACAGTGTATTTCGTGCCCTGGGTCACTCTGGTGACCTGCAAGCTGACCTGGTGACCCAGGTCTTATTGGAAACTGTGCCGGTAGCCAGAGAGTGGAAATAAACATTAAAAATCAGTGAATAGTTGGTGACCTGGTGACCTAACGGGTGAACTTGCTCTTAGAATTACAAGTCCCATATATTCCACTTCATTGTTCAAGAACAATACTATTATGTTCAAGTCAGAATTCATTTGATCAATAATCAATAGATCACAGTGATAACATAATCTAGTTAAAGGATATTATCTTATAAAGAATCACATTCTCCTGATAAAAAATAAAAATAAAATAGAGGTTCTTACTGCTCCTGATGAAAGAGGAAGCTAGGTTTCTCATTCTCAAGTAGCCAAGTTTAACCGTTATAATCCTCCAAAAAGGGTTGTGGTCGGGTTTAGAACAGTTGTTCCAATCTTCTTTCTCAGGGTTGGACGAGAAAAAGAAACGGTTAAATTTCTAAGATAACAATGTCTTTATTAACTGAAATGAAGAGTTCACATCATTGATGGAGATTAGCCTTGGGGTCAATATATATATTATTAGTCTGCAACCTCATACTTCATTGCATAATTAGAAGCATTCAAATGGTGGTGTTCACTCGATCAACAGGTGAACAAGAAATTTGCGGTCACTTATGGTTGAATTTAATATCAGAGATGAGATAGATGAATATATTTAAGGTTGGGTGGCCTCAAATTCTTTAATCAGAAGTCAGAAGTGATTAGGTGAATGGAACCAAGCAACCAAATGCATGGCATTATTATAAACTGCCGAGCAACTCACTAATTCTGGAAAAATGAAATTCGAGGATAAGAAGTTCTAGAAGGAAAAATTTAAAGAAACTACCTGTCAGATTTTTTTTTTTTTTTTTTTGCAAAGGCTGTTTACACTTATACTATACATGGTTTAAGGCTGTACCATAGCTTTTCACAAAGTGAGTTGTCTTATCATAAGGTCAGAGACCACACCCTTTGTGATTGATCAATCACTACCTGCAGACTCGAGGACAGGCGTTCTCCATTTTCACGACCAATCTTAAAATCAAAGCAAAACTCCATCACTAAAACCAAGCGAAGCTTCCATCACTATTAACTTTAGCACAGTCAAGTGATGGTGTTTAACACACCGAGTAGTCAAACAAGAATTCCTATAGTTTCATGGGAGCCCTTCAAATGAGAACCACTAAAATGAGGATTAATTAAGGAGTACTTCTGTGTAAGACCCACTTTTCAATCACATTTCCGCAAATCAACCGTTAGATGTTTATTTCTTCATGAGTAAATCATTTTTCAAATTTGTCTTCTAAATTGTGAATCATTAAGGTACCAAACTAGATCAAATTAATGGACGAACATGAACTGTTCATGTTCATAACTGATCAATCAAAATTATGAATGTCTTAACGATTTTCAATTTGGTTGAAAAATTGCATAAATGATTTACACATATATATCTAAATATCTAATGATTGATTTGCAGAAATGTGATCGAAAAGTGGGTTTTACACAAAAGTCCTCAATTGGTCATCATTTTAGTGGTCCTTATTAGAAGAGCTCCCTCCCATAGTTTCATAATCTCCATAGACCAAAACTAGCACAACCCTCATCCATTCGTCATAAAACCCCCTTTACTTTGAAGAATTTACAGAAAGCATTAATCCAGCAAACAATAAATCCTCGCGTGGAATTTGGTTAATTTAAAATGATTTAGAGATTAAATTCAACTAACTTTTATGGCTTCTGACCCAACATATATATGATCGTTCCATAAATTTTCTAAAATTATTTGTCTTGGTTAAAGATCAATACAGGCACAATAATGAACCATTCAGTTCATGTTCATCTCCTCCCATCATCAATCATATTATGAGAGAGTATTCAGTACACCAACATGAATGGATGGCTGGATAACATCAAATAAGTACATTTATTGGTTATTAAAAAAAAAAGTGATATTATTGACACACCATTTTCGTCTAGAGAGATTCTTACATAGGGAAAATGTACCACATGACTGGTAGGGCAGTCCAATCAGTGAACATACAATGGAGTGTTTTGGGTATTTCACTTCAATAAGTAAGGATAATTTCGGAACACATGCATCTAAATTTTTCTGAGTTTTGATTGGGTTGCCCCACCGCTATGTGGTACGTTTGCCATACGTAAAAATATATATATATATATATTTTTCTATTTAGACACCTTCTATTTTTATTATTATTCTAATTCAAATTTTTCTTACAAATTATCCTAACTACTCTCCATTGCAATTGAGGAGTTTTAAATACACACCCTATACTTAATACACCACCTATCTAATTTTTCATTCTAATATTTTACTAAATACACAACCCAAAGTACCTAAAATACCCTTACTCTTTTTAATCCTATTATTTGACTATATTAAGGCAATTATTTAATATAATTATTATATACGTTTCGTAAATCTTTTTTTTTTTTTACATATTTTGTTCTATTTTTTGCTAGAAATTTTGGCCTATCCCAGCTCCATTACAACATCAATCAATTGGAATTTAAAAATATAAAATTTCAAACATTAATTTGCAAGTCCTTCAAAATTTCAGTTTCAATATGGTCTGCAAGGTGAACATGTATACATGTTCAATATGGTTTGCAAGATGAAAACTAAAAACTAAAAGGAAAAAAAAAAAAAACCAAAATGTTATACAAATTCAGTAAATAAATATAAGTTGAATAGTTAGCTAATAAATCCAACAGTACGTTTCTAACAATTCAGTCATCACCAAGATGCATTGTTTCTTCTTTGCTAGATATAGTCACATCACCAAGTTGAACAATTTCATTAGTAAGTTCATTGTCATTGTCAAGTTGCACTGTTTCTGAGGATATATTAGTCACTCTTTCAAGATGTGGCAGTTGATCATATTGCTGGAAACGGTTTTGATACTTCAAGAACAAACTTTTAGCTTTATCATCTGCATGGTAAATCCAATTTGGTGTAACCGGTGGCAATTGGTGCCCAGGCAATAAAAATATCTGTGTTGAAAAAAAAGAAGTTTCATTAGTCACATAAAATGATATATATGAAATTTATTAGCAAATTGATCTATGTTACTCCTCACCTGAACAAAATGATTGTTGTCCACAAATCCAAGGCAATCTCACGCAAAGCACTGACCATCTGATAAGTTGACAATCACTGGTCCATAACAAGTTGCAATCAAATGCCCCATGTCTGGTAGATCCATCCATTTCCGTTTAGGTGCAATATTGGATGCAGAATGGTTAATTCGTTTACAAAGTTTGTCCACAGCACTTTGTCCTCCATAAAAAGCTTCGTAAAGCTCAGGTGTGCCTTTTAGCTCATTTAGCAAATCAGTTCGCACTTTATGCTAATGTTTCTACCAAATCCCAAAGTCGATGCCACAACTCTAAAACCACAATTACCATCATTTTCGACATCGATCGAACCGATAATATATGGTCGCATGCCAAATATGAACTGTGCTGCATACTTTTGAGTTAGCTCAAACCTCCTATCCTTCTGAGCCAGCTTATATGCCTGTGAAAAGATAATACTATACATAAAACAACTAGTAAATTATTCATAAAATTCAAGTACATATTACTAAAAGCATATTTATACCGTACCTTACTTTTCTCTGAGTGGTCATTACTTATCTTTGTATTTGACTTACGTGAGACTTTTTGAACACTTGGAAGAGGCGAATGGGTCTCACACTCAGACAACAATGTATTTATAATTTCAAACCCGGATGGCAAACGACGAGTACTACTGTCTTCCTTACTTGGACGCCCTTTGGTCTTTCTCTTTTCAGCTGGCTCCCTAAGTAAAGTAGAGCTCGGATTTATCAGCTCATCAATCTTCACTAAGATTTGGCGTCTTGTATCCTCATTTTGTTCTTCAGCCCATTATGCCAATTGTTCTAATTGTGCTTTTAAATGAGCCTTTTCGTTCACTTTCGAGTCTTCCACTATTGCCCCGATCTCCAACTTTCTCCGTGGTGATGCACATATGTAATTGGTATGGGACTGTCACAACGCTTATATTCAGCTATCTCATGCGCACATGGAAACCCATGTGTTTTGCGTATGGCACAATTACATGATGCAAGTTCTGATCTAATATCATCAGCCCTATGTAATCCAAAAAAAAAATTCCTGCTATCAGACCTAGACACAGCTTCGCATTGTATAAATTTATCTCCATAGAAGGTTGCCAACATAATATCATGTGTCCATTAGTATATTAGTGCACAATAATTTTGTTGTCAGTATATTCTTTATTTCCTATCTAAAAAGTTAAATTCTAAAACCATTAAAAAGATTAGCATAAATATCTATACAACATGTTTTGTAGTTTGACATTTAACTATAATAATGACATGAGAACTGATCATGACCAACACCGAGCACTATAATTAAATGAACCAAAGAGCAATAAAAGTGAGAAACATTGATTTCATGTTCAGTAGGCTATGACACTAATTTCACAAGTTACTATGATTCAAGTTCCGATCTAATTTCTATTGTGATTAAAATAAATCTAAAATTCAATGAGTGCTTACTTGTTCGCTTCATAGACGTTCTTGTTCAATGCCACAATCAACACAAATCCTATTAACTCTCTCAAGTATGCATGCTTGAACTCATGTTGCACAAAACATTGACTTTTTTTCAAATAAAGCCTTAACTTCAGTATGATGCAAACACAATAATGAGTGGATGTGCTCCCATGATACATTGAAGTCAAGTTGGGAAGATCTAAGTTCTCGCTTGAGCTTTGCATGTGCACTCTCCGCCCTGATCAAGAAATAAATTGATTATGTAAAAAAGATAAGAATAACAAAGTTGAAATGAGGCAATATATAAATATTACCGATTCGAAGTCTTTGCACCAAGATGCATGTAGTTGTTTATCCATGCTGCAATGAACATTTCCTTATATATTTTCAGCCAATTGGTCTTCAAATAATTTATCTCCTCATGAAATGCAAAGTATTTTGATTCAAAAGCTGTAAGGCTATGTACATACTCGTCCTCAGTGCTACAAACCACCAAGCTATGCCATTCATTATTAACTACTTCCCACCCTTCTTTTGTTGTGAATTTTCCTTTGCATTTTCTCATCACATTCTTACCAATGTGCCACTTAAATAAAATCTAATAAGTATAGGGAAAGACATTTTCAATGGCTTTCATAAGTGCTAATTCCCGATCAGTGACAATTACCCAGGCATTGAATCCTCATCCATAAGTGTTCTTAATCTACTCAGTGCCCATCTGTAATTATCTTCTACCTCCTTTGACATGTAAACAAACGCAACATTGAAAGTTTGCTCAGTGCATGTAATACCCACAATCTCAAAAAGTGGAAAACGATACATGTTGGTCTTATAGGTGCAATCCATGATAAGTACATGTGGGAATGTATGTAGCATTTGAAGACTGAATGGATGACACCAAAACAAATCAGTGACCACATGATCTTCACTTCTATGATGCTTAATGTAATGATGATCGCGCAAATTCTTTAGTTAATTGTTGCATTTGAGTTCTGCCTGCTCTAGCAATAATCCGAGCAAAATACCTAGCATTGTATATAGTTCTCATCATTGATGTATTACTTGGATCTCGGCTCTTTATGGCAGTCAATATATCATTGGTCTCATTAAACGCTTAGACATATCCACCAACAACTCATGTTCTTCTTTAGATAGTCGCCCTGCATAGGAATGACCTTCTAGATATCACTACAACAAAACCTGGTTTTAATGACCACTGTATTGGTCACTAAAAATAGCCATTTTGGTCACTAAATATGATTAGTGACCAAATATTGTTGGTCACTGAGTGGTCACTATAGACTCGTCACTAATTCTATTTAGTGACCAAAATATAGTTGTTGGTCACTAATGTGAAAAGATTTAGTGACCATAATTATTTGGTCACTCATCATGAAAACATTAGTGACCACAGAGTTTCTCACTGAAAGTAATAGATTTGGTCACTAAACCACATGATTTGGTCACTAAAACCCAAGTAACATGCCTATATTAGTGACCAAACTGTAGGTCACTAAAGTTTTGATCACTAGAAAAAAAATATACCTCATAAATTTTTTGATTTTGGTCTCTACAATAGTCATCGAATAATAAATAGCTGAAAATAGAACTCTAATAGTAATGAAACTTCTATATAATAGAAATTGTATTAAAGTAAATACATTGTATTGCTGAAAACAATCCACATTATCACTTGTTGATCATGATCACAAGTACATGTCTCTTGAAAATTAATTTAAAAGCCTAAAACAATTTCAACACTCCCATGACAACAAAATCCATGAGAAAGATGGACAAGCTTTTGCAACTCTTCACATGTAACAGTTGTAATTGATGTGCATTGAGATTTCTCTACCTCTGAACTGACACCCGGCCTCTTCACCATTCTGCATTATAAGAACACATATTGACCAACATGATGTACTGTAAATGAGAAGGCATTAGGCTAAGTTTGATAAAATATAAACTATTGAAGCAGACATTGACATTGTCCAACTGAAGTAACTAACATCGGTGATACCAACATACACAATCAATCATTACAATGGAAAACTAGAAAACAGCAGATAATGCAATGTTCTTTCTTCAGTTGTTTTTTAGTTTGATAGGTGAAGTTGTACCTTCACTACACAATCAAGAAAACTATCAAATTATGACATAAACATCTTAATCTGTTAATTCATAATAGAAGAAACTTAATTTACCGCACTTCAGATCGTAACTTCCCAGAATAGATAACAAATCAAATACCTTATATACACCACTCATCACCCCCAACACGACAATACATGAATAAACAATTGAATAGGATTTTGTGCGAAAATATTTGTCATACACCTGCACATACAAATCCCACAATAGACTACATGGTTAACTAATGGAAACAAAAATCATCCAACTGAGATGCCATGACAGAAAAGTATGCATAAACTGCATTAATAATCAGGTACCACAAATGCCATGAAATGTTTTCCTCTTAAAATAACCACAGTTCATAGGCAGAATAATATAAGACTCAAATATATCAACAACAGGCATTCTACAAAGGAGCTTTACTTGCCTTTCAAATTGAACAGAGATCGAAGACAATTAATTGGAAAAGAAGACGGAGGGTACTAACCTGAGGAGATGATACAATTGTAAGCAAGCATGGGAACAAAGCAGGAATTAGTTTCGGGACCACTGTATCATCCAAGTCCACAGAGAGAAAAGCCAAGCATCTAAGTGCTCCATGCACTGCAAAATTTAGGAAATGTGTAATCTAAAGCAGAAGAAACTTGTCAAAGTAACAAATATGAAAAAGCACAACAAACAATTTAAAAAACTTAATGTTTCTGATAGACTCATTTTGGCCACACAAAGAATCAAGATAGAGTTGGCAGATCATGAATTGGAAAGGCTTATCTCCATTCATATTGGTTTGGTTGTTAATCAACTTCATTAGATATCGTAATAAGTCCGGCCAATCTTCTGGCCAATCATAACTTGCTATTGATGCTACAGCCATACTAATTGCTGTACAGATTTTCCGATGAGGATCATCTAATGAAAACAATAGAAGTTTGTGCACAACCACCTGAAAATGTAACCATTACTTAATTAGCTATAGGAGGAGATTAAGGTATATTAGTTTTGACTGTATGATAAAGTTACTCTTGACTAAAGGTCAAATGCATTGTCAAGATTAACTACATATTATAAAGTACTGAATTTTCACCAACTTACTTCACCAGCAAGTACACTCACTGTTAAATATACAGGGTTTAGTAGATAATCAAATAGATATTGTTGATTAAAAACCAACGGAGGGTACTATTAAATATATAATATAACAACATCAAAAGTAGATAATCAAAAGTAGATACATTTGCACAATCTGCAGCTACAAATAGATATTGTTGATTAAAAACCAATGTCTGCTGACTTAACATTCAATAAGAGAATAAATTATGGGAAACTATTGCAAGAACAATAAAGGAGCTCTAAATTGCTTACCCTCAAGACCCAACTCAATCAATTTGAGATAACCCCGAAGTTGCAATAGCTCACCAACTCAGTCAAGAGTCTCTTACAATAACATGTACAGGTCGTTCCTGTAACAATAAGCAAAACGTGTGGTCAACTCAAAACCCACATATTAAAGGTCAAGCTAGCACAACATAGAAAGCTGAAACCTAAACTTGCCACTTTAGACAATGTCTATGTAATCACATATTGTACTCCTTAAGCCTTCTCAAATACCACTTACAAACCCACTACTGTTCACTAATCCGCTTAAATCCTTGACCTTTTTGTTTCCACCAATGTAGTACTAATGATCGTGAAGAAAACAAAGCCCAACAAAGAAGCTAACAATCCACCTAGAATATACTCATAAGAAATGATAATTGGGTCTAATTTTGCATTCTCAAGCACTATCTAAAGCCGATACAGGTATTTTAATATTCTGAATTTACAGCAGAAGGATTTAATTCAGATCGAATTGAAAGAAGGAAAAACACACCTAATTGGATCAATATCATTGCACCTGATCAAAACCTAGACCCAAATGCTTCTCTTCCCTTTGGCTCCAGTTCTGCATAAACAGAAAGAAAAAAAAAAAATACTTATAACCAATTCATATATGCAGATCTGTATATATGAAATTTGCTGATCCTATAACAAAAGAAAGAACGAAAAACACCTATATCATTTTCATATATCAAACAAATATTGAATCTATTTATACAAGAAAGGTATATAATATGTCAGATCTATACGATGAAAAAATTGAAGCTTCACCTCAGCGTTGTAGACAACAGGAGCTGTTCTCTCAACTGGGCTGTCGAAGATTCACAATCAGCATTGCTGTCAAATATTGATCAACTTCCTGTTGCATCTTCACCTTTACCAATAGAACTGCAAGCAAAATCAATCACAACCCAATATCAAAAAGAGCATAATCAATACGTCTGCTAATTCTGAGAGCACAGAATGATTGAAAGAAACAATATCACTCAGAAAATTTCAGATAAAAAGAACAAAAACACAGCAAATCAAATCAGTTAACAAATTAGAATACCTTACTGTCAGAAAGCGAAGACCTTTACCTAGGGAGAGAGATTTTCATTTGAATGCAAGCTGCCTTGAATCCCTGACATGAACATTAGAAGTAATATCAACTACTGGCTAAACAAATGAAGTATATGGGTGGCTAAAAAATGCTCCCTTTTATCCTGCAATTAGTCTTTAATTAATAAACAATATCCTTTAACTCTTAGGAATATTATAGGACAGTTCCCTGTTACAAAAACCAACTTTGGCTCAGGTTTCCTGTTGCAGCCAACTAAATAAAAGCATCGATCACTCTATTGTCCTATCAAAATATGTACAAATAGAAATTTTATAGGTAGAAGAATCTCTTGAGTCTTGGAAATAGTATTAGCCACTCAAGGAACTTTATCAATCTTGAAAAGTAAAAGAACATTGTGAATAATCTCAACATCTTAGTTACCATTGCGCACCTAAGAATGTTGGACTACCAAAGCCATCTTTTGGCATCAAAATTCTAGGTAAAGTGGGTTGACTATATAACTTTATGAAATCATGCAGGACAGTTTTGAAGCATAGCTAGCTGCATAGATAGGCCTGATTGTTCTTGACCAAAATAGATGGCCAAGATTATTTTTTGGCAGTGTGAGAATTGAGAAACTCAAGAGAACATTGAAATAGAGTAAAATAGTTCTTCATTCCATCTTTCACTCAAACCAGAAAACATGGTGAGAGCTCCTTGCTGCGAGAAAATGGGGTTGAAGAAGGGGCCATGGACTACTGAAGAAGACCAGATTCTCATCTCCTACATCCAAACTTACGGTCATGGAAATTGGTGAGCTCTGCCTAACAATGCTGGTAATTACAATTTCCTTGTTATCTGGGTTTCTCTAGCCAGCTCCAAAGAAAATTATTGATGAGTTGTTTAAGCTTTCAACTCAAACTTTTTTGTTTATTGTCAAAATCAAAAATCGTATTTCTTCTTGTGTAAAACAACTAAATCAACCATGGCCATAGTTAGATAAACTGAATGACATCGATGGTGCAGGTATCTTGACTCAGTTTACCCTTCTCTTGTTAATTGCAATACAAAACAGCACAATCTAATTGAGTCTCGCTTAAGAAACTCAATATCCAACCACCTATGCTATGAAATTATCTACAAACCTTCAAAAAAGGCTCACCTGGAATACAGACGATCTAACAGATAAATCACTTCAAAGAAAAACAGTAGCAGCAAGCAAAACCTGCAAGCAAAATCAATCACAACCCAATATCAACAAAAGCATAATCAATATATCCGCTGATTCTGAGAGCACAGAATAATTGAAAAAAAAAAACGGAATTCACTGACAGTACAAAGATATAGTTGAAAGTTTAGAGAAATCTTTAATCTGATGGAACCTCAAGTCAAAAAATTTCCTCAACTTACAACAAAGTGTACTAATACTTCTCAAGTCCACTTAATTCCAATGAATTCCACATAAGCACACTATCAATCCCTATTATGATAACAAAATAAAAGAAAAAAACGTATTAAAACTTTTCTCAAAGATATGAAATAGACCCATGAATATAACAAAAAAATAAATGAAGAAATAAAGCTTCAGATTCATGTGTTGATGGATACCTCAGATTCCAATAGCAAATGATACCTCAACTTCCTCTATATGCTCATGCAACAAAAAATCAATGAAGCACCCAAAAATTCAAAATCACAAAATATCCCCAATTCTTAAATCCCACCACATACCAAAATCTCAAAGCTTTACTTGCCAAAAACAAACCTGTGATCCATGATATCCACCAATTGTAATTCCCAGAAGCCCATAACACGGCGGCTAACTCTGGGAGTGCTGTCCAGCGAATTGACGATCGCGCAAATTAAGGTCGAGCGACACCGTAAGAGACTCGAACGGGCTGTCGAAAGTGGTCCGAATTGAGGTAAGGATTGGTTTGGATAAAGAGGGATGTGAGGGAGGGTGTTGAGGGCGACTGGGCGAGAAGAGGAGTAAGGGAGGAGGACGATGAAGATAAAAGAGGGACTTGTCTCCCGAACCAAGAATTTTATCTTTATACCGGGTTTAAAATAGCGCTTTGGAATGCCGCGCTTGGAAAATAATAATAAAGCCGTGTTTTAAGAAACGCGCGCTACTCTCAGATTTAAGTGAAAAATTCCCTCCTGAAAAATTTTGGTCACTAAACCAGAACCACGCCTTAAAAAGTCTAAAAACATTAGTGACCAAATATGATTGGTCACTAATACTAAAACCTTTGGTCATTAAAAATTGAATGATGGGTGGGTAAATTAATTTAATTAATCGTAAAAGTGTTAGTGACCAACATGTAGTAGTGGTCACTAATTCAATAGCATTTGTGACCAACATTGATGTGGTCACTGACAATTTGGTCACTAATGCCGGATTTTGTTGTAGTGTATATGATGGGGCAAGATGATTGTGGATTCCGCAAGCAACCTCAAGTACCCACTCATCCCTACCAATATTAAAGGCTTTTAATAAGAATAGACATTCACATTTCTTTGTAGAAGTCAGCGTCGAGCTTTGTTGTTCATCAGCCTTGTTACTATCTACTTCAGATTTTTGGGTACTTTTGTCAGCCATCTTGATTATTCCCTTTGTACTTACATGAACATTTGCCAAGCATAATTAGCTCTAATGAGCCACGCTCATGCTATCGCCAGCGGTATCAACTCCCACCAACGGAGTGACCTATGGAAACACAGCCAAGCAGGCTATCGCCTAAGCCCCGGCTCACCCCCAGATCACCGCTGACGCGCCGCCACGCGCCCCGTCAAGATGGCATCAGAAGCTCCAGAAGCTGGGAACTGAAGCATATCAGTCCCACATTGAAAACATGGAAGAGATCAGCCTCTTCCCCACCTATAAAAGGTTCTCTCCTCTCTCCTTATTAATTACGCATTTACTACTTACCTACTGTTATTCTGTCAACACAAATACATTGACTAATTTAGGCATTGGAGAAGAGAAGACCGCCCAACGCGGTCTCCCTCTGACGCCCTTTGTATTTCACTTGACAGGTAGAGGAAGTATCGATTACATCACAAGTAGCGGTTCGCCCATCGGACCAGCGTTAACCAAGATTTAGCCACCGCTAAATCTTAGACATTAACACCCTTAAACTTCCTAAACTTTCCACCCGTCTCACAACTGATTCTTATTCTTGGTCTCCTTCTTTTCTTGCCTAAGTTTCTGAAATTGGACCTCTTTATCACTATGACACAATTGTTTCTCTTCCCCATCATAAGGACCCATCGAATCAATGCGGCTTTGCTTTCAAATACTTGTACACAACACATTCGACTTGCTACCTAATATACATAACAACTCACAATCCAAATTCCAACTTGAACAAATATTACATGGTACATCGTGAATTCGCTGGTATAATCACGTGAACATTCTTCTCTAATTCTGCTATATATGGTCGAGACATTATGTTGTTGGACTTTAGCATGCTATAATACAATAAAAGTTAGATGTCAAAACTTTTCCTCTTGACCGAATGGTAGTAGGTCAACTAAGAGTATTGCAAAAGAAAGCACTATGTTACAAGAATCATACTTATGCTCACAAACTTATTAATTTAGGTCTCGAGATCAAGTTGTATTGTATTCAATTTAGATCAAGTCAAATTCTAATGTATGGTTGGCTTGCTATATAAGAGGCATTACTAGAAGTCAAGTCAAATTCTGCTTGCTCAAATAGAATAGAGGCATGACCAGAGGTCTTCGAAGCATTTATTAGAATGAAACAAAGTTACAGTACTATGCAAACAAGGAGCCAAATTAAGTTCTATATCCTAAAATGCAAAAGAGAACAATTCATCATATTAAGCAAAAATTCAATGAACATATGTCCCAAATTAATAATCAAGAATCAATGCAACACCATAACCATATTATTAGAAGGGGGTAAGTCTAAGGTGTGTTGATGTTTGTCATACATCAACTTTTTAATTAATATATATTAAATTAAATTAGTTAGTGAAACCTGTTGTACAGGTCAACATGTTATCCACTTATAATTTGACATGTGTACTTAAAAAAAAAAAAAATTACCATACTAAGTACTCATTTATTCTTTTATACGTAAATCGTTCAAAAACTTGTAATGAAGATCGTAAATGTTGTAATTACTTTTATTACAACTATAATTATCACTAAATACGTCCAATGTGGTATTTTGTTGTAAAATGCCTCATCGATGATATAATTTACAAAAGAAAGGACTCTAGTTACAAAAAGAACAACTGGATTACAAGAATAAGGACTTGAAAAGTTTTAGGTCTAATATGATTATTTACCATATAAACAAAACATTTGTTGTTGCATTGGTAAAGGGATCGCTTTTTTTGTAAATGGATCACATTTCATGTAATTATCATAAAAACAACCATAATTACAACGTTATACCTCAATTGTTGTAATTTATAGTAAAATGCATTGTCAAACGAGTAATTATCTCATGGATGATGAGATTTACACAAGAAAAGTATTAAATTACAAAATATAGAACTTTAATACACAATTAAGGACTCGCGCCTCATTTATAATATATACATAAAGTTTTACCACGTTAACAGCAATTCGTTGTCACATTAGTAAAATGGGTCTCAGACTTGTAATATAAAAAATTACTACAAATAAGAGCTTGATTACTACTTCTACAACAATTCGTTGTCTTATCGGTTAAATGGTTCTCAAACTTGTAATATTAAAGAATTACCATAAATACAACCTTAGTTACTACTTTGGACCTCAATTGTCGTAAAATCAGGAAAAAAACATCGTTAAATATGTAAATAACTCATAAAGGACAGTAATTACAAGATAGACAACCTTATTACACCATAAAGGACTCACCGTAAATTTACTTAAATATATGAAGTTTTACTATTATAGCAACACATTCGTTGTTTTATTAGTAAAGTGGTTCTGAAAACTTGTACTAATGAAGTATTAACACTTATTATAACTAAATTAGCACTTTTTACCACAATTCGTTGTTTTATTAGTAAAACTGTTCTCAAACTTGTTATAGTGAAATATTAACACTAATTACAACTTGACTACCACTTTTTACAATAATTCGTTCTATCAAGAGATTGTGTTGTGTTTTTTTTTTTTTTTTTTTACCGAACTGAGGATTGGGGTTCTCTATTTGTCTTTCTCTTCCAGCGTCCTTCTTCCTTCTTCCTTCTTCCTCCTTGGTTCATAGTTTATATTCTAGCGTGTCAGATCCATGGCTGCCTGAACATCGCTCCGCTATCACTTGATTCACTTCTCCGCTGCAATTCTCTCCATCCTTAGTTTCTCTTCTCTTTGAATTTACAGAAATCTAATCGAAGAAGCCCCAAAATCCCAAATCAGAATTCCCAAACCCTAAAATTTTCGATCTCTCTTAGTCATCGTCGGAGCCAGAAGCCGACTAATTCGAACTCCAATTCCAGTAATGTCCAATCTGTTGGGGTTTTGTTCCCTCCCTGACTCATTACTTCACCAATATTCCCTTCTGGTTTTGGTGCTGGCCCCAATGGAGCTTCTGCTGCCCAGTTTGTTAGAGCAGAAATGCTTCCTAGTGGTTATCTGATTCGACCGTGTGAGGGTGGAGGATCAATCATTCATATTGTTGACCACCTGAACCTTGAGGTCTGAATTTCGGATCTTTATTTTCTTTGGTTATTTGTTATTCAGGAAAACTCAATTGTTTTTCATCTTGTTCCAGGCTTGGAGTGTGCCGGAAGTGCTGCGACCGCTTTATGAATCGTCCAAAGTGGTAGCACAAAAAAGGACTATTGCGGTGAGTAGATTATGCTGGCTTCTGTGTTGGACTCGTATCCACTGAGACACACACTGTACTCCTTTGTTTGTGTAAAGAAATTTATGTCTCTTATAATAAGAAGTAGGATTGGTTGGATTCTGATATGTCTGTTACCTTTTTTTCCATGTGAGTTTGAGTGACATTCATTCAGTCCCTGCATCCTGCAATCAAAGCTTGTATGCTACCTGGAAACAAATGTCTTTTTTGTAGCAAATAGTGGATCTTTGCTGAACCGCATAATTTATTAGCCCCAACTCATGTAACCTAAGTTCTTTACATTCTGTTTTTCAGTATAAAAGGTTCATTTTTTGAAACTGTTTAGCCAACTTTCTTGATGAGGTCATATTACTTTAAATTTTGATATTGTGGTAAATATAATTTTGTAACAATACTGCTTGCTGGTGATTTGTTCCATTTATCTCAATAGTGCTGCAGTGCCACGATCCCAGCTAAGCTTTGCAAGAGGGAAAGTACCAAGCAATTCCACAATTCCAAGATCAAGTTTCCATTGAACTCTGATGAAGCATTTATGTCAGATTATGTTTTAATCCTCATTTTAGGTATGCATTGGATTAGAAACAGAACAACATTGCAGGTTAAAATGTGTTTAAGCCACCAACTTGTCCTTAATGTTAACTTATAGTGATGAAAATTTTATAATTAGGTTGTGAGGGATGGAGATTTTCTATTTTCTAAAGTGTGAATTGTTGAAATTCTGTTTCATATTGGATTGTCTATCTCTGCAACTTTCTTTTGTTTGGTATTGCTTGCTTTTGTGAAATTTCATGTGACTATATTATCAGAACAAGTTCAGTCTGGCAAGGCTTCTGATAAGCTGCTGTTTACGTACTTCCCTTTCCTGGTGTTTTGGCCATACTACATGGGCTGTTGACAACTTCCAGGACGAGTAGTTCAATGATTGGCAAGAGACCTATGCTGGGCAGCAAAAAGAAGGCTTGAGATACACAACTCACTGACTCAGACTTTATAATTCTATTGTCATTTTGGGAGTTTTGTATTTGTCATTTTTTCTGATTGAAATGCTCATTGTGTTTGTGACCTCAATCTTTTGATGAAACTAATCTTATTAATGAATGACAGATTTATTCCCAAGGATTTGTTGGTAGTTCCTAAGCCGATGACATTATAATAATATAGTTGGAAGAACAACACACATCCAGATATGTACTTTGCTTTATTCTGCTTGAACAACCGCACACTTTCTAATAGAAATTCAAATGAGAAACTTGCCCAGTTCATACTTCTTATATTCTTCAGATTCTTCAATGCAAGAAGATACTTCAGACTTCAAGCATCTGCACAAATAGCAAACAGCACTCTCTGAGTCAAATTGCAGTGGAGCAAAATTGTTCTCAAGTTTTCAGTCAGGGAAGAAAGGAACTCCGTAATGTATACCTTCAGTTAATAATTATAGGGTTACAGCATCTTCTCTTTCGCCTCCTTGCCTGCACTCCTCAAAATCCGCTCTGTCTCTAGGTTGAATTGTGCCTTTACCTGGATACGAAGCCTTGCGCAACCGAGATAGTTTCTGGTCTTTAGGAATTAGGGTTTATGTCGTGGACTATAAGTTGTGGGTTATAACTTACGAACGAAATTGATTTATCTATAACTATTTTTTTCCCTTTTCCATTAACATAAAGGATTTTCATTTAAATATATGGAAAATATTAATGCTTTCTGAAATATAAAAGACCCTAAACCCTAAACCCTAAAATTTTCATTTATTTAGAAATTAACTACAATTGAATTCCTAATCCGTATTAAATGTTGTTTAACAAATTTCAAAACAACAAGATACATTCATTAGTACTCTAAGACCCTAAACCCTAAACCCTAAACCCCAAACCCTAAACCCTAAACTCCAAACTTTAACCCCTAAATAGTAACCCTAACCCTATTCCCTAAATGAAATATATGATTCTTGATAATCTATGCTCCTCCTCGACAAGATATTTCTTTCTCAACAAGATACCTCATCCTTCACAGGATATCTGCTCATCGACTACATTACTACATATGTCTCACCTTAACAAGATATCTGCTTCTCCTCGACAACATATCTTCTCCTTAACAAGATATCTGCTCCTCCTCGACAACATATCTCATCTTAACAAGATATATATATGCTCCTCCTCGACAACATATCTCTCCTTAACAAGATATATGCTCCTCCTCGACAACATATCTCTCCTTAACAAGATATATGCTCCTCCTCGACAACATATCTCTCCTTAACAAGATATATATATGCTCCTCCTCGACAACATATCTCTCCTTAACAAGATATATGCTCCTCCTCGACAACATATCTTCTCCTTAACAAGATATCTGCTCCTCCTCGACAACATATCTCACCTTAACAAGATATATGCTCCTCTATAAAATAGTTCACTTATACATTGCATTCTACTACAAAATTTATCTAAAAGTCGTTTATGTTTACACTTTGACCACCTTTGTCACCTGAATAAGGATTCTTCAATCATATTTTTGCTAATTCCACGCTAGTACATCAAATATAAGCGAAGTGAAGTGCGATCCGTGTACTCCTTATTTCAGCCGTCAGATAACGACTTCTGTTCTCTTTTTTTTCACGCGGATCGAGCTTACTAACCGTCGATTTAATCCAATTGAGTTTTCAATACAATTCAGTTTTGTTTTTTGTTTTTTTTTGATGCATGAGTTAGATTGCTCTTCTTCGTGCAGCGCCTCTTCTCTGTTTTCTCCTTTAACTCTCTCTCTCTCTCTCTCTCTCTCGGTGCTCTTGGGACGACGTCGTTCATCCATCGCCGCCTCCACCTTTGCTACTGTCGGTGACCACTTCAAGTTGGGTCTTCGCATCTGCAATCAAAGCCGAGTATTGGGGACATGCCGGAGAGCTTCGCGGCGGAGATTATAGCAAAGGTGTGTGTACGTCTTCAGTTTTTTTCATTGTTTGGATTGATTTCTATTTGGGTACCCATGATCTTTAGAGAAGTTTGAGTCTTTGGATTGATTTGGTGTGAAATTTGACTGTTTGATCCCAATTTTTATGTATTTCAGAAGTACAATAAAGGTGGATACTTTCTTGCCCATCTCTTAATTTCAGTAATGAACTTTCTTCATCTTATATATGTATTAAGCTTCTTCTTTACAACAGGTATGAAGAAAGACTCGCATGGTTATCAGTCCATGCTTTGATGTTGGTGTCAAGGAGATTGAAGGCTGACTGCTACTCTTCTTCCATCAAGACATGTTTGCCCTTGTTAACTCACCAATGTATTAGTTGTTAGGTCACCAAGTGTTGTATATGTTAAATACTACTTGCCCAGTTGATACGTTTTCAATTGCCTTGGTTGTTGCATTATACCTTTTGACTTTTTGCTTATATGGTTGAAGATGACCGGTTTTTCAAATGGATATCATCTTCCTGCAAATGCATCAAGGAATTATGTCTTGAAAATGTTAGTGGAATAAAAAAATATCACAATTTCTGCAATTTCTTTTTCTATGATACTTGAAACAGCAGCTGCAGGAATGAATAGAACAAAAATATATAGTGTGTAATCGGGGAAGAAAATGAAGCTAGCTAGTGATGAAGCTTTCTTTCAGGCTATGCTAGAAATGCATCAAAAGTAGACAAGTCACAGTCAACTATAGGAGCAATTAGTAGAGTTAGATAAGTGTAGTCTTACGCCTCTGTTAGTTTAAGTTGGAGAACTCCCATCATGTTAAGTTAGTACTAGTTTCGTAATGTGAACATAGGCCAAGCAATGGGAATCACGGATTTCATAAATCCTACCGAACCTGGAAAGCCTTTGCATGAGGTCAGTTTTGTTACATGATTTATAATGAAGACTAGACCTACTACCAGATTAGGAGATTACTTGGTCTTTCAAAATTTTGTAACCTCGGAAAGCAGTTGAGAAGTGAAAAATAAGGATCAAAAATTTCATTTTCATTGCTTCATTACTCTATTGATATCATGTTTTGGGTTGTGGCGGTGTTACAAAGTACTGAACAATTTCATCACACCAACATATTTGGAAGTGCCACTAGAAATCATGCATTCTATTGAGTTGGACAGTGAAATGATGCATCCATCTAATCCAGTACACACCAACAGGATAAACATGCACGCAACTTATGAAACAAATAACCAAGAAAATTTCTGCATTCTTTGTGACTCTCTGTACTTGAGGGAAAATGTAGGAATCAAATTAGACACCATGATCGAATGTGAATCAAAACCGTCTTTGATCCATGGAAGGATAATAGAATCCACCTAAGTAATAAACTGCATAAAACTAATGGCCTCACTAAAATCTTTCCCAACTGGGACGCGGAAAGAGCACCACACCCAAGAACTAACTAGTTATGAGAAGAATCCCTCTCAATACAACTATAAAGCCATGAAGGCCCAAACTGTAAACAAAGCATAGGATTAGTAAAAGAAAGAGCTTCTCTTGCAATCTTGTCAGCAACCATATTACAGTTCCGACGAACATACCCCCGGCTGCAATGATCTAATTGCCTTATCACATCTTTTGCTTCATCCAATATATTTCCTTCCTCACTAAGATCTTCTCCCTGCTCATGGAGCGTGTTAATCACCGTAAGGGCATCCCCTTCAATTTCAAGGGACTTAAAACCAACATGAACAGCAAATTTATTGCCTTAACAGTGATGTCCATGCATGCCAGTGGATAAAAATAGCAAAGTAATCAAAGTAATTAGGAAGATCGGTGTCCAATGTGGTTATTTTAATTAACACTGCTCCCAACCCAGTATAGCCCCTCCTCCCATCACAAGCCGCATCAAAATTGAACTTAATGAAGTTATGCTTCGGAGGCTGCCCTCCTCCCTACTTGTTTCTATTTTGCTATTAGCCCTAAGACCAGTGAGACCAAAACGAAGGTCTTTAAACTCTATAGTCTAATCTTCAACTGGAATCGGTGCTCAAACATAAAATTTATGAAAGATAAAGACTAGTTTCGAAAGAGTAAAGACTAGTTTCTCACACTACAAAAGATAAAAATTGCTGCAAAGAAAAATGAAGCCTCATACCTGGGTTGATAACCTTCGGATTTCTTGGTTCAATCTTATACTGAACAGAATGATCAAAATGACCATGTACCTGGGTTACAGCATCTTCTCTTTCGCCTCCTTGTCCTCGTCCTTGAGCAAAATGATCATGTACTCACTGCAATCAAAAATCAACATAAACGTACAGGATTGTTATAGGTTGAATGATTCCAATGATGGTAGCTGTTGAATGAAATATATATGGGGTCAACCAAATTCAATTATGCCGTTTACCTGGATACGAAGCCTTCGCAACTCTGCTAGGTTGAATGAGTAGCTGTTGAATGAACGATGGGGTGGCCGAGATAGTTTCTGGTCTTTAGGAATTAGGGTTTATGTCGTGGATTATAGTTATAATTTATGAAATTGATTTATCATGTAATTCAGAATTTTGCAAAAAAAAAAAAAAAAAGGCTACCAGGTGAGCAGGTCACCATCATTGAATATTCTGAACCGTTAGATATATTCTCAGTTTAATTATATCCGACGGTCTAAAATATTCAAAAAAGTTAATGTATGGCATACATCGACGTATACTAGAATTTTCCATTAGAAGGAATTTAACACTAAAACGGGTAGAATATGTATCAACCCAGAAGCTATGGTTACTCTTCAAGTGCTCAACAAGTGGAAATAATTAAGCAACATGAGAATGTTAAACAAGATGAAGAATACATACCTCTGTTGAAGATTGCTGAACGAGGTCTTGAGAATTCATGTGATTATGTCAATAGTTGAAATTCAGGTGATGAATTGTGGAGAAGAGAGATGTATTGCAACGTCTAAGGTTTAGGAAAAGGGACGTAGAAAAGAAGACGTCTAGTCGTCTAGGCGCGATTCAGTTTTTTTATTTTTTTCTTTTTCCCTAATGATAGATGCCTGTTTTGGTCATTTAACCTACCTATAAAATTTGATTTGAAATATAAAATAATAGGGGTGTGTATTTAAAATTTCTCATTGCAATTTTGTTTGTTTTTTTTTTTTGTTCTATTTGGCAAGTCAATCATCCCCAAATCATAAACCATATATTCCCACAGACACAGAAGACTTCAAAACTCTTTTCTTTTCCATAAACAATATCTATAGCATAGCCATTATATCTCTCTAATTTGATGCTTTGAAGTTCAATCATGGAAAAACAAGCAACTTTAGACTCATATTTGGAGAAAATTTTACATCTGATTTGCAATGGAGACATGAAAAAAATATGAGTATAGTGATCATTCGAGCCTCTTTAATTTGAAGCCATCATTCTAACTGAAATTATTTGGTGTATTTCTCGCCAAGTTGATAAACTCCCCTGAAATTTCAGAATATTGCAGTTAAATTAGAGAACAGCTACACTCTTTAGGCTCCTAAAATCCTTGGAATGAACTAGTCTTAGGGTGTGTCCTGTAATGTTTTATGAAACTATTTTTGTAATACTGGATTGTAGAATGAAAACGGGGAATTAAACTATAAATTTTTAAGATGTAAATACATGTTCGGTACAAGTATTTCAAAACTTGAAATATTAAAAACATATCTATCATTTAAAAAAAAAAACATATCTATAGCACTCAGTTTAGTTTTTCCTCAGTAATCAAGAAAGATTGACTATTTTGTTTGTATTGATTATGAATCCTTTATTGGTTGTTATGACAAAAGAAACAGAGTATTGTGAAGGAGATTGAACGAGAAGAATCAAATCCCTCAATTTTGTTTATAAAATATATCATATGAAGTTGCAAGCTCTTGAATCTTTAGTTCAAAAAGATAATTCAATCAAATGTCTCAACCTTAGTTATTAATTCCTCTTGCTCATGAGATAATCCAATTATATTGAAGCATAAAATACCGAAGCTTTCTTCCTAAATCATCCGTATAAATTAGATCTGACACGTGAAAGAGGGATTTTCTAAATCCTTTATTCTTCTCTACTGCATGATTATGCAAGTTTTAATTGATTGAAAAAGACGGGGAAGAAGAAAGTGCAAACAGCAGATAAAGTAGATGAGATCATGAGAAGAGAGGATAAGTCTCAGTGGAAATTGTGGGAAAGAAAGATAGAAAGATCAAAAGAGAGGAGAAGAGTTTGTGGATCTATGTGTTTAAAAGTAAAAAAAATATATATCACTTTCTCTAATTGCAGGGCAGGTTGTTTTCAGGAAACAATGAAAACGTCAAAAAGTTATTTCCCATATTTATTCATAGTTCTTGAATTGTTTCTTAAAATTTAATGCACCGAACGCAAGTTGGCTTTGACGCCAACACTACCTCCTTGACCCAATTTTCTGCTTCTAAAGCTTATCTTTCGTTTTGCAAAGCCTGCTCTTTAGCAAAGTTAGGATCTAAACCATCCTATGAAAAGGACACTAAAGAAAATATCTCATTCTTACAAAGAATCCAAGGTGATATTTGTGGATCAATTCTGTGAGCCCCTGGAAATTTTATTTAATTTTTAGAAGGTAATTTTTCACCAATAAGATTTTTCTGCAAGGTGATTTTAGTGAAGGAAGTGACTTTGGAGATTAATTTGGTGTCAAGACTACCAATTGGGCTATTCGAACTAAGTTTGGGCCGAGATTCCTTCATTTGGGCCTAGGAGGTTACAGAAGTTTAGTGAGGCGACCGTTTGTTGAAGTTTCGAAGACATTAACTTGAGTTGTAACAAAGTTTTGAATTTTGGATTTTTACGAGATCGAGTTTTGGGCCTAGGACGAAGTTGAGAATTAACTTAGGAAGTTTCCGACGAAAAATGATTAAAAGAAAAGTTACGAGCCCAAAACAGAAAGCAATTGGCTAGAGGAGTTTTTGTAAATTCGTCGGAAGGGTAAAATCGTTAATGCACACGGATTATAAACATAAGGAAACCTAGCAGACTCCTCATTTCTCTCTCTCCCTCAGCTGTACTCTTCTCTCTCTCTCCCCGTACACTCTCTTCCTCTCACTCTCTCTGCCATCGTCTGAGAACTCCATCTCCGGCCACCACCTCGCAAAACTGTCACCACCAATCATTCCAGCATCTAAATTCGACCCAAGCCCAGGCCTTACCGTCGACATGCATGCACCGTCGGTAGCCTCCGTGCGCGACAATTTAAGGCTGCGACGCCACTGTTGCTCCACCCTCACCGGTTTTCAGCCATCCCTTCACCACACCGCCATCGTCGATCCACTCAGCAAGCAGAGCGGAGCAAAACCCATAAACTTCTCCGTCCGCCGGCGCTCTACGACGCCGTCCGAGTATGACCAGAGCTCTCATCTCTGCATGCCTTTGTTCTCCAATCTCCGCGCGAATCGAGCTAAACCACCTCTATGGTTGGAATCAGCGTCTCACGTTTTCCAATAGCCCAAATACCCGACCTCCGATTCCCACCAGAGCCGCCACACGGGCCGCCACTGGAGCGTGAGAAACCTTGACGCCGCCATGAACCCTGTCGGCGTAGTCCTATTGTTCTGGTAAGCCGTTTTCGAAGCCCCCTTTCGTTATTTGGTTGAGTTTCAGTTCCAAAATAGTGGATTGCTGATGTTCAATTCTTTTGGTTGATGTTCTTGAATCCGGGACTTGGAGGATGGGAATTGAAATGAAAGGGAGCTTCTCGTCTTGGTTTCGATTTCAGTTTTAATGGGATGGTGAAGAATCCAGAAGGACTGCAAGAAGCAGTATGTTATGGAGGTTGTGGTTTCGGCAGAACTGAAAATGGGTAAGGAGTGCAGGCCTATGAATTTAAGAGTTTGATTGTTGTTTGGACTTTGAGACTAATTAAATAAGTTGGTGTTCTGTTGTGGAGATGGAGACTTGAGGTTCTTGGATTTCTGCAATTTGGAGTATCGGAGAAGATGAGCTACTAGGGTAGCTTTGGTTGAAATCGGATATGGTAAGGATATTCTGCAGTTTTTGTTTTAGATTACAAAAATTGGTTGAGGGTTGTTTATTGATGGTATATTGTCTGCTAGGGATTTGAATGATTGGTGATGATGGAATTGCAGCCACGGCGGAATGAAACTCCTAATTGGAAAAGAAGAAATGGTAAGGGCCTGGTTTGGTGATCTTGCAATTGTTGTCGTTGAGTTGAACACAATTATGATGGTGATTTGAGCATGTTGTTGAATGGGTTGAAAAATGGATTGAATGAAGTAAATTTAAGATGACATTTTTGAGTCAAATACTTAAACAGTTTGGTAGTTGAGATTGAAATTGGTTGAATGTGACATAGTTGGTTTGTCAATTAAGAAGGTGTATCCGATATCAATTTTGGAAATGTCTTTTTTCCGAAGAGTTTATTTTGGTGGTAATTGAGAATTAAAACTCAATGTGTTGAGTGCAGTCAAGGAGATTAAGTAATCACAATTGTTTGAGAAATTGATTATGAAAATGGTGGATTTTATTTGATTGAGCTAAATTAGGATATTGGATTAACGTTCATGAAATAAGGTTAAAATTCGGAGTATTCTAGTGTCGCCATATCCCGAAGTTATCGTAAAGAATGTGATCATTCGGGAATGGTAATTACTATTTATTTGCTAGTATTTAATGATTTAGTAAAAAAGGTCAAACTGGTTGACTTGGAATACATTAAGGAAATAAGTATAATCACCATATCCCGAAAGGAGTTTGAAAGGCGAAATCATTCGGGAATGGTAATTATTATTTAATTGCTTAAGGTTTAAAAGCTAAATAAAATGAGGTCAAACCAGTTGACCGAAATTTTAACTTGGAAAGAAGTGTGATCACCATCTCCCGAATGAGCTTACTACGTTAAGTGAATTGTTCGGGAATGGTTACCAATAAATATCGATTCGGAATAATTGGTGGCTCATAAAGAAATTGAGCAAATCAGTTATGAATTGAGTACTTATTGGATTTTGTTTTTGTTAAAGGACACGAGCGTGTGCGCTTAGATTTGGACAAATGATTGAAAGTCGGGAACGAACCCGAATGTGGACGAGCACTCCAATTCCAGGTAGGGTGAGTTGTCCCTTCCTTGTTAGAGGCTTTTCGATATATGTGGAATACTATACAGAACAACAACTTATTTAATGAGGAGAGAGGAATGAACCTTTTATAGGTGAGGAAGAGGCTGACCTCTTCTTTGTTTTCGATGTGGGACTGATGCTTCAGTTCCCAGCTTCTGATGCTTCAGCGAGGTGATCTTGGCGCGGAGCGTCAGCGGTGATCTGGGGGTGAGCCAGGGCTCAGGTGATAGTCTGCGTGGCTCATTATAGCTAATTATGCTTGGAAAATGCTCATATAAGTACAAGTCCCCCAAGTCCCCAGTCAAGGAGGGCAATCTTGGTTGGGGAGTTTCCTAGCGGTTCGAAGCGTTACTTCTGCTAGACTTGCGAAAGCATAATTAGCGTCAGTACGTTGTCAACCATGGATTTGTTCTGAGCAAACGCTTTATACCTTTTCGGGTGGGCCCCTGCTAAGCCCCCCAGGGAGTCTGCCATTCCTCGGCTAAGATAGACCTCCGTTTGGCATATATATTGTTTGTTGAGGGGGATCTGCGCTGAGCATAAGGCATTGGGTAGCGCAGATGGCGTTGGGTAGCGAGCCTAATCTTTGGTACCTGAGTGGCGGGGGTCAACGTGCCTGATCAGGGCTGTCGAAAACTGTGTTGACGTGTCCCCTTACCTGTCTTGGAGGACCGTAGCTTGACTGCAACTCTGCGTGGCGGTAGTCGTCAGAATGAGGCGTTGCCTCGAGAATCGCCGTTGGCAGAAGTCCCTCCGCTGATAGAAAGCGGTAAGAAGTGTCGCGGGGACCTTCTTGCTTGCTAGATGGAGAAGTGCCGCGAGAGGTGTTGCGCTCAGTGGGGACTGGGTTACCTTGCAAGATGAAATGGAGAAGTCCCGCTAGCGGTGTTGCGCTTAGCGGAGACTATCTCGCTTGCAAGGTGAAAGGGAGGAGTCCCGCTAGCGGTGACTGTCTCGCTTGTAAGATGAAATGGAGAAGTCCTGCTAGCGGTGTTGCGCTTAGCGGAGACTGTCTCGCTTGCAAGATGAAATGGAGAAGTCCCGCTAGCGGTGTTGCGCTTAGCAGCAACTGTCTTGCTTGCAAGATGAAAGGGAGAAGTCCCGCTAGCGGTGTTGCGCTTAGCGGCAACTATCTCGCTTGCAAGATGAGAGGGACAAGTCCAGCTAGCGGTGTTGCGCTTAGCGGCGACTATCTCGCTTGCCGATTGGTATGCCTGCCTTTTTACCGGTTACTTTGGATAGACTCTTCGTCTGACAGCACCTGACACGTAGCTATCATGCATTGGGTTGGCGTGTGAGTGTACGTTATCTCAGCATGCCCGTCTCTTCGCCATTAATGCGAGTAATTATCGATTTTGTAACCGAGGCGACGTCTCGGTTAATCCGGATAGCGAATGCGATCGTGGGGCACGTGTACGGTGCTGGTGTGATGTCATTTTTTAGAGGACGGTCTCGATTTGCTTGATGTTGACATAAAAGAGAGGGAAACTCAGAGGCTTTTGACATTTTGTGGACTTCAAAACATAACTCGTCATCTTCAAGCTTTGTTTTCTGAGAGCTGAGTACGTTCTGCAAGTCGAGTGAGAGTGTTGTTGTTTGACGAAAGAGATTCGCCGAAGTGACGACAAGCATCTCCAAGCGCACTAGAGTTCCCATATTTAAGGTTGGTAATCTGAGCCCTGTGCCTATTTGATTGCTTCTTGTTTCTGTCAGTTGATGCTTTTGCTATTGGAAGTGATTGCTGCCATTCTAAGGTGTGTCTGAGGGTCTAGAAGGGTTTTGGGGGTGGGTTTAGATGTTTGTGGCAGAGTTGAAGTTTATGGATTTGCTAGATGGTCGAATCTGGGTTTTGGATGTATGTATATTATGTTCTTGTTTTGGTATTTTTTGGGTATGGTTGTTCTTGGTGTTCTTGGCTAAAATCTGACATAGGAATAGCTTAGATCGTTATGGAACTGACTGACTTGGGTTTTAGGGTGTTTGCGATGGCTAGCGTCAAAGAGATCTCGAGCAGTGAGGCTTCCGAATCTGACGTGTCGCTCAACGGTTCTGATAGGGTTTTTATTGATTTGTTGCGTCCGTCTGCCCCTACAGGAACCTCACTACCGGAACTGCTAGATATCCAACCCTTACAAACCATACCGTGGGAAGTAGCGATGGCTCGTGCTGGGCGCCCAGAAACGTCAGCGGCGAGAGAGGAAGCCGTTGCCCGCTAGCAACGTGAGGATAGGCTGGCTAGCAACAATGCTGCGAGTGGTTCCGCTCATGGGGATGATGTCACCGAAGAGGAGATAGAGTCGACTTAGGTTCTTTGAGACGACACTCCAGTTGACGAGACGGGAGGGCCGATGCCTCCATCCGCCATCACAAAGATGAAAAGGGTGTCCCGCCTGCCTGGCGTGGTGAAGTTACGTTCACCGAAGAAAGATGAGAAGGCGTCATTTCTGCCGGCTGGGTATTCCGCTATGCACGAAGTCGTGCTCCGCCAAGGTGTCACATTTCCGCTACTGCCCAACCTTCAGATCTTGCTATGCAAGTTTGACCTCGCCTTTGGGCAAATTTGCCCCAACATGTAGAGGTTGTTGATGGCGCTGAACTCGCTCTGGCGGTTGTCTGGATGTGAAGGCCCAAAGGTGGCTGAGATGCTTCATTTTTACGAGCTTGTGTACGTGACGCGCGAGGAGTAGTGTCCCATAGCAAGAATCAAGGAGTGCTGGCGGAATCGCAACTTGCTAGATCTCCGTTTGCTGACAGGCTGGGAGCTGTTGGCGGATCTGAAACTAACTCGTCTTCCTTGTAAGTGTCTCCCGCCAACCCGTGTCTTCGCCTCCCTGTCCTACGCTAACTTGCCCTTTGTTTGGTCAGAACCTATTCCCGGTAATAAAGCGAGTCGTGAAGCATTTGACAAAGCGATGGATCGCGCAGAGTTGCAAGACTTCCTTGAGGGCATGTACTCCGCTGGGCTCAACGCCAAGCAAACCATCGTCAACCCTCAGACGCTGGCGTTGAGCCAATCGAAAACTGAGGTGGTGATGCCGATGCCGCATCATTCGCATCTTGGCATCGCCGGTCAGTCCGCGGTGCAGGCGCAGCCTTGCGCCGAGCGTAGGGCTGCTGGCGGTAGCAAGTCTAGTGCTGGTTCGGAGAAGGGCAAGGAGAGAGCGCCTGCTCAGCGGCGAGGGGACCAAAGGGAGAAAAAGGTGCCAACGAAGGAGCCCGTTACCATTGTGGGTTTGGAACCGAAGGGACCCTCGAGGCCTACCGCCACGGTGATCACATGGGGGCCTCTTCAGCTGAAACGGAGGCAAAATGATGCCAATGAAGATGATGTGGATGACGACGCGGAGATCGTCGGGGCCCTCCAACAGAAGAGGGCAAAGCAGGCCTCGCAGCCAGTGACTATGGCCATTGCCGGGGAGGTGCCGTCGAGCGGTCTTGATTCCTTTGTTGCCTATGCGGAGTTTCTGACCGATCCCGAGCGGGAGTTCCTCTTCCATCTCTACGAGAGGCTTGGGTTCGGCGGGATGGATGAGACTGTCCGCCCTATGGCAGTTCAACAGTTGCCGTTCAGCTCGGCCTTTGGCCATTTGTCTGTTGGGCTCCATGAGCTGTTTTTGGTGGCATCGAAGTTGTCTCCCACTGAGCAGCAGATGAGGGATGAAATTGCAAGTCTCCGGAAGGAGTTGGAGGAGGTGTCGAAAAAGCTGGAGGACACCGAGTGGCTGCTGGCCAAGGCCGACTGTGATCTGGTGGATGTGCGTGGAAAACTGACTGTCGCCATCGTCCGGGATGTGGAGCGGGCCGAGAGGGTAGTGCAGTTGGAGCGCGATATGGCTCTGCTGCAGGAGCAGGTGAATTCCAAGGGCAGGCATGTGGAGAATCTTCAGCGGGAGGTTGCCGCTAAGACCGCGAAGCTGAAAAAGCTGGAGGGCGAGGTTGCCCGCCTTGGAGTTGAGAGGACTCGTGCCGATGCCGCTGCCATTGAGGCCTACAAGCGGTCTTCCGAGTTCAAGCTTACTCTAACGGAGGCGACAAAGGATGGTACAGCGGCCAACTTCGAGATGCTGAACTAGAAAGGTGTGATCAACTAGGACAAGGCTCCTCGTCCTGCCAGTACGTCGAGCCAGCCGCCTATCAGACTGGTGGTATGTGCTCTGGTAGTGGGGAGAGCGGCCCTAGTCCGACGGATGATTCCCAGCGGACTCCCTTGCCTACTCAGTTCGAAGTTTCCTGTGCCGAGTTCTTGGCGGTCCACACTCGGGCGGATGGCACCATGGTAACGCCGAGCCCTACCGCCCATGGCTCCGATCAAACAAGCCGCCTGGCCTTCCAACAGCCGCAGGCTGATGGCGAAAATGTTGGTGCTGCTCCCATCAATCCCTGAGGACTGCCCTATCTTTTTTTTTTTTTTTTTTGCTGCCGCTGAGGCATTTTTTCATATGTAACCTTGACAATATTTTTGGGCGGGGAGTCCCGACCCTAAATATATGAAGTATCGTTATTTTCCTCTGAAATTTTGCCAATTGTGGGATTGTTGCTGATAACTTGATTGTGTTGTTTGAATGTTAATATATCGCTAGAGTTTTGACTTGTGCTTTTGTTAATCAATGAAACATTAAAGGAATTAAAATTGTTCCAAGTGCACGATGTAGCGGACGTTGTCCGCTGACTATTGTTTGGCGTTGCCAGTTGTGCTATGGAGAACAATGGTTTGAATAATTCCTCATTTCATTGATAGCTGAGAGATCAGCGTTTACAAAAGAGGGGTTGTACCTGTTGGGTAGCTTCCCTTAGCTAAATATTAAACAAAAATTTAGCAAAGTCAAGATGCTCTTGGGTAGAGGCATGACTATTTGTAATAATACCGAAGGTGTTCGGTATTCTAAGGGTGGGTCGTTGTGACGCCATCCTTGTCCATTAAATAGAAGGTGTTGGGGCTGACGACCTCCACTATTTTGTATGGCCCTTCCCAAGTGGGACGAAGTGCCGTTGGCGGTGGAATGACTTCCTTCATAACCCAGTCCTCCAGTTGGAGGTTCCGGGCCTTAACTCTGGCATTGTAGAAACGCGATACCCGCTGTTTGTTTTGCAAGTTGTGCAAATAGGCCTTGTGGCTTTTCTCCTCGAGGAGATCCCTGTCGAGGTTGATGCCTTCGCCGCTGGTCTCGGAGCAGCAGCCCGCAACCCTAGCGGTAGGTTGGGTGACATCGATGGGTAGTACGGCCTCAGTTCCAAACATCATGCAAAACTGTGCTTCACCGTTAGCGGACGTTGGGGTTGTCCTGATGGCCCACAAAACTTCTGGGAGCTTCTCTGCCCACAGACCTTTGGCGTGGTCGAGTTTCTTTTTTAGCAGCTTCTTGATTATCTTATTTGCCGCTTCAACCTGGCCGTTGGTTTGGGGGTGAGCGACAGATGCAAAGCTTATCTTAGTGACCAGGTTAGCGGTGAAAGATATGAGCTCCTTGTTGTTGAACTGTGTTCCATTGTCTGTGATAATGGTATGGGGGATGCCGTAGCGGCAGTAGATGTTCTTCCAGAGGAAGTGAGTGACCTTGGCGGTGGTTATTACTGTCAGCGGTTCCGCTTCAATCCACTTGCTGTTGTAATCGATGGCAACAATGATATATTTGAACTGCCCTTTAGCGGTTGGTAATTTGCCAAGTAGGTCGAGGCCCCAAGTGGAGTGAATCCATGGGCCGATGATTATCGAGAGGGGCTCTGCCGGGGCATGAGGGAGGTCAGCGTATTGTTGACACTTGTGGCAGGATTTGGAGACTTCTAGCGTGTATCATTGCTAGAACAACCTTCCCCTCTTCTGGGGTCAGACACCGGAGGTTAGAATGGGTGAATCCCTGGCGGTAAAGCTTGCCATTTTGTTTATTATAGCGAGTTGCTCTCCGCTTGAGTTTCCGCGCTTCGACCTTGTTCATTGTCAGCGTTCCATTGAGCTTGTACTCGATGATTTCATCCATCCAGCTGGGGTTGACTTCAATGTTGAAAATCTCCGCTAGGGTTTTTGTGATGCTTGACTTGTCAAGGCATTCCACCCTTGTGTCCGCCGGACTCTGGTGTGGTTGAGCGGTTGCTTAGTGTTCTTTTCCCTAGGGATCTGTGTGATGGTGTGGAATTTGAATTTCCTGAGAAGCGTCTTGACGTATCCCAAGTATGCCGCTAACTGTTTGTCTTTAGCCTGGAATGTGTTGTTGACTTGGTTGACGACTAGCTGGAAGTCGCTGAATATGTTGACGCTGTCATCACTGGAGTCGATGGCGAGGTGCAAGCCTGCAATGAGCGCTTCATACTCAGCCATGTTATTTGAGGCTGTGAAATTGAATTTTAACGCGTATTCCACGTTCAGTACCCCTGGTCCTGTCAAGATAACTCCGACGCCGCAGGCCTTGTGTGAGACCCCGATAATTGTGAGAAGTATACTTCATAATTTCTTGAACTCAAGTGTGCATTTCCAAGAGAAGGAGTTCGTTGTACTCTTCGTTTACTTTTTCAGTACTCCTAAACTGTTTTACTGAACTTCTGAAGGATATTGAAGGAGCTAGAATTGTATATATATATTTACTAGGGCACGTGGCCTATTCTGGGGCATTCAAAGAGGGAAAAGCCTAGACTTTAGCCACGCGTTCACTCGTGCCTACCTTATTGTTTTGTTTCCTTTTTACCTTTTGAACCAAAATTGAGGAAGCTGCATGGGTGACATCCTGTGTCGTTACTATTGCTGTCAGTCGACTTCGATGGATGATTAGTACTACATCTGGGATTCTTTTCATCAAGATTTTTTCATGAAACTTGTTTGAAATCATGTCTTCTATGCTGTGCTCGAAAATCATAACAATGCAACGGTTGGATTGTTCTCAATCAAGGTAAAACCGCGTATTGTTCATGGAAAATCCTGTTTTGATATATAGTTGCCATTTTGGTTCTAATTTGTGTTTGCATGTTCTATTTTCTTCCAAATCCAGTTCATCCTCGCAATGGGTCATGTTCCTACAGTGATGTTTAGTTTAACCCATGAGATCTTCACCTTAATCTTGCTCCGAAACTTACAAGAGTGCTAATTGGTGAGTTTCATGACGTACATCGAATATCTTCCTTCTTGTTCAATTTCTATATATTGTTTCAAGTTCAATAACATAGTGATCATTAGATATCATGTGCCTCTAAGCTCACTCAAAATCTTATCTCATTCTCTTGTGCAATATTAGCTTCCCGAACTCCAAATGGCATGAAATTTTAGTATGATCTACCTTAACCTGTTACCTTTAAATCTGGAAAGTTTCATGGCCATTGGTTTGAAATTGAAATTTTAATGATTTTCCAAACCTGAGCAGTTTCTTTCATTCCAACCTTTGTTCTTGTACACTTGGTCCAAATCCTTCCACTGAGTTCCCAAATGTACAGAGTTGTAAGATATTCAATTGAAACCTTATCTTCATCCTACTTCTTCATATGTCACTACTGTCCTTATGAGTTATGAGTGAATTGAGAGTTTAGACATCGTAAAGGTTGCACAGAAAATGGATCATGAGATTGAAAATTTGCGATTTCTGTTATACTAGGACTTTGGCAAAGCTTTGGACTGAAATCAATGGAGGACCAGTAAAGGAAGTTCGTGTGCATCAATATGTCACCATGAATTAACAATCGAGGTAGGGAGGCTCACCCTAGTTAGCGGCTTTTCTGAATTTTGTTATTGTTTGTAAATGCTTTATAAAATTTTCTTACTTGAGTTGATGAGGATGACTTGAGAGTGAGCGGGGCATAGCTAGCGACTTCCTTGGGTTTCGATCCCCTAAACCTCCGGAGGGGCTGTACAGACGGGATAGTGTCTGACATCCTTTGAGGTATGACACTAGATCTAGGTGGTATGGCATAAATGGACACTCTCGCTACTCTTCACCAATGGTTAAAGATTTATATCTTTGGTGAGGATGTAGTTGGCTAGTATTAGACCGGTCATCAGGTTTGGATTTTACCCAGGTACTCTTGGATTTCCATTTTATTTTACATTGGAAAAAGCTTCTATCGATTTTATTTCATTTTACTCAACTGGCGCCAATTACTATTTGGTTTTCAAACCTAGCTAGGGTTGATGTTTGAGCAGCGAGGACGAAAGCTCACCCCTACTATAGTTGGTCTTGCAGGTACTGTGCACGAGGATTGAGAAGGACTTTGGGACTGAGCTGGGTGTTGTGTATTCACCTTAAACCTTTCGGTATAATTGCATTCACATATTTAATCACCTCTGTTTTAATTGTCATTATTTCTTTGAGGTGATAGTTTGATTGTAATGACCTCAATCTTTGCTTAGTTCCTTCCGTTAATTTTCATTTGGTGTACCAAGTGTTCGAGACCAACTTGAATTTCATGAGTCTTATTCTCCATTGTTCTAGATTGATAACTTCGTTATTATGTTCTTTCACAAAAGTGATGGCTGGAACTAAAACCCATTATTTTTACTTTTTAGTATTCCTTGAGTTGCCATTTTAACTGACCTAACGTGGTCAATATCACCACACTTTGAACTTCTTTACGCTTTCCTCCAAATCTTACCATTCAAAATTGTAATCTAAATTGCCTTGCGTTTCTTTAGGATATGAGTTGAGCCCTCTTAGCTTGTGTTCTTAAAGATTCGTGGCACTGTAACACTTCCAATTTGTTGTGGTGCAAATTGGGGTGTTACACCTTGGCGCAGGCGGAGCCATCGACATGGAGGTTCCAGTTTGACTGTTGGTTCCTCAACGGCTGTCATGGTCGTGTCGCACTCCGCTGGCCCCAAGATGGGGTCATCTTGTCGCTCCGTGAGCTCAGCAATGAAGTCGGCCACCGCTTAGCCTTTCATAGCTGTTCGTGGCTTGTACTCAATGTCGAATTCGCTGAGCTCAATGGCCCACTTGCTGAGGCGCTTGGAATGTTCAAGGTTCTGCATTACCTGCCTCAGTGGTTGGTTTGTCAGGAGTTGGATTGTATGGGCTTGGAAGTATTGGCGGAGACGTCTAGCGACGACAATTAGCGCCAGGGCGAGCTGCTCCAGGGGGTATATCTTGTTTCCGCCCCGTTCATGCCTCTGCCGGCATAGAATACTGGGAGCTCATCTTGTCCTTCTCGTCGTACAATGGTGCAGCTTACCGCTGATGGGGATACCGCTAGGTAGATGTAGAGTATCTCACCCTATACAGGAATGGAGAGAAGTGGGACTGCCGCTAGATATTCCTTCAAGCTCTGGAATGCCGACTCGCAGTCTGGGGTCCAGTCAATTACTTTCTTGTGGGTCCTCTGCAGAACCTTGAAAAATGGGAGACATCTGTCGGTGAGCCGGGATATGAACCGAGAAAGGGCGGTTAGCTTGCCCTGGAGGCTCTGAACGTGCACTTTCCACACCGGAGACTTCATGTCGAGGATGGCTTGTACCTTGTCGGGGTTGGCCTCTATGCCTCGTTCGCTGACGATGTAACCCAGGAATTTGCTGGCGGTGACGCCAAAGAAACACTTTTCTGGGTTAAGGCGCATACCGTAGGCCAAGAGAATGGCGAATATGATGCGGAGGTTTACCACGTGTCCGCTGGCCTTGATGCTCTTGACTAGCATGTCGTCCACGTAGACTTCTATTATTTTGTCAAGGTGTTCCGCGAACATGGCGTTCATCAACCGTTGGTATGTACCCTAGGGTTCTTCAATCCGAAAGGCATAACATTGTAACAGTATAGGCCTTTGTCGGTTGTGAAGGTGGTGTATTCTTGGTCGCTGGGGTGCATCTTGATTTGATTATATTCGGAGAAGGCGTCCATCATGCTGAGTAGCTCATGCCTCGCCGTTGCATCGACTAGTTGATCAATGCGGGGTAGCGGGAAACTATCCTTGGGGCATGCTTTGTTTAGACCCTTGAAGTCTACACACATCCGCCATTTTCCGCTAGGTTTCTTAACCATGACCAAGTTGGAAATCCACTGGGGATAATTGACTTGGCGGATGAACCCAATGCCCTAGAGCTTGGCAACCTCCTCCTCTATTGCACGATATCTTTCTTCGTCAAAGGCCCTTCACCTCTGCTTGACCAGATAGAAAAACGATTTGATGCTCAACTTGTGCGTGATGATTTCAGGGGAGATGCCCGGCATGTCAGCGTAGGACCGTGTGAAGACGGCGGCATTGTCTCGTAGAAACTGTGTAAGTTCTGCCGCTATTTCTGGGGCTAACCGAGCGCCTATCCGGACCGCCTGCTCAGGGTGCTCGTCAGAGATGCTGATAATCTGCAAGGATGTTTCTGGGTTGACAGGTTCCTTTTTTACATATTTTTCCTCGTCGTCTCTAGGATCTTCAATTGCATCCGTCAACGGTACATGGTTTCCCACCGTTAGGATCTCATGGCGGCGCGTTGACCTTGCCACAGTTGTTGAATAACACTCTAGTGCCAGCTGTTGACTTTCCTTCACACAGCCTGTGCCGTTGGGTGTAGGAAACTTCATGAGAAGCATATACCCGGAAATGCTGCACTTTAGCTTGTTAAGCGCTGGTTGACCATAATAAATTTTGTATGTATCTCCGCTGTGCATGGGCTAGCGCCGATGACTAGGCGCATGTAGTCAGAACCTAGTGGTTGTGAGACGTCACAGGAGAAACTAAGCAAGGGCTCGTGATCTTGGAGTAATTTCCTATTCCGCTGGAGTTGGTTGTAGCAGCCATTAAAGATGACATTGATAGCGGATCTGCTGTCAACGAGGACCCTTCCCATGGACCATTTACCGAGCATGGTGTCGATCAAGAATGGATCATCGTGGGGGAGGTGTACTCCGCGCTCTTCTTCCTCAGAGAAAGTAATGGGCTCCCAACTAGACTTTGGTAGTCTAACAGATCTCTCATAGCGGATGTTGCAAATTTCTTTGGGGTGGTTAGCGCGTGGCAAATTTCTTGCCATATGAGACATGTTGGGGATCAGAGCACTGCCGTCGATGGTGTTGATGTGGCACATGGGCTCGATGTTGGCGACCACTGGAGGCGGCTGACGCACCTTGAACTGGTCCAACTTGCTGTCACGATACAAAGTCTCAATTGCCGTTTTGAGAGCGTTGCAGTTGTTGGTGTTGTGACCGCTGTCCTCGTGGTATTTGCACCACTTACCCGTGTTTCTTGGCTTGCCCGCTCTTGGATATTTCCTTGGTGGCGGTGGAGGGATTTGGTCCTTGCACTGATCATATATCTCTTCATACGAAGCTATGAGGACCGTGAACACCGCATACCGTTGGGAGGACTCCGTCTGCTTATTACAGTTGTCCCTCTGGGACGAGCGGTTGCCCCTATGGTAATGCTGATCCCTTTGCCGCTTGCTCTGGTAGTTACCTTGTTGCCACTCTCTCTTTTTGTCACTTGGCAGTGTAGCAGAGGGTTTGCTATCAGTCTCCTGCTGGCTGGGGGAAGGCTGACTGGTTTTTACTAGCGTTGGCGGAGGTGGTGGTGTTTCCCCGTATATGATGAATTCTGCTTGTGCATGGAGGACGGCCTCGCCCATGACGTGGTCATATGAGGCATTTGGATGGTTGTAGTTGAGATGATAGAGGAATGGTCCTTTTAGAAGTCCTTGCTTGAAGGCTGCCAACGCCATTGTTTTGTCAAGGTCGCGGCACCAAGATGCCATTGCTCTCCACCTAGTAACGAATGCCTTCAATGTTTCTTCCGCGCCCTGCTTGACGTTGAACAGCTGGCTTGTGTTGTGGTGTCCGGCGGCCAACAGGATGAATGGTGAGAAGAAGGCGTTTGAGAGTGCATGGAATGAGTCTATGGATCCCGGCGGACATTCGAAGAACCAACTCATCGCCTCACTATCCAACGTTTTACTGAACAAGTGGCAGAGGGTGGCGTCATCGAATCCCTTATTGTTGGTTACCTTCTTGAAAGTGTCCATGTGGACGAAGGGGTCAGTCAGTCCACTGTATTGTGGCATCTTTGGCGTCTTTGCATGTGCTGGCCTGACGGCTTGCAATATTATGGCGGTGAATCGTCCTGGCCTGGACGCAAAGAGTGGATTTTGAATTGATGTTGGGGCGCCTGCCTCTGCCCTGATTAGTCTTTGCTCTAATTGTTGCATTCTTTCAAGGATTAGGGCGGTTGCGTCGCCAGCCGGCCCAGTTTGGGTGTTCCGCTGTGCCAACTCCCGCCTGGGGGCAGGTGGATTGCCTTCGGTTCTTGCTCTAGTTACCGAGCGGTTGGTGCTCGGTTGTGACTCCGCCTCTTGCTCGATCATCACTCGTGGTGAGGGCGGTAGACCTATTCCCAATAGCTCGGACGGGTTCAGCGGTACCTGCATCTGTATGATTGGTGCTGGCACCAATCCTCGGGCATTGGGTCTACTACGTCTGGTGCTCTATGATTGCTCGCTCTACGCTGGGTTAGCGTTTGTTCCAGTGCCTTTTTTAGTTCGTCGAACCTTGACATTAGCGTAGCCACTTGCTTTTGGGCCTCGGTCTTCTCCATGCGCTCCTGCTCGCGCTCCCTGTGAAGGTCTGCCAGTGCCAACTCATACATAGCGGCGAGGTCATGTACAGGCGGGGCGGCGGCTGCTGCCTGGATGAGATTCCGCCGGTGTGTCAGTATGTGGGATCTGGGGAGTGGCTTGTGGCTCCACGCTAGGGTTGATCAAAGTGTTGAATAGTGCGTGGTTAACGTTGACCACTGGGTTAACGCTAGTCGCTGGGTTGGTGGATTGATCCGCTTGCTCTTCAGCGTTTCCCCCGCTACCGTTAGTCATGGTGATTGTTGTGGTGGGATGGTCTTTTGCTCAAGGATTCCCACAGACGGCGCCAATGTTATTGTCTAAGATTTAGCGATGGCCAAATCTCAATTAACGCTGGTCCGATGGGCGGACCGCTACTTGTGATGTCAAGTAAAATATAAAGGGCATCAAAGGGAGACCGCGCTGGGCGGTCTTCTCTTCTCTGATGCCTAAGTTAGTCAATGTATTTATGTTGACAGAATAACAGTAGGTAAGTAGTAAATGCGTAATTAATGAGGAGAGAGGAGTGAACCTTTTATAGGTGAGGAAGAGGCTGACCTCTTCTTTGTTTTCGATGTGGGACTGATGCTTCAGTTCCCAGCTTCTGATGCTTCAGCGAGGCGATCTTGGCGCGGCGCGTGGCTACGCGTCAGCGGTGATCTGGGGGTGAGCTAGGGCTCAGGTGATAGCCTGCTTGGCTGTGTTTCCGTAGGTCACAGTGTCGGTGGTTGTTGGTACCGTTGGAGGTATCATGAGCGTGGCTCATTATAGCTAATTATGCTTGGCAAATGCTCATGCAAGTACAGTAATTTTTTGTATTTGCAAGATTGCTACCGTTTTGTAGTAAGCAATTATTTGTATGATTTTTCCTTGTTCTTGTAGATAATCTCTTCATTTATAGGTAAAAAAAAAAAATTGATTTATTGTATAATGAATTAATGATGTTTGATTCATGATTGAATTGTCAAATAGAAAAAAAAAAAAAAAACAGAATTGCAAGGGAGGGTAGTTAACGTAATTTGTAAAAAGAAAATTGAATTAAAGTAATAGAAAATTAAATGGGGTGTGTGAATAGAGAAAAAGGGTGTGATACCCTGAAAATTCGTTATTAATTTCTTGAAATTTCTTGGAATTAATAAAGTGTTTGTTTGTATGATTTCTTAGATCGAGGGTGGAGTGGAAGTGTTTCGGACGAATAATTACTCGAAATGTTTTATTTTCAAGGGGTCAAAGGGTTGACCTTTTTATTTGTTGAGTTTCTCCAAAAACTTCCTTTAAGAAAGTTGTAGAGCGCGTCGATACGAGTTCGTTGATATGTGGAACGCGGAAATCGGAGTTTGTATGAGAAAGTTATGGTCAGCGGAAGTTATTCCTATTTTTGGAAATTTTAGTATAAATATGTTTTTTTCCTAATCCAGATTTCCAAAATTGGAAATCTGTTTCTCTCCCTTTTTCTCCCGGCCGAAACCCTCACTATCCAAATTATCTGACTGACCCGACCCGACATTTCCGGCCAACTCTGGCATCCTCCGTCCAAGCCACCAACACAGAGTTGTTCGCCGCCACCTCTTCTTCCTCCCTTTGGCACTCGCGGGCGACGACATTCCTCGGAAGTAGCAGATCGGAGCAAGGGTCCTTGACCAGGTCTAAATTTTCAATTCTGGCCGTGGTTGGGCTTGAATCTTACCTCGTTGGAAAGCTCTCCTCCTCTAGATCACAACCATAGCAACCTTGAAACACGACTCAAAGTGTGGTGGCCAGAATCACGATCGGAAGTTCAACGGTCTAGATTTGTCGAGCTTGTTCTTGCTGATCTAGCCTAAACCGACCAAAATGTCAGGTATTAAAGTTGTTCCTCATTGTATAAACTCCATTTTGGATGGTTGGATTGTTGTGATTTTGAGTTAGGCCGGTGGGGGTACGCTGCCGCCTGTGGCAGCTTTTCCGGCCCTGTCAGGGGCAGTTTCTAGTTTTATATATCATCTACTCGTCGATACGAACATTTTTCTATATAATATGTAATTTTTGGAGATCGTATGAATTTGTTAGGGTTTTTACCGTTTTCGATTATCGCGGTCTTCGATCAGTGGGGATCCGGCCGTCCGATCGACTTGTATTTTTGATATATTGACCGTAGAAGTGTTCTAGAGAATTTGGGTGGTCTCAGATGAAATTTCGCCTCGATTGATGTTACTTTTGGGTTTTAGTTCAAATAAGGGATTCGAACTTTAATCGGTTTGTATTTTATGTACTAAATTGAGATCGTATTTTACTTAGATGATTGACGTAGTCTGTTCTGGACCTTATCTAGGCTGTAAGAGAAGACGCAGGGGGACTTAGAGGTGAGTTAATCTCATGAGGTTCATTTATGAACAAAATTACTTTATTATTCAAAATTATTTGTTTAATTGTTAAATCATATCGTTTTCGGAAATAAATATTTGTTTTAAATTATATGAACTTGATCGTCTACGGTTCATAGGTAAGTAAAATGAAGTTTTATTATAAAAATAATTTTTCATGGGTTTTGGATTTGTGAATTATAGTTGGTATTAGTGGCATCCCTGTGTGGATGACTAAGTGTGTGTGTGTGTGTGTATATATATATATATATTAGGAACTTCTTAGGTACGGACGTCTGTTCCTAAGCTTAGGAACGGATTCCCAGTTTTTTCCCACTTTTCGATCACACATTCACATCTTAACCGTTCAGTTTTTAGGTCCTAATGTATAGATCACTTCTGCAAAATTTCAGCCAAATCGATGATCGTTAAGGCATCCAAAACTGCAATTTACACGAACGAACCGAATCTATTGAACCGGAACCGTTCGTGTTCATTGTTGTAAATTGCAGTTTTGAATGCCTTAACGATCATCTTGGTGTAATTGTGTGTTCAGTTCACTATTGTTGTGTGATGTGTATTTGAGGAAAATAAATGAAATTAGCATGAAAAGACTGTTTTGTCATCTTTGAGTTTTGAAAGAAGTATGTATAATTTTGGTGACGATTTTGAGTTGAGACAACAATGTTTGGAAGATGATTTTGTTATTGGTTGCAGTTGTTGGAGATGAGGAAAAAATATTATGTGACAAGGGAGTGTAGTGATCTGCGTGATGATTTTGTGTAAATGATGTGAGTTGTTGTAGTTGAGTGATTGGTGTTATCAATGGATGATTGTGTATTATTTCTAGTTTATTTCTATTATGGATTTGCTTGTTTTTTTTCGTAATCTACTGAACTAAATTATATGCCGGGATTATACTGTTTTCTGAATTGATTGGTTTTAATGTAATCTCTTGAACTAAACGATATGCAGGAATTACTATGACTTCTTTTGATTTGGTTTTAATGTGATCTCCTGAACTAATTTTCTAAGCAGGGATTACTAGTTTTATTTAGTTTAATTTATGAGTGTAGTTGTGGTTGAAACTCGTAGTGAGTTGAGAAATGTTTTATCATGTCGTTGTGGTGATAAATGCATCCTGTCGAGAGGAAAGAAGAGTGATTTATTGATTTGTTGTTGAGATCTTAAATGATTTGGTTTGTCACAGTGGTGACTTGCATTTTCTTAAATGAAAAAGAAAATGATTTTGATTTTGGAAAATAATCATTGTGTTGATTTGTTGTCCTTGAGTCGGAAATGTGTTTTGTGGTTATTAGGGTTTACTCACACGAGCTTGCAAAAGCTTATCAGGTTTGTTGTTTCAACCCGGTTGATACGCTCAAAGCAAGCGCATAATTTAACCCTGAAAACATCGTTAGTAGTATAAGCAAATAGGGATCGTTCTATTCCGGGGATTGAGGGTACACCTGTCATTGTCAAAAAAAACAAATAAAGAATTAAAATAATAAAGTAAAAAGTATTATGTACAAAAATAAAATAAAGAATAAAAATATATACAAGTTAATATAAAAAGGGGGGTTTTGAGATTATAGAATTGGAATTAAAATTAAATGAAATAAAGAAAGTGTAAAAACACATATACAAGGGTGGAACACAAGAAACAAAGATCAAAACTACAATCATATGAATGAAATCCAATTACAATTCCTATAGTTGATTATCTATGTCATGAGAAATAAGTTGACCATGTGAAACATTCGAAGCAAATGATTTCCCATATTTTACTTTTCTTGAATATTTAATCTAAGTGAAAGCACCTAAATTAAACCTATTGAACATGCAATCATAGTCTAGAAAACTAGCTAATCAAGAACACATTCAATGCATGAAGAACAAAGAAAGGATGTCAACCAAAGTGCACAACCTAGTATGAAAAAGTCCATCTATTTGCAATCCTCCTTAATTGATTTCGACTTTTGTCCAAAGCCTTTACTACTTAAATCTAGCACCAATTACATGCATATATCCTAAGTTGGCCATCAAAGAACACATACATATAAAAGTTTTCCATAATCCAAAATCAATTAAGCAATCTCACATAAGCAACATAAAAATCAACATAAAGAAATCACAATTTTTATTCAAACATAGAAATTGGGCTTAAACTTTGCCCTTAATGTTATTGTTAACTAGAAACAAATTCCTACGAAATTAAATAAGGAAAAAGAATGAATTACACCGTGACTTGGAGATGGAGATGGAGTGCTTGAAACGTTGAAATCTTGAATCTTGGAAGCAAGCCTTCAAGGTGGACGATGGAGGATATGATATTCCCGGCTCCTTCTTCTTCTTCTTCTTCTTACTTGAAAACGCAGAATTTTGCAACTAGAGAATGGAGAGAAAAATGGAATGGAAATGGAGAGACAAAGAAGATGAAATGGATGAAGGAAGGTATTTAGAGTGAGAGGAGAAGGTGTTTATATAGGGAAGAAAAAGAAGAGTGAAATGATAAATGGAAGAAAAATAATGAAAGTGGTTTGTAAAATATGGAAAAGATGGAGTAATGATGAAATGAAAGCAAGGCATGAAGGTGCAGAAGTATGGAAGTGATGATGATCTATTGGAGCAGAAAAATATATCCAAGGAAAAAGAGAAAAGCATCTAGCTTTCTTCATGTGGGTAGGAAACATGAACATGTGAATATTGAGCTGGTTTTAGGTCAGTTTCTGCCCCTTTATTCCTTCAATTATTTCTCCAACAGGAATTCAGTTTTGGCTCTTGACTTCTTCATATGAAATGATCTACCATGAGTGTAGATCATTTTGGTAAAATTTCAGAATTTATTTCCATGCCTTTGGGCCAGAATCTCTGCTGGACTCCTTACGGGTCCAGTTTTCCAGTTTTGCTTCTGCAGGAAATTGGGCTGACTGTTTGAAGGCCTTCCACTCAATTCTAGCTCTGGCACTCTTCATAAGAAATGATCCTTAGGATGTCTAGAATGGATCTGGAAAGTTTCAGCTCATTTGGAGTTCATTTGGTCAGGCGGCCGCTCCTTCTTCCTTGCTTGGCTTGGTTTCTCCTAGCCGGAGTAGGAAAATGTATAAAATTGACCTTTTAGTACATTTCCATTTTTCTCCATCATTTATAGGTAATTATGGACCTAATGCTCATTTCATCATCATCTACTCCAATGTACCTAAAAAAATAGAAATTAAGTTAAAAATCGATTCGTTAAGGAATTAACTAAGCAAAATGTGAGGAATTAACTATTAAAATACCACATTAAAATGCTCCTATCACCGGTGCACTATTCCGTAGTGTAGGGGTTATTGTGCAGGTCAGAATAACTGTCTTCGAAGTTGAAGTTTGTTGCTGTCGTAGCTTGGACGTGGGAATGTACTTTTGGGTTTAGTCTTCCGCTGTGTAGTGAGTGTGTTTACTTATTGCATTGTCAATCAGTTTAATTTGTAAACTTTCTGTAATGTAATATGTGACTCTAAAGAACGAGTCGGTATTGATATTGTGAGCTCGGTTTGTTTTGTTGCTTAGTTTAAATGAAAAATTTTCTGAGTGTTCTTTTTGAGTTGTTAATTTATCGCGTTTCGGATTCGAATTCCTTTATTTGAAATTCAGGACGTGACAGTTTGGTATCAGAGCATAAGGTACATATTAATTTGGTGATAATCAGTACTACTCGAGTGATGGCCCGTTTGCAGCGGATCCCCATCATATACTCTTCAGTATTGATATAGTCATTGGGTATGTGAGTGTGTTAGGTGTCATCTAGAATGTCAAGTCATCAAAGCATAGGTCAGCTCTGTAGGTGAAGTGTCGGAGCTTCGTGTAGCTTCTTTTAAGTTATAATCTTTTGAGGAATGGGAACCTCTAGATTGAACTCTTGTTAGACTTGGAAGATTTTGAATTGCAGATTTGTATTCTCCTTGTATTAGTGTCTTGGTTAATACGGTCTTTGTGTTTGACTTATACTTGTGTTTAAGTTTTATACATGTATTAACCAAGCGTGCTATGCTCCTTAGGTGATGGATCCTTTGAGAGGTAGGGCTAGGGGTCGTGGTAGGCCTCGAGGAGGGGGCAGAGCTAGGGGTAGAGGCAGGGTCCCTCCTATGGAGGAGTTCTATGAGGAGGAGGTAGAAGTACCGAATGTTGTGCAGCCTGTTCCTTTAGCTGTTGATATAGTTGATGCCATACGCTTAGCTAGATTGGCTAAGGAGGTTTCTAGATTGGGAGCGACCCCATTCCAGGGAGGTATAGATCACATGTTGGCCGATTAGTGGATTGAGAACATGGAGACTTACTTCGAGATGGTCATCTTCACGGAGATCGAGAAGAGGAAGATAGTTGCGTTTCTTCTTCAGGGTGAGGCACGAGTGTCATGCCATGATTTTTAAACACACGTAAAAATCAATATATATAATCTCATAATTATACATGCTTGATGATTCAACCATTAATACAAAGTACCTGGAAATTTTTTTCCTTTTAAACCAATTACATACTGATGCCCTAAACCAAGGTTCGAAAAAACGCTAGGCGCTAGTCGGGCGGTGAACAGGGGACTAGCGCCCAGACGCCTAGGCGGTTTTGTATTTTTTTAATTTTTATGTTATATATATATATATATATATATATATATATATATATATATATATATATATATTTTTACTTTCTGGATCATCTCCAGAAACTTTAAAAGGTGATGCAGTTATGAGCGTTTGTAGGTGATCAATGACTATAGTTTCAACAGAAGGATGACTGGAAGAAATAACTGTGTTAGTGGGTGTTTTCCATTTTGCTTTTGTGAGGGTTTGAATATTGTTTTGGCTTTGTTGATCAATGAAATCAAGGAAAAATATTTCAGATTGGGTTTCAAGCATAAAAGCTTGCCAATTTTTAAATAATTGTTTTCGTTGTTCGATTAAGGGATATTGTTTTCTATAAAGGTTTCTTCTATGAATATTTTCTTCAGATTCAAGATCTTTATCTAATTTGGGATAATCAATTTTAAAAGGTCTACTGAGTGTCTGAGTGTACTTAATTGAGGATTTATGGGAGGGACAACTTCAAAATCAGTAGCTGTGGGAGATGTTTGTTCCTCATCAGTAGCTGTGGGAGATGTCCGAATATTTTTAATTTTTAGTTTTTGTAATTCTTCCTCTAATTCTCTTATTCTAATATTTTTTATTTCTTTATCTAATTCACAGTCTTGTCTAGACATAGTTTCAGCAGATGTGGATCCTGCAAAAGAATGCCTTGGAGCTGTGAAAGAATGTCTTGACGATTGACCTAATTCTGAATGTCTTGAAGATTGACCTAATTCTTGAATCCTAAGACTTTGACTTATTCTAGGATTATGGAAGTTGATTCGTATTGTACCATCATTATATTGTTGGATACAGTTTAAGTCAGATAAATTATGTTGTATGTTGATAGGTTGATTTTCACTAGTAAGAGACCATTCAGAAGGTAGATGAACATCTGACCATCTGATTGTGTGTGGAACTCTAATATTAGTATTTTCTTGACTACTTTGAATTAAAAGAGTTTGATCTTTTGGGCTTTTACTGATGGCTTGAAAATTCATGTTTGTACCAGTGACTTTATAGTGGATTCTATAAATTAAGGCTAATGGTTGGGTTCCTTCTAGGACATTGTAACCTGAAGTTTTAATATTTAAGGTTAAGGATTTTAAGATGTGAGGATCACTAAGACTAATTGTAAAATCTGGGTAACAATCGAAATGGATTGGACCGTTAAATAGGCTTGACTCAATTATGCCTAGGGTACTGTCATTAAAGTAGGTGAATCTTGCATCTCTGAGGCATAGGAGTATAGAGGCATTTAGACCCTTTCGGGTTAATGGCTTAACGCCGATTTGGACTAAACCTATATGTAGGAAATTGTGACCATATTTTTTGTGTTTTTTAATTGACTCAAGGCTAAATAATTGACAAGTTTCATGTTGTTTACTAAGGGCATAGACTTGTTCTACCATTTTAATATGATGTTCACTTTTGAATGAAGAAAGAGACCATTTTTTCTTATAAATTTCGTTACTAGGGATTCTGGGAATATTCCAATCATTCATGTCTATATTATCATTTGACTGATATTCAATTTGTTCTTCATTAACTATGTCAGGGATCCTATTTAGGGAGGATCTAGACGAACTGGAGGTGACTGAGTTGGATCTAAATAGTCTACTCATTAGGAGAAGTGATTAGAAAGGCTGGGACAAAAAGTTTGGAAGACTAAAATACCTTAATTTTCTACCTTAAACTAGGCATCTCTCTTCTCCGCTCATGCCGCATCCGCTCATACATCACCCGAGACTCATTGTTTGGACCTAGACTTACTGTTTGGTTGGAGAAAGGAATAGGCTAAAGGTGGAAAAGAAAAGATAAAATAGATGTTTACAAACTTAAGAATTGGAACCAGACAGATAATCACTTAGCATAAAAGTAGATTAAAGGATATCAACTCAAATACCTCACCTAGGCGGTAATCCGCCACCTGGGGTTTGAGGAGTTTTATATATATACGATTCAAATACCACACCTAGGCGGTAATCCGCCACCTGGGGTTTGAGAAGTTTTTAACTAATTCTAATATAATCAACTCTTACGGCAATATATATATATATATATATATATATATATATATATATATATATATATATATATATATATATATATTATTAAACTTTTGTTTAACTAAACACTTATTTAATTGAATATTTATTCAATTAAATGAAGGAAACATAAAAGCAGTATTCAATTATGAAGCCACTTGCCCATCTATGACCTATCCCTTCTCACTCTCTCTCTCTCGACAAACAGCAGCCACGCTTTTTATTATATTCCATTCTTCATGTTGTGTTGATCTGATCCTTTCTTCTTCTCTTGCGTAAAACAAAGTAACAGCCACCACCCTCCACATTCTCTCTCTTTTCTCTCTTCATCAATTTTTCTCTGTTTCTTCATCGTTCAATCACCGAGTGAATAACCCCACAATAAGAGGTCGCGCGATCTCAGTTCTCAGATTTCAAGACTTTGTGGTTTTTCAATTGCTCTTATCAGAGGCATTATCCTGGTTTTCAGTTTTGAATCAATATGACTGAGAGAGCTGGATTTTAGTTTTGAATCAAGGGGACTGAGAGAGGTGGTCAGAGATTCAAAGGACAAGGTTTCAATTGTTTCGAATTAGAGATGAAGTCTCTTTCTAATCCTTGTTTTGATTTTGACGAGAATAAAAATAAAATATATATATATATATATTCAACGCCCAACACCTAACGCCCAGGCGGAGCCGCTTAGGACCGCCCAGCCTCCACCTAGACCGCCTAGGCGGCCGCCTGAGAGGCCAACACCCAATCCATTCGCCCAGCCCTTACTCGCCTCGGTTTGCTGCCGCCCAACGCCTAGGCGGCAACTAGGCGGCCGTTTTTTAGAACACTGCCCTGAACCCACAAAGTCAATATATACTCCCTCCGCAGAGTTATATATTACACGAGTTACGAATTAAATTGTCACAACAAAATAATAAATAAATGCTCTTCAGAGCTTACTACAAGTGGAAGTCTTAATAACGGTAAAGTCACAAAATTGGCTTCCTACCGTAAAGCTACTATCACGCTACCTCAGTTTCAGCCACGATTACCTTGACCTGCAAGATTAACCCCTACACCATTGAATAGTGCACCGGGTTGCCACACAACAAACCCGGTAAGCTTATGAAAGCTCGTATGAGTAACTCAAAACAAAACTCCAAACAACTCACACCAATCATGGACAAAACCCACACGTTCCAATTAAGGAAATAACTCACACAAAATCACGGGATAAACTCACACGTTCCAATCAAGGAAATAAATCACACAAAATCACGGGATAAACCCACACGTTCCAATTAAGGAAACAACTCACGTCCATCATGGACAATAAAAGAAAGAATATACTCAAGACTCTCTTTTAAAAACTCGTACTCATGAGTAGGGCTGTCAATTCCGACACGACCCGATAACACGACTCGAAACCCGCACGAAATAAAGCGGGTTGAACCCGCACGATTAAAAAGCGGGTCGGCCGTGGGTCAACCCACCATGACCCATTTAATAAATGGGTCGGCCACGGGTCAACCCGCTAACACGAAGTGAACCCATATAACCCAATTATGCTGTACTTCTTCTTGAAATTTTGGACGTTGGGAATATTTGATCATAGGATTAAACAATTTGAAATATTTTGCTTTATAATTATTTATGAATTATATATAATTATTTATATTCTTCGTCTTGTGGAGTTTTTAGCGAATTTAATCAATTTATGCATTTTTTTAGTTAAATGGGTCGTATTATTAACCTTTAAATGGGTCATTTTGTCTAACACTACACGTCCTATTTATTAAATGGGTTAAGTGTGTTAGAAACGGGTAACCCGTTTAATAAATAGGTTGGGTTTGGATTTAAATTTTTGACACGATTATTAAATGGGTTGGGTTTGGGTTTGTCTCTTGCGACATGACAAATACCTTGACCCAACACGAACCCAACCCGACACGACCCATTGACAGCCCTACTCATGAGGCACAAGTAACCTCGCTATTACCCACATGAGATACCACGGCGAACAGACTAGAGCTCTAACTGATCGTATCCACTAACCCGGCCATGGCGTGAAGCCCCGATTTCCCACCCTCGATCACACTTCGTGATCGACAGTATAAATACCAAAACATTTAAAGGAGTCACACTGGACCCAAAATGTTACACAATCCCGATCACCATCTGTGACCTCTCGGTACAAAGACCAAAACATTAAGCAAGTCACAATAGACCCAAAATGTTACACGAATCTAAAATAAAAGATTCCCCGTAATTGATCCCTATCAATTACTCCCGGTACAAGACCCACATTTAAATAAGCCACCCGTGAACTAAAAATATTCCACAATACACAACACTTTTCAAAACAATAGAAATCAACCCTTTCCACAATATATTGTTTCCCAAAAAGTCACACTCTAAAACAATAAAATGAACGAACCCACAATTATTGTTTTATCACAACAAAACCACCAACACATATATATTTCACGTAAATATATATATACGTAGACATTCACTCAGGAATGCAACTAATACCAACTATAGTTTGCAGTTAACTAAATAACTCTCAACACGATAAGGTAACCCCGTTCGTAAATGAACATTATGAGATTACTCACCTTGAAATTCCCGCTGCGTCTTCTATACAGAACAAAGAAGCACAACCACAAAATATCTGTCCAAGAATACTTCGTCAAGTACCTAATAACATACGGTCTTAACTTAGTAACGAATTACAAGCGATTTAAGTCCGAAACCCCCGTTTTGAACTAAAATCCCCAAAAGTAACGCCAATCAAGGCAAAACCACATCCGAGACCACTCAATGTCTCCGGAATACTTCTACGATCAATATGTCAAAACCACAAGTTGATCGAATGCTCGAATCCTCACGGATCAAAAAATCGAACGGTCCTAAACCTTAAAAATCATAACATATCCATACGATCTCCAAAAATTATGCAATATATATCAAAATGCTCGTATCGACGAGTAGATGATATATAAAACCAGAAACTGTCCCTTACATGGCCAGAACGCCACCAAAGCACTGCCACAGGAGGTGGTGCACCGCCGCCGGACCAAATTCAAAATCACAACAATCAAGCCATCCAGAAATGTTCATCATGAAGAGTTGAGCAACTTTCATACCTGGAGCTAAGCCTAGATCGGTATAGATCGTCCTAGATCACGCTTGCAAGATCGATCAATCTCTGCCGTCTGATCAAGCTCTAGATTTGTTGTGCACCACTGATCTTCAAACCTTGATCTTTCACTCTACACACAAAATTGTCCTTCAAGGCAGGTATGGGGATGATCAAGAGGAGGAGGAGATTCCAAAACTGAGAAGGATCGGCCGAGGAGTCTCCGGAACCTGGGAAAATTCGGCTCGATTCGATTGCGTTGACTATGGCTGCTCCGATCTACACGTTCCGTTGGTTGCCGTTGCCGTCGAGCACCAGAGGGAGGGCTGCGAGATGGCGGCGACCAGGTCTACGTTGGTCTCGTCGCCAGCGGACGTCGGGAACTGCCAGAAAACGCGAGTCAGGTCACCTGGTTTGGGTCGGGTCGCTCGGGGACTGAGGAGAGAGAACGGAGAGAAATATGGGGAGGAAAATGAGAAAAGGAAATTTATGAGGTTTTATGAAAAAATCTAGGAAATTTTCCTATTTATAGAATTTTCCCAAATTTTCCATTGCTTATAACTTTCTCATATGAACTCCGATTTCCTCGTTCGACATGTCCACGAACTCGTATCAACACGCTCTACGACTTTTGTGAAGGAAGTTTTCGGAGAAACCCAACGTATAAAAAGTCAACCTTTGCACCCCCCCTAAAACCATATTCTTCGAATAAAAATTTATCCGAAACACTTCCGCTCCATCCACGAACCACATAATCGTACCAACAATGACTAAATTAAATTCCGGAAAATCCTCAAAAAATAATAACGAATTTCTGGGGTACTACATTGAGTGTGGTGGAGCGGTACGCAGAGGGCTGTAGATATGTCCACCTTGACTTGGGAGGGTTTTGTGGAACTCTTCAGGGACATGTACTTTCTGGCTGCAGTGAGGGAACAGTTGGAGCTTGAGTTCATTGCTCTAGCTCAGGGATATTTGAGCATCAGAGACTATAAGGCACGATTCTCCCAGTTGTACAGGTTCGTTCCGTAGATGGTTGCAGTGTCGTTGGCTAAGAAGTTTCTGCGGGGACTGAACCATGAGATCAGGGAGATTGTGACCACCCTTCAGCTACCTACGAAAGCACTCATATTTGCTAGTGTTGTGGCTCACAAGCAGGCGGCTAGGATACATGAGAGTGAAATGTTGGCTTCGAGAGATTTCTAGGGAAAAGGGAAGGCAGTTGCTGAGAGCATCGATGGGTCATTGAGGTGGGTCCTGGAAGAGGCAGAGGACTTTTCAGTAGGCTTTTGTTGGTGTAGCCGCTGAACCTATTAGGGCTATACCTATTAGGCAAGTTGCGCCCTTAACTTGTCATAAGTGTAGGGAGATAGGTCATTTGGCAAAGCAGTGTGTGAGGCCAAACTCTTGCTAAGACATGAGAACCAAATAAAGTGACATCCAAACCAACATCAAACAACAGAATTTAAGCAAAGGATTGTGGCTTATAGTCTTATATATCGACATATAATTGTGGTTTCTAATTGAATCACTGTTGAGTTAAAAATTGCACAGAGTGTAAAATGTCACCCAACGTAATTTCACTCATATTCATTAACAGAATAGAGTTTTAATTATTTCGGGTTCGACCCATTCAAGACAGAATGTGTCTCTTAATTACAATCCCTCGTTACAAGGGAACACCCTTTGATTCCATTTATAAAGAAACCAGTGTGTGACTGTTTGTTTTTGCGGCTGCACCTGAATTTTGGAATGGGTTGCCTACGTACCCGGGAAGGGATCAAGCCACTCGTAGTTCAAGAGTTCCAATGAGTGAATGACCCATTGGAAGGCTTGGATTTTTGAAATGGGAATAGTGTTTAAGATGCGGTTGCATCTAGATTATTTGATTCCAGATTGCCTACATACCCTTGCGGAATCAAACCACATGCAGTTCCAGCATTTGGGATTTAAATGGGTAGATGACCCATTTAATTTTAGATTTGTATTTGGGTTATTTGTCAGGGTTTAGAACCCTTGAATTTGCTTTTGGGTAATTTGGTAATGATTTGATTTTCTGGTGTTTAGGTGAATTTGACTAATGAAGTCAGGGATTCGGTTTGGCTGAATTTGACTGGTGGAGTCAGGGATTTGATTTGAATTTGTGGTTGCATCTAGTGGGTCGCTAGATTGCCTACATACCCTATGAAGGGATCAAACCATTGTAGTTCTGAGAGAATTTGACTTTTCGGTTTTGTACCGACTTTTTGTGTTTGACGGATGTGTATATATATATTTTTTTGAACCCATCAAATAGACTTTTTGAGTGAACACCCAATTTGATAGATCGTCTGCCAATTTGATTTGGACACCCATCGAGCTGAATTGTCCAATGGACTTTGTGTCGCCTGGCCCAAACTTCTGCCAAGTTATGCAACGGGTTTTTGAGAGTGGGCTTTATGCTGCTCCAAAATTTGTTGATGGAAGATTGCTTTGAGCCCGACCCATGGATGCCGACTTGGACACCCACGACTTGATTTCATCTCTGCACCCAATTTGAAGCCCATATAAAAACTTGCTACATATTTGCATGTTAACAATTATGCTTGATTGTACATGAATTCTTTTGTTTTGATGTGTGCCGAATGGTTCCCCACTGCTGATCTCTTTTAAAAGAAGGCATGATCATGGATTTTATTTGGTCTCCTTAATCATTCTTCCACCACCTTATGAGAGAGAGAAGAGTCAAAGCTTGTTGCTCTTTATGGCTTTATGGTCAGACCCATATTCAAAGAAAGTTTGCAGTAAATTTTGACAATGATAACTTTAATTATATATAACTTAAAGCTTTTTTTGTCTTTAGGTGTAGGCAGGTCTTGACGTTCCTCCACCATTTAGCTTAAAGCAGCTTCCTGAGTGGTGATTCTTGCTTTAATTAAATGCGACTGTTGCATGCTTTCTTGATCTTTTATACAGCTGCTTCAATTATGCATCTTCCTCTGCCCTGCTGCTGCAAATAAGTGGAATTAAGCTTCCTTTTCTTTGTGTAGCCGTGACCGTGAAACCAAAAGCAAGGATTTCATTTTTCTTTCCCGTTGATCATGAGATTGCCTTTCCATCTTGCAGACATAATTTTGAAGGAAAGCACTGAGGTAGTCTTGCCTGGCCACATCCCCTCTTTTTCAATTTTAGGAGTGAATAGGCATGTTCCATCCTTCTTTGACTTTTATTTTGAGAGAAATCCCATCGAGCTCGTTTTGGTTTTAAGAGCAGAAGAGCCAAAGTTTCAAGGACTCTCCTTGCTCGGATGTTTTTGTTAGGATAGTGTGACAGGGAAGCTTTTTGCTTGCTTTTTTTTTCGTGAGGATGAAGGTGATGAGTTCATCTCTTTCTTTTTCTTTTTTATTTTTTTATTTTTTGACATTCCTGCTTGCAGATTGTTGCAGGTTTCAGTCAAAGCTTTGTGGCGCTGCTGGAACTTGAGAGCAACACTTGCTACTGGAACATGGGAGAGCCAGGGGGCTGCTGCTAGGATTTTACGAACCAATGGCCGTCACCCGGATTTTGAGGGCAAAAATGGTGCCCAGAGATATCACCGGGGCTTGATGATAGTACGGCATCCCATGTACACCGTGTCAAAGCTTGAGGATGATACGGCACCCTAAGGCACGCCGTGCTGGAGCTCGACGACAATATCAGCACCCTAAGGCACGCCGTGTCGGAGCTTGAGGATGACACGGCACCCGGCACGCCGTGCTAGAGCTCGACGACAATATCGGCACCCTAAGGCACGCCGTGTCGGAGCATGATATTGATACCCTACGGTATCACTTCGTTGGAGGCCTGCATCATTTGAGGACAGCAAAGGAAAAGGTGCAGATCGGTGAAAGGCTCACCTCCTCTTTCTTGCTTTCTTCCTCTCCTTGGCTGCTGTAACTCTGCCTCTTCACGCTGCTTTGCTCCTCCTGTCCGTCCTCCTCGTTTTTTTGATGTAGGGTCTCTTTTATAGGAGTGATGGATGAGACTTTGAATTTGATTAAGTCTCAAACTCCACCTTTGCATCATCTTGCACGGGCAAGATATATAACTAGCTGTATACTTCCTTTCTTTTAGCGATAGATGGGAACCAATAGTAATTCATTTGAAGTTGAAGATACCACGTTCTGACTCTACACTCCCATCTCCACGTGTACACTTTGACTTATGTTAATGTCTAAAAGTTCGGCGGTAGCAGAACCTTTGTTAACGCTGATCCGGTGGGCGGATCGATACTAGTGATACTCTCAAAGCTTCCGCTACCTGTCAAGTAAAATACACAGCGGCGTCAGAGGGAGACCGCGCTGGGCAGTCTTCAACTCTCCGATGCCTAAGTTAGTCAATGTATTTATGTTGACAAAGTAACAGTAGGTAAGTATTGAATGCGTAATTAATTAGGAGAAAGGAGAGAACCTTTTATAGGTGAGGAGGAGGCTGACCTCCTCCTTGTTTTCGATGTGGGACTGATGTGCTTCAGTTCCCAGCTCTGGGAGCTACTGATGCCATTTTGGCACGGCGCGTGGCGGCGCGTCGGCGGTGACATGGGGGTGATCCGACGTTGAGGTTGTAGCCCGCCTGGCGATGTATCTGTATGTCACTCCTTTAGTTGGAATTAGTACCTTTGGCGGTACAATGAGCGTGGCCCATTATAACTAATTATGCTTGCAAATGTACATGTATGTACAAGTCCCCCAAGTCCCCAGTCAAGGAGGGCAATCTTGGTTGGGGAGTTGCTTGGTGGTTTGAAGCGTTTTCTTCCGCTAGACTTGCAAGAGCATAATTAGCGTCAGTGCGTTGTCAACCATGGATTTAATGAGCAAACGCTTTATACCCTTTCGGGTGGGCCCCTGCTAGGCCCCCCAGGGAGTCCCCCACTCCCCGGCTAAGATAGACCTCCTGTTGGTCGGCAAATTGTTTGTTGAGGGGGAGCTGCACGGAGCAGAGGGTGTTGGGTAGCGAACCCAAGCTTAGTACCCGAGTGACGGGGGTCAACGTGCCTGATCAGGTGGGCGCCAATGTTAATGTCTAAAAGTTCAGCGGTAGCAGAACCTTTGTTAACGCTGATCCGATGGGCGGATCGATACTAGTGATACTCTCAAAGCTTCCGCTACCTGTCAAGTAAAATACACAGCGGCGTCAGAGGCGTAATTAATGAGGAGAAAGGAGAGAACCTTTTATAGGTGAGGAGGAGGCTGACCTCCTCCTTATTTTCGATGTGGGACTGATGTGCTTCAGTTCCCAGCTCTGGGAGCTACTGATGCCATTTTGGCACGGCACGTCGGCGGTGACCTGGGGGTGATCCGACGCTGAGGTTGTAGCCCGCCTGGCGGTGTATCTGTATGTCACTCCTTTAGTTGGAATTAGTACCTTTGGCGGTACAATGAGCGTGGCCCATTATAGCTAATTATGCTTGCAAATGTACATGTATGTACAACTTATTTTCAACTTCTTTCAATAGCTAGCTTTGTTGTAGAATTTGAACAAAACTAGAAGTAGCCGAGCAGCAGATGAAATGTAGAAAGCAACAAGCAACGTGCCTCCTTTTTTATTATCATTATATATATATATATATATATATATATTTTAAGCAAAAGCACTCATGTTTTTTCTTTTTATATGAGCTTTGCTTTTTTTTTTTCGGTTTCAACAATCACACAATAGAAAGACTTAAGAAAGTTCAAACCTTTATATATTTAAACGACATATTTTTGTCGTTTTAATAAAAAAGAAACAATATAACTTTAAGAATATATGTTGTTCATAATTGAGTCACACAACAGAAAGACCGAAGAAAGTTCAAATCTCTATATACTCAGGCGATAGATTTCTATCATTTTAATTGAAAACAAACAATAGAACTTTATGAATATATGTTGTTCAGGCTCCTTTACATCAACATATAACTGTCGTTTGATTATACATGTAACCATATAAAGTCAATATTTTGGCATATTTGGATATTTTTCAGACAACAGATTTCTGTCATCTTAATGAAAGACAAACAATAGAATTTTATGAAAAGATTTTGTCCAGAAATCTTTATAACAACATATAATTGTCGTTTTGTTACATCTGAAACCACAGAAAGTTATAGTTTCGACATATTTGGACATAATCAGACAACAAATTATTGGGAGACCTCTATCGTTTGAGTGAAATATAGACGACGGGTTAAACTGTTGTTTGAATGCCTAAGAGACATCAAGCCAAGTAACAACAAAAATTTTGTGAATCAGACGACAGTCCTCAGTTGTCGTTTGATGACTTTATTGACATACTGCTATAAGCTAAGCGAATAGCAAATAGGCAAAGTACTTACATTCATTAGCACGTACTCTTTAAGAAAGTAACTAACTAACAAGCATAACTCCATACACAAATCAGAAATTTATTAGAAAAAAAAAAACTAAACTAAATGAAGTAGGACACAACCCAATGGCTCATAAGGGCTGCCTTAAGCCAAGGCCCAAAACTGCAGCCCAGCCTTACTTCAAGCTTAGACTCACTGTGTAGTTCCATCAAAAGCATCACGACCGCCACCGCAACCACCACGAGGAACACCACCAGCTCCCCTCGACGTAGCCACCATAGTCGTCGACAAATGTGGGCAAGAGACCCAAACCAAGTCCCCAAACGCACCTCATCCCAATTGACCCCTCATTGTCGTTGCCGTTGTCGCCTCCACCTCCACTAGGAAACATAATAAGATTGGAGATCCAGATCCATCACACGCCGCTCTTACTTAGGAGGGTCAAATTTTATTAACTATCAAATTAAACTCATTTTCAGTCATCCTGTAGGAATAACACAATCTTTTGCCAAATAAATAAATAAATAACACATCTTTCAAAACAAATATTTTTTTTTGAATAAATAATAATTTCATTGATGAAACTCATGTCAAGAAGGCCATTACACACCCTCTCACTGCCTCGCAATGGACAGAACAAGGATTTGTGGTAAAGATCACAGTGGTATATAGGACTAGACCAACTATATTCGAACTTCTCGCTCACTTATCTAAAACGAGCCTATAACTATGACATAATCTAATACATAGTTTATATATAGGCATAGAAACATAAAAGAAACTATATCTTCTCCTTGCCTTCAAGCTAGGGCTAGAAGGTTTTCGTTAGTACAACATGCTCAAGACTTCATCAGCAGGTACCTTTTGGTTTTAGGCAAGCTTGACCGCAATCGAGGGCCATGCACAACTGTTGAGAGTGCCAACGTGCTGCCTCTCCATCATAGAGCATACTCCTAGTAGCACCACCCAAACAGTGACACCAATCACCAAATCTAATCGGAATCAGATTAACAAGAGGAGCCTCGTTTTGGGGATGATCGTTCTTAATCCATCCATTGCATGCCTTCATCGACACCAAATACATAGAATTCAGACCAAAACATTGTTGCTGTAGCGATCGAAGGCTTGAAAACAGTATTTTGGGAGCCCAAGATGTTGTCTTGCTCGATGGATGATTTTATGTTGATGATAGGAGAACCAAAGCAAGGAATGGAAGTGATAGCCGAAGATGGACATCGCAATAGAAGAGATGGACAGATGCAGAAGCCGTCGCTGCCTCTTGGATGAAAAAGATGTTGACGGCTAGGAAACCCTAGCAGACACATCCTTATTTTCTTTTTCATGTATTTTAATTTCACTGTAATCATAATTCTATCTATAGCCAGCCTTCTTTAGTATGAATAAGAAGTAATTAACAAAACTCTTTCAAAGCATATATATATATATATATTAATTCTAAGTTTACTTTGTTTACCCATTTGCAGTATCTAAAATACCCTTTTCCAATATAGCTTACTATAGCACCCAAAAACTATGCAGGTTCTTGTTCTCTTTACCTAGCAAAGCTAATTTTCACTTAATACTTTTTCTCAGGTATTGGAAAAAGTGTAGAAAGTTAAAGGGCTAAATACTGGTTACTACCTTGTAGTTTAGGTCCAAAATCAATTCAGTCCCTGGACTTCTAATTTCATCAAAAACACCCATGTACTTTCAATTTTGATCTAATAGGTCCAATTCATTAATATTCTGTGATAGGTTCAAGTTATAGTTGGATTATTTGTTAAAAAACTATTTATTTAATAGATTTCTAATAGTGGAACTCACTCCTAAATTGACTATGTAGGTCACCTCAACACCACATCATAAAACATAGGCCATATATGAGCCACGTCAACAAGTTAAATGACTCAATTGTCGGAAGACTAATAAATTGGACCTATTAGATCAAAATTGAAAGTACAGGGGTGTTCTTGATTAAGTTAGAAGTTCAGGGACTGAATTGATTTTGGACCCAAACTACGGGTAGTAATCAATATTTAGCCCAGAGTTAAAACTTAAACTGTCCAACACTATTTCATTGAAATATCCAACTGGGCATCTAAAAACTCAAACTAAGAGCAAACAACAACCTCCGGTTGTATTTCCTAAAAAAAAAAAACAACCTCCAGTTGTATACTCATTCATAGAGGCATTATATCAAACACCTTCATGCACATTTTCTAAAAGAGCTAATTTCCATCTCGACAGAGAATTAAAAAAACCTACTTTCCTTTAATATTAGTAAGTGGGCAGCACTCTCAATCAAGAATTTGGTTCCAACTTTCAAGTATACATCTTTTTATCAACAAAACCCAAAGTACCATAGATAACTAATCAAAGCACACTTTCCTTCAATATTAGCAACAACCTCCAGTTGTATACTCATTCGTAGAGGCATTATATCAAACACCCTCCATGCACATTTCCTAGCAGATTACGACTCATAATTAAAGAAACTCACTTTCCTTCAATATTAGCAAGTGGACACACTCTGAATTAAGAATTTGGTTCCAACTTTCAAGTAAACATCTTTATCAACAAAACCCAAAGTACCATAGATAACTACGCAAAGCACACTTTCCTTCAATATTAGCAACAACCTCCAGCTGTATCCTCATTCATAGAGGCATTATATCAAACACCATTCATACTCATTTCCTCGCAGAGCTAATTTCCATCACGACTCATAATTAAAGAAATCAATTTTCCTTCAATATTATCAACAACCTCCAGTTGTATACTCATTCATAGAGGCATTATATTAAACGTTCTTAATGGCTTTCATGCACATTTTCTAGCAGAGCTAATTTGCATCTTGACTCAGAATTAAAGAAACCCACATTCCTTAAATATTAGCTAGTGGGCACCACTCTGAATCAAGAATTTGGTTCCAACGTTCAAACAAACATCTTTATCAACAAAACCCAAAGTAACCACAGATAACTAAACAAAGCACAACAAAATTTGACAACAAAAGGAGGCAAACCTTCGAGCTTTAAGGAAACAGTTAAAAAGAGAACAAGAACCTGCATAACAGGTGCCATCGTAAGCTATAACCAAACCCCACTTAAACCCATAACGGGGGTCAATATACATACCAAAAACAGCGTGTTTTGCATGGCGCTGATTCCAAAGCAGTAATAAATGAAAATGATGGGTCAATTCGACATCAAGTGATTAATTTCAGAGTGAGAGTGATAGTGAAGGGACAACGCCCATGTGTAATTTTCAGTTCTACGATCATAAATGAAGAAACATAAAAAAAAAAAACACGATTACCTCATTTTTAGGCTCCAAGTAGCGTTAATACGATATATTTTGAGGTATAAAAGTTATTAACATAACATGAAAACGATTGAAGAAGATGAATGCTAAGAAAGAAAGCGTTAGGGTTTAACGATGAATGAAAACATTAAGAATGAAGTTTATCTACGTGTTTTGTAGGGTGTAATCTAAAAAACAAACTACAATTTTTTATTAAGATATGTTCCTTTATTGTAATTTTATATTGGGGTATTTTAGTCTTTCAATAAATTAAAAACTTGTAGGTGAACAAAATAGTTAGTAGGGCAAATAACTGCACTCTAAGAAAATTTAAGTATAATATTTCTTGTACTAAAGCAGAAATTGAAAGACCCTTAAATCATGTAGAATAGATTTTGAGATTTGAGATGAATGATAAATATAGAAGAAGAAAAAATGTTTTACATTGATTTAGCATATTAACAAAGAATCGTAAATGTGTGCATATGGGCATAATGCCATTATGGGCATATATCGATCAATAAGGTAAGAAAACCGTGAAAAGATTTGTTTTTATCGGATATATGTGGTGTATTAATAGTGTAAAATATTATTTCATTCTATTGAAGTTCAAGGATAATTAAGACTAATTACGATAAATTAGTATTAAATTTTGAAAATTAAGACTAATTAAGGATTTTTCAAAAATTGAGAATGGTCGATTTTATTTCTTTCCATTAAGGTTTATAGATAATTAAGACTAATTAAAGATTTTTTTTAAAAATGAGAAGGATCAATTGACTCTTCTCGCTCTAGGCTAGCTGCGGCCATGGGATGAGTGGATTCGCTATTCAGATTGCTTGCATGCTTTGTTGGGGAAGGACAACGATAGTTAGATAGAATGAGGGTGGTGCTAGTGTCGCTCCACCCTAGATCAGAGCACAGAAGACAGGAAGTGTGGTCATCTGGTGGTGACGAGTAGGTGGCGGCTAGATTGGAACCTGATGTGTGTAGATCAGATTGGAGGTTTTTCGATCGGGTTTGGGGTGTTGGGAGCTAGTATGAAGAAGGGGGGTGGCTGGGAGGGGCGGCGCTCCTGGTTGGAAGGATGTGGATGATGGAGGGATGGAGGGATGACCAGCGATCACGTGGTGTAGTGGTGGAGCTATTGACAGTGGTATGACGACTTGGGTGCTTGCGAGATGGTAGTGGTGCTACATCTGCAGTCTTCTAACTTGGATTAGGCTTGCTGATTTTTTAGCTTGGTCTTTGACCCTTGACCCATTTTACTTTTATGTTTTTTTTATTTATTGTTACTTACTTTTAGTAAGACGTGACTCTATGCTGGCAACAAGTCCCTATTACTTTTGGGTAGGGCCACGTGAGTTTGGTCCCTGTATGCCCAATCAATGTGCCTTGTCTGGCCTAGCGTGGCAACGAGCTGTTTGCTTGATTAAATGGACGCAACTTTCTAGTGGCAGGATGAAACGAAGTGTTGTCATATTTGTTTTTGTGCATCAACATAATCAGAAAGCTGTGCTATTTGTAATGAAGTTTCTTCGTGATAGAGTTATTTTTTCGGTATGTCATAGCTATGTCAAAGAAAATGGACTAGTCATTTGTGTACTCTTTGCTAATTGGTGCATGTTAAAATACATAGATTTTGTGGAGACTCTTGATATTATTTCAGAATGTTCTCTTGATGTTTATTATAATGTGGGGTTCAGGCTCTACGTCTCTCCCTGTATTATTCAGTTTCATTAATCAAAACCTGAGGGCAGCCGTAATTTTTCACTGAATGACAATTTATTTGTACCAGCCCCTTCAAAAAAAAAAAAAAAGTGCTGCAATTTTTTCGTACCTCACATGTGAAACCATTTAGCCGAATGACAATTAGAATCTTGCAAGTGTAGCTATATGACCAAAGACAGCTTACGTAAGGAGTTTCATGTCATAATTAAGTTAAGCCTAGTATATGATATTAAAATCAAATCTAAAGTCTTTGTTAGTATAACTAAGATTCAACTAACACATCTTTGTCATTACTTTCGAAAAAAAAAAAACGCATCTTTGACATTATTAATCATTTCAATCAATTTATAATTCATGATCAGCTAATTAACAAGGTTCACACCACGAAAATAAGGTTGAAAAGACCCGAAAACAACAAATTAAAGTCTTGAAAAAGCTACATATGTGTTCTACCAAAAAAAAAAAAAAAAGCTACATATGTGTGTCCAGAAATTAAAATGAAAAAAAGGTGATGCTGCACGTACATTTCCATGGGACCAATAATCAATACGAAGTACGTACATTTACTAGTGCCCTACTTATCCCATTTTTGTCTCTTAATAAATGAATTACGTGAAGAGTTTTGTTACCTCCTACTCCGATTATTTATGATTTGTTGTTACTGCGCATCTGCTGATATCATTGTCAATTACTACTAGACAAAAAACCTATTTAATTGTACGTAGTTAATTGATTATTACTTCTCAATTGTTAATTACTATTTACTAATAGTCTATAATTTTTGTTACTTCTCAATTGTTGTTACTGAGCAACTCCAACAGCTTCTCTATAATTTTTGTATTATAGGGAAGCAAAAGTCAAAGCTTTTAGCAATTTTTCTTCTTCAACTCCAACAGATTCCCTAGTTTACAGCAATCTCTAAAATCTCCAAATTCTTCCTTAAAATTTTAGAGATTGCTGTAAATTTAGGAAATTTTGTTTTCTCTCTCCTCACTTTCCCTAAAATGGAGAAAGTTATAGGTAATCTGTTGGAGCAAAAGAGGCTCATTTTTCCCTAAAATAGAGAAAAACTAAAATATGGGGAAGCTGTTGGAGTTGCTCTCAATTACTACTAGAAGAAAACCTACTTAATTGTCCCGTAATTAATTGATTATTCCTTCTCAATTGTTAATTACTATTTACTAATAGTCTTTCAATATGGATAATGCATGCATCCCCTCTCTAAGTCTGGACCTCAGTATATCTGCCTTGAAAAGTTTTTCGTTTCAGGCTTTCAGCTAAAGAAAAAGAGGGCTTTAATTTAACATATTATAGTTGTTTGGTTCGTGTGAGTTTATTACGTACATTGCTACTATTTGTTTGTTTATTTATTTAGTTAATTACATGGCTTTCTATATATGGAAAATTTCACAAACAGTACACCAAGTAAAGGCCACTAATAATTCTTATACATAAAGTTCCAAACCAATCATTTCGGTACACGAAATCTGAAACTCGATCCACTATCAGTACATGACGTCAATGACGCCGTTAATTTGACACCAAAATGTCTATTATATATGCCCTCAGTTTTTTTTTTTTTAATAAATTTTTTTTTCTGTTCTTTTTTTTTTTCCTTCGTTTTTATCTCTTTCTTCTTCCTTCTTCTGGATCCACAACAAGAAAGAGAGAGAGAGAGAGGGATCTGAGGAAGGAGGAATCGAATAGATGAAGAAAAATCAAAAAGAAAGAAAGGAAAACTAAAGAACAGAGGTGAGTTTCGAAGTGGGTGAGCTCGGGCTTCTTCTCACATGAAGAACATAGGTGGAGCTAGAAGAAGGAAGAAGAAAGAGATAAAAACGAAGGAAAAAAAAAGGAGAAAAAAAAAACTGAGGGCATAATAGACATTTTGGTGTCAAATTAACAGTGTCATTGACGTCGTGTACTGATAGTGGATCGAGTTTCAGATTTCGTATACTGAAATGATTGATTTGGAACTTTATGTATAAGAATTATTAGTGGCCTTTACTTGATGTACTGTTTGCGAAATTTTTCCTTCTATATAATTAAGTAGCATCAGTGCCTTGTGTTCGAAGACCAGAAGAAGTCAACTCAGTGCCTTCTATATGTCCGGGTTTTAATTTGGTTTCTGGTGCTGATGCAGTTTGGCGTGGAGAACTACACTACTAATTTTGGTCGCTGCGTTGCTATTGGCCTCAGAAGTAGGGAGAGAGAGAGAGAGATGGCCTATGTTATTTTACAAAAATCTCTCAACCAGTCAACCCTGAAACTAAAAATGAAATTCGAGGATAACTAAAATGTGGAGAAGTTATGAAAAGAAAAATTTAGAGAAGAATTTACATGTCAGATTTTATTTATTTATTATTATTTTTTTTCAAAGGCTGTTTATACTAATACGTGGTCTAAGGCTGTACCACAGCTTTTCATAACGTGAGTTCTCTGATCATAAGGTCAGAGACCATCACCCTTTTTGATTGATCAATCACGACCTTTGCATCAAACTCTAGCACAACCGTTCTCCATTTTCATGACCAAATCTTAAAATCAAAGCAAAACTCCATCACCAAAATCTATCACAATTAACTTTAGCGGAGTCAAGTGATGGTGCTTAACACCGAGTAATCAAATGAGCCTTCACATTGGATGGGTTTCCCTTCCTTCAAAATACAATTAAATTCCAGTGTTGAGATGGCACAAAAAAATTGCATTTTAAAAAACACGATGCTTCGACTCCCGAAATCTAGCGGCCTATGCTCGGTCCTTAAACCATGGCGACCGTTGCCGGTCTCCCTTCTAAGTGGAGGAACCCTCTCCACCGCCCGTTGTCCAATCCCAGCCTTCCAGCGATGGTGCTTTCCGGCGATCATCCATCAAAACAGCTTTCCCGACGATTACCCATCAAAGCAGCTTTTCACGGATTTTGCTTTGCTTCGTGCCAGAGCGAGTTCGTTGCTGATATTAATGTTGAGATCAGTTGTTTGAGGCCCAAACAAGGGCAACTTAAATTTTATATGTGGCTGAAGCTATTAATGAAGAGAGTGTGCAGGGAGGCGGCGCGGTGATGCATCGAGGGTCAATCTCGATTCGGCGTGGTTTGAACTCAAATCTTCACCTCCAGATTGCTTCTGTTCTGGCAGGGAGGGCGATTGGGCATTTAGGGAGTGATCCTAGGTATTGTGAGACAGCTTCGAACCGAGGTGTAATGATGGATGTGCATGGCTTTGAAGGTGAAGCGATGAATTGAGGTTCGGCAGTGACTGTAGAGGATGCGGGTGGGGGTAAACCGGAGAGGCGGTGGTGCTTCGAGACAGAGAATAATCTGCTTCCTCTCAGTCAGAGCGAAGGTTTAGGTACCCAGATTCTGGGTGTTCAATACAATTGGAGGCCCAAGCTTGTTCGGCTTTTTGGGCTTTGGAAAGAGGCTTTTTGGGTTTTCATGGACCAAAATTTGGGACCCCATAGGTTCGATGGATAATGGCGTCATTGGCCGTGGGTTCCGTTAGAGAGCGTACGAGACCCATAGGTTCGATGGATAGAGCGAGTTTGGCACAACCTGATCCATTGATCATTGATACTCAAAATCTGTCTCATAAGAATATTCTGGATTGTGGTTATGTCCAAGAGACATTGTTGGGGAACGCCTCAATGTTAGAACCAATTCCTCAGAATATAGAGATCTCTACAAACTACATTAGTGTACATGAGGACGTGGGATTATTGAGACCAATGACATCGAACCATGCTTCGTTGAAGAATGCCAACGTAGAGAAAATTAGCCTAAATAGAAAGATGTGATCTAGGTTGAATTGGATTCACTAACGAAGAGGAAGGATTTCGGGCCTGAGATGCCGGCACCTCCTAACAGAAAACCTATTGACATTAATAGTTGCTCCTTTAGAAAGCGTGATGCGAGAAAAGAGACTATAGACTCGCCTCATGGCGCAAGGCTTCTCACGACACTCTAGAATCGACTACGAGGAGATATATTCTCCCGTAATGGATATCATTGCACTCCACTACCTTTTCAGTTTTGTAGTTTCCGAATAACTGAACATGTAGCTTACTAATATGGTCATTACGTACCTTTATGGGAATCTAGATATGAAAATATACATGAAGGTCCCTAATGGACTTCATTTATCCAAATCAAGTGGCTCTAGACCACGGAGTGCGTTTGCAATGAGGATGCAATGCTCACTAAGTGACTACTTAATTGGAAAGGATATGATGAACTATGCCCATGCGTTTCCATGACAAGTTCTGGATTTACAATTGTCGCGGTTTATGTTGATGAACATAATTGAAACCCTTAATGAGTGAAGGGAAATCGTTGAACACCTGAAATCCGAGTTTCAGATGAATGACCTTGGGAGAACACGGTTTTGTCTAGATTCAAAACTTGTATATTGCATCAATGAATGCTTAGGAATTTAACCCAGGTCAAGCCTGTAAGCACTCCTTTGGTCGTCCATAGTCTTGAGTCTAAGAGCGATCCGTTTCATCCCAGGGATGATGACGAAGACGTGTTAGTGGCAGAAGTGCCCTACCTAAGTACAATAGGCGCATTATTGTACTTAGCACAATACAAGACCGAACACCCCATTTGTTGTGAACTTGTTGGCAAGATGTAATCTTGCGCCAACGTAATGTCATTGGACTGGTGTAAAGACAATCTCTCGATACTTAAAGGGTACGATAGATATGAATTTGTTTTATCCCTCTAGAGAGAAAAGAATGACGAAAGAATGGAATCGGACTCCATTGACCCGAAAGCCATCATCAACACCGCGGGCCCCTAGTTGGAGGCTGGGGAGCACGGCGCTACCGCCGCCGCCACCGTCGTAGGTGGCCGGCATCCTCCCTCCTCCGTCACAAAGATGGTGACATTTTGATGGGTTTTGCTGATGCAGGATATCTCTCTGACCTTCACAAAGGTCGTTCCCAAACTGGTTATGTCTTTACCATGGGAAGCACTGCGATATCTTGGAAGTCTACAAAACAAACCCTTGTTGCTACTTCTTCGAATCACATAGAGATTATTGCTTTTCATGAGGTAATTCGTGAATGCATATGGTTAAGGTCCATAGTTGCACAAATTCGAAGAACTTGTGGTTTGAAGTCTACCATAGATGAACCTACGTGCATTTATGAGGATAATGCAGCTTGCATTAAACACATAAAGCAAGGTTTCATCAAGGGCGACAACACCAAGCATATACTGCCTAAATTCTTTTACAATTAGCAACAACAAACACTTCTAAAGATTGAAGTGAATCAAATCCGATCAGAGGATAATGTAGCGGACTTATTCACGAAGTCGTTACCTAAATCCACCTTCGAGAAGCATGTGAAGAGTATCAGAGTGAGAAAATTATCCGAATTTCCATGATTGTAGCATCAGGGGAGATCTCAATATCAGGGGGAGGCATGATGTCTACATGTTTGATCTCGAAGAGTGAAGGGCGTGTTGTACTCTTTTTCTCCTCCTCGAGGTTGTTTTTGTCCCACAGAGTTTTTATTACTCAAGCAAGGTTTTTAACCAGGCAACGTTAGAAGTGCCATGGTGTCATGATGACATCAAGTTTGAATGGCACAAGGGTGAGTGTTGAAGGATATTTGACTTTGGTGTGCCTTGTCAAACTATGATTACTTTCTATGGTTGTAATAGGAGAATGTTCTAGATTTCTAGTTCTAATTAGAATAGGATTTCTTATACTCAAAGATTATGTACTTGTACTCCCTATATAATTATCAATGAAAGACACAACTATTCTCCCAATTCTCTCTTTGTTTTCAATATTCTAAAACACGTACTATATATACATCTATTTTATGCGGAATTATTGTATTTTTTAGAAAACATACATAGAATTGTTGAAGTACATCATTCATCACTATGTTAAAGAGCTGCAATTTTAATAGTTTTAAAATATTGTGATTAATAAGAAAAAACTTTTCTCTCAAAACCTTAAAGCCACATCTGGTCTTCAGAGGAGAGTGTATGCTTAATCCAAAGGCACGATCTCGTGGCGGCGTCGTTGGACTGGCCAGAAGAAACCTCGTGTCTGGTGGAGGTCAGTCAGAGTGAAGTCGGCGGAGTGGCTTCATTGTTCAAATTGCTTGCATGCCTTGTTGAGGAAGGGCATCAGCAGTTAGATAGATTGAGGACGGCCCTGGTGTCGCTCCACCCTAGATTGGAGCATAGACGGTAGGAGGTGTGGTCGCCTGGTAATGACGAATGGGCGGCGACGATATTAGGAGTTGATGTGCTGGGAGCTGGTATAAGGATGGGGCGGTTGGGAGGGGCGGCGCTCCTTGTTGGAAAGATGTGGATGATGGAGGGATGGAGGGACGACTAGCTATCACATGGTGTAGTGGTGGAGCTACTGCCCATGGTGTGATGGCAAGAGTGCTTGCGAGATGGTGGTGCTGCTACATCTGCAGCCTTCTAACTTGGATTGGGCTTGCTGATTTTTGAGCCTGGGCTTTGACCCTTGACCCATTTTAATTTTTTGTTTTATTGTTATTTACTTTTAGTAAGACGTGACTCTATGCCCGCAATAAGTCTCTATCCACTTTTGGGTATGGCCACATGGGTTTTGTCCCGGTATGCACAATCAGTGTGTCTTATCTGGCCTAGCGAGACAGCGAGTTGTTTGCTTGATTAAATGAATGTAACCTTCTAGTGACATGACAAAATGAAGTGTCGGCAGATTCGTTTTCGTGTAGCAACATGGTGGGAAAACTATGTTATTTGTAATGATGCTTCTTCGTGATAGAGTTATTTTTCCAGTATGTTATCGCTAGTTGTTTGCTTGATTAAATGGACACAACCTCCTAGTGGTAGGATGAAACGGACTGTCGCTAGATTCATTTTCGTTCAACAACAGTGGGAAAACTGTGCTATTTTTAATGATGCTTCTTCGTGATAGAGTAATCCTTTATGGTATGTCCTCGCTATGTCAAAGAAAATGGAGTAGCCAATCGTGCACTCTTTGCTAATTGGTGCATATTATATTATATAGATTTTGTGGAGACTCTTGATATTATTTCACGATGTTCTCTTGATGTTCATTGTAATTTGGGGTTTAGAAGGCTCTACATTTCCCCCTATATTATGCAACTTCATTAATCAAAATTTGAGGGCAACCGCACCAGCCTCTTTAAAAAAAAATAATAATAATAAGTAAAATTAAAAAAAAAAAAAAAAGTACTGCAATTTTTTCGTACCTCACGTGTGAAACCATTTAGCTAAATGACAATTAGAATCTTGCAAGTGTAGCTATATGATCAAAGACAGCTTACGTAAGGAGTTTCATGTCATAATTAAGTTAAGCCTAGTATATGATATTAAAATCAAATCTAAAGTCTTTGTTAGTATCCTAGGTATAACTAAGATTCAACTAACACGTCTTTGTCATTACTTTCGGAAAAAAAAAAAAACAACACATCTTTGACATTATTAATCATTTCAATCAATTTATAATTCATGATCAGCTAATTAACAAGGTTCACACAACGAAAATAAAGTTGAAAAAACCCGAAAACAACAAATTAAAGTCTTGAAAAAGCTGCATGCATGTACATACGTGTGTTCAGAAATTAAAATGAAAAAAAGGTAATGCTGCACGTACATTTCCATGGGACCAATAATCAGTACGAAGTACGTACATTTACCAGTGCCCTACTTATCCCATTTTTGTCTCTTAATAAATGAATTACGTGAAGAGTTTTGTTACCTCCTACTCCGATTATTTATGATTTGTTGTTACTGCGCATCTGGATGATATCATTGTCAATTAACTCAATTACTACTAGACAAAAAACCTATTTAATTGTACGTAGTTAATTGATTATTACTTCTCAATTGTTAATTACTATTTACTAATAGTTTTTGAATATGGATAATGCATGCATCCCTCTGACTCTAAGTCTGGACCTCAATATATCTGCCTTGAAAAAATTTTCGTTTCAGGCTTTCAGCTAAAGAAAAAGAGGGCTTTAATTAACATATTATTGTTGTTTGGTTCGTTGAGTTTATTACGTATATTGCTACTGTTTGTTTATTTATTCAATTACCTGGCTTTCTAATAATCAAGTAGCATCAGTGCCTTGCATTCGATGACTAGAAGAAGTCAACTTAGCAGATCGAACGGACGTGTTTATGCTATATGTCGGGTTCTAATTTGGTTTCTGGTGCTGATCAGTTTGGCGTGGAGTACTACACTATTAATTTTGTTTTAATTTTTTTGTTTTTATGACAACTACACTACTAATTTTCGTCACCGCGTTGCTATTGGCCTTAGAAGTTGTGAGAGAGAGAAAGAGAGAGATGGCCTACGTTATTTTACAAAAATCTCAGGTTAAAAGCTGGAATATGGTCCCTTCCATGCATAACCAGATATACGTGGCGCCACATAGGTTATGAAAGATCATAAGAGCAAGTTCACCCGTTGGGTTACCGGGTCACCCACTATTCACTGTTTTTTAGTGTTTATCTCCACCCTCTAGGTCACCGACACCGTTTCCAAACTGACCTGGGTCACCGGGTCAGTTTGTAGGTCACGAAAGTGACCCAGAAAGTGATTTTGGGTGACCCAGGTCAGTTTGGAAACTGTGCCCGTGACTTAGATAGTGAAAATAACACTAAAAAGTAGTTTTTTTTTTAACTTTGTCAAGGGGAACCCAAAGGCTTCCTAGGCCCAAGATAAACCCCTTCGGCGAATGTGAAATGCTTCAACTGTGCATTGCAGCACAGTGTCTAGCCACTTTGACAGCTTCGGGGTTTGAACCTAGGTTGGGGAGCACACCCAACTAGGCAAGAACCACTAGGCCACTTACAGTGGTTACTAAAAAGTAGTTAATAGTAGGTGACCCAACGGATGAACTTGCTCTAACAAGTGCGTTATGAGCAGTGGCAGACTCAGAATTCTATCTATACGGGGGCGTAATGAAAAATAAAAAAACATAATAGAAGTAATTACTAGTTAAACACCATATTTAAACTTTAAATATTAATAACATTTCAATTGATAAGTCCGTATATATAAAAAAAAAATCTTATTTTATTGAGGAAAAATAATAATTATAGATTATATATTTAAATTTAATTAATTATGAGTATTGTATTGAATACCTTAACATGGGTTATATAGTGGGATGAAGACTCTATTTTAACCAAAAGAGATTAGGCTTTGGGGCTGGGGGGTGGGGGGGGTGGGTGTGGGGTGTGGGGAGGGCCTAAAAGTCAATAATTGTTCCTATTAATTGCATTAGGGAGAAAGGCTAGTGATGGCAGCAGCCCCCAGTTGGCACATATTGGGTCCGCCCGTGATTATGAGTAGAGTAGTAAATAAATTCTAGGATCGGACTAGACGGAGCAAAATTGCAGACCACAAGAACACGAACACAAATGAAATTATAAGAATTTGGTATGAGGTTTATTAGTTTGATTCTGTATAGGGTCACCATGATAAGAACATGAATTTTAATAGTTCGGTTTGATATTAAACCATTAACACGATAAGAACCATAAACATAAAGTAGTACTTTACCAACAAGTTATATCTTTTGATAGTTTTGTTATTCAGTGTCTCGGCTTTGAATTGATATGGACTTTGTTTGATATGCACACAGCCATAATCTCCCGTCCATAGCCTCCCTCTATTTGATCATTCTAATTTCTTTACAAGAACAAAACTCGTGGCAAAGCACGGGCCAATTTTCTAGTTATATTGATACAAAAGTTTAAACAAAAAATTCCCTATTAAAGGACTTCAAGAAGATGTGATAGCTTCTGAATAAATTGTCCTTGACTTTAGATTGTGTTCTATTTCAAGTTCGACGTACGTGTAAGGTCGAAATTAGTAAAATCAATCAAGCTAATGTGATAGCTTAGCAAATTGTTCCTAGTACACGTGAAAAACATAATTCACTACCAGTAAAACAACCATTAGACACTGATTGAAATCAGTGTGTATAACTCTAATTGCCCACTGAAATCCGTGTGTGATGGTTATTAGCCACGCTACACTCACGGATTAAATTTCTGTCCCATTTGAGGGGGGTGAGCAATGCCCTCTGCGTACAGAAAAAACAGTCCGTGTGAGATTTTAAAGGGGACCCACCCAAATTCTGATTTGTTGCATATCCATCAAATCAGTGTGAGTTAAATATGTTACAAATCAGTGTGAACCTAATAAGATTTTCACATTTACTAAATTTTAAAATTATAATATTCAGTTTTTTTTTTAGATAATATTCAGTTTTCTCTCAAAAAAAGAAAGATAATATTCAGTTTTAATTAAACATTATATCTAGCAAAAATTCTCAATTTATTGAAAAATAAAAGTGATATTTGAACCTTTCCCCAACAAAAACATAGATCGCGATCCATTACACTCAAGAATAGAGAGATCAAACAAAAGAACAGAATATAGCATAAAGATTAATCCTAGTCGCTCAATCTGCAATAAGTAGAAGAACTTATTGACAACAATTTAAACAACAAAAAACATAAACTGATAAATAGAAACAAAAGAGAGATGCAGCCCAGATCCGACTTCAAAACGCCGCGATAAATGCCAATCTAAGCATCACTTTCCCAGCCAACCAACAGATCGGACCAGATCCAGCCTAACACAGGCGGGATCTCAAACAGAACAGCGATTGGAGAGGTGAATCAACCAGAAAGAAGTGCATACTCCGACGATGTCATCAATCACACCGATCGGAGCACCAACATCATCTCCTTTCCGATCCACCAAAACTGATCCAGCAACAAGATCCGCCTTCAATTTCTGGGGCTGCTTCTTCCCGATCTATCCGTGCAGGTGTGGACATGAGTGGTTTTTCAATTAGAAGTTAGATGAGACTGAGATTGGGATAGTTGAGTATTTGAAATAGGCTGTGGGAAAAGAGATGAGATAAATGCAGTTTTTTAGTTTTGACTCTAATTAAAGCTAGGACTCTCATAGTCTCGTAGCAGATGGAGAGAGAGAGCGAGAGACAGTCAGTTTTGAAAGGTAAGAAAGCTAGCATGATGATCAGAGGCTAATAAGATGATGGAGAGGGCGGATAAGAAGATAAGAAAACGAAGCAAAGCAGTTTAAAGAAAAAGAATGTTAAACTGGGCTAAGGTCGGTATGAAATACAAACACAATATACACAGATATCTGTGTGAGATATGTATTGTCACAGATATCTGTGTGAGATATGTATTGTCACAGATATCTGTGTGAGATATCTATTGTCACAAATATCTGTGGGTCTACGTTTTTTTAAACATTTTAATTATTTTATCAGCTATCTTTTACGTAGATAACCGTATGAAATACAAACACAATATACACAGATATCTGTGTGAGATAAGTATTATCACAGATATCTGTGTGAGATAGATATTGTCACAAATATCTGTATGAAATACAAACACAATATACACAGATATCTGTGTGAGCTAAGTATTGTCACAGATATCTGTGTGAGATAGATATTGTCACAAATATCTGTGGGTCTACGTTTTATTAAACATTTTAATGATTTTGTCAGTTATCTTTTACACAGAAAAACCGTATGAAATATAAACACAATATACACAGATATCTGTGTGAGATGGGTATTGTCACAAATATATGTGTGAGATAGATATTGTCACAAATATTTGTGGGTCTACGTTTTGTTTTACATTTTATTATACTTTTTATATTATAAATAAATTCTGACTTGCACAGATATCCGTGTATATCTATATTTTCACAGATATCAGTATAAATTTTCACACTGATATCTGTGACTATTCCAAATCACACAGATGTTTGTATGTACTATTATGAATGTATTTTTGGTGGGGTCCATATAAGTTAATAGTTACGGTTGTCTGTAGCACTTGATATTCCACACAGATATCTGTGGCTAGTTAAAATCAGTATGTATAAAATCAGTGTGGATAGGTTATTTTGCTAGTAGTGATTTCGGCTTCCCAACAAAAGAAAAACATAAATTATTTATGAAATATTAATAAAATGTTGAAAACATGGATCAGGTCCTACCAGTTGAGCTAAGCTATCTGATGTTAGAATGCATATTCTGCCGCTATAAATATGCGAGTGTTCTAGTTGAAATATGTACCAAAACAGAAAGAGAAAACCAATCAAAAACATAAGAGTTTAAGAGGTAATGGAGGTAGAGCAAGTTCTTCACATGAATGGCGGAGATGGCAAATTAAGCTACGCAAACCACTCACTTCTTCAAGTTAGTCTCTCTTTCTCTCTCTCAATTTTATTTTCTTTATGAAAAAGATTAACATGGTCCTAGCTGTTTCAATTTGTTTTAGAGAGCTGTGATTTCGACGGTGAAGCCTATAGTGGATGCAAGCATAGAGGAGCTCTGCAGCACTCTCTTCCCGGAGTGCCTGAAAATAGCGGACTTGGGATGCTCTTCGGGACCCAATACCCTACTGGTAGTATCAGACATCATAGCCAACATCCAGAACACGTTTCGAAAGCTCAACCTTCCCCCTCCATCCCTCCAAGCATTCTTGAATGACCTTCCCCGGAACGATTTCAACACGGTGTTCAGGTCACTGCCTGGCTTCTATAACAAGCTCGATGAAGAACATGAGAACAAGTCGGGTCCTTGTTTCATTGCAGCAATGCCTGGTTCCTTTTATGGGAGGCTCTTTCCTGACAACTCTCTCCACTTTGTTCATTCTTCTTGTGCTCTCATGTGGATCTCTGAGGTAAATACTCTTGATTGTCGTTTGTACGTCGGTTTTGTTCTTCTTCTTGTTTTTTTTTTTTTTTTCTTTTTCCTTCTTTATTTTTTTTTTAAATAAATCCTAGTTCAAACTAATCTATTATGCTAATATATGCCTCAATGATTGACTAATGAAAATTCAACATGATCTCTATGCGCAGGTCCCAAAAGGTTTGGTGACGAAAGGAGGAGAGGGACTGAACAAGGGGAACATATATATAGCCAAGACAAGCTCACCCGCTGTGTTTAATGAATACTTTGAGCAATTCAAAAGGGACTTCAGAGTCTTTCTGAGGTCTCGGGCACAAGAGCTAGTCCCGGGAGGTAGTATGGTCCTCACAACAATGGGCAGCATAAATAGCAAAGATCCCCTCTGCATTTGGGAATTTGTCGGATTAAAACTCCATGACATGTTTTTAGATGTATGCATGTGCCAGCAGGCATTAGATTTCTTCATTTTGGGAACGATAATCTTTCTCTTACTAACATACTATGATGAATTTTTCAGGGTTTGATTGAAGAGGAAAAATTGGACACATTCAATATGCCATACTACACACCAACAACGGATGAGGTGAAAGAGGTTATCGAGGCTGAAGGTTCTTTTACCCTGCAAAACCTCGAAGTTTTCAGAAATGACTGGGACTCTTATATAAAACAAGCAAACTGTGGCTTTGACAAGAATGCGAGGGCAGCAATACTGTCCACTGACATAAGAGCTGTGGGAGAGCCTATTATGGCCAGCCAATTCGGAGAGGAAGCCATGGACGATTTGTTTCGCAGGTTTGAAGAAGATGTTCTTGATCACATGGAAAAGGAGAAGTGCCAGTTCATCAACCTGGTTATCTCGTTAACTAAGAAGCGTTGAATATGAATGTGCTGCAGAGATCTATTGCTTCTGTTTATTGTGGTGGATTCCCTGTTTTATTGTCTTGTTGAATAAATTTTCATGTTGTAGTGTGCAATTCCTAGCTAGCCTTGAGGTTTTTACCATTAAGGTTAAGTTAGTCAATTAAATTACCATGAACATGATGCAAATACCGGAAATCCGTTCGGTCACCTTCAAACTGCGGAAAGAAATTTAAATTCTAATTAAACATTTAAGTTGTGATAAATTACGAGATTGCCACCGCATCAAAATATTTCATTAAGATATTGCTATTGACTGTCAATAGTAATATTAAACTATATCTGCTACCAAATATAGACCTCTATAAATTAATATTAAATAGTAACCAATGAAAATGAAGAAGATGAATTCTTGAGTGAGCCCTGGAAGCTTGTACTATCATATTCAACAACAAATATGTAATACTACTGAGGGTTAATATATTTACCACATTACTACTAAAAGTCAATATACTTATTGGCGTTGCATCTAAGAATCTGTATGCTTCTTGTCATTGATATTCACAGTTAGTAATTGACATTTTTATTGGATAAGTCTATTTACAGATATTGCTATTGACCATCAGTGTACTTACAACATTTGCTACTGACCATCAGTATATATACATACAACATTTGCTACTGACTGTCAGTACTTACTGAAAAATAATAACAAACACTATAAAGAAGTTGAATTAATATAATCAAAGCTCTAATCACTACTAGACACCATTTAAGGACCTTTTTTTCAAAGCGTCCTAATAACCCTATGAGGACGACTTAAAAAAATAGGAGCAATAGTTTGCTTGCCCATCCGAGTTTTTTTGTCGAAAGTTAAATTTCCCACTTTTTTTTCCCACACATATTCGCACTTTGGCCTCTAATTTTCAGTTGACCTCTCTCTCTCTCTCTCTCTCTCTCTCTCTCTCTCTCTCTCTCTCTCTCTCTCTCTCTCTCTCTCTCTCTCCCTGTGCATCTCTTCCAAGTCGAACAAATTGGATCTCTGATTCTTTAGCTCTGAGCAAAATAAATCTCACCACATATGCGTAATTCTCTCTTCTTCTCAATCTGTCTATAGCCGTTTCTTCTTGCCAGATCTATATGCTCTATGCAGATTATAATGTGACGGTGGCTTTCTCCTATATCCAAATCGGAATTAGATGGTATGCCAGATGGTCAATTCATAATCCTTATTTATGCGGATGAGATGCTAGAGGTTTAAGTTTTGTTTTCATCTACTCTTCCGCAGAGGCCAAAACCCTCTCATCCTCTCAGCAATGTCGTCGTCGTCTCTCCCCAAACCCCCAACCTAGCCGCTGTCCCTAGAAGCCTCCGACCCCCTCCTCGATGTCATTGAGGAGCTCAAGCGCTGCCAGCGCACTGATGTTGTGTGTGGCTCGCAACACCACCCGCCTTGCGACCACGCAAACGACGAGTTGTGCCAGAGCTTTTCGTTAAGCCCTTCATCAGTGGCGGAGCCTCTGGTATGCTCGCTACCTGCGTCATCCAACCTATCGATATGATCAAGGTGAGTGTTGAAACTCGTCAAGATTGTAACTTTTGTGAGATTTGGATTGGACTCATGATTCCAACTCGGATCTGTGATTTGTGGGTCTATTTCGGATTTTGACTTGGTTTGGTGGTGTAATGTGGTTTAATGGGATTGATGGTTTAATGGGTTTTCGTTGTGTTGGTTTTGGTGTAGGTGAGAATTCAATTGGATCAGGGATCAGCTGGACAAGTTGCCAGGACCATGATCAATGAGGAGGGTTTTGGTTCATTGTATAAGGTAGGCTTATTTGGTGTGAATACAGTTTGAGTTTTTGATTCATGATTTACTTGATTTAGTGTTAGATGTGTTGGATGAGCAATTTATATCTGTTTGAATTAATTCTTGAATACATATGAATGATTTAGATTCTTCATGCCAATTAGATATGTATTCCTTTCCAATAAAATGGGGACTGTTAGATTAGTAAAGGTTAATATATAACAGGCTGAGACATTAATATATAAAATGGTTATCCTATGTTTATTATATGCACTTATATATGTTGGTTGTTATACAAATCAACATACCTTAGATCTGTTGTAAGCTCAATCAATTTTCATTTGGCATAGGGGTTTGGAATCAACAAAGGTGAGTAATTGCCCTTTCAATGCTTGAGCTTGAGTTCCAATTTCAGTTATTCAGATCTTAGGATATTAGGTAAAACTACATATGTGCTTTCTGAGGTTTTTTTTTTTTTTTTTTGGTGTTCTGAGGTTTCTTACTGCCAAATTTGAGTTGCTGGTTTTTGTCAAATTTTGTATTTATTGCATTGTAAATGTTCGAACTGCTTTACAGTGCTAGCACTTAGAGGAACGGACTATGGCAAGTCAAAGATGAGTTATCCGGGCCATGATTTTAGGTTATTCTTACTATCTACTAATCATTTAAGTAAGTTGTAATGGATTAATCTTTGTAGTTTTAGATTTCGAACATTTGAGCCTCTGGCTTGTAAAAGTTTATATTCTGGGGATCCTTCTCAGTTGTTACTGCATTATCATCCAGTGTTGTAATGTCAAACCTTTCCTGCTAGGAAATACCAACAAGTTCACTAATGTTGATGTGTTTGATTAATAATGCTACTTATTGGGTTTGCAGCTGAAGTTTCTTTTCCTTTTGGGGGGTGGCTCAAGGGCTAGTTTCTTGTTTCCACTACCACATTAATCAGACTTGCTGCTAACTAGTTGTATTCATAACTACTCACAATGTTCTTGCAAGTATCACTATTGTATTAGTGCTTATTGAAATTTAATGCTCATTGATTGGCTAAGGGATATGATGATATTCGACTTGATTGAATTTACTTGAGAAGTGGATATTTCACTTGCTAAGTTCTGGTGTGGGTTCTTTATTTGTTAGAATAAAATGCTTAGCCAATTTACTTACACTTTCTATAGTTCACTATGCCCCTTTTTTCAGAACAGTTTTAATTCTAGTTTGGTTATTGTAGGATACTAGTCCTTCCATGGAATCCTTAGCTTTGAGCTGTTACATTGAAGGTTTGTACATATTTTCTTTGTGTCTTTCCCACATGCATTAGTTTCTTGCTGCTTATTTATTTTTCAAATGCCGAAATGAGTGGTAATGTTTGCAGACTTGGAATGACAGCTAGTTTGCAGACAGTTTTCTTTTTTCTGTTCTGGTTGTCTTTTTTGTTTCCCTTTCTGAATTTATGAGTCTCTCTGTTATCATATTCAATGATTCATTCTTGTGTTCTTTTTTTTGGATAGAAAAAGTTTAGGTAAGAGGGAGGCTTCCCTACACTACCAGGGCCAGGGCAAACCTACGACCTCAACCCAACAAGACTTACGAAACTGGCTAGTGTCCCAGCCCAGCCCAGCCCATTGGTATGGAATTATGCAGGACATTTTCTAGATTGCCCACCAAATGAGAGATTGTTGGTAGCGGGGATCGAACTTGTGTGGGTTTACACCTCAAGTCCGCCCTTGCCAACTGAACCAACGATTCTTGTGTTCTTTGATAATATTATATGGCTGCTATGTACATAACACATTCCAGCAATTATCTAATATTTGTATGTTTTCTGGGTTGTTTATCTAGGATATTATTTGGCAAGGAGAAACCAGTGGAGTTAATGAAGTGCTGCATTCATTCATGATTGATATCCAATCAGAATATTAGTGGAGTATTCATTAAGTTATATTTTCCAAATCATTTTGTAGTCACTTTAGACTTATTTTGTATTGTATATTAATGTATTTTAGTGAGTAATATAGTCCTTTTGGTGGTTTTAAGATGCTTTGGATATATCTTATTTTTGGATGGTTTTCAACTTTTAAGGACACCGTTTATGTATAAGCAAAGGATGACTCTTTCATTTTGTTTTGAGGACACAAGAAATGTGTCCTAGTAGGGAAAAGATCGAGGACACATTTCTATTGATATGAAAACAGATTTTATGTGTCTTCTAATGGATACAAGGACACTTATTTTTCATATTTGAGGACATATTTTATTTGTCCTGGTAGGGAAAAGAGGACACATTTCTATTGATATGAGTTCACATTTTATGTGTACTCTATTGGATACGAGGACACTTATTTTGGCCTTTAAGGACACAGTTTAAGTGTCCTATTAGGGAAAAGAGAACACTTTTCCAGTGTCCTTGTATATGACTTATAATGACTGCTGGATAGAGGACTATTTTTTAGAGAGTCCTTAAATGTATTAGAGGACACTGAACAGTGTCCTTAGATACATTTTTTCTAGTAGTGAATTGTAAATAGAACTAAGATTTTATAGAATTGACAATACCATAGTTTCATTTATTATAAAAGGGTTCGTAAATTACTACAATTTCCTCACAAATGAACTTAAAATAGATATTATAAGTTTTCCAACTATGTCGTCCCAAAAGACCACATTAAACAGCTTCACCCATGTTCTCAAAGCCTCAAAAAGTAGTCTTCATCTTGATATATAACAAAAGCATAATCATGAAGTGAGTACCTCAATAAGAACATATTCACAAATGTTATTGACCTTTAGTAACAAACAACAAGATGAACAATATTAAGGGAAAAAAAAGAAGCTTATATAAGTATCCTAAAACTCAATTAATCACACTAAAATTAAATGCATCAAACATAAGTACAGACTCCAAGTCAATTCCACCATTTGGCATATAATATTAATCAAGAACTCTAGAGCCTAGGAATCAATTGGAAGGATTCGGCTTCCAAATTTCTCAGTGATAAAGAAATGTATCTATCTCCTCTTATATCATGAAATCATTATGCATAAGAAATTGACTCTAACTGAATAGAAAAATAGGAATTACCCAATTCAAATCCTTACTTGCAGATTCACATCATATCTCTATCACAGCCTGAAATCAACATGTAGAAAAACTATTCCCGATCTGATAGAAAAATAGGAAATTACCCATTTCAAATCCTTACAATTGCAGATTCTCATCGATCTCTCTCATTTCAAATCCTTACAATTGCAGATCCTCATCTCCTCTCTCTCTCTCTCTCTCTGAATGAACCAAATCTAACCAGATCGGCGGATCTATCAATGATATAAGAAGGGTACCTCTATCAATTCCAATCTAATAAAATAATAATAATAATAATAAATGAAAATATCCCGCATGATTTAGCTGACCGCAAGGGCTATCTAGGCAATCCGCATGGGAATCGATTAATGGGCCACTGCGCATGGTAAATAGTTGGCTGAGTTTGTAGTTATTGGTAATTTGTTATTTTATTTAGGGAGAATTTTTCAAATAGTACCTGAACTAAAGGTCACTGTGAATTAACGTGCCTCACTTTACACTAACTACACTTTGGTACCTGGACTATAAAACCCGACACATTTTTGATACCTGCCGTCAATAACTCTGTTAGTTAGTATGTCACCTGGAATACTTTTAAGGGTAAAGTTGTCTCTTCACTATTCACCTTTAGAAAGTCAAATTTTTTTTGCCCTCGAGTTCACTCTCTTCTCTGGTTTAATAAGTCACAAACCCACCGGGAGGAAAGCCTCCATCATCATCATCCACAGATTCTCCAAGACCAACCCAAATCCCATTTTCCCTCTCAATTTCTGGATTTTCTCTTTCTCAATCTAAGAGATCAGAAGACCCAAACAACCCTAGAATCAAACTCAAAATGTTGGCTTCTAAAACCCAGCTGGTAAACCCTTGTCTAAACCTGATCTCATTCCCTCCTTCCCCAAAACCCCGCAACATCCCCAACACCCTCACCTTCTTCCGCCCCAAATATCCACCGCACTCGTACTCGCACTCACTCTCAATCAAAGCCCAACACCAGGCTCATACCACTCCAGGTCAGCTCCGGGTCGACATTCTCTCCGAATCCCTACCCTTCATCCAGAAATTCCGAGGCAAAACCATCGTCGTCAAGTACGGCGACGCCACCATGAAAGACGAGACCCTCCAGGCCACCGTCATCAGAGACCTCGTCCTCCTCGCTTGCGTCGGCCTCCGCCCCATTCTGGTCCACGGTGGCGGCCCCGAGATCAACCTCTGCCTCAAGCGCCTCAACATCGAGGTCAACTTCCACGACGGCCTCCGTGTCACCGACGCGCCCACCATGGAGATCGTCTCCATGGTCTTGGCCGGCAAAGTCAACAAGCATTTGATCTCCTTGATCAACTGGGAAGGAGTCAAGGCCATCGGCCTCTGCGGCTCTAACGGCGAGCTCATCACCTCCCGCCCCGCCCCCAACGCCGCCAAGTTAGGGTTTGTCAGTAAAGTTATAGGTATGAGCTGTGGTGTCCGGCTTGTGCTGCAAGAATAAGGTATTGTGTGGTATATTGTGATGCTGATGAAACCCATTGTAGCAAATGGAATGAGGAGCACAGGGAGAAGGGAGAAGATGCTTATGATGATAACATTTTTGAAGATTTGGTAAGGAGATTTGAGACACCAGATAGAAGAAATCGGTGGGATTCCCCTTTGTTTGAGTTATGGCCACATAGAGAAGGTGTAGGATCTTCTGCTGCCATTCTAGATTCGATTTCGTATCTGACAAAGAAGGTGGACTTCGGAGAGGCTACGGCGGCTCACGGCGACCTGGCTTGGAGGAATGGCAGCTACGGGTTGTCTAGGCTTCTAGGCAGTAGGTGAAGGCGGCCCAGAAGATATCAGATCATTAAGTGAGTCTTGAATTAGGAGATCGGATGAGCACAAAAGGAGATTGGAGCTGAGATTTGATCATGACCGAGAGAGAGAGAGAGAGAGAGAGAGAGAGTGAAAATACCAAACTACCCTTTATAAAATTGAATAATAACATGAGGTTAACGGTGTTATTAACGGTGTGTATTTAAATGTAGTCGGGTTTTATAGTCCAGGTACCAAAGTGTAGTTAGTGTAAAGTGAGGCACGTTAATTCACAGTGACCTTTAGTTCAGGTACTGTTTGAAAAATTCTCCCTTTTATTTATTTGGTTGCGTTATTTCTTTTGCTTCTCACTATAATAATCCTTATATTTATTTGTTTGACTTAACTCAATAAGGGTAATCAGGATTGTTCAAAATTTGGTGACTTTTTTTAGAGCTTCACTTTATAGTACCTAGCGTTATACTTATGCGATGGCCGGAGTAATAACCCGGAACATGATGTGTTTTGATCTCAATTTCAGTAACTAAAAAAAATAAAAGTTAGGAAACTGCCTGCTGGAATTTTTGGATTGAATTATGTTTTTCACCCACTCTTTGATGCGATTTTTTTTTCTAATTTTCTTTATTTGATTTTGGTACCATAATGACATTTTAGATGCTGTATATATGAATTAAATTTATTTTATTCAAATGACATATATAGCAATTCAAATTTTGTTGAAGCCTTTAGACACCAAAAGAAGGGCCTCCATTATAGAGTATCTAGAAGATCAATCATTGGTCTAAAAAAATCTAACAAACTATTATGTAGGGTGCTGCCGCAAATCTACTACAATAGCTGATTATGTTCATTTCATAGCTAGTTATCTATCTCGTCGGTAAAATGAATAGTTCATTAAGAAATTAAACCTTGTGCGTCTAAACAGATCCATTTTTGTAAAGCTATAATATAAAAATTTCTCTTTTTGAAAGTTTACACAATGTCAAGCTCATTTCAAACTTTCTCCCTAAGTTTTGTCATCTTTAGATGATCTGAAAAGATTACTCGAAAATTATTCAGTCCACTGATCGTGGACGATCACTAACGAGTCAACACCACCAAATGAGTGATTCTGATGGTGTTGACTTCGTCTTTACCTTTCCTATAATTTTCATAGCTAGAGCCTAGTCCAAATATGAATGAGGAATGAGAAATCTACCTTAAGGGAGAAAGCATAATAGAAAATTTTTGCAGAAAACTTTTGGAGGTAAATTTCTCCTTCCTCGATCATATTTAGACGAGGCTCCATTTATGAAAGTTATAAACAATGTAGATACAAAGCCAACATCACTATATCACTCGTTTTGATAATGGTTGACCCGATAGTGAACATTGATCGTCGGTGGATGAATACACGGAAAATTACCAGCACTGTTCTTACATTGTATATATGAACTAAATGTCAAGTAAACTGAAATTAAAACGTACATTAACTTGGAAATGCTAATCTATAAATAAAACTAATCTTAAGCTTACAATGTGTTTCCCCCACTGATATTTTATTGTAAGAAAAATCTGGGATAAATAATTGTACTACATAGTCGTGGGGTTCAATATTTATTTTCTTTAGAGTCTTCAAAGCTACGCAGTTCGGAAACCATGTAGAATTGTTCAACATTACCAAATGCCAATCATTCATGTCGTTCTTGTACCATGTAGTGCTGCAAACTTTTTTGTACCTCACAAGAGAAATAAAAAATTTGTCTTAGGCTCACATTTACTAATTCAGAAGATTAATTTATAAACTCAGCCATCTTAGCCAAGGAGAGGATCTGGATCCTTCCTTAACTTCCTTGACTTTCAATCTCATCCTTTTATTTTAAAATGACGGTTAGCAATACTACACATCAACATATGACATTTAAATATTGACACCGTTTAATCTCCGGACTTTCGTCTCCTCATCTCCCTAAATCTGTTTTCTACTCTCTCTCTCTCCTATCCACAACTGACATCCGGCTTTAAGAGTTGTAATTCATTCTCTAATTATAGGATGATTATGTATGAATTTTTGTATAATCAGATCTAGGCTGGTACCAGAATTGAAAATTTTTAGCTATCTATTGCAAAATCAACTGATGGTTATTCGGCAGAAACCATGGAAAATTTCTTTATCTGCGTCTAGAGTGATTGTGCTCCTGAATACTGTCATGCAAATTTCACCCAGTATTTTTGCGATGAATATTGGGCAGAGACCCTTAAATGTCAAAGGTCTATGAAGGCACAGGACTTGCTAATTCGTATACAGAAAGTGAGAATTGAATGGGAGATCTAGAAAGATAAGAGCGGTGATGAGCTGGGTTCACTTCCACCAATTTTTTTATTATTGGTTTTTTGGCGGAGATGTTGAGGCATGGAACCAATATAAGTAAATGGTTTGGTGGTGATAATTTGGTGGATAGTAGGCAGGTCTATTGCAATGGAGTGGTAAGGGGAAGCCACGGAAAGCCTTGCCTGGTTGATGACTTCCTCATGGCACCTTATGATCACTACAAACACTATGATCATCATTCAATTCATTAACTTGATACTATGGGGAGATTGCCTAAAAGAAAAGAAAGAAAAGGAGAATAGCAGATGAGGGAGGCGCCACCGATAACCGCCCTAAATTTTCGTTCAGTGGCTTAAAGGGCACCAAAGACATAGCGAAAACATGGGTTTTCGGAACCGGGCTCAGATTTTCTTTGCTGCAAAGCCTGCAATTCGGTCTTAAGTTGTTGATGGTGAGAATAGAGAAAATAAAAAGGAAAAGAAAATAATAAAAAATATATGAAACAGACGGCGTTAGTGTTGGAATCGTTCAACATCTACATTTAATGTTGGATTGATGATTTGGCTTATTTATAGTCTTTAGATTGTTAATCTATGGCTTAGATTAAAAAACAAGGAAGCCAAAAAGAGAATCTAGCTAAGGAGGGGATGGAGATCCTTTTCTTTGAGGCAATTCTAAAGGTGCTCCATTTCAAATGTCATGCTGATTAGTCTCTCTATACGTCACTACTCATGAATATTAATTATGCTATCTTACATGTGACTAAACTTATATCTAAACTACATAGTCTTAGATACATTAATAATTTAAGGGTTTTTGTCCATTTACCCCATTTCTAGGGATTTTTTTCCCACTAACCCCATTAAGTTTTTTTAATTCTCTCTTACCCAATACACTCTAAGGGAGTCTTCCCTAATACCCCATTAAGATTTTTTTTTTGTTTTTAATTTTTTTTTAATACCATTCTACCCCTAACCCCTTTGTTACTTAGAGAGAGAGAGAGAGAGAGAGAGTGAAAATGGAAGAGAGAGAAATCATAGGAGACTTCGACGGAGCCCGTCACCGGCCGCCGGATTCCGGCCAACATTCGCCGGATTCCGGTCACCGGTCGCCGGATTCCGGAATTTGCTGAAAATCTCACCGAAAATGTTTTTTTGCCCCCAATAGACATCTATTGCCCCCCAATAGACGTCTATTGCCCCGATAGTCTATTGTCCCCCAATAGACGACTATCAGCCATGTATTGCCCCCCAATAGTCGTCTATTGCCCTCTAATAGAACTTTCGTTAGCCGACATAGGAACTAATCTTCTTAAATTTAGACAAATGAAACTTTAATTAAAGAAAAAAAAGAAGAAATTATATCAATTTCAAAATGTCTATTGTCCTCCAATAGACGTCTATTGTCCTCCAATAGACGTCTATTGCTCCCCAATAGACAATAGACATTCAACACTTTTTTCCCCTCTGTCCCATTACTTAAAAAAAAAAAAAAAAAAAAAAAAAAAATTGGGCACCTAGAAAATGCTCTGGGCACCCAAGTCTTCTCCCTCTTTTCCCTTCGCCGGTTGCAGACTTCGACTGTGAGACATGAAGAGATGGATGCCCCAATTTCTCGATTTTGTACCTTGTGGAAGCTCGCTTCGCTACAGTAGCCGAGGCTGTTGAACTGGTTGGCAACGGAGGAATCAGGAAGCGAGGTCGGAAACGATGACGTTTAGGCGATGAGGTTGAGGGACTGGCCACAGATCGAGACTAAATTGGCCGGCCGGAATTCTGAAGCGAGTTTAGGGATGTTTCCGGCGAGCTTTCCATTTTGTTTTTGGATGAGACGACGCCAGCTCGTTCGCCGCCGACAGCCTCAGAGTTCGTCGTCGTTGAATTCAGTCCAGGTAAGCTGGACTTGATCGAAACTGGGAATGGAAGAGAGAGAGATAGAGATCGTATGCTTCGCTGGAAATGAGAGTACAGAGATCAAGACCGGCGACACCATCGGAGCGAGGACAGCGGCGACTCGGAGCGAAGAGGAACGATCTGATAGAGAGAGAGAAACCGGATCGGAGGAGGAGAGAAATAGAGAGTGGCAGTGGATGTAATTAATTAATTGAGTTAAGGGCAAAATGGTCATTTAGTATTAAATTAGGTAAGTGGGAACAAAAATCTGTTGCTGGGGTAAGTGGGATCATTCTTGTTTATTTTGGGGCTTTGGGTCAAGGACCCATAATTTAATACACTAGGTTTTTTTTTTTTTTTTTTAATTAAGATTCTACTACCTAAACGCATCTTTGACATTTTTAGTAATCTGAATCACTTAATAATTCAACTAATAAACAAGCTTCACACTTGAAAATAAGGTTGACACGGTCCTAGTTTTAATTTAATTATTTTATTTTTAGCAATGATTAATCACGAGTGACTCATCCTAATTATGATTAATTACTATTTAAATTAATAAAGAAAGACTTAACCAAAATGAGGAATTTAATTACTTTCTATTATTCAACTAAAAGAAAAATATCTGATAATTAACTAGGTTGCGTGTCAAATTCTCTGTAGACAAGGCAAACCTCTTATTATGGTACAACAACTCTATTGTCCACTTCTAATAAACTTGATTGACCTAATTCTAGATCATCTTCTTGAATCGTATAACTGTCAAAAGGGTCTGATAATAGCGTAGAGTGTAGTAGTTGTGCCTTTAGTCGAACAATTGTTACCTAAAAACATTGTATTTGTGGCCCCCGTATAATAAAAGGTTGTCTATGGAGTTCGAGTCGCTTTAGTAACCTTTACTGAGAATTGCAAATTCTTTTTGGGATTCACTTGAGCCTTGCAAATTCTTTTTGGGATTCACTTGAGCCTGTAATGCGTGCGAGTTTTTTATTTTTTATATTTTTTATTGAAAAAATTAGATATAAACCCAATTTTCTAAAGAGGTATTGGGAAAAACCCATGCATATTTTTCTATCAATCTACATCCAATTCACGTAGGCAACCTTCCTTGTAGAATATTGATGTATAATTAATATTTTTTCTTGTTTTTCTGTATGCCTAATTTACCATTGGGCTGCTTTAGCTAGACCTTTTGTACATGCACACTCGATTCTGAATATGGAAGCGGAGGCGTGTAGAGCTGGTCTACTTCTTGGTATTTACCAAGGTTGGGCTGACGTTGACATTGAAAGCGATTCTGCCATTTTGATTGCTGCTCTCAAGAGTGAGGAGAAGAATTTCTCAGAGGTAAGTCGGGTCTTGGATGACTGTAAAGAGTACTTTAATGCTTTCCAGTCTATCCGAGTCCGTCATATTTACCGTGAAGCAAATGGTGTTGCAAATAGGCTTGCACATCTTGCTAGTAGTGGTTCTTTTGATGATGTTTGGTTAGGGGAGACACCTGCTATTATTCAGGATGTTCTCTATGAGGATTATTGTCATTGTTCATCTGTAGCTCGGGGTTTAGGTGATACGTCCCCCCCGATGCAAAATTTTACTATTAATATAATAAATGGAACCGGGCGTGGGGCTGAGCCTCCCAGCTAGGCTGGGTTCCAAACCCCTTTCAAAAAAAAAATTTACCATTGGGCAACCTTCCTTACAGAGTGTTGATGTATAATTATAACATTTTGAAAAGTATGTGATTTATGGCTTAATTCATGCATGCTTTGATTTCAAATTTTCATTGAGGAAAATTTTTATATATAGCACCATGATTTCAAACTATACAAATACTAGTTCAATTCCTGTAGATCGTAAGAAAAAAGTTTGAATTTGTTGTTGTGAACTTGTGTATCACTTATGCATTTGTGACCATATTCTTTTTCAAAAGTATGGTATCTACCAATAAGGTATGTTATTCATGAGATTTAGTTTTTCAAATCTTCAAATCTTATTCGTGACCATATTCTCTTTCAAAAGTATCTTGTCTATCAATAAGGCATGTTATTCATGAGATTTAGTTCTTCAAATATTTTCTTTTCTCATCATTGTAACCTGAATTTTCGTATGGTAAATTATTTTGTTCTAGGTTTGAACTTTTCCTTTTGTATATTGTCATATTAATTTGATAATTGTTCGATCATTCTTAATTGTTACCTTATAGATAGATATATGCATATAGGGATAAGATAGAGATTTTCAATCTAACAAATATGGTCAATTCGCAATGATAGAATACCTAAGGAAGAGGTTGATATGGAAATTCCTAGAAGTGAGGTTAGCTAAGCAAACGCGTCTAATCTTTAGGTTGTAATTAAAATAAAAACTTATTTTAAAAACTTAAACCTCTACCTTTAAGTCAGGTTGCAAGTAAATTGATGAAAAACATAAAATCTACCTTTAAAATAGAAATTTTAAATTACCAAAAAGTAAATTTCATATTCATTAAAATCTAGCCTTTGAATTAAAAAAAAATGTAAAGAAAGGCTCCATAATTCTAGCAATAATATAATGATGAGTAGGAGGAAAACTGCTATAATAATGAGATCAATAAAAAATCTACAATTAAGGTATTTAAAGAGAATGTTAATTTTGCTAGTTGACTAACGTTTATCAGCTTTAAATTGTGGCAATATGTGTAATTTAGAAAAAAAAAAAGGCAATATTTTATCCTAGTTGACAATAACTGGGTGTAGATTGTTAGATTTTGTAGGAATTGGGTCTATAATGAATTTCCCCTTTTTTATTTTAGTTTACCTACTGAAAAAAAAAAAAAAACATTGTATCCGCGGCTTCCGTTTAAGCAAAAGTTGTCTGTGGAGTTCGAGTCGCTTTAGTTACCTTTACTGAGAACTGCAAATTCTTTTTGGGATTCACTTGAGTCCAAAACATATAATGTGCGCAAGTTTTTTATTTATTATTTATTTTTTATTTTCATTTTAATAAAATTGCAACTGATAAGATATAATAACTAGTGCGTGAGTGGAACTCATGCCCTTAATTCACCAATAAAATAAGCATAAATACTACTGAACTAAACTAAACAGTACGGGCAATGCGCGCGAGTTTAAAATTAACTAGCCTTCTTGCACGCGTGCGCTTACTCTATTTTCTGTTGTTGTTATGTTTTTATATTAATAAGCTGCTATTTATTTACAAATTTTTTGAAGTGTTTAAGGAAAACTGAAATTGGGAGGGAATTAAATCGTGCTTTCATTGATAATAGGGGCCTCTTTATATAGAGGATTACAAGACATAGAGATAGAGTTGTACATGGAAACATAATCGTACATTGATTGGGTGTCTCCTAAGATTCTCCGAGAATATCTCTAATATAAACCATATTTCAACTAGAGCAAGTAACCTCGAGTTTGGGCCAGACATACATTCTGGATTTACTTGAACACTCCCCCTTGTGTCGCCCAAACGTGGTGCTCCTCTCGTTGCCTCATTAAAAACCTTGCCGAGTAACAAAAACCCTGTGGGACAAAAATAACCTTGGTCGAAGGGGAAAAAGAGCACAACACACCATTCACGTTTCGAGACCATACATGTAGGCATCTCCCCCTGATGTCTGCATCTCCCCCTGATGACAACGGTCATGGGAGTTCGGATAACTTCCGCAAACGATGCTACCAACATGTTTCTCGAAAGTGGAGTTTAGGCAATGACTTAGTGAGCAAGTCTGCCACACTGTCCTCAAATTGAACCTAGTTCACTTTGATCTTGAGGAGAGTCTGTTGTTGCTAATTAAGCTTGGTGTTATCGCTTTTGATGTAGCCTTTGCTTCATTTGTTCAAAGCAAGCAGCATTATCCTAAATGCTCGTAGGCTCATCTGTGGTAGACTTCAAACCACAATTGTTTCGAACATGCGTAATTATGGATCCAATCCATATACATTCACGAACCACTTCGTGAAGAGCAATAATCTCTGCATTGTTCGAAGATATAGCGACTAGGATCTGTTCTGTAGACCTCCAAGATATCACGGTCTTTACCCATGGTGAACACTTAACCATTTTGGGAATGACCTTTCTTTGGGTCAGAGAGATACCCAGCATCAGCAAAACCTTCCAAAACACATGTCGTTTTGGGATGGGGATAGTGGACGCAGGCCAGTGTTGGCGGCGTTCTTGGTGTGTGATGGGTCCGAATCCATCGTCTCTTTGTAGGGATAGAACAAGCCCATATCAATCGTACATCTCAAGTACCGAAAGATATCTTTTACACCAATCCAATGGCATCGCATTGGCGCAAAGCTATATCTAGCTAACAAGTTCACAACATATGAGATGTCTGGTTTTGTGCATTGAGATAAGTACAATAATGCGCCTATTGTACTTAAGTAAGGCACTTCTGCCTTTAGCACATCTTCGTCATTATCCTTTGGACGAAGAGGATCCTTTTTAGGATCAAGACTACGGACGATCATGGGGGTGCTTGAAGGTTTGACCTTGTCAAAATGCCTAAGCATCTATCAACACGATGCTCAAGTTCCAAACCGAGACATAATCGTGTTCTCCCAAAATCCTTCATCTCAAACTCGGATTTCAAGTGTTCAGCGGTTTCCCTTAACTCTTTAAGGGCTTCCAATAAATATCATGTCCAACATGAACCGCGATAGAATCCGAAACTTGTTATGGAAACGCGTGGGCATATCCCTTCCCAATCAAGTAGTCATCTTTAGTGAGCGTTTCAACCTTATTGTAAATGCGCTCCGTGGTTTAGAGCCACTTGACTTGGGTAAATGAAGTTCACCATGAACCTTCATGTATATTCCGTATCTAGATCCCCATAGAGATACGTAGTGACCACATTAGTAAGCTGCATGAAACTACCAAACTGACAGGGTAGTGGAGTGCAATGACATCTATTACGAGAGAATATGTCTCATCGTAGTCGATACCAGGGCGTTTTGTGAGAAGCCTTGCGCTGTAAGGCGAGATTGCCATCTCTTTTTCTCACCAAGCTTTCTAACGAAGACCCATTAGTCAATAGGTTTTATGTTAGGAGGTGTTGGCATCACTGGCTCAAAAATCTTCCTCTTCGTTAGAGAATCCAACTTAACCTGGATCACATCTTTCCATTTAGGCCAAATTTATCTACGTTGGCATTCATTCATCAACGGAGTGTGGTTCGATAACATCGGACTCAACAAACTCATGCGCAACGAAATGCGCAACTACATCATCAATTATGATGGAGTTTCTATCCCACGTTTCATGTACACTAGTGTAATTTGCAAAGAGCTCTATATTCTCAGGAATAGGTTCTGACGTTGAGGAGTCCCCTAATGATAACCATAACCCAGAAGATTCTCATGAGACGGAGTTTGAGTGTCGATGATCCAAGGATTAGGTTGTGCCAAAACATCTTTCGAACCCACGGGCCTCCCACGCATCCTAGCTGGGGCCATGGCCTGTAACGCCAGAGTGTTACTTTCTTTCGCGTTGGCGCCATGCCTATCTCCGTGTAGGGTGGCGCTACGTCCTCTTGTAGGGACGTACTTCCTTGCAGACATATTTGCAGCAGATATGTGATCTCGTCACTTTAGTAGGGATCGAGATGAGACATAGTGGGGACAGGCCAAGAAAATTCCTGTCATTCTTGCTGAACATCCGAGTTCTTATCTCCCCCTAACGACGGGAATAATGTCTTATCAAAGTGACAACCCGCAAATCTAGCGGTAAGGAGATCGCTTTGCAAGGGCATTAAGTGGCGGACAATTGTTGGAGTCTCAAATCCAAGGTAGTTGCCCATTCGTCTGTACGGACCTATCATAGAGCGCTGTGGAGGCGCAAATGGCACATAAATGGCACGCTCAAAGATGCGTAAGTACGATACTTGTACCCAGCCACTAACTGTAACGCAAAGGTAGATTGAGTGGCGGTGGGTCGTAGAACGCAAAGGTAGATTGAGTGGCGGTGGGTCGTAGACAAATTAGAATAGCTGCATGCAATATTGCATCACCCCAAGCGGATATAAGGAGATTGGTGCGCATTGCCAATGTCCGGACTACCATCGTAGACATTTTCTCGAGACCATTTGGGTGTGTTCATGGGAATGTGATGTCCAATATCAGTCCCAATGCAATAACCATCGAAAGTCTTCGATGTAAACTCTCTAGCATCGTCAAGTCCAATTGACGGAAAAGGATGATCTGGGGAGTGAGCCCGTTGTCATATGATATTTGCTAGGAGTCTAGCATAAGCAGCATTACAAGTGGACAATGGCACAACACGTGACCAGCGTGTTTGCGTGTCAACCAACAGCATGAGATATTTAAACTTCCGCAAGTTGGTTGAACTAGTCCACAGAATCCCCACAAATTCTATGTAAGAACAGAATGAGTATTTTTATATCCTTTTCATAGGACGGTCTCGGTCCTAGTTTCCCTAAGGAACGGGCTTTGTGAAACGAGCGAGAGGCTTTAGAAGCAACCAATGAGAATTTTGGTTAGGCCTGAGCGTCTGAAATGCTATTTGAAGCAAGTTGGTGATTGCAGCATCACCTGGGGCGCCATCACTATGATGGACGCCATCCATGGCGTCACGGATGAGGACTACGCCAGCCCTAGGTTAGTGGTGGACGTAGGCGGTGCCCTAGGTAGCAGCGTTGGTCACACTTAATCCAGGAATCAACTTTTGATTCATGCTTGATTTCGCTCGAGAGATAGAATGTCCATGTCAAGTCTTTTATAGACGGATCATCATATCATGACTAGGATGATCTATCCTATCGTGACAAAGCCAATATGTGTCTAAATCGAAAAGATCTTCTCTCATAACTTTTATTGGATTAATAGCTTAAATAGTGACATAGAGTCCACTAGAGAAACACATAAACTTCTCTAAGATGCGCATTTGTTCGTAATCATTAGAGGTATTGCAAAGGAACTCATTTCCGTTCTCTACATGGGTTTTCACATGGAATCCGTTGGCTATTCATAGGGTACGATTTGCCCTAAGAGCGTAGAGAGTTTCTGTGACAGTAATCAAGGTGCCATTTGGCAAGTAGAACTTGGGCTATTCCATGTCCTTGAATTAATACCGATGGCCCAGCCATCGTAGTCACAAAGTAATATGCTCATAATCAAAATGTAGTCATAATGAAAAGCACTCGAAATTTTATTCATAAGCCAACGGATTTACATCATTGTCTCTTTGACCAAAGAAAATCTAATCCAAAATGCTAGCTAATGCAAAACAATGGTAGTCGTCTAATTTCTTTCGATAATTCCAAAATAAATGTGACCAGGTGAGTAGAGAGATGTCGGTGGAGCAAGGCTCGCTTAAGTACCACTAATCTCAGAACCTTCCTAGACATCACACTTACTTTGGGTGAGCCTACTTTGAAGAAAGACTAAACCATTGGCATTTACTGCAAAAATATATGGCAATTGCCTATTACATCTCTTGGAAAAATAAAGACTTAAACAGAATTGGCGATCGATTGATCCCAGCCAGATTTGTAGTCTTTAACCCTTCACTCTAGATCATCTTCTTGATCTTCTTGTTCCACATCGTGAGCTTCTCTTGCTTCACAATATGCTTTGTAGGCGGTGACAATTCTTCACGAGCTCTACAAATGTGTGCCCAATGTCCGGATACTCCACATCGAGAACATACATCTCTTTGCTCAGACTCCATTGATTGAGGTGCTTTGAAAGCATCATTTAGATGGCTCTTAGTATTGGTGGCGCCACCAACATGGCCAGAGGCGTTGCCTCCCTCTCTCTTTCCACGTTGACCTCTTCGGTTCCGTGTTCGCCTATTTTGGCGATTACCTTCCCAAGTAGAGCGATTACATGGACTAGAATGTCCATAAGTATCCCTAAGATTAGGGTTTCGCTCTTGGCGCCCTCTCTTTGGGGAGCGACTATAATTGGATTCCGGAATATGCTCTGTTTCCACGGATCTCGAATTATAGTTCTTCACAAGGATGTTGTCATGCTTTTCAGTGACATTCATAGCTCCAATGAGCTCATGAAACCTTGTGATCCGTCTTGCAGTAACATCGATGCGATAGTTCTTAGCAACCATCAATGCAGAGACGGGGAAGGTAGAGAGAGTCTTCTCAATCAACATCGCATCTGTGATCTCTTTACCACAGAATTCCATTAAGGATTTGATGCGAAGTGCTTCCGAGTTGTAGTCAAGAACTGACTTGAAATCACAGAAGCGGAGGCTGTGACATCTCACTTCTAGGTCAGGAAGCAGGGAGTCACGGACGTTACCAAATCTTTCTTCGAGTGAGACCCAGAGCCTTCTGGGGTCTTCTTCATTCATACACTCGTACTGGAGCGAATCATCCATATGACGAGTCATTAGGCTGATGGCTTTCTCCTTATTTGCCTCTAAGGCTGCTCTATTTGCTTCCAAAGCTTGAGCTTGCTCAACAGTTAGCACGTCCTGGCTAGGCTCGAGAATCGTATCCAGAATTCCATCGGCCTTGAGATGCTGGCGGATATCATGAACCCACCTGTGATATCCAGAGCCAGTTGTTCCCAATGGAGCAAAGTTCAATTTGTTCAGGTTACTCATCCTGAAAGAGAACAAGAAAAAAAGGGTTAGTTTCGGAGCGTAAAAGGCTACCACGAAAACATATAAAATTCCTGAGCATAATCGCTTCCAAGAAATTAAATTCCAAGAAGTATTGGATTATATCGAAACAATGACGTAAGTGGTCGATCATAAATTCTCTACAAACTCTAAGTTTGGAGATCTCAACAAGCTCTAAGTTTGGAGTGAGCACGAACCCCCACAGTTCGGCTTAATTTGGTCTCCCCTATGATGAAGAAAGGGGGGTAGAAGAAGGGAGGTTGCAAGTGTGATGCCCCAGAAATTCGTTATTATTTTCCGAGGATTTTCCGGAATCTAATTTGTGGTTATTGGACGGTTTCGTGGCTCGTAGATGGAGCGGAAGTGTTTCGGATGAATTTTTATTCGGAAAATATGACTTTAGGGGTGGCGCAAAGGTTGACTTTTGATACATTGAGATTCTCCGAAAACTTCCTTCACGAGAGTTGTTGAGTGCATCTATACGAGTTCGTGGACATGTGGTACGCGTCAATCGGAGTTCGTATGAGAAAGTTATGGCTATTGGAAGAAGTTTCCATTTTAGTATAAATAGGGAATTTCCGGAAATATTTTCATAATTTCATATTTCCATTTCCGGAAGGTTTCCTTTCTCTCTCCTCTCTCTCGGCTGCTACCCTCAGAATCGAAGAAAACCGTCTGACCCGACCAGGATCCGGCCGACCCGACCCGGCTTTTCTGGCGAACTGCGGCGATCTCCGGCGATGAAACTTTCCAGATGGGATTGTCTCCTCCATCTGGTCGTCCCTCTGGTGTCCTCTAGCGCCGATTCTCCTCCACGACGGCGCTGCAAGGCGGTGCAGTTTGAGGATTTCGGACCCGATCGGAAATCCTTGTTCCAACGTCGGCGGGGCTTCAAGCTGGGCTTGGGGAGCTCAGAGCAGCCTCCTTGTGCTATCTGTGGTGGTTGTTTGGAAGAATTCACGTGAAAACTCGATCAACTCAGTTCGGATTACTGTTCACGGCTTGTGAGGTAGTTTTCGATCCCTTATGGTTGTTTTCTGACTTCGAGCTAGTTATGAGATTTCACAAACATGCTTAGATGAAGAACTTTGATGTTGGGAGTTTTGTGAAATATTGAGTTTTGGCCGGCAGCGGTGCGCCACTGCCTGTGGCGGCGTTCCAGCGGTGTTCCGGCCATGTATGGGATTATTTCTGGTATTATATGTCTTCTACTCGTCGATACGAGCGTTTTGATATATAATACGCATATTTTGGAGTTCGTATGAAATTGTTATGATTTTTACGATTTCATACCGGTTGATTTATTCGATCCGCGAGGATCCGAGCGTTCGATCGACTTGTGGTTTGGACATATCGATCGTAGAAGTATTCCGGAGACATTGGGTGGTCTCGGAAGTGGTTTCGCCTATTTGGCGTCACTTTGGGAATTTTGGTTCGATTTAGGGTTTCAAACGTTATTCTTTGTGTTTCATTGACTGAATCAAGACTGTACTTTCCTTAGGTGCTTGACAGAGTGCATTCTGTAAGTAGTCTAGTGGTGTGAAGACGCAGCGGGAGTTTCGAGGTGAGTAATCTCACAATGTTCATTTACGAACGGGCTTACCTTATCATTTTGTTAGTTATTTAGTTAACTGCAAACTATAGTTGGTATTAGTAGGCATATATTCCTGAGCGGATGACTACGTATATATATATATTTACGTGAAATATATATGTGTAGGTGGATTTGTGTGATAAAACAATAATTGTGGGTGCGTTCATTTTATTGTTTTGGGCGTGACTTTTCGTGAAACAATATTTGTAAAAGGGTTGATTTCTATTGTTTTGAAAAGTGTTGTGTTTTGTGGAACATTTTAGTTCACGGGTGGTTTATTTAAATGTGGGTCTTGTACCGGGAGTAATTGATAGGGATCAATTAGGGGGAATCTTTCATTTTAGATTGGGAAAAATTCACCAACGGTGTCTGGACACTTAGGGGACTTTCAGAATGATACCTGAACTTACAAAGTTATCAATGTGATACCTGGACTCATTTTTTCTTATCAACGTCGTACCTATGACCAATTTCCGTAACGGCTCCGTGACGGAAATTAGCCGTAGGTATCACATTGATACGAAAAAATGAGTCCAGGTATCACATTGATAACTTTGTAAGTTCAGGTATCATTTTGAAAGTCCCCTAAGTGCCCAGACACCGTTGGTGAATTTTTCCCAATTTTGCACGTGCGATGCACGTGAGCACTTAATGAAGACAAAAGGACCGATTTACCCTCAAATTCTTTCTTTCTTTTCTTTTCTTTTTTTCTTTATTCTTCTTTCTTTCTTTCTTTCTCGTCCGATTCCCACCGCCGAGCGCCGATCAAACACCGCCGCTGCGTCTGAATCCACCTTCATGCACCACAGATGTTTCTGGTTCCCCCAACTTCAAATCCTATGGCAAATTGAAATTGTGCATTGAGGCTTCACCGCTCACTCCAAGTTCATCCCCGCCGCTGTGGCCAATGACTTGACCACAACAACCTCCACCACCGCACAACAACATCGTCCTCCGCTGCTTTTCGATTGGGTTTGGGGATAAGGATTGCTTCTTCCTCCACCGCTAGCGAAATCGTGGAGGCTCAAGGCCACGTTCTAAGGGCCACCGGCCGGAAGGACCGCCACAACAAGGTTTGCACCACCAAAGGCCCCAGGGACCGCAGCATCAGGCTCGTCACCCACACCGCCATTCAATTCTACGACATGCAGGACCGGCTTGGATACGACCAGCCTAGCAAGGTCGTCGATTGGCTAATCAAGAAAGCCAAGGCCGCAATCAACGAGCTCGACTAGCTGCCACCGTGGAACCCAAACTAAATTTATGTTCATACAACATTTTCTCCGACGATGCCGATATCCGCCGCGCAGGACACGCAGAACGTGAGCCTCAATTTCTCGATGGTAGAGGCTCCGAGTTCTTTGTCTACTAATCGGCGAGGCACAATGGTGGGTAGTAGCGGAGTGGCGAAGTTGGTGAATAAGAACAGCTCAAATTTTGTGCAGGTGAGGATGGTGTGGAGGCCGAAGTTGTTAATCTTTGTCTGCCTAAAATTGCCTCTGATCGAAGTTGGGCTAGAGGCCGAAGTTGTCGGCTAAACCGATGAAGTTGCAGGTGAGGATGGTGTGGAGGTGGTGTTGCATGTCGGGAACGAAGGAGAGGATGGAGGGGTGGGATTGGAGCTGTGATTTGAGAGTGGAGGGCTGGCGGGGTCTGAGTTTCTGATCAATGGTGTATAAAAGGGGGTCGGAGGAGAGAACGAGAGTGGTAGTGGTCAAGTCCTTGGCGACGGCGGCGGGGATGAACTCGGAGTGAGCGGTGAAGCCTCAATGCACAATTTCAATTTGCTATAGGATTTGAAGTTGGGGGAACCAGAAACATCTGTGGTGCATGAAGGTGGATTGAGACGCAGCGACGGTGTTTGATCGGCGATCGGCGGTGGGAATCAGACGAGCAAGATTATTTGAATCTTGATGATTCAAATCAGGGGAAGAAGAAACCAGAAAAGAAGAAGAAGAAAGAAATAAAGAAAGAAAGAAAGAAGAATAAAGAAAAAAAAAAAAAAAAAAAAGAAATAATTTGAGGGTAAATCGGTCCTTTTGTCTTCATTAAGTGACTCACATGCATCGCACGTGCAAAATTGGGAAAAATTCACCAACGGTGTCTGGACACTTGGGGACTTTCAGAATGATACCTGAACTTACAAAGTTATCAATGTGATACCTGGACTCATTTTTTCGTATCAATGTGATACCTACGTCCAATTTCCATCACGGAGCCGTTACAGAAATTGGTCATAGGTACGATGTTGATACGAAAAAATGAGTCCAGGTATCACATTGATAACTTTGTAAGTTCAGGTATCATTCTGAAAGTCCCCTAAGTGTCCAGACACCGTTGGTGAATTTTTCCCTTTTAGATTCGTGTAACATTTTGGGTCCTATGTGACTCCTTTAATGTTTTGGTATTTATACCGTGGATCCATAGACTTACGAGTTGAGGGTCGTGGATCACGAAATGTGATCGTGGGTGGGAAAATCGGGAATCCACACCTTTGGCCGGGTTAATTAGTGGATACGATCAGTTAGAGCTCTAGTCTGTCCGCCGTGCTTTGTTTCTTGATTGAAACGTTATTCGTGTGGGTTTATCCCGTGATTTGTTTATTGATTTAAACGTGATTTGTGTGAGTTTATCTCGTGATTTGTGTTAGTTTATGTCGTGATTCGTGTGGGTTTATCCCGTGACTTGTTTATTGATTTAAACGTGATTTGTGTGAGTTTATCTCGTGATTTGTGTGGGTTTATCCCGTGATTTGTTTATTGATTTAAACGTGATTTGTGTGAGTTTATCTCGTGATTTGTGTGACTTGTTTCCTCGATCGAAACGTGCGGGCTTTTATCCCGTAGTTTTGTGCGAGTTGTTTTGAGTTACTCATACGGGCTTGCAAAAGCTTACCGGGTTTGTTGTGTGACAACCCGGTGCACCATTCCAACGGTGTAGGGGTTAATCCTGCAGGGTAGGATAATCGGGGCTGAAGCTGAGATTGCTTGTTGACAGCAGAACAGGTGGGAAGCAAACTTGTTTGGCTTTGCCATTGTTATGACTTCCGCTATGTAGTAAACTCTGAGGAGCTTTTACGTTGTACTTTGTTGTTGACAATTTAATTCGTAAGCTTATGTAATATATGACTCTGTAGGCGGGTCAATATTGACATAGTGGGTTCAGGGCATCAATATGTGTATTGTATAAGGGGAAAAAGTTTTCTAGGTATTTGGTATTGATGGCTGAACGTTCACGCATATATAATTATGGGGTTATATATCGATTTTTTACTTATGTTAAAAATCAGGGGCGTGACAGCAAGTCCCCGAAAAAGAAGAGAAATTGAATTTAAAAACTCTAAAAAAACGGGAACTTTTAGAAAAAAAATACCTCGAAATAGGTCACCGGAAAATTTGACCGGAAAAAGTGCCCGGAATGTCGCCAGAAAAGTTGCCGGCGGTCGTTGACCGGCGTTGACAAGGGGCTAACCGAGCTGACGTTGCAGTGGGGTCCAGTGCTGACGTGGCATTGGATCCCCGGATGCTGACGTGGCGGTTGACTGTTCTGCTGACGTGGCGGATGCTGACGTGTCAATGTGTCCCCCGGATGCTGACGTGGCGGCTGACTGTTCTCCTGACGTGGCTGTGGGGTCTGTGGGCCTGCGTCAGTGGGCTTGGGCTTCTAGGCTTCTTTTCCTTTCTCTTTTTTTTCTCTTTTTTTTTTCTTTCTTCTGCCGGCTTTTCTGTTGGCCGGTTTTGCTACTTTTATACCGATTTTTGGTATTTTTCTTCCGGTTCCTAGATCCTGGTATCGAGGAGCTGCTGTTGGAAAAAATTGGCAGCAATTGGAGGTCCGGAAGGTGGTGAACCGGTGCAGGGATCCTTTTTTTTTCTTCTTCTTGGAGGGCTGGTTCGATACTTCCGGTGGCCGGTTTGTTGGTTTTTCAGCCGGTTCTGGTGGTACCGCCGCCGGTTTCGAAATCCTTGGATTGAGGGCTTCAATATATGCGGCGGTGGCGGCTAAGGTTTGAAGGCTACGAATTTAGAGCAACTCCAACAGCTTCCCTATACTTTCTGTATAATAAGGAAGCACGAGTCAAAGCTTTAGCATATTTTTCTTCTCCAACTCCAACAGATTCTCTATTTTACAACAATCTCTAAAATCTCCATATTCTTGCTTAAAATTTTAGAGATTGCTGTAAATATAGGGAATTTGGTTTTCTCTTTCTTCACTTTCCCTAAAATAGAGATAGTTATAGGGAATCTGTTGGACCAAAATAGACTCATTTTCCCCTAAAGTAGAGAAAATTTAAAATATGGGGAAGCTGTTGGAGTTGCTCTTAGGGTTTCAGAGTTAGGGCTTCGTGCTGATAACGTGTTTAAGGAAAACTGAAATTGGGAGGGAATTGAATCGTGCTTTCATTGATAATAGGGGCCTCTTTATATAGAGGATTACAAGACATAGAGATAGAGTTGTACATGGAAACATAATCGTACATTGATTGGATATCTCCTCAGATTTTCCGAGAATATCTCTAATATAAACCCTATTTCAACTAGAGCAAGTAACCTCGAGTTTGGGCCAGACACACATTCTGGATTTACTTGAACATGAAGATCATTTTTTTTATTGCAACTATTTTGAGGTTGGATGTCTGTATTTTATTAAGGGAAATCTCGATAGTACGAGTAAAATTTTATTAATAATGAGACGAAATTGGTAAAAAATTTCAGTTTTGGAGAGCAAGCTCTCTTCTCTAAATAATAGTATTAGCATTTTCTATTTAAAGGTAGTGGAAAAACTTCTCGTACAACTACCACATTTTCTGCTTTTTTTTTTATTCTTTTGTTTTCAATTTTATAATTTACCATATTATCCCTATTGATTAATTATATTTCATAGTTTTTTAATATATAAAGGTTAAATTGGTAAAAAAATTTAGTTCTGGAGAGCAAGCTCTCTTCTCTTAATAATAGTACTAGCCTTTCTGCACACGCTTTACGCGTGAGAAAAAGCTGTTCTCGCGCGTGTGGTTAGTGTCATCTTTGCTTATTAATATGCTTTAATAATTTATACCATTAGATCTAAATTTAAAGGTGATTAGACATTATTTCCTTACTTGGTCTTTGAGTAGGTGAACGGCCATAGTTTACATGATCAAGGACCTTGGCTCGGGTGTCACAGCTAATGATTCGGCTTTTTATTTGTCAATGTTTGAACAAGGAATAAAAAGAAGATAAGCTCATAAGCTACATAAAAATTAAAAGACCTCTTAGGGTGCACCCAGGGGCCCAGCTCCGTACCTTTGCCACTCCTTCTGAGTGATGTGATGGAGGCACATCTATAAGCTCTGTGTAATACTCTAAAAATTCGTTATTAATTTCTTGGAATTTCATGGAATTAATAAAGTATTCGTTAGTGGGATTTCATGGTTTGATGGTGGAGCGGAAATTATTTCGAACAATTATTCGCGCGGAATGTTTCGATTCAAGAGTTGACTTTTTGTACGTTTCAATTTTTTGAAAACTTCCTTCATGAAAGTCGTAGAGCGCGTCGATACGAGTTCGTGGATATGCGGAACGTGAGAATCGGAGTTCGTATGAAGATGTTATGACCATCGGAAAAATTTTCCATTTTGGGATATATAGAAAAAATCCGAAAAAAATATCAGATATCAGAATTTCCGAAAATGGAAACTTTTTCTCTCTCTTCGGTCCCGACCTCAAATCGCCCTGCCGACTTCAACAGGTGATTTCTCACTCCTCCGGCCACCAATCGACTATCCGTTTGTTCCATTCTCTTCGCCTCACTCCCATCTACAACTATGTGAAGTTTCACGACGTGGGTCGGCCCGTGCACGGCGTAGCAACGCCGAGAAGTGGTGGCGGCGCTGCAACATTTTGCCACTTGGAACTCACGATTCCGGCCAACTCCGGCAAAATTAGGAGGGGAGACCAACTGGTTTTTGTTCATCTTGCCATGCTCTACAAACTCACCAAGTTTCACATCTCAATTCAACCCGAGGAAGACGAATTTCGGATTTGAGCGATTTTGGGCAATTTCGCCCTATTTCTCCTTGAGGTAAATTTCGGCCTCTAGACTTGAAATTTGACTTCGGTGTAGTTATGAAAGTTGTAATTGGAGTTGAGATGAAGATCTTTTGTGTTGGAAGTTTTGTCAAATTTTGACTTTGGGTGGGCGGCGGCGCCGCCACTATGGTGGTGTTTTCCTGCCAGCTCCGGCCACCCCATGGACAGTTTCTGTCCCTCTTTGTGTTCTACATGTCGATACGATCGTTTTGACATACAATTCATTAATTTTGGATATCGCATGAAATTGTTAGGAAGTTTACGGTTTCGATTGTTTCGGTTTTCGATCCGTGAGGATCGGACTATCCGATCGACTTACAATTTTGATATATTGACTGTAGAAGTGTTTCAAAGACTTTGGATGGTCTCGGATGAGGTTTCGCCTCCATTGGCGTCACTTTCAGATTTTTGGATCGAATTGGGATATTCTAAATTTAATTGTTGTGGTGATTCGTGTACTGAGATGAGACCGTGTGTGATTAGGTACTTGACAGAATTGTGTTGAGCGGATTGCGGCGATTTATGCTTATCTTGGTTAGCGTGTGAAGACGCAGTAGGATTTTGAGGTGAGTAAATCTCACGAGTTTCATTTATGAACGGAGTTACTTTATTTTCGGAATTAATGGTTAAATTGTGAAATCGCTTTTCATAAATAAATATTTGTTTTAAAATTATATGAACTTGATCGTCAACTGTTCATAGGTAAGTAAAATGAAGTTTTATTATAAAAATGATTTTTCACGGGTTTTGTATTTGTGAACTATAGTTGGTATTAGTAGCATTCCTGAGCGGGTGACTACGTATATATATATATATTTATGTGAAATATATATATCTTGGTGGAATTGAGTGTGTAGTTTACTATTGTTGTGCAATGTGATATTGAGGAAAATATATGGTTTTGGAAAGAAAAGATGGTTTTGTTGGCTATCAGTTTTGAAAGAAGTAGGTATGATTTTGGTGATGGTTTTGAGTTGAGAAAACAATATTTGAAAAATGACTTCATTATTGTTTTGAGGTTGTTGGAGTTGAGGAAACAATTTTTTGTGATAACCAGTGTGGTGATATGTAAGATGATTCGTGTGATGATTGTGTGTAAATGATGTGGGTTGTGGCTGTTGAGTGATTGGTGTTATCTATGATTGATGGTGTATTGTTTTATAGTTTATTTCTATTATTGAATTTTTGTTTGCTTTCGTAATCTCCTTAACTAAATTATTGTTTCTGGTAGCTTTCTCTGGGTACCTCACACAGAATGCTATACCGCCTAGGGTACCGATCCAACTCCTAAATCCTGAACCAAGAACACAGCATTAGAAGGGTAAACCGTACCGGACGGTTTACACCTCTCCAATGCCTAAATGAGAAACTAATATATAAGTGGATCAAGTGAATAGTGGATAAAGGAGTTATTACCCTTAAAAGGTGGTTGTACTGATGCTTTAATACTCTAGCATGGGAAAGGAGTTTCCCCTATCTTCGATGTGGGACGCAGGCTGTTCTCCTGATGCCTTATCAGCCCTCTGTTGTGTAATCAGATGGGCTGTGCTAGCCATGCCCCGGGCCCTGGGTGCCCGGGGTGACATCCCATATGAGCCCCTCCATGGTGGGTCGTGAACCCGGACCATGGCATAGTACCTGGGAGTCCCGATGGGCCCCAACCGATAGTACCAAACCTAGTGAAGACTTCCCTAGTATGTACAATTATATGCAGGGATTACTGTTTTCTGAATTGATTGGTTTTAATGTAATCTCCTGAACTAAACTCTATGCAGGGATTACTATGATTTTTATTGATTGGTTTTAATGTAATCTCCTGAACTAAACTATATGCAGGGATTACTATGATTTTGAATTATGTGCTTTTAGTGATCTCCTGAACTAATTTTCTAAGCAGGGATTACTGGTTTTATTTCCTTTAATGATGAGAGTGCAGTTGTGGTTGAGACTCGTAGTGAGTCGATAAATGTTTTATCACGTCGTTGTGGTGATAAATGTTTCCTGTCGAGAGGAAATGAGTGATTTCGCTGGTTTGTAGTTGAGCTTTCAAATGATGGTTTGTCACGGTGGTGACTTGATAGGAGCATAAACGCGACAAATATAGCGTGAAATCCCTTACACTTTTCTTAGTTAATTCCTTGTAAAAGTCAGTTTTAACTCTATTTTCTTTTTAGGTAGTTCGTGAATTGATTCAAGAGAAATAGGAGCTTAAAGAGAGCAACGAAGCCATGGATCATGAAGTACTGATGCAGAGGACTAAGTTTGATCAACCATTTGGCTAGAAATTACAAGGGAAGTCCACGGAAATCATTGTGCAAAACAGTTGCTGCAAAGCAGAAAACTGCAGTTTCAGAATCAGCTTTCTGGGAACGGTTTTGAGGAGCAATTCTTGCATTCTTCCGACTACATCTTTGCAGAAAGGGCCAGCGAACCTTAAAGACATGATGTTATACTTGAACTAGAGCTAAAGAACTGGTCAGAAACGTCAACGAGGCAGCAGGAAATCAAATGCAAAGTAAGCTTCCCGATAAGGCAGAAACTGTCAGCTTTTCACGAAGCTTTTTGGGAGATCTTTTCCGGCGATTTTCTTGGAGTCTTTCCAGAAGGTTGTTGATCAATATAGAAGATATGATGTCATAGAACACGTGGGAGTCAAGAACCATCCAGAATCTTGTCAAGACGAAGTCGTTTCTTGTCCAAGAAGGAAGCTTCAGAATCAGAAACTGAATCCTAGTCAAAACAGGACTGTTTGGCAGAAATCTTCTATGGACGAATTTTGGGTGCATTTTTGGAAGTTTATTGATGCTGAAAATTACAAGGAGAGTCCTAGAATGATTCATCAAGAATTTGGGAGGATTATTAAGCCTTGAAAATCATTTAATTGTGCACCAATCAGAGTAATCCTCAAGCAACTAGGGGAGGCTTTCAAAGCAGAATTGGAAAAGGAAACTTGGGCTGTGTATTCCACATATATAGAGGCTCTAAACACGTTGAAAAGCATCATCCTACAGCGCCATCTTCTGCTCCCAAACCCTAGCACACAAGTCTCAAAAATTCCCAAGTCTTCAAGAAGAAAAACCGTGCAATCCATCTTCCATCCTCCACCAAGCTTCTGCCGTGACTTATCTTGAAGGAGTACTTGCATCTAAGGCTGCCTAAAAGTGAATTCGTGGCTCTCATACTCTCCCTTTTACGGTTTTTATCATCTTGTAATCTAATACTCATGCTTCTATTTGTTGAATTTAAGACGATGTGTGGCTAGTTAATTTTTGTTAGGGGCAAGGTTTGAAGCCCCAATTATGTAGAACATATGTTTGTTTAAATTTAGTTTCTTGATCTTTGGTGTGGATTGGTTGTTTATCTCTGATTGATTGAAAACTTTTGCATGTGTATGTTTTATGGTCGCGAACATAGGATTTATGCATGTAATTGGAGCTAGGTTTAGAAAATAATTCACCTAATCGTCTTGTTTTCTAATCCACGTACAAGTATGCAAGGCTTTGGACAAAAGCTGATGTTTTAAACAATTGGAAGAGCATGCTAGGTAGGCGTTCCACACTAGACTGCAACTCTATAATCAATCGTTTCCATGAGATCTTAATGCTTCAAATGTGTTGACACTATATGTGTTGTTGATAGGATAGCGTTCTATACCTTGATTGCATGTTTGATAGGCTTAGCTATTGTGCGTTCACGTAGACTAAGTAATTAGGGAAACATTAATAAGGGACATGATCTGCTCCGACTTGTTTCTTGGTTGGTTTCTGTTCACATCTTAGTAATTGAAACTAGGTTAACTTACATTGTTCGAAAATAATTGGTGGTGGATTTCCGAGTCTCTAACATGTTCTCCATCTTATTTTCTCAAAACCTAAAATAAAAATCGTTTTTCTTTTATATTATCTTTTAATTTCGTTAAAAACCAAAAACCCCAAAATATTGTTCTTGTTTAGGATTGCAGAGCCCTTTCTATCCCCTTCTGTTTCCTGCCATATTTTTCTCTCTTTTCTAGTATCTGACGTTTTTGTTTTGTTTAGTTTCAGATTTTGTTTGTTTGATTTGTGTTTTAGTTAGTTTAAATTAGTTTGTTTTTATTTTGTGTGATTAATTTGTTACCCTCAATCCCCGGCTTGAACGATCCCTGCTTACTCTATATTGCAAACGACTACATCTTGCAGGGTTAAGTTGAGCGCTTGTTTTTAGCGTATCATGACTCGTGTTTTCTTTAAAAAGAAAAGGATTTTGCTTTTGGAAAATAATTATTGTGTTGATTTGTTGTCCTTGGGTCGGAAGGGTGTTTTGTGGTTATTTAGGTTTACTCATACAAGCTTGCAAAAGCATACCGGGTTTGTTGTTTCAACCCGGTGCACTATTCCATGGTGTAAGGGTTTTGTGCAGGTTAGAATCTCGAGTAACCGTCGTTGAAGATGAGGTATATTTTCCGTAGTGTGGAAGTATAAGTGTTTTGGTTTTAGTCTTCCGCTGTGTAGAGAGTTGGTGAGCATGTTTACTTATTGAATTGTAATTCAGTTTAATTTGTAAACTCTCTATAATGTAATATGTGACTCTAAAGAACGAGTCAATATTGACATTGTGAGCTCGATTTGTTTAGTTGCTTAATTTAAATGAAAATTTTTCAGAGTGTTTTCTTGTTCTTGTTGAGTTTTCGCGTTTCGGATTTGGATTCCTTTATTAAAAATTCGGGGCGTGACACTCTGTCTCTGTCTCTGTCTCTGTCTTTGTCTCTCTCTGTCTCTCTCTCTCACACACACACAGGGCACTTCTACTGCGGAATTCCAATTTTTTTTCGCCATCTTAAAGGATTGCTTGATAACCCAACTTTTCAATTATATATTGGCATCTCGACCGTTCAATAGTTAGGTCTATATGCGTAGATCACTTGTGCAAATTTTCAGCCATATTGATAATCGTTAAGGCATTCATAATTGCAATTAACAATTATAAATATGAATGGTTCAGGTTGGATTGATTTGGTTCGTCCATTGATTAGTTCTTGTTCGACACCTTAATGGTCATAAATTTGGTTGAAAATTTGTAGAACTGATATATTCATGGAGTCTTAAGAACTGAATGGTCGAGATGTCGATATGTAATCGAAAAATGGGTCCCACAAATGATCCTTTAAAATGACCAAAAAACGAGATCTCCTAATGGAAGGGTCCTCATACATATATGTGTACACACACACACACACAAGATCGAGATGCTGATATGTGAATGAAAAATGAGTCCCACAAAGGATCACTTAAAATGACAAAAAAATGAGATCCCTTAATGGAAGGGTCCTCATACATATACGTGTGCGCGCGCGGGCACACACACACACTAAGAGATTCCTTCTTTTGGTCATTTTAAGGATTTCCTGTGGAACCCACTTTTCGATCGCATTTCAGCATCTTAACCGTTCAGTTTTTAGGTCCTAATGTATAGATCACTTCTGCAAATTTTTAGCCAAATTGATGACCGTTAAGGTATCAAATTAGATTAAATCAATGAATGAACCGAATTTGTCCAACCTGAATTGTTCATGCTTATAATTGTAAATCACAATCTTAACGATCATTAATTTGGCTAAAGTTTACAGAAGTGATCTACTCATATAGACTTAAAAGAACAATTCTTAGGTTCACCCCTAGGGTGAACAAGCATATTCACCCCCATTGTCGATTAACTCAATTTTACTTAATAAATTTAGGACTAAATATTGTTTAGTCCTTGAGGTTTTGACCATATAACACTTCAGTCCCTGACCTTCTAATTTCACACATTTAGTCCCTGTACTTCAAAATTTCGGACCAATAGGTCCTTGCCGTCTAAAACCTCCGTTAAGTCGTGGCGAAATGTTTATTATGCCATCAGTTCTTTTTTTTTTAATTAATTAATTATTTTATGTTTTTGGAAAAGGATTTTTTTTTCCCTTTCTTTCTTTCTATTTGTTTCTTCATGTATTCGATTCCTCCTTCCTCGGGTCCCTCTCTCTCTGAATAAAGAAAAAAAAAGAATAAAATAAAGAAAAAAGAATAAATAAAAAAACAGGGATAAATTTATTTTTTTAAAAAAAACTGAGGGCATAATAGACATTTCGCCGTGACTTAACGGAGGTTTTAGACGGCAATGACCTATTGGTCTGAAATTTTGAAGTACAGGGACTAAACGTGTGAAATTAGAAGGTCAGGGACTGAAGTGTTTTATGGTCAAAAGTTCAAGGACTAAACAGTATTTAGTCCATAAATTTATAATCCAACGGTTCATATTTTAAATTAGCATTTAAAGATCATCTCTGTAAAAAATCAATTGAATCGGAAATCATTTAATTATCTAATTGAATCAAACAAATGGACGGTTCTAACAACACTTACTGTTATTATGATGAACCGTCCATGTATTTCATAGAAATGAATGACTAAAAGGTCTTCAATTTGATTGATTTTTTACAGAGCTAAAATTTGTATAACATTATATAACATGTATGGTTGGATTAGAAAATTATAATGTTATTATGCATTAACCACAAAAGAGGGTGAATATGCTAATTCACCCAGAGGTGAACCTGAGAATTGTTCGACTTAAAAACTGAACGGTATGTGATCGAAAAATGGGTATAATAAGTGATCTCTTAAAATGGCCATAAAAAGAGATCCCTCACTAAAATAGCCTTATATATGTATGTGTGTACACACACTTATGGGTAGACCTTATTGAGTTGCGAGTTCATGTACCGCATAAAAAAAAAAAAACCCTAGCCTACTTGTACGTAGTTAATGGATTATTCCTTCTCAATTGTTAATTACTAATATAATAGACTAATCATACGTAGTCTTTCAATAGTGTTAATATATGCAGGCTTTAGTATCTACATATGTGCCTTGACCAAACGCCACAAGTTCATCATTTCAGCCAAATAAAAAGAGGCTAGGGCTGGGCTGTTAGATTGTGTATCTCAACCCTAATCTTCCTTTTGAAAATTAATCCAACAATAAAGTATCAACAATGATATCAGGCAGTTAGGCCTCACAACGATGAGCAAACACCGTTACAAAACAATTAGCTAGGTTGAGTTAGACTTCTAAGTGGACTTACTCATCTGTTTTACAGATTACCTAGATTACCTAGAGGGCGAGGGAAAGTTGGCCTATATTATTTTTACAAAAGTCTCACTTACGTTAAAAGCAGGAGCGGAGCGGAACTACCAATTAACTTAAGTGAATAATCTTCATTTCAAGTGGTGGAACCCCCACGGTGATGATGAATCGATTGATGTGTAAGTGTAATAAAATAGCTTCTGGTTTGACGAGGTCCGCCCCCTGTAGATATGTATGGATGTTGTCAATTAACTTAAGTGAATAACCTTCCTTTCAAATGGTGGACCCCCCCCCCCCCCAACCTCAGGTGATGATGAATTAATCGATTGATGTGTAAGTGTAATAAAATAGTTTCCGGTTTGACGGGGTCCCCCCCAACACCGGGATGAAATCTGCTGTCCCAAAAATACTGTGCCAAACCAGTCCCCATGCATTCATTGGTCCACAAAGAATAAAATATAGAACAAAAGATTAAGAAAATATTTTCTTAATCTTTATGGACCAATGAATGCATGGGGACAGGTTTGGCACAGGGTATTAGGGACAGCAGATTTCTTCCCCCCAACACCAAACCCAGGTGATGATGAATTGATTGATACGTAAGTGTAATAAAATAGCCAATAACAATAAGAGTGCATTAATACAAATCAATGACAGATTAGTTAAAAATAAGTTTGTCATTTTTTCATTCTTTGATTGATTATATGTTTTTGAATGGGCAGTTACATACGATTTTACTTCAAATTTATTTATCTATTTATTTGTTATCAAGAAGAACTTTAAATTTATTGTTGACTTATGCATTATATTAAAAATAATTTTTTATTTATTTTTGGAGTAGGTTTTTTTTTTTACTCTATGTCTCGACCCCCCCCCCCCCCTTCCCAATGTTTAAATCCTGGTTTCGCCCCTGGTTAAAAGCTCGAATCTGGTTGTCGATCAAAATTTTTGCATCACAAATCAAGGATTGAGTTTTATTGTTTTACAATGAGTTGAGCTTAGTTTGAACTTGGCCTTAATAGAAGATGCTATGTATCCAGGACGATTGTACCTATTACTATGTGGAACGTGTTGAAAGCTCAAATTTAAAAAAAAAAAAAAAACGAAAAAGAAAAAAAGAATCTCGATCGAAGATAGATAGGTGGAGTGATTTGGAGGCGAGGTGGAGCGAGTTAGCTTCGAACAAAATCCTGATTAAAAATGGATGCAATGAAACATTATATGACTCAAGGGAATAATGATTTATGAGTGAATTTTTATGTTGTGAAGGCCCACAGTTTTCAAGCAGAGTTCAATTAGCACGCTAGCATTGATCTTATGTTTAGGTCATTGCTCTTTTTTGTTACATTTGCGGGGAATTGAATGTCTCATACATTCTAGTTCTAACCCTATATATTTTCAATCACCCTCATCACTTGGGCTAATCTCAAGAATAAAGAAATGCAAGATTTTCATGTCATTAATTATATATTCTGATATCATGGCACGTTTACTTAATTGGAATGGAAAGTAATTATGAATCGGAGACAAGTGGAATGGGAGAAGAAAGGAATCGGTATTGATTCCGGAGGATTGATTCCTAAACCCATCTCCCCCCTTCGTAATCAAATTCCTGAGTATTCAGGAATCGATTCCTGATATGGAGGTAAGACATACATCAATTCTGATTCCTTTATGTGTTAGTAAACGCATGAATTCTTTTATTCGGAATCATTCCGATTCCTTTATGTGTTAGTAAACGCAGGAATGTTTTTACCCCGTAATCATTCTCTCCCATTCCAAGTAAGTAAACGTGCCCTATATGTAGTAATTGACGCTTCATTTAGTAAACAAATTTGGTATATATTTTTAAATTTGTAGCATTTTTCAATCTATAAAGCAACACTAATTTCAACTATAGGATTTCACACTTTCACCACAGATATATACATTATTGTAAGAAAAACATGGGATAAATAATTGTACGTACTACATATACATCTATTTTGTGCGGAATTATTGTACTTTTTAGAAAACATACATAGAATTGTTGAAGTACATCATTCATCACTATGTTAAAGTAGTGCTGCAATTTTAAATAGTTTTAAAATATTGTGATTAATAAGAAAAAACTTTTCTCTCAAAACCCTAGAGTCGCATCTGGTCTTCGGAGGAGAGTGTATGCCTGGTCCAAAGGCACGCCCTCGTGGCAGCGTTGTTGGACTGGCCAGAAGGGACCTCGTGTTTAGAGGTCTAGTTAGAGATAAGGCGGTGGAGTGGCTTCATTGTTCAGATTGCTTGCATGCCTTGTTGAGGAAGGGCATCAGCGGTTACATAGAATGAGGATGGCCCTAGTGTCGCTCCACCCTAGATTGGAGCACAAACGGTAGGAGGTGTGGTCGCCTGGTGATGACGAATGGGCGGCAATATTGGGACCTGATGTGCATAGATCAGATCGGAGGTTTCCGATCAGGTTAGGGGTGTTGGGAGACGGTTATGAGGAGGGGAGGCACTCATTGTTGGAAGGATGTGGATGATGGAGGGATGGAGGGACAGCTAGCGATCACGTGGTGTAGTGGTGGAGCTATTGCCGGTGGTGTGACGGCAAGGGTGCTTGCGAGATGGTGGTGGTTTTACATCTGCAGTCTTCTAATTTGGATTGGGCTTGCTGATTTTTTGAGCCTAGGCTTTGACCCTTGACCCATTTTACTTTTTTGTTTTATTGTTATTTACTTTTAGTAAGACGTGACTCTATGCCCGCAATAAGTCCCTATAACTTTTGGGTAGGGCCATGTGGGATTTGTCCCGATATGCACAATCAATGTGTCTTGTCTAGCTTGGTGAGCTGTTTGCTTTATTAAAAGGATGTAACCTCCTAGTGGCATGATAAAATGGAGTGTCGCCGGATTCGTTTTCATGCAGCAACATGGTGGGAAAACTGTTCTATTTGTAATGATGCTTCTTCATGATAGAGTTATCTTTCTAGTATGTTATCGCTAGTTGCTTGCTTAATTAAATGGACGCAACCTCCTAGTGGCAAGATGAAACGGAGTGTCACTAGATTCGTTTTTGTTCAGCAACATAGTAGGAAAATTGTGCTATTTGTAATGATGCTTCTTCGTGATAGAGTTATCTTTCTAGTATGTCATTGTTATGTCAAAGCAAATGGAGTAGCCATTCGTGTGCTCTTTGTTAATTGGTGCATATTAGAATACATAGATTTTGTGGAGACTCTTGATATTATTTCACGATGTTCTCTTGATATATATTTATTGTAATCTAGGGTTTAGAAGGCTCTACGTCTCCCCTTGTATTATGCAGTTTCATTAATCAAAATTTAAGGGCAACCGCACCATCCTCTTTAAAAAAAAAGGTTCACACCACGAAAATAAGGTTGAAAATGACCCGAAAACAACAAATTAATCCAACTTGTGCTGCAATTTTTTCATACCTCATGTGTGAAACCATTTAGCTGAATGAAAATTAGAATCTTGCGAGTGTAGCTATATGATCAAAGACAGCTTGTAATACCCCGAAAATTCAATTTAATTTCCGATGACATTTTGGAAATGATTTCGTGGTCGTGGGAGAAAGTACGAAGCTTGGAGGAGTGGTGAAATTAGTTCGAACGATTTTATTTCGAAAACGTACGTTATTTAGGGGCTCGCGAAAGTTGACTTTTTATACTTAGAGAATTTGGGAAAACTTCCTTCATGAAAGTTGTAGAGCTCTTCGACACGATCGCGTGCATATGTGGAACGCAAAAATCGGAGTTCGTATGAATTAATTATAATTTTTCGAAAAAGTTTCCAGTTTTGTACAAAGCTTCCATTTTCGGAAATTCCAAAAATATTTTCTTTTTTTTTTCCATTTTGGAAACTCAGTTCTCTTTTTCTCTCTCTTGAGCCGCGTCGGCCTCTTCCCTTCGCCGGCGTCTATCTTCCTCTTCCGGCCATCTCTGGACGAGCAACCACGTCCAGCAGCTTCGCCTCACTCCTCTGAAGCCATCTGTGGCAGCCTTGCATGGCGGCGCGGCCTGTACCGGCGGCGGGGAGCTCGACCCGGTTTGTTGTCGATTTTGAGTCAACGCCGATATCTCGAGTTTCTGCCCACCAATCTTCAAGATTCTTGGCTTGTTGAACTCGTCTCAACCTTCTGATCATCCTCCGAGAAGGATCGCACTTGGGGTGAACGTTTTCACGTTCGTCGGAGCTCGCCTCGATTTAGATCGAAAATCACCTTTCGATCCGTATATCTCGAGTTACAGACCACCTCTTTCGGTGATTCTTGAAGAAGTGAGTTCGCCTCGAGTTACTGAACGAATCTCCAGAAGGAATCGAAGCGATTTGTTGAAGTTTTTACGTCGAAATCATAGCTCGCCGGTTTCTGTAAATTCTCGCCGGTTTCTGGAAAAATTCCGGCCACCTCGACTGTTCTAGGTAATTTCCGACCACTTCCTTTCGTTTTCAGACTTCATGCTAGTTATGAAGGTGGATCAACTCGTTATTTTGAACAAGTTTGTAGTTGACGACTTTTGCATCGGAGGTGGTTGACCGTCGTTGACCGCCGCGTTGACCGCCCACTGACCGCCGCTTGTGGCGGCGTATTCGACCATATTTCGAGTTTTTATTATCCAGGTGATGATCTACGCATCCTTAGGGTCCTTACGAGCGTTTTGATATATTACAATGTCATTTTAGAAAACGTTGATAAATAGTGGATTTACGTTTTGACGTTACTATTTAACGTTTTTACGTTTTATCTTCGGTTTACGATCCGCTATGATCCGACCGTCAGATTTACTTCAAATTTGAATATGTTAATCGTATGACTGTCCCGATGACTTTGTTTGGTCACGGGCGAAGATCCGACCGTTGGATCTTCGTATAATTGTGAAATAGTGATTCGGAAGGCGATTCGTGAAAATCTGACCGTCGGATTTTCGTATAATTTTGAGGAGATGTTTGTTAGAGTGATTCAAGAAGATCTGACCGTTGGATCTTCGTGATAATTTTGGAGGATGATCCTAAGGGCGATCCGTGAGGATCCGACCGTTGGATCATCATATAAATTCGATCTGACCGTTGGATCATCATTAAATTAGAATCCGACCGTTGGATTTCCGTATATGTGTGGTTTATGAATGATTGCTAAGTTAAGATCGTATCTGACTAGGTGATTGACGGTTTGAGTTGGTGGACGATTGTGGATCGTATTTTGAGCTGTTAAGAAGACGCAGCGGGATTAGAGGTGAGTAAATCTCACATGGTTCATATTACGAACCAAATGTCGTTAATTTCTTTATTTATATTGTGATTGAAGTGAAAATGTGTTGGAATTACATTATATCATGTAATTGTTGTTTTTTTTGTGAGAAAACATAAGTGAGTTGAAGTGTAACATTTGAGTCAGATAAGACATTTTTTTTAAATGTTTTGATCTACGGATCTTGTCACAAGTGGTGATTGAGGCAAGATTTTCGTAAGCGTGAACCTTGGCCAAGGTGACACATTACGTAAAATTCAGTTAGAGCTCTAGTCTGTCTGCCATAGTATGACATGAATCAGCGAGTTGGACTACTCGGGATTCATGAATACAGTATGACATGAAAGTAGAGAGTTGAATTACTCTTGATCATGAATACATTTTTGAAAGTTAACGTATGACATGAAAGTAGAGAGTTGAATTACTCTTGATCATGAATACATTTTTGAAAATTTCTAGTATGACATGAATCAGCGAGTTGGACTACTCGTAATCATGAATACAGTATGACATGAAAGTAGAGAGTTGAATTACTCTTGATCATGAATACACCTTTATTATTTAAAATGTGTCGAGTGGTGAGTGATGAGATTTGTTGGAAAATGGTTTGGAAATGGAGGTGGAATGATTTGTTTTGAGTTGGGTTGAGTGGTAAGGATTGAGGTTGGGGGTGTTTACTTGAGTTAAAGTATTTGTGAGATAATAAAATCAACCTTTCCTTCTTGTTTACTCATACGAGCTTTGCAAAAAGCTTACCGGGTTTTGTGTTGTTGCAATCCCGGTACACTATTCAAACGGTGTAGCGGGTAATCCTACAGGTCAGGAAAATCAGGAAGGTGATCGAGCTGCGTAGAGTAGCTGCATTTGTGTGAATCTGACTTTCTTTTGTGAGGTGTGTTATGCTCATTTGAGCTACATTTATATTTGGAGAAAGTGTGCTGTAATCAATAAACTCCTTGAGGATTTGGTTATGTAAGATTGGGTGGTGTGAGGTGTGTTTGTTCTGAGAAAAAAAAAATTCAGAATGTTATTGTAATAATTATTATTCATGTTTCGGATTTGAATTTGTTATTCAAAATTCGGGGCGTGACACAGCTTACGTAGGGAGTTTCATACTTGCTCACGTCATAATAGTATATGATATTAAAATCAAATCTAATGCCTTTGTTAGTATCCTAGGTATAACTAAGATTCAACTAACACATTTTTGTCATTACTTTCAAAAAAAAAAAAAAAACGCATATTTGACATTGCTATTCATTTCAATAAATTCATAATTCATGATCAGCTAATTAATAAGGTTCACACCACAAAAATAATGGAAATTATTCTATGCACCGACGGTGCAAGTGACCCAACCCTTATAAAATAATCTCAACCCTTGATATTTATTATCAACTTTATTTTTAATAAACAAAAAATGTATTTAATGCAATCTAACCATTCATTTATGTTGGTGCAAGTGCACGGCGGTGCTCTGAATAATCTCTCCAAAAATAAGGTTGAAAATGACCCGAAAACAACAAATTAAAGTCTTGAAAAAGCTGCATGCATGTGCATATGTATGTTCAGAAATTAAAATGAAAAAAAGGAGTTCAGAAATTAAAATGAAAAAAAGGTGTTCAGAAATTAAAATGAAAAAAAGGTGATGCTTCACGTACATTTCCATCAGACCAATAATCAGTTGGAAGTACATGCATTTACTAGTGCCCTACTGGTCCCATTTTTGTCTGCGCATCTGATGATATCGCTGTCAATTACTACTAGACAAAATACTACACTACTAATTTTCGTCGCTGCGTTGCTATTGGCCTTAGAAGTTGTGTGTGTGTGTGTGAAAGAGAGAGAGAGAGAGAGAGATCAGAGATGGCCTATGTTATTTTACAAAAATCTCAGGTTAAAAGCTCGAATCTGGTCCCTTTCATGCATAACCAGATATACGTGGCGCCACATAGGTTATGAAAGATAATGACAAGTGCATTATGAGTAGAGTAGTAAATAAATTCTTGGGTCCCATTATACGAGGCAAAATTGCAGACGACACAAATGAAATTATAAAAATTTGGTTTGAGGTTTATTAATTTGATTCTGTATAGGGTCAACATGATAATAACATGAATTTTAATAGTTTCGCTTTGTATTAAACCATTAACACGATAAGAATCATAAATATAAAGATATTATTGTAAGTTTAAGTTTCTCTCTAATATATATTAGAAACCCTAATGCACGATGCATCTCTCTAATTGATCATAATTTATTTCTCAATTTTCACAAAAACAACTTCAACTCTCAATTTCCAAAAAGAAAAAGGTACCTCAACTATATTAGATTTATTTGTGCTTCTTATGTTACTCTAATTATAAGATTTTGTAAGTTAAGTTTTAACTGGGTTTTGATGGTTAACACAAAACTTAATGGTTCAGTTTTGGTTTTACCATCCTTCATACGTTAACTTAACAATTTGTTATCATGTTTCACGATAAATATGTGAAATGAACTGAATACTACATGAGACAGTGTTTTTCCAAGTCTAGGTGAGTTAGACAAGAATTATACTTTTGCAAATCAATATAACCTTTACACTTAGTCATGATCGAAGTAATTCTTCTTAATTAGCAGGCCTGGCCTTGCTGCTGGGCAGCCTTGGCGACAATCTAGGGCCACAGATTAAATGGGGCAACAATGAGTTGATTGACTTGTCTTTTTGTAGTTTTGAATAATATCTAGCTCAGGACAAATGACATCCGCAGATCACTACTCCTTACAATATGTAGTATATATATATTTTTTAATGATTTTGACCGACTTGTCTTTGTGTCTAGTTTTAAATAATATCTAGTTTCTGGACAAAGACATATCTTTCCTATGAGTTGTTGTAATTATTAGTTCTTATTTTCATTATTAGGATGAATATCAATTTTTTTCTTTTGAGATGATCACTTCATATATGCAGATCATGATTGCTCATAGAGTTTGCCACACCCAAGAGAACCCATTCTTTTTCTTCTCATTAAAAAGAACCAATTCATGTAGTTGAAAATAAGTTTTCACAATAACACGATGAAATTAGATGCTAATACATTTTTAATTGAAAATACATTGAGAAAAAAAGATAATTATATATACCTTGTTGACAAGTCTTGCGAAATAAGAACTCTTTACAAGACTTATATTTGAGCTTATCAATATAAAAGTAAAGGACTTAGGGATAATTCTCACCCGGGATCTTGAAAGAATCAAGACGACCCTACTTTGGGGAAAAGGAAACACTGCAAACTAGTATGTAGTTTAGTAATAGGGCATTGCTTTCAACAAAATATTTACAAAATTTCAAGTTCAGATCGTCTCTTATTTCGATAAAAGAAAAATGATTGAAAAAAAAAGTCATGAAAAGCTGTATGTATATTTATGTTCAGAAAAGAGAAGATAAAAAAAGTTATGTGTTTGTAATATGCCCTACTGGTCCCAAAATTGTATGCAACACTTATGAGGACAGGAACCAAGTAATTAATCATATTTGCAATCACTTGCTATAAAAACGCTACTTGTACGTAGTTGATTTCTCCTTCTCAATTCTTATTAGTTAATGAAAGTACTTGATTACTACACTAATAGTAGTATTTCAATGCATTGCCTCGGTAAGTAAGTAATCAGTATCGTATAATAATTAGGTCAAATGGGTACCAGCTGAGAAGGAGCCACGAAGTTTTCAATTGAGCTACCGAAAATTAGGGCTGCAATATGATTGACCTATATATGGACGAAAACTAATCCTCCTCGATCTTAAGTCTTGATAAATGATATCTGGAGGGTCAGTAAAGCATGCAAACAACCTATATTGGTAATTACGTAAGTAAAAATATGATCCAGAACGTACAACACCATTACGAAAACGAAAAACATAAAGTAGTCTAATGTCGACAATTTGAGCGCTTGCATAGTCCTCCTCAATCTTAGCCATGGAAAATTCTAGTCGCTGTAAGAATTAAAGAACTATACCACCGGCAGGGAATATCTCTCTACATTAACAGCCTTATCAAGTTATCAAAACCTTGTTGAATAGCACAATCCATCATATATATGTAGAATCGCTGTAAATCTGTATGTAATTAGGATTTTATTTAATTAGGATATCCTGTAATTATGGAAAGATTGTTTCCTATTAGAGTTAGACTACTCCTTTGTACTTGTATATATACCCTCATTGTGGGATGAATAGAATTATCGAATTAACCCTGAATTGAAGTATTCTTTTATACTTGGTATCAGAGCACCACAAACCGCTGCGTACCACCACCGTTGAAATCAAACCATCCTGAATTTCAAACCACCATCACCCTACCTTTTTTCGAAGAAAAAAAAAAAAAAACTTTTTTTTCAAAAACATTCATATCCATCTTGAAACCCTTGAAAATCCAATCCTGCGAAAATCATGAATTCCTCAATGATGCAATCAGAGAAACAGGCTATGGGGCATTCGGTGACTACCGAATTTTCTGTTATGGCTCAACGCAAACAGGGTCCTCTAGGCTTCTCAGGACCTTCTCCACACCATCCTCTAGGTAAACCAAATCCATATGCAAACAAAAGGTGCATTATCTGTGGGGAATTAGGTCATAGCAAGGAGCGGTGCTATGAAGTGATTGGTTACCCTGATTGGTGGGAGTTCACCAAGAAACCGCGAAAGAATCTGGGCAAGGCCGCTGTTGCTACTACAGAGAAAGTTTACCTAGACAATGCCTCTGCTAATGTAGCGCAGTCAGGTATGAAGGGTAAGGTTACTTTTAATAGTACATGGATAATTGATACAGGTGCATCTGACCATATGACCAATGACCCAAGTCTTGTGAAAAACCTTAGACGTTCCCCTCAAGCCGTTGTCTCTACTGCTGATGGTACTCCAACTCCGGTCACCGGAGAAGGTTCTATTGCTTTATCTGATATCTTAACCCTTGAATCTGTCTTAGTTGTTCCATCACTAGCTTATAATCTCCTGTCTGTTGGTCAAGTTATTTTAGCTCTTGCATGTATTGTGACCTTCTATCCGTCTTTCTGTGTGTTTCAGGACATTCTGACTCGACGGATTCTTGGTTATGGTGTTAGAAGGGGGAAATTATACTATCTGGATCTGACAGAGACTGGAAAGAAACAGAAGCATCTTTTGGGACAAGCTAATCAGATCAACGGGGTAGAGAATGCGAAGAAGCTGTATGGTTATGGCATCGCCGTTTAGGTCATCTCTATCCTTTCGTTATCTTAAGAAGCTGCAACCTCAATTGTTTTCAGTTGTTAGTGATTTGGATTTCCACTGTGACATCTGTGAACTGGCCAAGAGTCACAGTATTTCATATTCACCAAGTCTTAATAAAAGTCCTGTTCCTTTTATGAAGATTCACTCCGATGTCTGGGGTCCTGCGAAAATTCCTTCTCTTTTTGGAGCTCGGTATTTTGTAACGTTTATTGATGATTGCACTCGCATGACATGGGTGTCATTACTGAAGAATAAGAGTGATGTATTTGGAATGTTTACCGAATTTCACAAAATGGTGGCAACTCAGTATCAACAATCCATCAGAGTGTTTCAGTCTGACAATGGTGGAGAGTTTGTGAATGGCCCTATGATTGAGTTTTGCCGGTCACATGGAATTCGTCATCAAACCTCCAATTCTTATACTCCTCAACAGAATGGTTTAGCAGAACGGAAGAACAGGCAGTTGATGGAAGTTGTTCGTGCTTCCTTATTTGGCATGAATGTACCTCGGTCCTATTGGGGAGAAGCAGTAAAATCAGCAGCATATCTTATCAACCGTACTCCTTCACGGGTGATTGAGTTTCAGAATACTCATCAGAAGCTTCATACACTTTTGACCATCCCTTCTATGCCTAATTTGGAGCCCCGGGTGTTTGGTTGCACAGCCTATGTTCATATTCCCAAGCCTCAACGCAGCAAGCTTGATCCCCGTGCCCGTAAATGTATCTTTGTTGGTTATGCTGACTTCCAGAAGGGTTATCGATGTTATGATTCCCTTACTGGCACTATACATGTCTCTCTTGATGTTGCTTTTCGTGAATCCGAGCCTTATTACTCAGGGGGAGCTTCTCAGTCTTCCCTTCAGGGGGAGAGAGGTTGTGAAGGGAACCCTCGTTCTATTATTGATTTTGATGTCTTTGAAGACTTGGAAAATTTGGAGGATACATTTGAGGGTAGAAATTTGGAAACAGAAAATGCAGTTGCCGAACAGAGCATTGTGAATTCCGAAATAGACAATACGACTGCCGAACGAAGTGTTGCGAATTCCGAAACAGAAAATGCGACTGCCGAACAGATTGTTGTGAATTCCGAAACAGAAAATGTAACTGCCGAACAGAGTGTTGTGAATTCCGAGACAGAAGAGACGAGTTTTCTGGATAGTTTGAATCAAAATCAAGACGTATCTGAAGCTCACACACAAGATATTCCCCCTTCTGCATCACCAACTGAAGATCCCGGTCAGAATGATCCTCCTCAGGTACCCCTAAACTTTAATGAATCTTCTGGGTTAGAAAGTGTCGAACCTAGGAAATCACAAAGGGTTACCAAGGGAATTCCTAAGAAACAATATGAACCAGATATCAAAGCCAAAGCTAAATACCCTATAGCTAATTTTATGTCTAACCATAGGATTTCTGGGTCACATGCACTTGTTGTTGATCAATTATCTACTCTATCTATTCCTAGTAACGTGCAGGATGCATTGACGGATCCAAAATGGATAAAGGCGATGAATGAAGAATTGGAAGCTCTTCAAAAGAATGCAACATGGGAGCTAGTACCTATGCCGGTTGGAAAGAAGACTGTAGGGTGTCGTTGGGTATTTACTGTGAAGCTTAATGCAGATGGAACTATTAGTAGATACAAGGCGAGGTTGGTTGCCAAAGGATATACACAACGCTATGGGATTGATTATGAGGAGACTTTTGCACCTGTGGCAAAGATTAATACTATCCGGATTCTAATCTCACTTGCAGCAAACAAAGATTGGCCCTTGCACCAGTTTGATGTGAAAAATGCGTTTCTTAATGGGAATTTGGAGGAAGAAGTGTACATGGATGTGCCCCCAGGTGTTAAGAATTACCCAAGTGACGTTGGCAAGGTGTGTAAATTGGAGAAGTCTTTGTATGGCCTGAAGCAGTCTCCAAGAGCTTGGTTTGGAAGATTTTCAAAGTCCATGAAAGCCTTTGGGTACAGACAGAGCAATTCTGACCATACCTTGTTTATCAAACGCAAGAATGGTAAGATTACAGCTCTTATTGTGTATGTTGATGACATGATTGTTACAGGGGATGATCCGAAAGAGATGAATGAATTGCAAAAGTATATGTCAAAGGAGTTTGAAATGAAGGATCTGGGACAACTGAAGTATTTTCTGGGTATTGAAGTTGCAAGGTCTAAGAAGGGGATTTTGCTTTCACAAAGGAAATATGTCCTTGATTTACTTGCTGAAACAGGGATGCTGGACTGTAGACCAATGGAGACACCCATTGAGATGAATCACAGACTTGCTATTTATCCTGATCAAGTTCCAACTGACAAAGGGAGGTATCAACGTCTTGTAGGAAGGTTGATTTATCTTTCACATACTAGACCTGATATTGCTTATGCTGTGAGTGTTGTTAGTCAATTTATGCATTGTCCTAGTGAAGAGCATATGGATGCAGTCTTTCGTATTTTGAAGTACTTGAAGATGGCGCCAGGTAAAGGGTTACTGTTTCAGAAAAAAGATGAATTGGAAGTTGTTGGGTACACAGATGCAGATTGGGCTGGTGATAAAACTGACAGACGTTCTACATCTGGGTACTTCACTTTTGTTGGAGAGAACCTTGTCACTTGGCGTAGCAAAAAGCAGAAAGTTGTTGCCAGATCAAGTGCAGAAGCTGAGTTCTGAGGTATGGCACATGGAGTCTGTGAAATGTTGTGGATTCGTAATGTCTTGAAAGACCTGGGTTACAAGCTTAAAAAGCCTATGGATTTGCATTGTGATAATACAGCTGCCATTGAGATTGCACATAATCCAGTTCAGCATGATAGAACAAAGCATGTGGAGGTTGACCGTCATTTTATTAAAGAAAATCTTGACAGAAAGGTTATTCGCTTTCCATTTGTAAACTCAGAGGAACAATTAGCTGATGTTCTTACTAAAGGAGTGTCCAGGAAGGTATTTGACAGCTCAGTTGACAAGTTGGGCATGATAGACATCTATGCACCAACTTGAGGGGGAGTGTAGAATCGCTGTAAATCTGTATGTAATTAGGATTTTATTTAATTAGGATATCCTGTAATTATGGAAAGATTGTTTCCTATTAGAGTTAGACTACCCATTTGTACTTGTATATATACCCTCATTGTGAGATGAATAGAATTATCGAATTAACCCTGAATTGAAGTATTCTTTTCTACTATATACAGCAAACAACCAAAGCCAATAAGGTTAGAAATATAAACCAGACAAAAAGACGGAGGAATCGAAACCCTCCATCCCCTTGATTTACTTTTCACTCCTCATTTGCTAGATACAGTAAACTTTCTAATTATATTGATAAGAAAGTTAAAAAAAAATATCCCTATTAAAGGCCTTCAAGAAGATGTGATAGCTTCTGAATAAATTGTCCTAGACTTTAGATTGTGTTCTATTTCAAGTTAGACGTGTAAGGGGCCAATTTCATTGAACAAAAATCTCACTTTTAGAAGCTCGAAATTAGTCAAATCAATCAAGCTAATATGATAGCTTAATAAATTGTCCCTAGTACACGTGAAACACATAAATTATTTATGAAATATTAATAAAATTTGAAAACATGGATCAGGCCCTACCAGTTGAGCTAAGCTGTATGATATTCTGCCGCTATAAATATGCAAGTGTTCTAGTAGAAATATGAACCAAACAGAAAGAGAAAACCAATCAAAAACATAAGAGATAATGGAGGTAGAGCAAGTTCTTCACATGAATGGCGGAGATGGCAAAACAAGCTACGCAAACCACTCACTTCTTCAAGTTAGTCTCTCTCTCTCTCTCTCTCAAATTTTCTTAATGAAAAAGATTAACATGGTCCTAGCTGTTTTAATTTCTTTTAGAGAGCTGTGATTTCGACGGTGAAGCCTATTGTGGATGCAACCATAGAGGAGCTCTGCAGCACTCTCTTCCCGGAGTGTCTGAAAATAGCGGACTTGGGATGCTCTTCGGGGCCCAATACCCTACTGGTAGTATCAGACATCATAGCCAACATCCAGAACACGTTTCGAAAGCTCAACCTTCCCCCGCCATCGCTCCAAGCATTCTTGAATGACCTTCCCCGGAACGATTTCAACACGGTGTTCAGGTCACTGCCTGGCTTCTATAACAAGCTCGATGAAGAACATGAGAACAAGTCGGGTCCTTGTTTCATTGCAGCAATGCCCGGTTCCTTTTATGGGAGGCTCTTTCCTGACAACTCTCTCCACTTTGTTCATTCTTCTTATGCTCTCATGTGGATCTCTGAGGTAAATACTCTTGATTGTGGTTTGTACGTCGGTTTTGTTCTTCTTCTTGTTTTTTTTTTTTCCTTCTTTTTTTTAAAGAAAAATCCTAGTTCAAACTAATCTATTATGCTAATATATGCCTCAATGATTGACTAATGGAAATTCAACATGATCTCTATGCGCAGGTCCCAAAAGGTTTGGTAACGAAAGGAGGAGAGGGACTGAACAAGGGGAACATATACATAGCCAAGACAAGCTCACCCGCTGTGTTTAATGAATACTTTGAGCAATTCAAAAGGGACTTCACAGTCTTTCTGAGGTCTCGGGCACAAGAGCTAGTCCCGGGAGGTAGTATGGTCCTCACAACAATGGGCAGCATAAACAGCAAAGATCCCCTCTGCATTTGGGAATTTGTCGGATTAAAACTTCATGACATGGTTTTAGATGTATGCATGTGCCATGCATTAGATTTCTTCATTTTGGGTACGATAATCTTTCTCTTACTAACATACTATGATGAATTTTTCAGGGTTTGATTGAAGAGGAAAAATTGGACACATTCAATTTGCCATACTATGCACCAACAACGGATGAGGTGAAAGAGGTAATCGAGGCTGAAGGTTCTTTTACCCTGCAAAACCTCGAAGTTTTCAGAAATGACTGGGACTCTTATATAAAACAAGCTAACTGTGGCTTTGACAAGAATGCGAGGGCAGCAGTACTGTCCACTGACATAAGAGCTGTGGGAGAGCCTATTCTTGCCAGCCAATTCGGAGAGGAAGCCATGGACGATTTGTTTCGCAGGTTTGAAGACGATGTTCTTGATCACATGGAAAAGGAGAAGTGCCAGTTCATTAACCTGGTTATCTCGTTAACTAAGAAGCGTTGAATATGAATGTGCTGCAGAGATCTATTGCTTCTGTTTATTGGTGGATTCCCTGTTTTATTGTTTTGTTGAATAAATTTTCATATTGTAGTGTGCAATTCCTAGCTAGCCTTCAGCTCCTGCAAGGTTTAGGCCCATCCCGATTTGGTTGTCAAGTTTAAGAATACTTGGTAGTCTATTTGAATTCTGGAAATGAATTATGATTAAAGGCGTGCAAGTATACAATATGAAGCCCATGCGTATTTTGCTGCTACAAATATGCAAAATTCCAGTAGGTACCTTCGTATATTGCTCTCTAGCTATCTCTACTTGGTGTGGTGGGAGTACGTTCTTCATGCTTCCATTATGTTTTCTAAATCCTCTTATATTTCGCTATATATATATATATATATATATATATATATATATATATATATATATATATATATATATATATATATTTTTAAGGGATCGCTTATTAGACTCACTTTTTAAATTCCAACCGTTCAATTTTTAGGTCTATATGAGTAAATCACCTCTGTAAATTTTCAGCCAAATAGATAATAGTTAAGGCATCCATAACATGCATGAACGGTTCAGGTTAGACAGATTCGGTTTGTCCATTGATTTAATCTAGCTAGTTCGATATCTTAACGATCATCAATTTTGTTAAAAATTTCCAAAAGTGATCTTAGGACCTAAACACTGAACGGTCGAGATGCCGAAATGCGATCGAAAAGTAGGTCTCACAAAGAATCCCTTAAATGACCAACAAAAAGAATCCCTTAATAGAAGGGCCCTCATAAGCTACATATGATATCGTGCTATCCTATATGGATGGAAAAGAAAATGTATGCACCGTGGATTGAAATATCTGTGATATTTCCGATATATCCCCCGATATCTCTTTTTATGGAAGACTGATATATCTTAAGAGATTAATATCTCATCTACTACCATTTCTGCAAATTTCTCTGACATCGTCAAATATCCTCGATATATTAGATATTTGGGATATATCCCTGATAAAATGAAGAAATATTTGTAAAATCTGATGAAAAAAAGAAGAAGGAAGAACTCAATAATTGTCTAAATGCAAATCTGTATGAGCAGAGATCTCTTTAAGGAAAATGTGGGTGAGGAGAAATCCCCTTAAGACGAATATGGGTGAGGAGAAATACCCTCAAGGAGATTCTGGGTGAAGAGTAATTCTCTAAATGCAAATTTGTGTAAGGAGAGATCTCCTCGATCAAGGCGAATTTGGGTGAGGAATATTCCCTCCGAGGGAAATCCGAGTGAGGAGTGGAATCTAGGTGAGGAGAAATTGTCTGAAGACGAATCTGGACTCTATGTAGTCTGTACTTGAACAATAGAAAGAAGATAAAGGTTCAATTATTCAAATGAGGCCAAGTGACTTTGCAGAAGGAACCATATATATGGATGACAAGATGAGAACAGAGTATAGACTATGCATCTTAAAGAAGTGAGGAACAATGAAGCTATTGTGTAGTCTGTAACTCTGTGTAGTCTGTAGTTGAACAGCATAAAAAAGCTAAAGGTTCAAATTTTAAAAGTAACTATATCAAATGGAATAGCATGCATGTGAGAGTAGGCTGTTCAATTATTTAGAAGCGGCCAAGTTCAATTATTCAAAAAAGGCCAAGTGACTTTGCATAAGAAACCATATATTGATGAGAACAGAGTGACTATGCATCTTGAAGAAGTGAGCAATCTATATAAGAGTATATCGTATACTTCAATTTACGCATCAAAGCAGTCTTGTAGTCATTTTAAAGAAAAGAAGTTCTACATTTTTGGTATAAATAGTTCTTCTTAATTTTACATGTTATGTTTTAGAAATAATCAGTAAGTTACAGTAAATATTTAAACATTTTTGTACATTGTTATGTCTTAGATTAAAAATGGCAAGTAACAGTGGATGTGGAAATGATCCAGCATGGAAGTACGCAACTCCTGTCAAAGGAAATCGAAATGGCACAAGATGTATAATTTGTTTTGCCACTTTCAAAGTGGAGGAATTACAAGATTGAAAAGTCATTTATCGGGTTATGATAATCACAAGAGTGTAAAAAAATGTGATAAGGTGCCAACGGATATCAAAACAGAGGTGATAGCATGGATAAAGAGAAAAGAATCTATTAAGCAAGAAAAGGCAGCTATTGCAGACGATATTAGAGAAGAACTCCGGAATGATTATCTTGGCAATCAAACAAGTTTGTAGGGTGACGACGACGACAATGATGGTGATGATGAATATGAGTATCCACCGGATATGCTCTCTACCTGTAGATTGTGATAAGAACTCTCAGTTTAGTAGAAGTGCAAGAACTCAATTTCGAACACAATCGAGAGGTGGCAGTAGCAGTCAACAAACATAACAAGTTGATCGATCAAAAACCTATCGGCACTCAATTTCCTGAGCCTCCAGTAGCAATGCCACAAAGGATAGTCGATCAAAGCAAAGCACAATTAAAGCATTACGAAAGGTAGCAGAGAAATATTGGCAAAGATGGTGTCCAAACACTTCATATATGATGCTGTCCCTGCAATCAAAGCTGATTCTCCCCACATTTCCAGAACATGTTGAGTACAGTTGGAGATTTAGGTCAATTATGTTCTATAAACATATTTTTTCATGGAACAATTATGTCAAGTGGAATTTATATAATGAACATTCTTATAAAATAAATCATTTTCTTGTTTAGGTCGTGGTGTAAAGCTTCCTAGCTCCTATGAAATTCATGGTTGTTACTTAGAGAATGAGTACATAGAAATAAAAAGGTATGTGGATACTCACAAAGAAACCTGAAAAATATATGTGATGGATTATCAATAACTTGATATGTAAAAAAAAAAAAAAAATGCTTTGATGGCTACTTGAAGTGAGCTAATTTCATTACATAACACTGAAGATCATCACTTAAATGCACAAACTTCTATTTTGCTAGAACTTGTAAAAAAGAAAGAGTTTGGGTGGTTCTATTCAGACCTCCATATTTTGAACCTCTTTTAATATTTTTGTATATCAAATTTTCAATTTTGCCCCTACTTTGTTTTCACTTCCCACCTCCTCCACGGGCTCCACCTATCTCTGTGACCTAACATCTGTGATAACTGATGATGTTATGGCCACCCCAGAATATGGCACCTCTCTCTCTCTCTCTCTCTCTCTCTCTCTCTCTCTCTCTCTCTCTCTCTCTCTCTCTCTCTCTCTCTCTCTCTCCCTCCCTCCATCCCCCTCTCCCCCACTCTCCCTTCCGTGAGATGTCATTACCAAGCTTTTGACATAATTGATGGAGCAAGATATTGATGGCTGGGAAGATGAACTGATGGCTGGGAACATCTGTGATAACTGATGATGCTATGGCCACCCCAGAATATGGCACCTCTCTCTCTCTCTCTCTCTCTCCCTCCCTCCCTCCCCCTCTCCCCCACTCTCCCTTCCGTGCGATGTCATTACCAAGCTTTTGACATAATTGATGGAGCAAGATATTGATGGCTGGGAAGATGAACTTTGATCAAATTCTCCAGGGGAAACAAAATCAGTTCATCCATCATGAACTAACTTTAAGAAACCAAAAGTCCTAATTATGAATTTGTGGGTAGCAACCTCCACCATAAAGTCAAATTGAAATAATTGCAAAAGCCAAATGAAAGGCCGACTACCTGCAAAAGATTCTGATCAACTTGGCAGCATTTTATGAGTAGCTCTTACATACAAATATGAGGAGAGAAAGAAAGAGAATAAGGATATGCAACAGGGCAATGAGGTAGGGAAATTGAGATTGATTTTTTTTTTTCAATTAGGTGTACAACTGACATTAATTTTTTTTTTAAAAGAGAGGTCTATATAGCAAATTTGGAGGTCCGACTAGAATCACCCAAAGAGTTTTTATTTTTTTTTTCTAATACAAATGTGGACCAATCATTTTGATCCTTGTTTAGCATAATATTCTGCTACTTCTTGATTATTTAAGTTTAAGATATGAAGTAATGACGACCTATGGTATAATGATCATCTAATTAATAAACTATTATTAAGTGTTGTTGCTTTATTATAATACTAACTTTTCACCCGTGTATCTGCACGAACTCACACAGGCACGTAAAAAGCAAACAAAAAAATTATTTTGTTAGCCTGATCTTTAATCTTTTTTTTTTTTTTTTTTTTTTAATCAAACCCAAATCAGATAGTACGTGGTAGTACTATGGTACATAGAAATAGACCCACTCAATAGACATTCAAATACGTAGACATAGCGGTAATCTTCCTTTGGTACTACTCCAAAGCCTCTAGAGATATATAGAGTGCACACAAATGCTTAGCTTCCTAATACTAGGAAATTATTGTAATTGGACAAAAACAAAAAAACATAGGGATGGGCATGCGGCAAAAAGACCCCAGCCTAAATTAAAAAGCTCAAGAGGGCAGCCCCAAGAGAAGAGGCCCAACTCAAGGCCCAGTGACTTGATACACATTTACTCAAGCGTACGTATCATTGTCAAGATAGGGAAGTATTAAGCCCAAAATTATCATACCACGGGGATTAGTGGCTAACCCATAATCCTTGGGTAGTCGGAACTAGAGTCACTAAGCAAACAAAAGAAAAATAAAGTAAATAAAATAAAAAACACTAATCTAAGGCACCAAGCCTTAGAAATGCTCGGCTTTGGTATGCACCGAAGCTTAATCAAAACTAAGAGCCTAGTGATGACTATTTACAATGAGGTAGAAATTGTCATTCAAAATTGTGATTGTAATTTTCTAAAAGACTAGGTCAAAAACTAAATTAACAACAACAATTTAAAACGCTGAAAAATAAAAGAGAGAGATTTTTGGTGTTGGGGATCACTCTCTAGCAATTTCAATGCGACGAACACATTTCAAGCAAACAAACATATCTTCATAAGAACCAAATCCCGTACTTAATGCCGGTCAAGGCCACTAAGCCGAATTTCCTTAAGTGTATTCACATTTCCGATGAGGACAAAATGAACTCTCTAATTCATGAGTTATTACCTTACTAGGGCTACCAAAACATGAACCAAAGGCGTATACACTATGCCAAAAAATGCTTCAGACGACAGACCATATCTGTCGTCTGATGAAGTAAAAATCTGTTGTCTAAGTGGCTGCCGTCTCTTATCCACTCAGACGACAGATATTTCCCGTCGTTGATAATGCACTCAGACGACAGATTCAGTTTAAGGTACTGTCGTCTGAAGTACCTAATATTGAAGAATCGGGGTCTTTCTGTCGTCTGAAACACCATACCACTACATATTTATGTTGTTTCTGTCGTCTGATTTAAAGTACAATGACAGTTATATGTCGACTGATTTCGTATGCAACAACATTTATATCGTAAGTTATGTTGTTTGAGATTTGTTTGGACTACAGATAATTGTGATTTTGTTGTCTGAGAGCTATTTGAACTCCACTTTTCTGTTGTTTGAAGTAGGTAGAAATAACATATCAACCACCTACTTCTGTTGTCTGAGAGCTCTTTGAACTCTACTTTTATGTTGTTTGAAGTAGGTAGAAATAACATATCAACCACTTACGTCTGTTGTCTGAGAGCTCTTTGAACTCTACTTTTATGTTGTTTGAACTTGGTAGAAACAACAGATGATCATTTGTTTATGTTGTTTCTATTTTCTTGATACAACATAAATTGTGAAACCTGCATATATATATTTGTTGCCTTTCAACAATTTCAACATCATTCATCTACAATCATCAAAACCATAAAATTGGACTAAAATCAGCATTCAAAATGATGCCTATGTTTCATTGCATCAACATCATCCAAAATACAATTCATAGTTCCAACTCTAAACCTAGCCAACAGTTACATAATGATTGAGCCAACAGTTGAACTATTCAGACATTGTGGACAAGGCAAAACTTGATTCTTAGGAGATACAAGATACTAGTTACGACTTTGACCACACTAGACTTTAACAAGCTTCAAACCTTTATCTGCAGCGATCTTTCCTCCTATGTAGCCCTTACTCCACATAATACCTGCAACCAAAAGCAGAAGCAGGAGTGCTGCTGTTAATATTCCGATTGATGTTATGGCTTTCTTCTTTTTGCCATCATCTAAAGGAACTTCAAAGTCTGCAAAGATGTCACTACTACAAAAAAACCATTTTATATTACTGCATTTTCTTTATGGGGTTGACAAAATCAAATTCCCACATATATATAAATGAATTTGAATCACACATAGTTGGAGACAGTAAGCAAATTATCAGTGAAAAAACTTACAAGATCAGTTGTTTGGAAACACAAGCAAAATTTAGAACGTAATAAGTAGAGGCCATGGCACCAAAAACCTTCTAGCCTTTTCATAGAAAGTTCTCAATTGCATAAATACCATACCATGGTATTATTGATTCCATTTTCTAAGCTATAAACTTATTTGAAACTCAGCCCACATATCACCTATACCATAATAACTAAGACAGATTTTCTTAAGGCAAATCATGAATTGTGGCAGAGGCAAAAGAAAGAAGCAAAACAAAGTTCCATCTGGAACTATGTGATTTGCCCTTGTAGAGCAGTCATATTTCGAAATGTAATCTCTACGATCCCAAACTTAGGACATAAGCAAAAGTAATTACCGTGTATAATCCCGGTAGTTAATGTACTTTATTGGCCTTTTGATCTTTCTTTTGCTAGTCCTCAACCTGATATCAAAAGTTTTACATTAGTGCAAGTGAGCAATATAACACTACTATTAATCGATTAAATTACAAAACGCATTACATAGCAGCATCTTAATCCAAAACTTAATAGATGCAACCACATATGGATGTCCACATCAAAACACACAAGCATCTAAATCATGCAGACCACGCAACATTCCTTACTTGTAGAGTAAACCAATAAGCCATAATCAAAATCTGTTGCTAGAAATGATGGAACCAAACCTATTGCTGTCAACATTGGCGCCACTCTTCTCAATAGGGCTTCAAGCTGCATAACATGACTTTTGAACCTCCTGCACGCTATACCACTGCATATATATATGGAATCAGAGTTGAAGAAATCAGAACTGAAACATTGCAATTTGATATTTTGAAAGGCAGTTAATATAAGAAACTGGTTGACTCTACAAGAGTCAAGTTTGAGAAGCAGTCAAATTCATAATACTGCCACAGCAAGACCAAATCTCGGTTAGTTCTTGAATCTTGATTATGTCCCAAGTATTCCTAATACTGCTTCTACTTGCGGGTTTATAGTTTATAATGCAAATTATTAGTTTTATACAATCTTTGATTTGTAAGTTGCTGAAACACTTGGAAACACTTCTGATCTGCTAGCAGGAAAACTCATCATATTATCCACTTTCTCCACTCAACAACTCCACAAGATGGAGTTGGTACAGAACATATAAACTGAAAAACAAAAATGGTACAGAACAAAGTTGACCCCTAGCCAACCAACATAAACTCAACTAGTGCATATTGAAGTATCCTTAACTGAAAAGAAACAAAGATATGGTTGTTGATTCATGTTAGTTCAATGAACTGTAACACAGAGGTAAAGGTAATATAAAATTGTTCCAACTTTACAGTGGAAATTAACTTACCTTATCTCAACTTTCATTTTCTAAAGAATATTATTCACAGCAGCACAGACCCTACCAAGAAAAGGTGAAACCACCTGACATTGTAATATTGGGATCGCATGATATATAGATGAGCACACCTGTTATATAGATGAACTCCTCCAGGAAATATAGACTAATTAAGGGAGGAAACAAAGATAAAGGGGGGAAAAAAAGGATGTGAAATACAAATGGTGTCGATTATGGAGATCCAAACTGTTATAAGAAAGGCTAACCTTCAAGTGTCCCATTTTTACTTGGCCTATGTAAAGAACGATATGATGGATAGCAAGCACACATAAAATTCATTATCTGAGCACATAAAAATACACCAATTACAAGAGTGAAATGGAAGCAGAGTTAGAGTTAGAGAGAGAGAGGCAAAAGAGGCACCTTGAGATCATGGGAAGCACGGAATTGCAATCTGGGACCAACATCGACGGACCAACAGTTTTGATGAGAACTAATCAAAACACATAAATCCCATATGCAACTAAAAGTGTGGTACTGCTGTAACTTTTGTCCGAGAACTAAAGGGGAAGAGATTCAAGTTAATCAGCATCCTGACATCCTGACATCGAAAGCATTTAGATGATTTATAAAGCCAAAATTAGACTAAAACCTGTGAAAGTTCACATAATATGAAAACCCTATCAAATTAACAGAAACGTAACATAAACCCAATCAAATCAAAACCCAAATCTTTCCCTTTTGTTGGGTTTTATAGAGGCCGCTTTCGAGGAACGATTGGTTGGTGGATCTCATGGCAAACTCGTCTGAGTGCAGAACCCATTTCTCCTTCACTACTGTTCTCAATTGATAAAGAGTGACTACTCGAAGAGTTAGCATTCTTCCCAGAACTTCCCCAACCCAACTCTGTAGAGACAACTTTGAGCTACTTCTCTGTTTCTGGACAGGAGACAAACAAATAAAGATAAAAAGTTAAAAGCATGTTACTGATACCAAATGAAACAATTAAGTTCTGGAAAAACACACAAATCTGCAATACAGGTCGATATCAACAGGGAAGCGTTACAGCTAAAAATCTATAAGCATTATATTATTCTAAAAAATGGCAAATTCAAATGGAGACAACATTGTAGCATGTTTTAACAAGTAAAAGTCCTCAGATACAAAAATATTCACGGTCATAATTTCAATTAAAAAGTTAAAAATAATAAGCCAATATCGACATGCAAAGTTGAATTTCATAATCAGTGTAACCACTCCCTTTCCATAAAAGATGATCTAACTTTCAAAAGTAGAAAGAGTTTTACACATTAATATGATAATGATCACAACCAAACCCAACATTTCCAGGTCTACATTTATTATAATGAGGATAAATGACAAGAACAAACCTTTACTCAGCAAGACTCTATCAGCTTCAATTACAATGCAACATCAAATAGGTTTACTCAAATCAATCCATTATCAAAAAAAAAAAAAAAAATTCCCATCTGAACAATATAAATTGAACTTGGACTTCAACTACTCACTCCCCTCATTCAAATTACAGGAAATGTAACACTGAAATACTTTATGTAACTTTACAAATGGAACAAAATGAGGCAATAAAAACCCAAAAAAGCGCAGACCTTTTTCACTTCGAACCATCCAGCGCCATCATCATCTAGAGCTTCTCCACTATTCTCCATTCCCAATTGATCAAATCCCAGATCAATTTCACCACTCTATTCATCAAAAGCCCCAATTTTTACATTAAACCAATATCAAAATTCACTTCAATCACACAGCCAATACCAAAATACACGATCTTGGCGCTCAAAAACGAACTGGGTATTCAACAGAATCCGAAAACGAAGATGAAATGAGGTAAAGTTTGAAGCTTTTTGGTTGGTTTTTTTTTTATCTGTAACGACTCCTCTCCTTGACCAGAAATCCTACATAACCCAATTAACAATCATATATATAATGAACAAACATTTAATTCGGTCAAAAGCTATAAACCCAGAACCAAAAGATAAACACCCAACCCGATTTCAAGAACAACAATAAATTTTCAGCAAATTTCAAACACCCAAATCGAAATGAACCCTAAACCATCCCCAAATCCATAAAACCAGAATAACACCCAAGTCTATTTCAACCACCACATCTCTAAATTGATATCACAAATCTAATTTCAAAGGAAACCCCAAATCGATATCTCAACGAAACCCTAAAACCCAACACAAATTGTAATACCCGAAAAATTCAAGTTAATTTCCGATGACGTTTTGGAAATGATTTCGTGGTCGTGGACACGAGTACGAAGCTTAGAGGAGTGTGGAATTAGTTCGAGCGATTTTATTTTGAAAACTGAACGTTTTAGGGGGGTCAAAGGAGTTGACTTTTTATACATTGGGAAATTGGGAAAACTTCCTTCATGAAAGTTGTAGAGCGCGTCGATACGAGTTCGTGGACATATGGAACGTAATATTCGGAGTTCGTATGAATAAGTTACGAATATTTGAAAATTGGGATTTTCTATAAATATGAAAAAAAAATCCGAATATTGCAAATGAGGACAGAATTTCTGGAACTCCAGAAATTTCTCCCCATTTCTCTCCCGAGCCCAGCCGCGACCCCCTCCCTTCGTCACCTTCGTTCTTCCTCATCCGGCCACCGATTGATGTGAAACAAAGTGGGTTTTTCTGGTCTCGACCCCCTTTACGAGTTTGTAGAAGAAATCGAAGTGAAATACGAGCTGTATGAGGCTCTACAAGGTCGAGAAGAGAGCCTCGTCGGAGACGAAATCGCTCTTCCCCACTTTTTCTGGGCTCTACTTTGTCTGGCCATATCTTCCTCTACAGGCCTCCGATCGACCTGATTCCAAAAGCAATTTTTCTCACCGTGAAGTTTTCTACAACTTTCCAGAAGACATCAACTTGAGATAACCATCGTGGTGGCCGCTAGAAGACCGAGAAGCCGCACAGCCGAGCTGGAAATCGTCTTCCTTCGCCACCTTGGTTCTCCCAGCTCCGGCCACTATAGCTCGAGTTCTTTGAGGGCTTTTCTAGCCCAGAGGAAGTAGAAGCTATCCCCACGAAGGCTTGCAGCGATTTGATCCGGGGTGATCGAATTTTGAAGATTGGGAAACTAGGGTTCTTCGGGTTTCAAAACTTGCGAGGTAAAATTCTACTTTTTGGCTTATAATCTGACTTTGGTGTAGTTATGAAAAGTGAAATTGGAGTTGAGTTGAAGGACTTTGATGTTGGGAGTTTTGTCTAATTTTGACTTCGGATGGGTGGCTGTGCCGCCACTGTGATGGTGGTTTCCGGCGACCTCCGGACACCCCAAGGACAGTTTCTGTCCATTTTTGTGTTCTACGTGTCGATACGATCGTTTGCATATATAATTCATAATTTTTGGATATCGTATGATGAAGTTATGAATTTTTAAGTTTCGATCGATTTCGATCGTTAGATTTGTGATATGTGAAGTTAGGACCGTCAGATGGACTTGTAGTTTTGATACGATGATCTTATGACTGTCCCAGTGGCTTTGTGTGGTCATGGGCGAAGATCCGACCGTTGGATCTTCGTATAAATGCAAAACGGTGATTAGGGAGGCGATTCGTGAGAATCCGTCCGTCGGATTTTTGTATAAATTTGTGAAGATGTTAGTAAGGACGATTCAGGAAGATCTGACCGTTGGATCTTCGTGATGATTTTTGGGGGGTGATCCTAAAGGCGATCCGTGAGGATCCGACCGTTGGATCATCATTTAATTTTGATCCGACCGTTGGATTGTCGTTTGAGTATGTTTTTGAGCTATTGGCTAAGTTAAGGTCATGTGTGATTAGGTGATTGACGGTCTCCCTTGGGTGAACGATTTCGGTGTGTATTGTGTTGAATTGAAGACGCAGCGGGAATATCGAGGTGAGTAAATCGCACATGGTTCATTCACGAACCGAAATTCGGTGATTTTATTTAATTGAGAAATTGTGGAAATTGTTTTACGAAAATAAATATTTGTTTTAAATTATATGGACTTGATCGACTACGGTCCATAGGTAAGTAAAATGTATTTAAACTATAAAAATGAATTTCTAGATTTTATTGCATGTGAACTATAGTTGGTATTAGTGGTCACTCTTGTGTGGGTGACTACGTATATATATATTTACGTGGAATATATATTGGATGGTGTGATTTACTGAGTTATATTTTGAGCATTACCCTTGGAATATGTGATTTATCTTAGATGTTGTGTTGTCTATGATAATGGGTAATTGAGTAAAGTGCGATAGTTGAGTCGTTGAGATGAATTAAATGAGGAGTCGAGTGAATTGAGAAAAGCAGTCATTCGTAAGGTGAACCTTGGCCCAGGTGACACTTTACGATACAGTTAGAGCTCTAGTCTGTCTGCCATCATACTGCTTGGGGGATAAACGAGTTATCATATGCCCTTGGGTATGACATGACATACTGAATGGGGTGATTAATATAATTAATCATAAGCCTGTAAGTATGATATACTGAATGGGGTGATTAATCTAATTAATCATAAGCCTGTAAGTATAATATACTGCATGGGATGATTTATATAAATAAATCATAAGCCTGTGAGTATATATTGAGTAAACAGTTGTTTGTTTTTGAGTAGTCATGTTGAGATGTGAGTTGATTGATGCTTGAAGTGACATTGTACACTTCAATTATTATGCAAAGAAAATACTTGAGTTAAATTTATGCATGAGTTGATTTGGTTACTTTAAATCGTGCAATCCTTTCATTTACTCATACGAGCTTTGCAAAAAGCTTACCGGGTTTGTATTGTTGCAATCCCGGTACACTATTCAAACGGTGTAGCGGGTAATCCTGCAGGTCAGGAGAATCAGGGCGGTGATCGAGCGGGTTAGAGTATTTGTTATAGTTTTACAGCATTTGTAATAGTGAGGTGAGTTAAGCTCATTGAGCCTTACAATTTGATTTGGTGAGAGTGTGTTGTAATAATTAACTTGAGGATTTGATTTATTGTAATATTGAGAGGTGTGAAGTGTGGTTGTTTGTGAGAAAAAAATTCAGGACGTTTATTCTATTAAGTTGTATAATTCATGTTTCGGATTTTAATTGTATTTAAAATTCGGGGCGTGACAGTTTGGTATCAGAGCGTAAGGTGCATATTTGGTGATGTGTCAATACCTTCCGAGTGATGGCCCGGCTGCAGCGGATCCCCATCGTGTGCTCTTCGGTATTGGCTAAGTCATTGGGTATGCGTGAGTGTTGGGAGTTGTTTAGGCCGCTAGGTCGTTTTAGGAACGTGAATACCTTCCCTATAGTATTGACTTGGTTAATATGAATTTGTATTTGACTTATACTGTGTTTTAAGTGTCATACAAGTATTAGCCAAGCATACTATACTCCTTAGGTGATGGATATTCGAAGGGGTTGTACTTAGAACCTTACAGTTGTCTTGTAGGTTCGTATGGGAATAAGTTCAGTGGCCGCAAGTTACAATCCTTGAGGAATAGGAACCTCTTGATTCAACTCTGTTAAGTCAACGAGGATTGTTTTATGGAAATGAGGTTCTTTTGATTGTTGAAGTGTTTGGTTGAGGACATGGTGTGGACCTATGCACGTACCTAGTGTGGATACGAGTATGAATTGTTATAAATTTTGTCTTCTTAAGTTGGACGTACAGATGTTTAGATGAGGTGTACGTATCAAGGATTAGATATCTTGTTTTATAAAGAGACGTCTTAGTGGAGTTTTGGTAATTGACATGTGATACGTGATTAAAGTGACTCTGAGGCAATTATGCTGACCTTGTGTGAGATTGAATTCTTAGTGTAGACTAAGAAGGTTGTGTGGTGATTTTATATACACTACGTGATGAACTTTTAGAAGGAAAAGTTATGAGTAAAAGTATGGGTTTTTTCCCTGATGTCTATAGCAGACTTGTGCATATGGCAGCCTTGTGGTGGTGCCAGTAGTGTTTATTTTATAACAGTTTTTATGGCAGTGCTTGTAGTGCTTTAGTGGTAGTTGTGTGATGTAACCATTTGATAGAACTCACCTTGGTTAAGGTGTTAGCCATTGAACAGGATTCTTGACTCTGTGGTTTGGGAAGAGATTGATATAAATTTTTGAGTGTAGTGAGGTAATTTGGAGATACTTAGGTTATCTATAAGGAGGGTGGTGGAGTTTGTTATCGAGGTGATACCAGGTTAGATACCTATATTAATGTCGCCTTATTGGATGAAACTGAACTTAAGGAGTTGAAAGTTCAAGGTGAGAGTTTACTTGAGTAGAGATTCATTAGAGCTAGTATTTTTCCATGAGGGTACTGTATTGAGAAAGAAGAAGAATGTGGCTATGTTCCTTCTTTAAGGTGAAACATGACCATGATTAGATTTGGTACTAAGGATATGAATTATCGATAATGACTTGGAGCGAATTTGTAGCATTCTTTTGAGACATGTACTTTCCTGCCCAGTGAAGGATATGTTAGTGTTCTAGTTCTAAAGATCACGAGCGTAAGAGGTGTTAAGTTTGGTGCTCTATAGGTGTTTCTGAATGGGAAGTGTTTAGCTTTATTAATCCCTGAATTCTAGCGACGAAATTGTTTGTGTTTGGTTTGACTCAGAGGATGCTAGCTAGACCTCTGTGCAACTTAATTGATTGTTTGTGATAAATCATTTTGAAAGATGTGTGCAGCAGAGTCTCGATGGTTTTGAAAAGAGTATTAAGTGACCAAGGTTCGATCCTTGGTGTTGTTGTGGTTAAACAAAAAGAAAAAGAAAACATGCACACAATCTTATTGATTTTATATTACAAAAAGGGAAACGAGGACTATGCTATACTAAGCCTAGTCAGCAGCTCCGGATGGGTTGAGGCTGAGCTCAAGAGAAACGTTTGAGCCACTGTGGTAACCGCCTGAGCCACCAGAATAGTAACCAAAAGCGCTACCTTCCTCGGAAGTAGCCTTCAGGTTACCAAAGACGTCCTCGCCGTGCACGGGGAACAGAGGAAGAGTTTGAACCTCCTGGTGATCTCCTCCTCGTTGTTGCAGGGATGTTTGTCCTCCTGTTGTGCCAAAAGAGTTGTACTGGTATTAGTGTTGAAGTGTGAGGAAGAATATGAAACAAAATTTAAATCAAGAAATCCTTCATTACCAGTAGAATAGGTGGAACCAAAGTTGAGATCAATGGATCTACCATCATCAGTAGAACTAGTGGACCCAAAATTGATGTCAATGGATCCACCAGCTGGCCCAAAATTGATGTCGATGGATCCACCAGCACCAGTGGACCCAAAATTGAGATCAATGGATCTACCAGTACCAAGAGAACTAGTTCCCATGGGCACTGGAGCAGCCTGATTACACCTATTCATCTGCTTCTCTCGAGCCCTGACGTTCTGGAACTAAAAGTAAATGTTCTTACCCTCAACATGTCCATACTGGTTCAGCTGGAGGCAGATCTCGTGAATGTGCTCTGAAGTTGGGCACTTAAATCCCTTGACGTAGTAAAGATCCTTGAGGATTCTTATTTGTTCTGGAGTAGGAATCCACCTGGTACGGCTTCGCCAGAAATCCATGTTGGCACTACTTCCAGCTGCTTGGGTGTTTCCTCCCTCCTCTGTTGGTTGCTGTTTTTGTGGTTCCATTTGTTGCGGGGTTTGGAGCTCCATTAGTTGCAGAGTTCGTGGCTCTTGGGTCATGGAGTGAGAGGATGTGAAAATCGAGGAATACATGGTTTAGTGTTTGAGGGAGATTTTGCTAGAAGGATTGGAGTTGTTGAACTGGTGGTTGAAGATCTGAGAGTGAAAAACTGGGGATTTGAGAAGAGAAAGGCTGAAGAGTTGAGAGAGAAAGGCTTGAGCTCGGAAGAAAATTTCTTTTCCTTTGGAGTGAACAGTCGCGTCTCCAGAATGCACCTATTTATAGAACAAGGTGAGCAGATCTCCACCGTTGGATGAACGATCTCAGAATTTGAATCCACGCGTTGGATTAAAGTCGCCCCGAAACCCGGAAAAGCTGTTGGCGCGTGTTGAGCGTGTAAGGGGACAGGCCGAACCTCGAGACGCTGTGGCAGACAGCTTTAGCAGAAAGTGATTTGCTTTCCGTAAATCACGGAAGAGACGTGTCGTGGCACGTGGAGTGTACCGACAGTTTGTTGTTATTCTATCGCTTATGATAGAATAAATGAAAGAAGTTGCATGGATAGTAACGAGAGCAGCTGGTGCTCTAGTGGTTGAAGAGCAAGGCTCTTGTACAAGAGGTCAGAGGTTCGAACCTTGCCTCTCGTTTATTTTTATTATGTTCGCTTATGACATAATAAATATAACACGTGAGCATATATTAATGAAGGCAGCTCTTGCTTCAGTGGTTGGGAGCAAAACCTTCGTGTTCGAGGTCGGGAGTTCGAACCTTACCTCTTACAAATATTTTTGGATCTCGTATATGCTTGATATACGGACGTATATACGGTATGTACGGTATACATACGTATATACGGTCTGTACGGTATGCATAAGTATATACAGTTGTATGGTATGCATACGTATATACGGTCTGTACGGTATGTATACGTATATACGGTATGTACAATTTCATACCGTAGCCGAGCTAAAAAGTTGTGGGCCGAATAGTAGGCCCGAATAGTAAGCCCAAATTTGGTTGGGCCTATTCAAAATGCGTTTGGTTCGGCCGATTGGTAGGCCCAAATAGTAAGCCCAATTGTTCGGCCGATTTGTAGGCCCAAATAGTAAGCCCAATTGTTCGGCCGATTGGTAGGCACAAATAGTAAGCCCAATTGTTCGGCCCGAATGGTAGGCCCAAATGTTAAGCCCAATTGTTCGGCCCAAATGGTAGGCCCAAATGTTAAACCCAAATTGGTTCGGGCCGGTTCGAAATGTGGATGGTTCGGTTTCTTCGGCCCAATTGGCCAGCCCTAATGCTTAGCCCAAGGATTGAGCAAGCCCAAGTCATCATCACTGGGTGTCAGATTTTATTGGCATGCTTTTGGGGATGATTTGTTTTGAGTGATGCATCTCTATTGTTGTGTAGAATAGTGCATGCTTAAGTTTTACTATAGAGATTTACCGTGATGCTAATTGAGTAGCGAAACGCTTTGTGAGAATGTTTACTGTGCTTGTATGCCAGTACAGGATGATGATCTATGTGAAGATCTATGTGATGATCTATGAGATGATCTATGTGAAGATCTATGTGAGGATCCATGTGGTGATTTTGTGTGAGTTTACTTTTGTGATGAAAGAATTTGTGGCCTTAGGAATGTATTTTTATACAAAGGGCTGTGGCTTTGTAGATTACTACAGCTTTGGAAAGGATGGAGATTCGATGGTTAGGTTAACCGTAATCGAGAGCAATTAACTTGCGCTTAAATTTCGGGACGAAATTTCTTTAAGGAGGGTGGATTGTAATACCCGAAAAATTCAAGTTAATTTCCGATGACGTTTTGGAAATGATTTCGTGGTCGTGGACACGAGTACGAAGCTTAGAGGAGTGTGGAATTAGTTCGAGCGATTTTATTTTGAAAACTGAACGTTTTAGGGGGGTCAAAGGAGTTGACTTTTTATACATTGGGAAATTGGGAAAACTTCCTTCATGAAAGTTGTAGAGCGCGTCGATACGAGTTCGTGGACATATGGAACGTAATATTCGGAGTTCGTATGAATAAGTTACGAATATTTGAAAATTGGGATTTTCTATAAATATGAAAAAAAATCCGAATATTGCAAATGAGGACAGAATTTCTGGAACTCCAGAAATTTCTCCCCATTTCTCTCCCGAGCCCAGCCGCGACCCCCTCCCTTCGTCACCTTCGTTCTTCCTCATCCGGCCACCGATTGATGTGAAACAAAGTGGGTTTTTCTGGTCTCGACCCCCTTTACGAGTTTGTAGAAGAAATCGAAGTGAAATACGAGCTGTATGAGGCTCTACAAGGTCGAGAAGAGAGCCTCGTCGGAGACGAAATCGCTCTTCCCCACTTTTTCTGGGCTCTACTTTGTCTGGCCATATCTTCCTCTACAGGCCTCCGATCGACCTGATTCCAAAAGCAATTTTTCTCACCGTGAAGTTTTCTACAACTTTCCAGAAGACATCGACTTGAGATAACCATCGTGGTGGCCGCTAGAAGACCGAGAAGCCGCACAGCCGAGCTGGAAATCGTCTTCCTTCGCCACCTTGGTTCTCCCAGCTCCGGCCACTATAGCTCGAGTTCTTTGAGGGCTTTTCTAGCCCAGAGGAAGTAGAAGCTATCCCCAAGAAGGCTTGCAGCGATTTGATCCGGGGTGATCGAATTTTGAAGATTGGGAAACTAGGGTTCTTCGGGTTTCAAAACTTGCGAGGTAAAATTCTACTTTTTGGCTTATAATCTGACTTTGGTGTAGTTATGAAAAGTGAAATTGGAGTTGAGTTGAAGGACTTTGATGTTGGGAGTTTTGTCTAATTTTGACTTCGGATGGGTGGCTGTGCCGCCACTGTGATGGTGGTTTCCGGCGACCTCCGGACACCCCAAGGACAGTTTCTGTCCATTTTTGTGTTCTACGTGTCGATACGATCGTTTGCATATATAATTCATAATTTTTGGATATCGTATGATGAAGTTATGAATTTTTAAGTTTCGATCGATTTCGATCGTTAGATTTGTGATATGTGAAGTTAGGACCGTCAGATGGACTTGTAGTTTTGATACGATGATCTTATGACTGTCCCAGTGGCTTTGTGTGGTCATGGGCGAAGATCCGACCGTTGGATCTTCGTATAAATGCAAAACGGTGATTAGGGAGGCGATTCGTGAGAATCCGTCCGTCGGATTTTTGTATAAATTTGTGAAGATGTTAGTAAGGACGATTCAGGAAGATCTGACCGTTGGATCTTCGTGATGATTTTTGGGGGGTGATCCTAAAGGCGATCCGTGAGGATCCGACCGTTGGATCATCATTTAATTTTGATCCGACCGTTGGATTGTCGTTTGAGTATGTTTTTGAGCTATTGGCTAAGTTAAGGTCATGTGTGATTAGGTGATTGACGGTCTCCCTTGGGTGAACGATTTCGGTGTGTATTGTGTTGAATTGAAGACGCAGCGGGAATATCGAGGTGAGTAAATCGCACATGGTTCATTCACGAACCGAAATTCGGTGATTTTATTTAATTGAGAAATTGTGGAAATTGTTTTACGAAAATAAATATTTGTTTTAAATTATATGGACTTGATCGACTACGGTCCATAGGTAAGTAAAATGTATTTAAACTATAAAAATGAATTTCTAGATTTTATTGCATGTGAACTATAGTTGGTATTAGTGGTCACTCTTGTGTGGGTGACTACGTATATATATATTTACGTGGAATATATATTGGATGGTGTGATTTACTGAGTTATATTTTGAGCATTACCCTTGGAATATGTGATTTATCTTAGATGTTGTGTTGTCTATGATAATGGGTAATTGAGTAAAGTGCGATAGTTGAGTCGTTGAGATGAATTAAATGAGGAGTCGAGTGAATTGAGAAAAGCAGTCATTCGTAAGGTGAACCTTGGCCCAGGTGACACTTTACGATACAGTTAGAGCTCTAGTCTGTCTGCCATCATACTGCTTGGGGGATAAACGAGTTATCATATGCCCTTGGGTATGACATGACATACTGAATGGGGTGATTAATATAATTAATCATAAGCCTGTAAGTATGATATACTGAATGGGGTGATTAATCTAATTAATCATAAGCCTGTAAGTATAATATACTGCATGGGATGATTTATATAAATAAATCATAAGCCTGTGAGTATATATTGAGTAAACAGTTGTTTGTTTTTGAGTAGTCATGTTGAGATGTGAGTTGATTGATGCTTGAAGTGACATTGTACACTTCAATTATTATGCAAAGAAAATACTTGAGTTAAATTTATGCATGAGTTGATTTGGTTACTTTAAATCGTGCAATCCTTTCATTTACTCATACGAGCTTTGCAAAAAGCTTACCGGGTTTGTATTGTTGCAATCCCGGTACACTATTCAAACGGTGTAGCGGGTAATCCTGCAGGTCAGGAGAATCAGGGCGGTGATCGAGCGGGTTAGAGTATTTGTTATAGTTTTACAGCATTTGTAATAGTGAGGTGAGTTAAGCTCATTGAGCCTTACAATTTGATTTGGTGAGAGTGTGTTGTAATAATTAACTTGAGGATTTGATTTATTGTAATATTGAGAGGTGTGAAGTGTGGTTGTTTGTGAGAAAAAAATTCAGGACGTTTATTCTATTAAGTTGTATAATTCATGTTTCGGATTTTAATTGTATTTAAAATTCGGGGCGTGACACAAATCAAGGTCGAAATCCTAACACGAAGATTGAGACTTACCGTGCAACAACAGTATACTTTGTAAAATCGGATCGAAGAACTCCACCAACAGTGTCTTCTTGACCTAGATCGGGGAGAGGTTGATCGATGAGACTCTTCTGTGTAAAAAACCTAGATCGGGGAGAGAAGAACCATAATTGGGAAAGGGAAAGGATGTTGCTGATCGGGGGGAGAAGAACCAGAATGGGAGCTGCAATTGCTTAATTGGGGTCTAGCTCGCGGAGAAGGAAAGAAGGCTTCTGTTTTTTTAACCAAGTGTTTAGAAAACTCGGGGTCTAGCTCACTTAAGTTTTAGTTCAGCCAAAAATATATTTTTGTCCAAACAAAGAGAAATAATTTCTCCATTTACTCAGACAACAGAATTCTGTTGTCTGAATTTTCTAAATTACAACAAACTTGAAAAAATTGATCTAGTATTGATTTTCATACCATTCAGACAACAGAAATAGTTAAAACTGTCGTCTGAAGACGTTGAAAAAAATCAGACAACAGAAAAAACCTCTTCTGTCGTCTGAGGGGTATGGTCTGAAGCATTTTTTTGGCATAGTGATAGCTCTAGAAATTAGGGATTTAAGCATGCAATAGTTACAACCTAGAATATCACGATAACCAAATTCCACACCTAATGCTGGCTAGGACCACCAAGTCAATTTCTCTTGTTTGGTATCCATTCTTCCGACTAAGGCAAGAATGAACTCTCTAACCCTAATCATTATGCCTTACTAGGGTCACAACATCTAGGATTAATGGCGAAAGGCACAAGAAAATAGAAACGTAGGCAATCATTAATTATCGATTAAGCAACTACTTGACAAAACCACCAATTGTATCACACATAACAAATCTCAATACATAACAAAGAGAGTGGTTAGTTCCCTAAAATTCATGCATCAAGAATCAATTGACATAGTAATTAGAGTGCACTCATATGAAAATACATTATTTATCACTTGAAAATATGTCCATTACATCAAAATTGAGCTAGAGTTAGAAACCTTAGCTCCCAAAAATAACTACTCACAACCCATATTGATGAACATCAAAATTACAAAATTCAAATAGTAAAGAGTAGAGAAGTGTAGGAGAAAACAAGAATAGTCACAAATAGGTAGGAAGCTAGCATGACTAGCCTTGAATTACAACTCCCACAAAATACCCAAAGCTTGAATCTTGTAGAGATTAAGCCCCTTGATGAATCCTTGAAGCTTTGTTCGAGTAGTCCTTCAAATCTCAAAATAAATATAAAAAAAATGAAAAAGGGAAGGGGAGGAGGGAGAGAGTTCTCCAAATTCGGTCAAAAGGCCTAGGGTGTGGAAAAATGGGTCTTAAGCTTGTGAAATGTGTGTGCAAAGGTGCTCAAATACCCCCTTGGGTTCTAGGGTCAAGATTGGACTTGTACCCTACATCCAAGGGCTCAAAAACAAGGAGAAGATTGATAAAATGAAAAGACTAAAACAACCTAACAAAAATGTAGAGAATTAGAAGTTCAGAAAACATTTTGAAAAATATAAAGAAAACTGGAGGGTAAAAGTGTAAGTGAGTGTGTGCCTAGTGTGAATATAAATAAATATTTCATTCACATGTGTGATGTGTGTGATCCACTAATTATTATTGTCATTACATCCATTTTGAATTTGAAATTTGAATACAAAGATGTAATACAAATGGGCTTGGGTCTTCACTTGTGTGCTTTTTGGTCTTGGGCCTTGGACTTTTTGCTAATGGATCGGGTTGACTTGGTTGACCCGATGGTCAACTAGTTGACTTTTCATCATTTAGTTAGAAGTTGACTTTTTGCTTGAAATCACCCTTTCTATTGTCTTTTCCCTCTCTTGACCATAATTTTCTACAAATGAAGGAACAAAGTAATAATACGAAATAATGCTTGAGAATTCACTAATTTCAAGGTAATTAGGGCAAGAGACAACGTAAATTACGTGTGAATCACCCAGCAGATTATGGTTGACCCAAGCCCAGACACCATCACCCATTAGCCGCACGAACAATTTTGACGCTGTCTAGATCCAAGCTGCCGCCGCCCATACTGCCACGCCTTACGCCGTAACGAGCCGCCCAAAATCCTCTATAACCCACGTTGCCGCTGGCCCTGGAAGTCCCTTGACAAAGTACGATACCGCTAGTCCTGGAAGCCCCTTAACAAAGTATGCCGTCCCACGCCTAGAGATGTTGCCCGGTACCTTTCGTCAAACCATCTTGCCAATCCCTCGAGCCAAACACCCCATCATAAACTACCCAGGCAATAGCAATCAATCACCCGCTCGGCAGCAGCCCATGATAGGCATGGCGAAACCAGAGCCGACCTCGAGCGCCGCTGGACGAGAGAAGAAAATCTCAAAACCTAGACAAGTTTTTTGGAGCTCTCTATCGAAGAATTTTCTTTAATCTATTTTTTTATTCTTGATCAAACCTTTTTTTTTCCCCTCCCTTAAAAACAACATAGGTAATTACTTATGGTTTATCGGTTTATCCACTTACTTTTAGACGAAAATTTGGAATGAATGCAGTTATATATCTTATACTTCTCCCACGACCCACATCACTCTCCATAATTATCTTTTTATTTATTTGTTTGTGTTATTTATTTTGCTTCTCACTATAATAATCCTTATATTTATTTGTTTGAATTAACTCAATAAGGGTGTTTGGACCCAAAATGGGAGCCAAACAAATGGTAATTAGGATTATTCAAAATTTGGTGAATTTTTTTAGGGCTTCACTTTATAGTAACTAGCGTTATACTTGTGTCATGCCCGGAGTAATAATCCTGAACTTGATGTGTTTTGATCTCAGTTTCAGTAATTAAAAAGAATAAATGTCACGCCCCGAATTTTGAATAACAAATTCAAATCCGAAACATGAATTAAACAACTTAAACAAATAAACGTTCTGAATTTTTTTTTTCTCAGAAACAACCTCGCCACTCACGCTCAAATTCAAAACTCGAAGACCTCGAGTTAATTATTACAACTCACTCGTACAAAGTAAATTGTAAAGCTCTAATGAGCATAACAAACCTCACAACTGAAAATCAGAGTATTACAAAGCAGCTACTCTACACGGTTCGATCACCTTCCTGAATTCTCCAGTCCTGTAGGATTATCCGCTACACCGTTTGAATAGTGTACCGGGATTGCAACAACACAAAACCCGGTAAGCTTTTGACAGCCAGTATGAGTAAAAGAAAGAATGGTTGATTTATTATAACACAGTACTTTTAACTCAAGTAACAACCAACAATTTCAACATCCACAAAGAAAACCACAATCTCGATAATCGATCACCAAAATCATTAACTCCAAATCATTTGAAATCACACACAAAGAAATCAAATGAATCACTCATCTCTACTCTTAACAAGATGTCTTTATCCCCACAATACGGAATAATATTTCTCAACTTTCTACAAGTCTCATCCATCACTGCACTTCCCAATTAAACTAATAAGAACATTAATCATGCATAGAAAATTAATTCAGGAAATAACCAACACGCATAAAATCAGAAGTCATAGTAATCCCTGCATATAATTTAGTTCAGGAGATTACATTAAAAACAAACAATAAAATGAAAACGAGAAATAAACGGGAAATCGAACCATAGAAATGATCAAGGAAATAAATAGAGATAATAAACAATATAACCGAAAAAGAAGAAAAGAGAAAAAGAATAGAAATTTAAACAAAAGAATTAACAAGGAAATTAATTAAAAACATCATCAACTCACACTAATAAATCCATCCAAAACTCAACACCTTTTACCAAAAGGACTCTTACAAGTCACATCGTGACAAAATCATAGGAAATGTTAACCTAACAAATCATTATGAAAATCCGGTCCAACCTGGACACGTTGGCAGACAGACTAGAGCTCTAACTGATCGAAATCACTAACCGGGCCAAAGGCGTAATTACGATATATTGCCTGAGGATGCAACCTGCAAACCCCGGATCTTTAGGCCAACCTGACCCTTAGATCAAAACATTTAAGCGAGTCGCACTGGACCCAAAATGTTAAAACAAATCAAACGGAGAAATCACAACCTGTGACTCTCAAATCCTCAGACCACCGGTCGTCAGATTAAAACATTTAAAATGGTCATACCGGACCTGAAAATGTTTCCCAACCCAAAAGGAGAAATCACAACCTGCAACTCCCCAAATCCTCAAACACTTTTCAAAACAATAGAAATACCATTTCCCACGACATATTGTTTCCCGAAAAGTCATACCCAAAAACAATATATGAACTCACTCACAAATATTGTTTGCATCACAACAATTCTACCAATACATATATGTTTCCGACATATGTAAATATTCAATTCAATAATCCACATACCACAATGCCACACCATCCATATATATATTCCACATAAATATATATATACGTAATTATCCGCTCAGGGATAATCACTAATACCAACTATAGTCCACACAATAAAATCGTGAAATTCATTTTTATAGTTTAAATACATTTTACTTACCTATGGACCGTAGTTAATCAAGCCCATATGATTTAAAACAAATATTTATTTCATAAATATTTTCACACAATTACGACAAAATAAAGTAATTAAATTTATTCGGTTCGTAATATGAACCACGTGAGGTTTACTCACCTCGATATTCCCGCTGCGTCTTCAATTCAACACAATACACACCGAAACCGCTCACCCAAGGGAGACCGTCAATCACCTAATCAAACATGACCTTAACTTAGCCAACAACTCAAAAACATACTCAAACGACAATCCAACGGTCAGATTCTAATTTAATGATGATCCAACGGTCGGATCGAAATTATACGATGATCCAACGGTCGGATCCTCACGGATCGCCCTCAGGATCATCCTCCAAAATTATCACGAAGATCCAACGGTCGGATCTTCCTGAATCGTCCTTACAAACATCTCCACAAAATTATACGAAAATCTGACGGTCGGATTCTCACGAATCGCTTTCCGAATCACCATTTCTCAATTATACGAAGATCCAACGGTCGGATCTTCGCTCGTGACCACACAAAGTCATCGGGACAGTCATACGATCAACATATTAAAATTTGAAGCAAAACCGACGGTCAGATCTTCGCAGATCGTAAACCGAAAGTAATGCATAAAAACCGAAACCCTAGCATGCATCAACTTTCTCCAAAATGACCTTATAATATATCCAAACGACCGTATCGATGTGTAGATGAATAAACTGAAAACAAAACACCAAAATATGGCTGGACGCGCAACCACGCGCCGCCACAAGCTACTGGTCAACCGGTGGTCAACGGCGGCAGTCAACGCCGGGTCAACCACCTCCGATGCAAAAGTCGTCAACTACAAACTTCTTCAAAATAAAAGGGTGATCAACTTTCATACCTGGAGCTAAGTCTGGTTCGGCCTAGATCGTCCTAGATCATGCTTGGAAGTTGGATTAATCTGGGCCGTCTGATCAGATTTCCAGATTGAATCAGGGACGTCGAATTTTCAATTCGTGATCCTTCACTCTACACTCAAAATCGTCGTGCAAGGAGGATATGAGGATGATCAGGGGGAGGAGGAGATCACGAAAATAGGAAGGATCGGCCGAGGAGACGCCGGAAAACTGGTTCTCCGGTCGGGTCAGTTTCGCACGGCTGGGCTCCTTCGATCCAGCTTTGGCGACGACGGCGGGGCAAGCGGAGGGCACCAGGCAGCTGGGCGGCTTGCGGCGATCATAGTGAGTGCCGGGTCGTGGCCGGAGAACGCCGGAGGGGAGAGATGGGGCCGGGTCGGGTCAGCGGGTCGGCCGGCCTGGGAAGGGTTTTCGAGCGAGAGAGAGAGAGAACCGGGGGCTGTTCCGCAAAAAAACCAATTTTTCTGTCCTTAATGACAGAATTTGGATTTTTTTGACTATTTATAGAAAAATCTCAATTTTCAAATATTCATAACGTATTCATACGAACTCCGAATATTGCGTTCCACATATGCACGAGATCGTATCGCCGAGCTCTACAACTTTCACGAAGGAAGTTTTCCCAAATTTTGAACGTATAAAAAGTCAACTTTCGCGAGCCCCTAAATAACGTTCGTTTTCGAAAATTAATCGTTCGAACTAATTCCACAACTTCTCCAAGCCTCGTACTCGCTCCCACTATCGTGAAATCATTTCTAAAAATCCACGGAATTTAATTTAGATTTTTCGGGGTATTACAATAAAAGTTAGGAAACTGTCTGCTGCAATTTTTGGATTGAATTATGTTTCTCATCCACTCTTTGATGCAATTTTTTTCTAATTGTTTTTATTTGATTTTGGTATTTTACCATAATGAATTTTAGATGCTTTTTATATGAATTAAATTTATTTTATTCAAATGATATATATAGCGATTCAAATTTTTGTGAAGCGTTTAGACACCAAAAGAAGGGCCTCCGATCCATTATAGAATATCTCGAAGATCAATCATTGGTCTAAAAAAATCTAATAAACTATTATGTTGGGTGCTGCCACAAATCTACTACAATAGCCGATTATGTTCATTTTATAGCTAGTTATCTATCTCGTCAGTAAAATGAATAGTTTATTAAGAAATTAAACCCTGTGCGTCTAAACAGATCCGTTTTAAAGCTATAAAATAAATTTTTCTCTTTTTGAAAGTTTACACAAGGTCAAGCTCATTTCAAACTTTCTCCCTAAGTTTTGTCATCTTTAGATGATCGGAAAAGATTACTCGAAAATTATTCAGTCCACTGACGGTGGACGATCACTAACGAGTCAACACCACCAAATGAGCGATTCTGATGGTGTTGACTTCGTCTTTATCTTTCCTATAACTTTCATAATTGGAGCCTAGTCCAAATATGAATGAGGAATGAGAAATCTACCTCATGGGAGAAAGCATAATTGAAAATTTTTGCCGAAAACTTTTGGAGGTAAATTTCTCCTTCCTCGTTCATATTTGGACGAGGCTCCATTTATGAAAGTTATAAACAATGTAGAGACAAAACCAACATCACTGTATCACTCGTTTTGGTGATGGTTCACCCGATAGTGAACATTGATCGTCGGTGGATGAATACACTCAGAAAATTACTACCACTGTTCTTTCATTGTATATATGAACTAAATGTCAAGTATACCGAAATTAAAACGTACATTAACTTGGAAATGCTAATCTATAAATAAAACTAATCTTAAGCTTACAATGTGTTTTCTGACATACATTTTATTGTAAGAAAAATCTGGGATAAATAATTGTACTACATAGTCGTGGGGTTCGATATTTATTTTCTTCAGAGTTATTGTCCTTCAAAACTACGCAGTTCGTGAACCAGAATTGTTCAACATTGCCAAATGCCAATCATTTATGTCGTTCTTGTACCATGTAGTGCTGCAAACTTTTTTGTACCTCACAACAGAAACAAAAAATTTGTCTTAGGTTCACATTTACAAATTCAGAAAATTAATTTCTATACTCAACCATCTTAGCCAAGAAGAGGATCCGGATCCTTTCTTAACTTGGTTTTCTCCTTAGCTTCCTTGACTTTTAAATGTCATCTCTTTATTTTAAAAGGGAGAGGATCCTCTCCTGAGCTAATTTTCTAGCTGAGCTACCTAAGCTTTCACTCAGATTAAGACACATGGCTAATATCACATCCAATGGTCTACATCTCTTTTGAGTTATGATTTTACAATATATATGACCTGCACAAAAGTTAGTGCTCAATTTAAAACCCTATCAATGTAGTAAGAATAAGTATGGATCGTTCTCAACTGGGGATTAGAGCCTTATTACTTCCTGAAAAATAAAACGTTAGACAAATAAAACAACGAATATATATACATTATTTACGAAAAATACAAGAGAGGGGATTTTTGGATTTTAATTCTAATTTAACAACTAATTATATACATGTGACACATCAAAACACAGAATCAAGTAGAGAATTATGAATGGAACGAATTTAGATAGAATTAACTACTATTAACACATTGGCAAGGTTTCAAAGTCCAAATCACGAATCAAAACATGTCATAGCAAGGAATCGATCAAGAACAAAGATGAACGCATACAAAGTCCTTTATACTTCCCTCAATTAAATTAACTAGATGAACACACCATAGTTAACCCTATTAAACATGAAATTACTAGTGGTAGCTAATCACTAACAAAAACACAATCAACGCATTAAGCACAATGAAAGTTTGAATAATTCAAGCCAAGAACACAAGTTCGAACGCTATTCAAGCATGCAAGAGTCATTGTTAATTTACCTAAGGAATTATAGGTTTTCCACTTTAATTATTATGACCTAGAATGCTAGCACCTTAATATAGATTCAATTACATGCTCATCAATCAAAGTAGGCATCCAAATCAATTAACACAGAAACGAAGGGATTGAAGCTCGAAATTAACAAACATGCATAAACACATTGAAATTGCAATTAACACTTTGAAAACCTAAAACCTAAAACATGCTTCATAGTATTCAAAAACTACATATCTAAAATCAATACTTCATCCACAAAAGAAATCGCAAATCATAGAACAATTAAACAAAACCCGAAATCAATATGAAAACCGAAATTATTTTACAAAGTTTCAAAACCGAAAACATAAAATAGAGGTTCATGGTTACACTTTTGAACTCTTCAAGGACTCAAGAAGCTTCAAAGGTGGTGGAATGGAAGGTGACTCATGGCAAGGATGCTTGAATGGAGATGGAGATGCATCACGGTCTTGAACTTTCGAGATTATGAAGTTGCCGAAATCTTTAGAGGAAAAGGGGAAGAATTGTGTGTTTGATTCTGAATTTTGTAGTGTGTAAAACATCTTCACATATATATAGTGCACGACATGGCTTAGGTATCAAGGCCGAAATCTACTTCAAGATATCATTCAACCAATCAAAATATTCCATGAGAAGTAGAGAACAATCTTGAATCTTCATGAATATCTCTTTGCCGAAATTACTATGTATCTTCCCTCAAAATGGTCTTCACTCAACTGGTATGCAATTAGGAAACCTGAGTCAATATTTATTCTCTTTAATTTCTTCTCCATAATTCACACGAATTAGATTTTCTCCAAAACTCTCCCTTTTTGATGCATTGCCGAACTCTTCTAGTGTTCCTTTTAATTCTCACGGCAAAAGCATGCAATGTTGGTTTAGAATTCCTCCAAGATATCAAGGATCATTCTAGAGACTCGTGTGCAAGTCACATGCTTCAATCTTTGGGCCAGACTTTTTCAATTGGACTTTTCGAAACCCATCTTTAAATGTGACGCCATACTTTGACATTCTAGAACATTCTTGAACAATCTTGAAGCCACAGCATCTCCTAGTCTTCCCAGGTATCCTAGTACCATCAGGACTCCTAATGCAAGCAGGTTTCCTAGTCCAACTGGGACTCTGTCATTTCTAATTTCTGATCATCATTTTCCGAGCTCACTCCTCGTTGACTTACGATTCCTACTTCAACTTGGATTCCTTTTCCTAGTAGAACTGGGAGAACTTCATTTCTCTATTTCTTGTCATGTCTGCACATATAACTCTTTGTCTTCCATTTCTAGACTCAAAAGCACCTAAAAACAAAAACTAAGTTAGAAATGACATTGTTAAGAGAATAACTAAGTAAAATGTAGAGAGGAATGCATTAAAAACATAACAAATATTTGTCTCATCAAATCCCCCCACACTTAGCTTTTGCTAGACCCTTAGCAAAATCACACAACGAAACAAAAACTAAGACACACGAAAACACTAGGACTCAAACAAAAATTTAACTAAGTATGGAAAACACAAAACAAAAATAAAAACAAAGACACAAAAACCAACAAAAATTAAAAAGATTCAAAACGTTATGAACATAAGACTCACACATTTCACAAGCAAAAAGACTGTAATGTCCTTCAACACATTGTCTCAGAAATCTCATACTTACATGTCACCAAGAATAACACTCAACAAGACTTTATCACATATTTTTCGAGAGTTAAATAAAAGATATACATAACACATAAGCATGTAGGACTTGGGAGCAATAATGGTGAGTGGTTGGAGCTTAGCATGCATATACAAGTAATGAATCACCTCATAATGGATATACACTTTTTCTTCTCTCAGAATTCAAGGTTAATGCTTAAAAGCTTTTTTATCACTCAAGTATATGCGAGAGATGATATATATATATATATATATATATATATATATATATATATATTTAAACAAAAAGCTCACATATAAAGAAACAAAAAGCACATATATATAATTTTTTTTCAAAAATCTCATGAATGATATCAATTACTTGCACAGATGAACTCAAGCCATAAGTTCAACAATTATAACTCATCTCCACAAATCAAAGCCTATCCCATCTTAAGGATCAAAGAGGTCTTATAAAAGAGTTGTAATGGGGCCAAGGCTTAAGGTTTAAAGAAACGAAGGGATAAGGAAACCACAAGGGTGTCCTAAAAACATAGTAGAGCTCTTGAAAACGTCTTCATTGCAATCCACCAAGGCATTGTCAACGCCATGGTTCATAAAGGCATATAAAAGTCATGATATCATAATGTTGGGCCTTTGCTTCATTCTAGACTTCAAATCCAAAATGTAAAAATACAAAAGTTCATATAAACTTAACAAATTCACACAAAGCCGTATACATTATTTCTCTTGTTATAAAGTAGAGAGAAGATGGAGAGAGAATAGTCGGGAGGAAGTAGAAGTGTTATCATTCAGTCTCATTAGCCTCCTTTATATAGAGGTAGGGTTTACATCAAAGTACATAACTAATGAGTATTTACATGGACATCCACATAGATAATAATATTTACAACACTCCCCCTTGGATGTCCACCAATGAATGATGGTATTGGACGCGCTTATTGTTGCCTCGTTAAAAACCTTGCTAGGTAACAAAAACCCTGTGGGACAAAAATAACCCTGGTCGAAGGACAAAAAGAGCACAACGCGCATATGTCCTAGGTAGCATGCTTCTGGATGCTCCCCCTGATTGTTGCAAGCCTCAATTATGTATGCAATAAGCTACATGTAACATGTGTAGTAGTTTGATGTGTCTATCACTGAAGTGAGACCATGTGTGCTTTGCATATAGGGGCTCATCACAAATTTTCATACCTGCAAAGGTTAAAGCAATACTAACAAAGCTAGACAATGCAATACTAACAAAGCTAGACAATATAAAGAAATTGATACATTTATCTTTGTATAGTTTAAAACATAGAAAAATCACCATGGCATACCTAGCCATAAATATTAATATCTTTATGTATTGATATGTCTCATATAAGCTCTTCAAGAGCTTCAAGTAATTCATAACTTCGCGAAAATTAAAATATGTTGCAACACAATAATCATAATTCGAATTCGATAGTAGTCTCGTCATAGTACTCATTAAGGCAATTTAGATCTCGTTGACTAGAACGAAATGAGTACATATGAGCTAGCTTTAGACTCTTTGATTTCATGAGTGAGCTTTAGGCTCTTTCAACCTTTCATGGACTTGCATTTGAATCATTCATGTATTTGAATCCCTTGAGGATTGATAAGCAATACGCTTATAATGACACTTTACTTTTGAGATTTTGCTTTTAGCAATGTGTCTTTAAGATCTTCATAATATACGATGACAACGTGCCATAAATCCTCTCGTCAATATAACAGCTATATGTAACACTGTACTTATAGAAAATTGTCATTCGTATAAGGGAAGGTATTCATAATCTCATGTCTCTATAAATAGACATTGTGTCATAGTGATTTATCTTCACTTTAGTAAATACCCTTTTGTACCATGTAGGGTTAAAGGTCCAAGTATTTTATCACGTTTCAATTATTCAATTTCATTGGAATTGCCTCTTTCCAATTTGGCCAATAATATACTTTGTCGACATTCATGGTGAAACGTGGTATAGCATCCATACAGCCCTTAAAGATTTTTGGTAGCTACCAAATGTAAATTATCATCGATGATCATTAATCCACTACACCAAAAAATGAATCAGACGACAGTTTTTCACTGTCGTCTGATAAGGCACGTTGCTGTTGTCTATCTCAATGTCGTCTGATGGGTGAATCAGACAATAGGAGGTAACTGTCGTATGAGGAAATTTTGCACAACAGCAACGACTTACATGACTATTGTCTGAACACTAGAAAGAACAACAGCGATGAGTATCTTAACTCTTGTGCAAATCAATTTCAGACAACAGATGCTAGAAGAGAGAAACTTGTGAAGAACAATCAGAAAACATTGGCTTGTAAATAAACTGTTGTCTGAATGAAGGTTGTACATCATCTGACTAGCTATTTACTATTGATTGAATTCAAACAAGACGATAGAATAAGCGTGTAGCCATTGTATATCATTGTTTCATAATACAACCTCTTCTAATAAACTGTTGTCTGAAATCAAGTCATACAATAATAGCTTTCCTATTCTCTGTGGTCTTCCTTAACTTCAGACAACAAATTATTTTAATTTTTTGTTGTGTTATATCTAGTTGGACAATTGATTAGGTTTGAAAACCATTGTAGATGGATGGTTCACACAACAGTTTTTTGTTTCTCTTTTTGTTATATTCATTTGTTAGACAATGGTTTGCTGTTGGTATTGAATTGTCAGCTATAGAAGATAAAAACATACATTCTGCACAATAAAAACAACACATCCACTGATTCCAGAAACGCATCCATTAATTCCAAAAACTATTTCATCCCAACACAGGAATTAACATATCCATTGTTTAGATAGTTTCATATCTGCATTTAAGTGCTACAGACTAGTCTAACAAAAAGTGAAAGTACTTGTACAAAATTTGATTGAAGCTTGAGCATCTCTGATCTTCCCAAGTTTTTGGGTAGTCTTGCATCATATACTAACCGAGTTGAGGACTTGAATGAAGTCTTACTAGCATCCTTGTATCTGCAGTAAGATGAAAAATACTAGGTCAGGTGATGTATACTAAAAAGCAAAGGAAATCCCAAGCCCATTATCTCATCTACCACCAGTCTAGCATGCACTAAGAATAAAAGAATGAAGAATAGGTAGCACAAGTACTCTGAGTCAACATTATAGACTAAAGTGATTAAATGATTTGGAGAAGCAAATGAGAAAAACTGAAATAAGCAGAAATTTTGAAAGTTACATGGAATCCCTAAACTAGGAATATAGGTATGAAAAGTCAAAAGAAGAATAAAACTAGATTTAGGTGTCTTCCTAAACTCTAGCCACGTCAAGCACAAGAACAAGCTAACATAAGACCTTCTTTCAGTCCACACAAGAAACTGAGATAGTTTAACACCCAGAAAAGTACTCAATGTTTTCAGAAAATTATGCTGCAGAAATCCTAATGCATAGAGCTAACTTCGTGATGACATAAATCCTTCGTACGAACTCCAAAAAGAGTAAGACTGATTTCATTTGAAGGATGGGAATGCCTACTTTTCAAGTACTGGTGCTTTCAAGAAAGATTGGACGTAGAAAACTACTAAAAGAAACCGAAAGAAAAAGACAGTATTGCTGTGTACAGAAATTCCTGCAGCAGACCTGCAACTTTGAAAAATCATAAGTAATTCTAGAAAATTTTTTTTTAGGAGATTCCAATTCTGAAACGATCTTTAAGATGTCTACTGAAATTTGTAAGAAGATAATAATTTCAAGTTCCCAACCAAACTGTACAGTTTTCAGTAAAAGTGCAACTGGGTCAGAAACTCAGAAACACAAATTCACATTTGCAGAACCTCTTTTCTACCTTGAGTTTTTACCAATGAATGCTAAATAGAAGAGCTGGAACTTAACAAATGAGAGGCCAAAATTAGATAAGAGGCCACTTTTTACTTAAAAATGAGAGGCCAAAATTAGATAAGAGACCTGAAGCAGAGTCATGGCGTAAGTGATGTAGTTTCGCATCCTCCCTTGACTCGTAATCCTAATCTCATTCTCATCAATTGGCGTCTCTGCTCTTGGCTTCTCCACTCTCTGGAACCGATCCATCTTTGTTTTCAAAACACCAAACAAAATCGAACCACATCAGAGCCATGCATCAAAATCAAACCACACAAGCAGCTAAGTCGCAGACTCAGAGACACAAACACACAAGTCGTAGAAAATTTAAACAAAAAGCAGGAAAAAGAGAGAGAGTGATTCAGAGAAATTTACAGAGGAAAAAGGAGGGAGTGAGAGAATCGGGAGGAGGAAGAAGAAGAAGAAGAAGAGGTTGGATCTGGGAGAAACATATCGTGTTTTAGGTTGAAAAGATGGCCGGAGATCGAAGAGGGTTAAGGAACAGCGACGGCATAGCTTTAGGGGTTTAGCTTCTGCCTCGCTTTGGATTGTAGGAAGATGCCTAGAGAAGGCGCCCTTCAAGCCCCCTGAAGAGTCAGAAAATTACCCCCACTCCTCCCATGCCATTCTCTCTAGCATAGGCACCATCAATATTCAATTTAAGACAGCTTCTTGGTGGAGCACCCCACTGCACTACCCTGGCATGACTGTGATTAATCTTAGTATCACTGCATTCATTAGGATTCACAAAGATTTGTTCAAAAATCTTAGATCAAAATTTGTTGATCTGCTTGAACCGAGTCATATATCCACCAAGTTTAGAAATTCCGTCGCATCTATCAAACCAATTCAATACATTCAATCGAACCAAAAGCTTCAGATATTACATAACAAGCAGACACCCATCTTAGATAACCAAATACCCAGCTATAAATCCTAAATTTTAGACAGACCCGGTTCACTTTTGAGATAAAAACCCAATCAAATTTACCAAAATCATATGGCCAAACCTGAATTTATGATTAGAAATCACAATCTGAGATGCTCTCTTCGTCCTCGACTGAACACACAATGCCGGTTAATTAACCCAAGTACAAATTTCAAAAACAAATACTTCCAAATACACACAACTGTTATTATATGTTTTGGCACAAGATGAGTGCTATGAAGATTTCAAAAATAATCGAAGTGGGGCATGCAAAAACACAACATATACAACCAACCCATAGTGGGTTTCAAAATTCAAATCTCCAAATACCAGTACAATACAGAGAATCACCAAAACAACAAAAGACCGCGACTTGAAAACAAACCCATAGTGGGTTTCAAAATTCAAATCAAACCATTCAACGCAATTAAAACAATAAGAAGAAGAACACCCAGAAACCCAATGAATTAAATTGAGAGAAAAAGAGAAAGGGGTCAATCACCTGAAGCAATTTGTTGATTTGCGATCTGTACCCTCTTATTATTCTGTCCATTTCTCAGCCTTTTCGAGTTTATTTCTTCGAAACTTCATCTCCTGCTTGTTCAATTTCAGAGTAGTAGCTATTTCTTGCTTTTCAATTTTAATTTCAAATCCTGTTTTTGATTATCATGAAGTGGTCTGGATTTGCAACAATACCAAAATTAGGGGAAATAGAACAAGAATAAGAAGCATACATGTAGGTATTAGAGCTTGATTCGATTTGGAGAAGGAAGACTAGAGAAACCCAGAGTCTCGGGTTCCGGCGATGGCACATGCGTGGTCCTCCGAGAGTGAGTCACCGGCGAGGCTTCTGGATTTTGATGTCCGACTTCCTCTGAGCACAATAATGGTGGAGGTGTGTTGAGGAAACAGCTGGAACTCGATGAGAGCTAGGGACCAGCGCCGTCGCGACTTTCATGGTCGTGTGAGGAGGCTTGCGGCGGTGGATGACAGTGATCTCGTTGGGTTTTGATCGGAATTGGTTCCTGAATTGATTGGTGGTGGTGATGTCGTGAACTGGTGGCTAGAAATAGTGGTCTCCGGCGAGGCCAGAGAGAAGTGGAAGGGGGAAAGAAGAGAGAATTGGGCTTGCGGCTGAGGAAGAGAGAGAGAGAGAGAGTGTTGAGTTCCTTTAAATACGAGTCGATATAAAAGTAAAATTGGTGGAGGGAAAGAGTGAAAATTGAAAATTTGACAAAGTGTTTAATACGACAAGAGCGCGCCAGCACAATCAACCCTAAAACTCACACAACATCAATTTAAGTATATTGTCTGAAACAAAGTGGCACAAGAGACAACTAAAAAACTATTGTGTGAATCAAAACCATCAGACAACATCTTTTTTAACAATTATATTAATAGTAATTGCACAATAGAGAACTAAGAGAAACAATAACTGTTGTGTGATTAAAAACAATCAGACGACATCTTTTTTCAACCATTGTGCTAATCAATCTTAAACAACATCAATGTAAAAACTGTTGTCTGAATTGATTAATTCAGACAACATCGAAAAAACAACCATTGTCTGATTTACAATTGCACAACAGCAATGTAACAACTGTCGTCTGATTCGAGAATTAAGACGACAGAAAAATTCTTGCTGTCGTCTGATTATTTCAGACGACAGTTAAAATGTTTGCTGTCGTCTAATATGTGTTGTCTGATTCCGAAATTGGTGTAGTGATCATAGATCCCACACATTCTTATATGCATGCATTAGCTGTAATAATCTTATTGATATTGGGTACCCATGCCACTTCTGGGACATATATTGTCACTTCTAGGACAATCATCTCTCATAGATGAATTATGTAGAGAATGTAGATCTTTTTACTTATTATCTTCTGTAGAGCGTTATAGGGCTTGTATGAACTTCCATTTTTGGAAGCTTATAACTTTAGACCTGGTGGATACATTCCACACAAATTCACGCCGTTATTTAAATGACAGTAGTCTTTCCTCCCCCTAACGGCGGGAAGACTGTCTTACTTTGACCATGCTTAAAAAGATGCGTTCAAAAATCTATCACTTTCTTTGAAGTGAAGATGTTCATTGGTTGGTGGCGAACCAAACCAAGTTTTAGGTCAAAACATGCTTTGTTCATTAGCATCAACCATATTGATTTATTATTGTATCACCAAGACATCATTTCCTAATGGCGTACCTACACCCTTTGTATGTGTAGCCATATTAGGAACTGTGATATTGTTTAATGAAATTCTCTTCAGGAGAATCATGTCAATTGGACACACTTGCATCCCACAAATTAAATGGAGTCTACATTGTTTGTATTAATATGGTTGATCTCAGGGATTTGGACCCAAGCAGATGGTCTTGCATTTAGCATATAATTTTATCACTATCTTTTATCAAATCACTAGCTTAGATATTTGCCAAAACCAAAATGAGACAGTGGATAAATATCTCACACCAATTCATGTCGTTCTTCAGGAACAATCTTTCTGCCCCTCATGGCAGGACGATTGTCTCATTAAAGTGACAACTCGCAAATATGCGGTAAATAAACAATTTCCTTGTGTGTAAGGTTAGCAGTCATCAAAACTTGTAAGTGATTCCACGCAACATGGTAGACAAAAGATGACGCAACTTCACATGCCAAAATAGTGTATTTGATTCAATGAACTTCTGGTTCATGACATTATATGCCTCAATTTACTATACAAATTTGACATGAGAGAGCAAATAGTATTCTCTAACCACATTGGAGGCACTTAGTGCGACAATACTTCAAATTAGGTAACATGATAGTAGTTCATTCGGAGCCACAAAACAAGATCTACAACTCCTGATATGAGTGTTACCTTAACTTTAGTAAACATCAATTGTGAAATATCGACAATTGCAATGGACCAAATTTATTTTGAACTGCTGGCCAAAATGATATACTCGAAATGTCGAGTTTAAACTTTATGACCATAACTTATGAGTGAAGGACTTTAGATGGTCATCTAGTTAGTTTGATCATTGAGGAACTTCAAGTCTTCATTTAATTAAGGATCAAGGAACTACAGGTTCTGATCTCTTTTAATTACAAAATTCACGATCACAAATTTGGGGTATACTCATAGTCATTCGTCATAAACCAATGGTTGAGTATCTGCTTACGTATAAATTGGTGTCAATATAATTCCCTCAAAACTTCAGCTTTGAGGTTAAAGCTCTTTGATAAATTGTCCATATACTCAAAACTTAAGGCTCGAGTCTGCACAATTAGAAATTCAGGTTCTAAGGTGGAATGCTTTATGCAGGCATAAAGAAGAATGTATCAATCGACATATGAAAATTTGCTCGAAACTTCTAGTTCAAGTTGACATAAAGTCAAATAAACTATGAATGAATTATATGTGTAATCGAAGCTGCAGGTTCGAATTGTTTTTCTATGAACTGCAAGTTCTAAGATTTTGTAATTTGAACTTCGGGTTCAAATAAATTTGGTGCTCGAAACTTCAGGCTCAAGGTGACTAAAGTGAATCTTCAAGTTCACTTTTAACTAATTTATATTTTATACTCAAAGCTTCGGGTTTGAGTTTTACTGTTAGAACTTCAGGTTCTACTATGAAATTTCGAACTGCAGAGTCTAAAGGTCGTTTGAGTTTCAAATCCACAGTCACAAGGAGGAGGAAACCCAATTGGTCATGCCAAACATAACGAAAAAGTAGAGGGATTGCATGCCCTCATATAATTAGGGATCAAGAAACATGTGATTTCATGTACGTTTATATAACGTCGAGGATCTTCTGGCCCTCGTTAATTGCATAAGCTGTGAAAAACTTCATGTTGCAATTTTCTAATTTACATTTCATCACCCTTGAGGAACTTCAGGCCCCCATATGATAATGGTTCAAGTAACATGCGATTTCGATCATTGTATAATTCTGAGGAACTTCTGGCCCTCGTTAAGCTTTGAGAAAATTTCATGTTGCAATTTTATCATTATGCAAGTCTCGAGGAACTTCAGCCTTCAGGCCCTCTGTAATCGGATCAAGAGACTTCAGGTCTCGATCTATTTTGATTACAAAAATAGATAGTTCACCACCATATCAATTTTCCAAATTGAATGAAAGAAGAAGGTGAATCAAATGGTCAAAACAAATAAATATATACCTGAAATTCTTTCAATTGAAAGACTGAAATATGCATTGTATATATGTATATATGTATATGATTGCGTAAGTACTGGATTATTGAAATTCCTTATAGCCTATGAGATTATAATACTGACAACCATATATGTAAAAGTGAGTTTGCTATACCAGTTTATCTAATAGATAAAAAGAAGAAGAATCAAATTGAAAGACTCAATTTAAAACATATATACCTTATTTACTAGTAGTTGAAATTGCTCACCGGTAAATATCACTGAAGGTCTTGAATATGCAGAATAACTCGTAGGTTCAAAGGATATAACCATGTTAAGACTATATTGTTAATATACTATGGCGTAGAGAATTCCATGCACCCATCATAAACAGAGGAGATATTATCACGGCAGATATATGATCATCAGACTACATATGCCATTATAAGATATAAGGAACATCAAATATATTGATTCGCTAGTGATTATATATGAGAGACAATAAGCAAGTATATATGCATACAGGCATCGCAAAAAATAGGATGAACTCATTGATCATGAATTATGGTAAGAAGTAACAACGTTACACCAAAAATTCTAGTATCATCATGGAGTTTATAAAAAATAGAGCAAGCGTGCTGATAACGTGTTATAAAGTAGAGAGAAGATGGAGAGAGAATAGTCGGGAGGAAGTAGAAGTGTTATCATTCAGTCTCATTAGCCTCCTTTATATAGAGGTAGGGTTTACATCAAAGTACATAACTAATGAGTATTTACATGGACATCCACATAGATAATAATATTTACAACATCTCTTTCTTTTTCCAACGATTTTTTCCTTTTTTTTTCTTTTTCTTTTTCTTTCTTTTTTCTCACGGCACACACATTAGGAAATATTCCCATGGACAGTTATACCCCCACACTTGAACTTTCACCTATTCTCAATCTTCAATCTTTACATCTTCTTCCTTTGCAAAGTCTCAAAATTAGCTCCACTAAGTCTTTAGAACGAAGGGTATGGTTGTAACTATACTAAGGTTAAGAGTTAAGGATTTTTAGGGTGATGAAAGAAAAGGCTAATAGGCTCAAATGGGTTAAACTAGGGGATAGTGCACTCATGTGTACACAAAATAAGGACACAGGTTTATTTGGCAATGGTGGTAAAATCCTAAGGTGCCTTTATCCTTTCCAAAATCAGGGATATATATTGATAAAAGTTTTAACAAGTATATCAATGAATTCTAGCATTCTCTAGTCCATTAAAGAGCTATGGCATGTAATCAATCAAATGAAAAATAATGAGATCAACTAAGCATCGCCAAGAAATTCAAGAATATACATAAAGTATATAACGTTAATCACTCCAAAGAAAGAGGGTACATGGGCTCAAATTCTCACATGGGCTATTTTGAATCAAAACTCATTTTAGCATGCTCATAATCTGTACCATGTTATCAAATCTATATCCACTACACAATTATATATCACATATAAGTCTCATTTAACCAAAGAAAAATAAATTCCATCTTAATCTTGTGATCATCTTTTAGCCATGATTTCAGAGATATAAGCTCATCCTAGACAGTTGAAAAGGCGACCTAAGACTCAAAAACCAAAAATAAAAACAAAAACACTAAATAAAAACACTAACATAAATGACGCAACAAGACATAAAAATAATTTTAGACTTGGGTTTTTTCTCTTCTTCTTTCGGTAACTCCTTTGAGACATGACCAGGTGAAGAGAGGAACGATTTTGGCGGAGCTTAGCTCACTTGATTAGCAGGGGATGAGTCCCTTTGCTAGCATTTCTCATATCCAAACCAGACCTTAGACATCACATCCTACTCAGATGGGCCTAGTTTGAAGAAGATATTAACCAAGATTCATTTTGACTTGATAAACAAAAACCAAAAACGAAAACAAGACTCAAAAAGTTAATGCAAATTTTTTTTTGGATTAAATACTTGTTACTCTTCAAACTTTTCCCTGAAAAACAGTTTAGTCCCTCGCCTTTGAAATTAAACTGGATAGTCTTTATTCTCTCTAATTCTCGCACAACAGGTCCACGACAGGCCCAAAATGACTATAATACCCTCACTTTCTCTTTTTATTATTTTTCTCTATTTTTTTAATTTTTCTCTCCTTTTTTTCCTTTTTTATTTTCATTTTCTCTGGCTGTCTCTCTCTCTCACAAATCGATTCTTGTTCTCCTTTTGAATTCACCAGTCGCACCACCGAACTGAGATGGCCGGCTTGAAACCATGGACCCGGTGGTCTAGTCTCTGCTGCCTCCTACGTCGGACCTCTCATCGTTGATCCTCTCCTTCCTCAACAAACAGGAGCCACATCTTTGTTCTGCACAAACACATAGTAAGAGTACAGATTCATCATCAACGGATACCCAATTTTCGACAAGAACTGTAGCAAAGGCAGCACAATGTCACTCAAATCTTTGTTTCAAGAATGCCTGAGAATCGGAGTCGAAATCTTGAACTTGGTGTGTAAATATGAAGCCACTAGAGCATTCGATCGACCCAGGAAGCAGCGATGGTGTTGGAGGACCCAATTGCGATGAGCTGGTTATTGGGTATGCTGATGATGTCCCGGATCTTGGTTTTGACCATGGCTTTGTGAATGTTCGGGTCGACATCATAGAGAAGGATGTGGGTGATTTTCTGGACTTGGAGAAACGAAACGAGCTCGAATAGGAAGACGAGATTCAAAACATGCTGCTTTGTTACTTTAATTTTGAGATATGAACTCATCAGAGAATGGGGCGGGGTTGTCGCTGCGGAAAGAGAAGAGCAAGATCGAAGCAGAGGAAGGAGAGGTTGTTCGCGGTTGATGTGGATGAAGATGAACCCAGTTCGATATGAACTTGGGGGAGTGGGGGGAGAGAGAAAGAGGATGAAGATGAACCCAGTTCGATACGAACTTGGGAAGGGAGAGGGGGAGAGAGAGAGAGGGAATAAAATTAAAAAAAAAAAGGAAAAAAAAAGAGAGAGAAAAAATTAAAAAAAATTAGAGAAAAATAGTAAAAAGAGGAAGTGAGGATATAATAGTCATTTTAGACCTGTCGTGGACCTGTTGTGTGAGAATTAGAGAGAATAAAGACTATCCAGTTTAATTTCAAAGGCGAGGGACTAAACTGTTTTTCAGGGAAAAGTTTGAGGAGTAACAAGTATTTAATTTTTTATTTATTTATTACATTTTCTGATTTTTTGTATTTTATATCTTTAACCATAAAGACTAACAACCTAAAAACAAAGAGTTAACGTTAAATCTTCCCCCCACACTTAAATCATACATTGTCCTCAATGTAAAGCAATTCAAAGCATGCAAAGCACAAAATAAGCATATAAGGGATAATCAACACAACTATCTTATTGAATAACCAAAAATTACAAAATAACAAACCTTTAATTGTTCCAAATATAAACTAACGAAAAATGAAAATAACGAGTAAGATAAGAAAGCAAATCTGATTTTTGGGGTGCCTCCCATATAGCGCTTGGTTTTAACGTCTTCTCAGCCTAGACATGGCATTCCTTGCTCCTCAATTATTGGTGCCTTCAAAGCCTCCCTTTGGATTTGGAATAGTGTTGCTTGGAAGCTTTCCTTGTTCATGGAACTTGGTCATGAAGTCCACCACTTGTCCCATTTGCTTATTGAGATCCTCTATATATGTCCTTTCCATGATTCTGTTACCCTTGAATCAAGGCTTGAGTAGAGTTATTAAGCATCTCAATGATCTTGTCATAATTTGGGGACGTTCCTTGGCCTTGAGGAGGGGCTTAAGGTCTTTGAAATGTCCCTCCACCTAAAGTTAGGGTGATTCCTCCATCCAGGGTAGTAGGTGTTGGAGAAATGATCATTCCTAGGACGTGCTTTGATAGGAGCATTTTAATGCGACATTTTAAATGTTATTTCCTCATATTTACTTAGTTATTTCCTTAAATAAATCCTTCTTGATTAGAAAAGTTTCCATATTTAGAAAGTTTCTATTTTTAGTAATTTTAATAAAAGTTTCTATTTTCTAGGTACATTGGAATAAATGACAAGGAAATGATCTGAAATAAAGAAATAGAGTTTTCCTGGTCCGACTAGGAATCCCAGTCAACGCAGGAATCCTGATGAGGCTAGGAAACCTGAAGGCATTAGGAGACCACATGGCTTGAAGATATTATGGGAGATTAAATCTGATTTTTGCATGGGAAATGATGGAGATAATGTGGAAATCAAGGAGATTACGTTGAGAAAATCAAGGGAGAGTTTCAAGGGATTGTGCAACAAGATAAGGCTCAAAACAAGTCCAGATTCATTCCTCAATTCCCTCAAGATATGTTGGCCGAAATTAAGGAATTAAAATCTGCAGTTTTAATGTGAAAATCAAGGGGAGGATGTTAAGGATAAAGCCATGGAGAGATTTAAGGGAAGAAAGGTCCAAAATGTGTCCGGATACATTGTCTAGGTTCATGCCTAGATATTTGGCCGAAAATTGTGAATAAAATCAGATGAAATCATGGGAAAATCAGCAACAATATATTAGGGATTAATTTTGGAGCTTTTTGATTGGTTGGATGACATAGCAAAGCTGACGTGGAATTATCTGATTGGTTGATGTTGTGTGGATCAATCTTGAAGACTTGGAGACTAAGTTGTCATCCTTCTATAAATAGGACCACAACACAACACACCACAACAACACCACCACACCACAACAACACACCTCTCCCCTTAGAATAATTCTAAACACCAAAAATTCTCTCCATTCTCTAGTCTTCAGAAGCTCTGCGTCTCAACCAAGGAGGAGAAGAAGTCATGCAATACATCAAGATCCTATCCGCCATCCACCCTTGTGTCGTCCCTAGAAGATTGCTTGCTTTCAAGGATCTTCAAGTTCTTCGTCTCAAGGCTTGTCATCCATCTTTCACGGTGTATTTCATACTTTCTTTTGTTTTCCTTTGTTTGATTCGTAGAGTTATGAATTCTAGTTAACATGACGTTAAGGGAAAAGTTTAAAGCCCATTTATATGTTTTGAAATAAATTTGTGATTTCTTTATATTGATTTATATGTTGCTTATGTGAGATTGCTTGATTGATTTTTGGATTATGTAATTGGAGCTAGATTTAAGTAGTGAAGGCTTTGGACAAAAGTTGAAATCAATTAAGGAGGATTGCAAATAGATGAGAATCATACTAGGTTGTGCTCTTTGGTTGACATCATTTCTTTGTTCTTCATGCATTGAATGTGTTCTTGAGTAGCTAGCTTTCTAGACTATGATTGCATGTTCAATAGGTTTAATTTAGGTGCTTTCACTTAGATTAAATATTGAAGGAAAGTAAAATATGGGAAATCGTTTGCTTTCTAACGTTTCACATGGTCAACATCTTTCTCATGACATAGATAATCAACTGTAGGAATTGTAATTGGATTTCATGCATATGATTGTGGTTTTGATCTTTGTTCCTTGCGTTCCACCCTTGTATATATGTTTTTACATTTTCTTTATTTTATTTTAACTTTCAATTTTAAAAATCTTTAAAACCCCCTTATCTGTGTTTACTTGTATATATTTCTTTTCGTTGTTTTATTTTTGTAAATAATATTTTATACTTATATTAATTCTTCTTTTTGCAATTATAAGTGTACCCTCAATCCCCGGCTTGAACGATCCCTACTTATTCTATACTGACAACTACATTTTGCAGGGTTAAATTGCCCTTGATTCTGGTTCTGAAACCCTAATTAGTTAGCACTTTCCCATCCACCATTCTCTATCAATTGATCAGTCACTTGCCCTTGAGTAGAGCACACCCCACATGCTTGAGCTACTCCTTGAACCTTTGGTGTTAAAACTTGAGACACAAGAGAAGTAAGCTTATCCAACCTAGCATTTAGATCTGAGTTGAGTGTCACCTCCTTCACTTGGCGAGATGTCGTCCTTATGCCCTTATATTGTTGAGCATTGGCAGCCCTATTAGCAATCAACGCCTTCCCTTGAGCTGGAGTCTTATCCACAAAAGTACCTCCACTAGCAACATCTAACATTTGGCGCTCAAGAGGGAGCAAACCCTCATAAAAGTATTTCAAGAGGCTTTCATCCTTGAACTTGTGTTGGGGACATTGCGCCAAAAGGGATTTGAACCTTTTGTAGTACGCAGGGTATGACTCATCTTCAACCTGTTGAATCCCAGTGATCTTCTTCCGCATAGTGATAACTCTTTAAGCAGGGAAGAATTTCTCAAGGATTACCTTCATAATGGCGTCCCAAGAAGTGACATGTCCATCTGGAAGTTCATACAACCAATCTTTGGCTCTATCATCTAAGGAAAAGGGGAATGTCTTCAGCTTGAAAATGTTCTCATCTGCCTCAGGTGGGGTCATGCTTCCAACTACAAATTGAAAATCCTTCAAATGCTTATTAGCATCCTCCATAGAGAGTCCATGGAAAGTAGGTATACGATGAAGAAGTCCACCCTTAATCTCAAAGTTGGCAGACTTGCCCTCTGCAGCAGCTGGGAAGACAATGGAAAGAGGAACCCCTCCTTCAACAATTGAAGTAGAGAGGTCCTTGATACTCTGATTATTCTCAAGACCATCCATTTCTTTTTCTTCAGAGGAGGGAGTAGGAGATGGTGTAGGCAAAAGAGGTGGTGTGATTTGAGGTGATGGTGAGTTGGACGAAACAAGGGGTGCTGGCGCCAAAGATGGTGGGGATGGAGTAGGTGTAGGTGATGTGGACTCCGCTGAATCGTTTATGATCCTCTTCCCTTGAGCGTTGAATGTGTACGGTTTGAATCTCAAAGGCGAAGAAGGTCTTTTGTGTTCAAGTTGTGGAGGATTCTTCAAACTTTCAAGTCTTGCTTGGATCTCTTGTGCACTAGGGATCTTAGAAGACTCGGACATTCATGGAAATCCTGAACAACATAAAAATTAACTAAGTTAGAAGACTATACAATAAAAAAAGTACAAGTTAATAATTTATACAAGTATAACGTCGACACACAATTGCAAACAAATACAACGTATAAAAGTTTATGAATACAACGTAAATTTCAGGTATGTATGTATAAAACGTGTTTTTATGTTTTAGGGGTGTAAATGTGAAATCAAGCAACTTATGAGAATTCAAATTCAACCACAAGTTTTCCATCAAATTTGGAATTTCGGCCCAAGTATAGTCGCCTAGACACAAATTTTCTTTCAAATCCTTTGGGAAACCTTACTGAAATGGCCAGGTGGGGGAGGACGAACACGAGAGGCAGAATCCATTTTGGCATGAGCTACTCCCACATAGTGGTTTATGCCCATTTGAAAGCACTTCTGGATTTAATACCTGTCATGAACGTTGTCCCCTTTCTAGACACCATTCCACATAGGCTATACTTACTTAGATAAGAAAGGTCACAAGTGTGAAGATAGTTCAACAAGTGTTAATAAAGGCCTCCCTCAACCATAAGGGACATGAACTAGGTGCCAATAAGGGGTTTAGGCCAATATTAACAAAAGAGACTTCACCTATTCCATTATGATTTCAAACTCATAATTCAACTTAAACTCAAACAACTCACCATCAAACACAATTTACAAAAACATTTTATTTACAAATTAATAATCCCAACGCCATTAATCAAGAAATAAAAAGAATTTAATCTCCGGCAACGGCGCCAAAAATTGACCTGCACAAAAGTTAGTGCTCAATTTAAAACTCTATCAGTGTAGTAAGAATAAGTAGGGATCGTTCTCAACCGAGGATTAGGGACTGATTAATTCCTGAAAAATAAAACGTTAGACAAATAAAACAAAGAATATATATACATTATTTACGAAAAATACGAGAGAGGAGATTATTTTATTTTAATTCTAATTTAACAACTAATTATATACATGTGACACATCAAAACACAAAATCAAGTAGAGAATTATGAATGCAACGAAATTAGATAGAATTAACTACTATTAACACATTGGCAATGTTTCAAAGTCCAAATCACGAATCAAAACATGTCATAGTAAGGAATCGATCAAGAACAAAGATGAACGCATACAAAGTCCTTTTTACTTCCCTTAATTAAATTAACTAGATGAACGCACCATAGTTAACCGTATTAAGCATGAAATTACTAGTGGTACTCCATCACTAAAAAAAACACAATCAACGCATTAAGCACAATAGAAGTTTGATCAATTCAAGCCAAGAACACAAGTTGGAAAGCTAATCAAGTATGCAAGACTCATTGTTAATTTACCTAAGGAATTATAGGTTTTTCACTTTAATTATTAAGACCTAAAATGCTAGCACCTTAATATGGATTCAATTACATTCTCATCAATCAAAGCATGCATCCAAATATCAATTAACACGTAAACGATGGGATTGAAGCTCGAAATTAACAAACATGCATAAACACATTGAAATCGCAATTAACACTTTGAAAACCTAAAACCTAAAACATGCTTCATAGTATTTGAAAAATACATATCTAAAATCAATACTTCATCCACAAAAGAAATTGCAAATCATAGAACAATAAAACAAAACCCGAAATCAATATGAAAACCGAAATTGTTTTACAAAGTTTCAAAACCGAAAACATAAAATAGAGGTTCATGGTTACACTTTCGAATTCTTCAAGGACGCAAGAAGCTTCAAAGGTGGTGAAATGGAAGGTGGCTCACGGCAAGGATGCTTGAATGGAGATGGAGATGCTTCACGGTCTTGAACTTTGGAGATTATGAAGTTGCCGAAATCTTTAGAGGAGAAGGGGATGAATTGTGTGTTCGATTCTGAAATTTGTGGTGTGTAAAACATCTTCACAGACCTCCTTATATATAGTGCATGGCATGGCTTATGTATCAAGGCCGAAATCTACTTCATGATATCATTCAACCAATCAAAATATTCCATGAGAAGTATAGAACAATCTTGAGTCTTCATGAATATCTCTTTGCTGAAATTACTATGTATCTTCCCTCAAAACGGTCTTCATTCAACTCGTATGCAATCAGGAAACCTGAATCAGTATTTATTCTCTTTATTTTCTTTTCCATAATTCACACAAAATAGATTCTCTCCAAAACTCTCCCTTTTTTATGCATTGCCGAACTCTTCTAGTATTCCTTTTAATTCTCACGGCAAAAGCAAGCAATGTTGGTTTAGGATTCCTCCAAGAAGTCATGGATGATTCTAGAGACTCGTGTGCAAGTCACATGCTTCAATCTTTGGGCCAGGCTTCTTCAATTGGACATTTCGAAACCCATCTTTAAATGTGACGCCATACTTTGACATTCTAGAACATTCTTGAACAATCTTGAAGCCACAACATCTCCTAGTCTTCCCAGGTATCCTAGTACTATCAGGACTCCTAATGCAAGCAGGTTTCCTAGTCCAACTGGGACTCTGTCATTTCTCATTTCCGATCATCATTTTCCGAGCTCACTCCTCGTTGACTTAGGATTCGTACTTCAACTGGGATTCCTTTACCTAGCAAAATTGGGAGAACTTCATTTCTCCATTTCTTGTCATTTCTACGCATATAACTCCTTGCCTTCCATTTCTAGACTCAAAAGTACCTAAAAATAAAAACTAAGTTAGAAATGACATTGTTAAGAGAATAACTAATTAAGTAAAATGTGGAGAGAAATGCATTAAAAACATAGCAAATATTTGTCTCATCACAATAATACACATTCAAGCTTTTGTCCCTACTCTCTCTTCTCTACCCTTTCTTATCATTTTCCTCTCTCTCTCTCTCTCTCTGCTCTGTTTTTGTCTTTCTGAGGAGCACCAAAAGGCAAAATTAAACATGAAGGGTTAATCCCCGTCAACCCATTCGGTTGAAACTTCAATGGAAGAGGAAATCATTGTTCATTTCTACTTTAATTCAATGATGAAGAGAAAATTCTTCCATCTGGGTCTAGCCCAAAATTCTTCAAAGTTGAAGTGATGAGAAGAAACTCTTGCATCTGGGTGTATCCCAAAAATTCTTCAAAGTCTAAATGATGACAAGAAAATCTTGCATCTGATGACATGCAATTCCATTGAAATGATGTGCTTGTTGTATTCATTCCATCACGAACTTTGATTTTTGGGTTTTGTTTTTGTTAGCATGTTCTTTGATTTCTAATCTCAAGAAGCCCACTCACCACCCCAATTTATCCCTTTACCACCATTATCAATCTCTCACCATCTCTGATTCTCCATTGCCCTCATCACCAAAATCCTCGACCTCTCACTGATGGAGAAAGGAAGAGAGAAAGGAAAGGGCCAGCAAGGATAACAAAAACTATGCTTGCTGGAAAGCAAATGAAAATCAAATCTATTGTAGACTATCAAATTAATCAAATAAAAGAACTTATTGCTGCCGAAGATCGTCCGAGTGGGATTTTGGGTCGTGAGAGTGAAGAACAGAAGGAATAGAAGAACATAAGAGAGAGAAAGGGAAGGAAAAGAGAAGGGAGATAAAAGGAGGAATTGTGGACCATTAGATCTAAAAATGGCCACATGTCGTCATCTGGTATAAAGCTTAGGAAGCTAGGTGATTAGCTTGCTCAGGAGAGGATCCTCACCCATTTTAAAATTATGGTGCAATGCTACACATCAACATATGACATTTAAAACACCCAAAAGTAGCTCTTAAATATTGACACCGTTTAATTTCTGGACTTTTCGTCTCCTCATCTCCCTTCTCAATCTTTTTTCTACTCTCTCCCCTACCCACAACTGACATTCGGCTTTAAGAGTTGTAATTATGTTGAGTAAAAAATTGCACACAGTGAGCGAAAATGTCACCCAACATAATTTCTCTGATATTCATTTAGTTAATAGAGTTTTTATTATTTTGGGTTCGACCCATTCAAGACAGAATGTGTCTCTTAATTACATTCCCTTGTTACAGGGAAAAACCCTTTGATTCCATTTATAAAGAAACCAATTGATGGGATGTGTATTTGTTTATTTTTGCGGCTGCACCCGGATATTTGAATGGGTTGCCTACGTACCCTTGGAGAAGGATTAAGCCACTCGTAGTTCAAGAGTTCTAATGAGTGAATGATTCATTGGAGGGCTTTGATTTTGGAATGAGAATAGTGTTTGTGACGAATTTGGTTGAAGTGGACCAGGGATTCGATTTTGTGTTTAGGACGTGGTTGCATCTAGATAAATTTGGTTCTAGATTGCCTATATACCCTTTGCGGGATCAAACCACATGTAGTTCCGGCATCTGAGATTAAAATGGGTAGATTACCCATTTATTTTGAATTTGTGTTTGGGAGAGGGTTTAAAGCCCTTGAATTTGGTTTGGACTTTATTTGTGTGATTTGGGAAAGAATTTGATTTTTCTGGTGTTGGGAGAATTTGACTGAAGTCAGTGATTCATTTGGGACTGGCCGAATTTGACTGGCGGAGTCAGGGATTCTATTTGGAATTGCGGTTGCATCTAGTGGGTCGCTAGACTGTCTACATACCCTGTGAAGGGATCAGACCATTGTAGTTCATTTGTTGTGAATTTTCGGTTTTGCACCGAGTAATTAATGGATATTTCAGGTGGATCTGTCAGTTGGACATTTTGGTGGACACCCCAATTTTGGTGACTGTTTGGCATGCTCGGCTCCGAAGCTTGCATTGAAGATCACTAACTTTACGATGGATATTTGATTTGGACACCATCGAGAGGACAATTTGAATTGGGCCCCGAAATTAACTTGAAATGGGCCAGCTTCTCTTAATTGGCTAGCCGGGTTTGCTTCTTGCAGCACACTACGGTTTGATAATCATGCTTTAATTGCATATGAAGACTTGTCTTCATGTGCTATTGATCATTTTTCCACCGCCAAAACAAAAGACATGAACACTTTGGGATTGCATATTTATTAAATCTCTTGCAGGTACCACATTTTGAAGGAAACAGAACCTCGTCAATATTTTGGTGTTCGTGACTCTCTAGGTAAGATGCCTTTATTCTGGTTTTCGAAGTCACAATTCAAGGTTTCGAAGTTGCAATTAATTCAAGGGAATTTGACCAGAGGTCGATCTTGTCCATCATGTTGTCTTCAGGTGGTCTCAGGATTGATTGTATGAGAACAATCCTCGATGCATACTGGAGAAGGCCACAAGAAGGTAGCACAGTAAATTTTACAATGCTAACCATGACCGTTTCCTATGTACAATTTACTGCATCCGCCAATTGAATTTGATCGAACATCTCTTGCATTTATGATGCTTCTGCATTTGTGTGCTTGCCGTAAGTATCAGATATTTCCCACCACTTTGTGTTTCTGCAGCTTAGAGATCCCAGGTGAGTAAAGTCAAACACGCTGCAATCTTGTGACTGAAAGTGAGCTAAGTCAAACACCCTTCTGTAGAAAGATAGCAATTTTGCCTTCTAGGACACGACTTTGCTACAGGTGGAGTAATATCTTGGCTTTGGCGCTGCATAAGGATCCTTCTGGAGCAGTTTCTTCACTTTGTGAACTCTGGAACTTCGCAGAACCGTACTTGGTGTGAACTGGCAGCCCCCGGGCATTCACCTGACATACTCATTTTGCCACCCATATGCAGGACGCACCGCGATACAGGCATAAAAAAACAAGTGTGGTGAACTCGGGAACTTCGCAGAACCCTACTTGGTGTGAACTGGCAGCCCCCGGGCATTCACCTGACATACTCATTTTGCCACCCATATGCAGGATGCACCGTGATACAGGCATCAAAAACAAGTGTGGTGCACTCGAGAACTTCGCAGAACTGTACTTGGTGTGAACTGGCAGCCCCAAGGCATTCACCTGACATACTCATTTTTGCTACCCATATGCAGGACGCACAGCGATACATGCATCAAAAACAAGTCCCTTGAGCTTGAACCTTGCTTCCGCCACCTATACGCAGGACACACCGCAGCATAAGCATTGAAAGCAAGTGCAGCGAAATACACTGCGGCTGTGAATGAGGGCTTGATGTCGACTTTGTGTCTTACCCGAAAGCCGTTGGTGAGATTTGTGAGGGTGAGAGCAACGAGAGACTCTTCGAGAGAGGATAGACCATCAGCTTCTTGTTCAGAGTGCTCATAGTCTTGCATGATCACCTATGTTACTTTCTGTAACCATATAATACAAAACAAAGAGAATAGTTGTGTGAAAATTATAATTGGCAGCGTATAGAAGAAATTATACCAACTGCGCTTCTTCTGGTCTCTTCTTAGCTTCGTATTATTTTTCTCTTCTTCCCTTCCTTTTCTTTCTCTGCTCCTCCCTTGCTCACTGTTTTTTTCCCTTCTCTCCTTGCGTGTTTCTCTCTGCTAGTTGCTCTATAGCTTTTCTGCTCTCTACTTTTAGGGTTTTGTTAATTTCAAACTTCATTTGTTTGACCTGGTCTTTCATCTGTAGGAGGTGAAGAGTATCTAAGACTCTTGTTTTGAAATTTGAATTCTACGTGAAGCATGAGAAATCTGGTTGCTAGCTTGACTAACTAGGGAGCTAATATCACTCTTTTGCATGCATTTAAAGCTGCATGTTAATTCCCCTGGAGCTTATCACCTTATAGATAAACCAATGCTTTTTGAAACATTTGAATGACTTGGTCACTTTTGAATTGCATGGTCAGTAGTCCCCATGCAAGAAGAATTATATCCAAGCTTGGGGTCTTTTCTCTAACAACGCAGCAACCCTTTTTTTTCTCAGAAGTTTTGTACCTCCGTGGATATGTACCATGCCTTCTAGATGAAATACCTTGAAGGGGACTTAAAAAAAAAAAACGAATATTTATGCTTCAACAAATTCATTCTTGTTCAAGTAAACCCTAATTTGTGTTTAGCCCAAACTCTAGGTTACTTGTGTGGTAACCCGAGAGGGGGACCCACAGCGCCGCGACTCCGAGGCAATGAGGAATCGACATGTCACGAATGGCATCTCGATAGCTCATCAACCCGAAACCGCAAGGCCTTTTGAGTTTAGGTTGTTGGTTTACAAAACACTTTCTTGGACACAAGTCACAAAACATTCTAGCAACCGAACAACATATTTTCGCAAGCGGAATTTAAAGTGAGCTAAAAGATTTGGGCTTACAATAGGAGCCCAATTTGGAAAATAACGAATCATGAAGTAATAACAAGTATGAGAGACGCGCCCCAGGGTTACGGGTCTCTCGAAATTTTGTAGATGAGCGAATAGAAAACAAATAAACAAATAAATTAGTAAGAAAATAAATAACTAAGTTACTTCAAAATCCGAGAAGGGACCAAAACCTTCCTTTTGATAAAACTAAAGAGAAATGCGCCAAGCCGGGCCATGTGCCTCCCCTGTACGCTTCCCGACCACATGCTCGAAACCTGCACACTATAGTAGGGGTGAGCTTTCGTCCTCGCATGCCCAATAAGGGCCGACCCAACCATGCTAGGTTTGAAAATAATATACTTGAAAATATTTACTACATAATATTGTGCACGTTTATCGAAAATACTTTTAAAATAGGCAACCACACACATTTGTTTTCTTTCATAAAACATATGCAATATGCTTCACACACTTGGAGCTCCGAGATACTTACCTGCCGGCTAAAATAAAACAAATCGGTGACCGACCAGGTTCGTCCTGAATTCGAGAACCAGCCAACTACTCTGTAGTCCGTATGACTACAAGTAGCGAAAGTGTCCATTTCCTGGCTCTGAGTCTCCTATGACTGGTTCACTGTCTATACTTATCTTTCCTCGACAAACATAGGAGCACAACCCCCTCCGGAGGTTCACGGTTATCGACACCGTGGGATCCCTAGGAATCAACGCGTCTAGGTCCCATTCACTTTCAGGTCACAAGTACACACATACAAGGGTACAGTATCTCAACATGCAAGTCTAGCCTCGGTTTTCGCAATTAGCAATTATCAGTTCTGAAAACACATGTATCATGAGGCATCGACTAATGAACAACCAAAAACGTTTCATAAAACATATGCAATATGCTTCACACACTTGGAGCTCCGAGATACTTACCTGCCGGCTAAAATAAAACAAATCGGTGACCGACCAGGTTCGTCCTGAATTCGAGAACCAGCCAACTACTCTGTAGTCCGTATGACTACAAGTAGCGAAAGTGTCCATTTCCTGGCTCTGAGTCTCCTATGACTGGTTCACTGTCTATACTTATCTTTCCTCGACAAACATAGGAGCACAACCCCCTCCGGAGGTTCACGGTTATCGACACCGTGGGATCCCTAGGAATCAACGCGTCTAGGTCCCATTCACTTTCAGGTCACAAGTACACACATACAAGGGTACAGTATCTCAACATGCAAGTCTAGCCTCGGTTTTCGCAATTAGCAATTATCAGTTCTGAAAACACATGTATCATGAGGCATCGACTAATGAACAACCAAAAACGTTCTTACAGGCAACATACTATCTTAGTATAGCATTCCACATATACTGAAAAGCCTCTAACAAGGAAGGGACAGCTCACCCTACCTGGAAATGCCGGCGTCTTCCACACTCTGGTGCTTTACGCTTAAGCTTCCTTAACGATCGTGTTTCCTAAACCATTACTTAGTTTGTAAGTAATTATCCAGGTAACATCATAATCAACTTTAAGTAATCGCGCACACTAAATCCTTTTTATTTCAATGTGGCCATTAATTATTTCTTTCAACCTTTACCAATTTGAGAAACTAACTTCTTTCTTAAAAAGGAAAAACGTCCTTATCACTCCGCTAAACTATCGCCAATCCGAGCGACCAAAGTCGAGTCAATCCTCACGTTTTACGAGGTCGGTCAACCCTGGTCAACTCTCGGAGTTGACTTTTGACTTCTGACTTTTGACCAAGTATTCCCTTATTTACCATTATTTCTTATTTATTAAAATAAGTAAGTAAATAATTATAAATAAAGTTTTACTCTTAGTTTTACCCATTTACTCTTCCTTTTTCACCTTTTCACTTTTACTGTGATTTTCACCTCCACACTTTCACTTTTACCCTTTACCTCCTTTCTACCGAATTTACCTTTACTTTCACCTTCTTCACTTTTTACCACTTTACCAAGGTAAAACTCATTTAATTCAACTTTTACTCTTTTCTTCATTTTCTTTATTTTATTCCAAAAATAAAGCCATTTCTTTTCTTCTTCCTTTTCTTTTTCTTTTGGCTAAAATAACACAACAACAATCACCAAATCTTCAACACCAAAATTCCAACACTTTGAAAATTAGGCGAATAAAATCCTACTAATTAAACCATCTCCAAATCTCTATTTTTCACAATTTTTCCACCAACCAAATAATTCAACCAAAATTAAAATCAACCAAATAAATTCCAAAAATTCTAGGGTTTGTCCAAAACCCATTTCTTACCCTTTCTTCTTCAAAACTCACGGCCTAAGTTTCCTCCTTGGCCTTCTTCACCTACAAATCCGTCCAACATCAATACCACAACCAAAAACTCGAAAACAAGGTTGCATGGATAGATCCTTACCACAAATCCTTGCCAAACCCATAGCCTAGCCTCTTGGTTTAGGGAAAATCGGGTTCATGCAAACAAAATTACAAATCAAGATCAAAAACTCGGATTTGGTAAGAAAGATGTATAGATCGAAGGAATAGAGGCTAGATTAGGATGGACAATACCTTGATTTGAACTTGGAAAGAAGAAATCACAAAAAACCCCAATTTAGCTTCGGGTTCTAAGGTTTTTGGAGGGTTGGATGGCCAAATTTCTTGATTTTGGTTGGAGAAATGGAAAGAGGGGATGAAGAGAAGAAAATCTGAAAATTTTGGTGAGGATTGGGATTCCGGCGACGGCGGCCGGCGGCGATTTCCGGCGAGAGGGTAGAGAGAGAGAGAGCTGAAGGAAAATGAGGAAGAGGCTAGGGTTTGGAGAGAGTGTTTGGCTTTTATACCTCTCCCTAATTTAATTGTGAAAAGTCTAATTCACCCCTCTTTTTGGGCCAATGGGCTTGGGCTGCTCCTATTGCATTTTTCTCTTAATTTCCCTCAAGCCCAATCCGAAAATACATCTTCAAACATCCTTATTTCTCCGACACTTCACTGAATCCATTTGGGAAAATTTTCCGGGCATGTCCTAAGCCTCGATACTTTAAAAATAGTTTCCTAGACCCAAATTGGATTTTCTCTAATTTCTTAATCCTTTTAATGGCCTCAAAATCTTAATCTAATCTCGAATACATTCGTACCTTACGAATACGTAATTTCATACGTTATGCGACAAATTAAAATAACAAGAAAAAGTACGAAGTTAAAATGTTCTCCTTTCAAATTTGCTTCGGCGATCTTTTTGCTGCAATGAACTTTAGTACCTTCTAGGCCCAAATGAAAGGACTTTGGCCCAAACTTAAATTGTCAGCCCAATAGGTGGTCTCGACACCAAAACAATTTCCAAAAACGATTTTCTTCACTTAAATCACCTTGCGAAAATCTTATTGGCGAAAAATTACATTCTAAAAATTAAACAAAATTTTCGGGGGCTCACAACTTGACCTAGTGGTAATAGGGTTAAATTAGAAGGATCTAGATTCCTATTCAATGTACGATTACTTTCCTTGTATTATTGAGATTCTATGCATTGTAATCCTCTATATAAAGAGGCCCCTATTATCAATGAGAATACACAGCGAATTTCTCTCAATTTCAGTTTCTCTACAACACGTTATCAGCACGAAGCCCTAACCCTGAAACTTAATATTCGTAGCCTTCAAATCCCAGAAACCTTGCTCCAGTCAACGTAGCCCACAAGCACAGAAACCCTAGGCCCAGAAGTGCAGCGAAGCCCAGAAGCGCAGAGCCGCCCAGAAGCCCAACAACGTGGCCCACTGCGTCAGCCCAGAGTTTCTGCCACGTAGGCATCCAGTTAGCGCCCAGTTAGCCTGCCACGTCAGCACCTCCGGTCAACATCAGTCAACCCTCCGGTCAATGCCGGTCAACCTTTTTCCGGCGACTTCCTGCCATTTTTCCGGCAACTTCCGACCAACTTTTCCGTTCAAGATTTCCGGCAATTTTTCAAGGTAAACTTTTCTAAAAGTTCCCGTTTTTGAAGTTTTTACTACTTTTCTCTTCTTTTCTCAGGGACTTCCAACATCCCTTCTTCTACCCCCATTTCTTCTTCATAGGGGAGACGAATAGCCGAACTGTGGGGGTTCGTGCTCACTCCAAGCTTGGAGCTTGTAGAGTCCTCCAAACTTAGAGTTTGTTGAGAAGAAAATGATCGACCACATACATCGTTGTTTCGATCTAATCCAAAACCCCTCTTGGAATCGGATTTTCTTGGAAGTGACTACGCTCAGAAAATCCCTAATTTCTTGGAAGCGACTATGCTCAGAAATTTTATAGTTTTTCGTGGTAGCTTTATTTGCTCCGAAACTAACCCTATTTTCTTGTTGTTTTTCAGGATGAGTAACCTGAACAAGTTGAGTTTCGCTCCACTAGAGACAACAGGCGCAGGATACCACAAGTGGGTCCGTGATGTGCGCCAGCATCTTAAGGCTGATGGGATCCTGAGTACGATCCAAGAGCCAAGTCAGGACGTGCTTACTCCTCAACAAGCTGCTGCTTTTGAAGCAAATAGAGCTACGAGAGAGGAGAATGAAGCTAAAGCCATCATTCTCATGACAAGGCACATGAATGACGCGCTCCAAAATGAGTACCTCAATTAGGAAGACCCAAGAAAACTATGGGTAGAACTCGAGCAGCGTTTTGGCAACGTCCGTGATTCCCTGCTTCCAGACTTAGAAGTGAGATGGCATAGCCTCCGCTTCTGTGATTTTAAGTCTGTAACTGACTACAATTCAGAAGCACTTCGTATCAAGTCTATGATGGAATTCTGTGGACAGAAAATCACTGATACGATGTTGATCGAGAAGACTCTCTCCACCTTTCCCGTCTCTGCATTGATGATAGCCAAAAACTATCGGATTGATGTCAATGCTAGACGCATCACAAGATTTCATGAGCTAATTGGTGCCTTGAACATAGCTGAAAAGCACGACAACATACTTGTGAAGAACTATAACTCTAGACCCGTGGGAACCAAGTCAAATCCAGAGTCTAATTATATTCGCGCCTCCAAGGGAGGACGCAAGGAGCGAAACCCTAAGAATAGGGATAATTCTGGAGGTTCTGGTCCATATTCTCACCCTAAAGAGGAAGGAAACCGCTAAGACAGGCATGCACGGAATCGTGGAGGTAAACGTGTGAAGAGAGAGAGAGGTCAAGCCTCCGGTTATGGTGGTAACGCCACCTGTGATGCCCCGGAAATTCGTATTTATTTTTCGAGGATTTTCCGGAATTAAATTAGTAATTATTGGATGGTTTCGTGGCTCGTGGATGGAGCGGAAGTGTTTCGGGCGAATAATTATTTGGGAAGCGCCATTTTAGGGGGGGGGGGGGGGGCGCAAGGGTTGACTTTTTATTCGTTGGGATTCTTTGAAAATTTCCTTCACAAAAGTTGTAGAGCGCGTCGATACGAGTTCGTGGACATGTGGAACGCGTCAATCGGAGTTCGTATGAGAAAGTTATGGCCATTGGAAGAAGTTTCCATTTTGGTATAAAAAGAGAAAATCAGAAAATATTTTCATTTTTCCTCATTTCCATTTCCGGAAACCATCTTCTCTCTCTCTTTTCTCTCTCGGTCGGCTCCTTGAGAAAGGAAGATTTCCGTCTGACCCGACCCGAACCCGGAAACCCGACCCGACTTTTCCGGCTGTTTCCGGCGGTCTCCGGCCGAGAAATTTTCCAGATAGGATCGTCTCCTCCGTCTGGTCGTCCCTGTGGTGTCCTCTAGCACCGATTCTCGGTGGTGGCGGCGGTAGAAGGCGGCGCAGTTGGGTGTTTTCGGACCCGACCGGAAAACTTAGCTCCGGCGACGGCACGGCTTCAAGCTTCTTGTTGTGGGCTCAGAGCAACCTTCTGGATCGATATATGGTGTTTGTTTGGATCGATTTACGTGGAAATCGGTTCAACTCAGTTTGAGCAAAAATCCAAAGCTTGTGAGGTAGTTTTCGACCCTTTATGCTTGTTTTCTAACTTCGAGCTAGTTATGAGAATTCACAAGCATGCTTAGATGAAGCTTTTTGATGTTGGGAGTTTTATGAAATATTGAGTTTTGGCAGGCGGCGGTGCGCCACCTCCTGTGGAGGCGTTCCGGTGGTGTTTCGGCCATGTAAGGGACTGTTTCTGGTATTATATTTGTTCTACTCGTTGATACGAGCGTTTCGATATATAATATGCAAATTTTGGAGTTCGTATGGATTTGTTATGATTTTAACCGTTTCATATCGGTGAATTTATTCGATCCGTGAGGACCCGAGCGTTCGATCGACTTGTGGTTTGGACATATCGATCGTAGAAGTATTCCGGAGACATTGGGTGGTCTCGGATGTGGTTTCGCCTCATTTGGCGTCTCTTTGGGAATTTTGGTTCAATTTAGGGTTTCGAACGTTATTCTTTGTGTTTCATTGACTGAATCAAGGCTGTACTTTTCTTAGGTGCTTGACAGAGTGCATTCTGTAAGTAGTCTAGTGGTGTGAAGACGCAGCGGGAGTTTCGAGGTGAGTAATCTCACAATGTTCATTTACGAACGGGCTTACCTTATCGTTTTGTTAGTTATTTAGTTAACTGCGAACTATAGTTGGTATTAGTAGGCATTTCTGAGTGGATGACTACGTATATATATATTTACGTGAAATATATATGTGTAGGTGGATTTGTGTGATAAAACAATAATTATGGGTGCGTTCATTTTATTGTTTTGGGTGTGACTTTTCATGAAACAATATTTGTGAAAGGGTTGATTTCTATTGTTTTGAAAAGTGTTGTGTATTGTGGAACATTTTAGTTCGCGGGTGGTTTATTTAAATGTGGGTCTTGAACCGGGAGTAATTGATAGGGATCAATTACGGGGAATCTTTCATTTTAGATTCGTGTAACATTTTGGGTCCAGTGCGACTCCTTTAATGTTTTGGTATTTATACCGTGGATTCAAAGACTTACGAGTTGAGGATCGTGGATCACGAAATGTGATCGTGGGTGGGAAATCGGGACTTCACGCCTTTGGCCGGGTTTGTGGATACGATCAGTTAGAGCTCTAGTCTGTCCGCCGTGATTTGTTTATTGATTTAAACGTGATTTGTGTGAGTTTATCTGGTGATTCGTGTGGGTTTATCCCGTGCTTTGTTTCTTGATTGAAACATAATTTGTTTATTGATTTAAACGTGATTTGTGTGAGTTTATCTCGTGATTCGTGTGGGTTTATCCCGTGATTTGTTTATTGATTTAAACGTGATTTGTGTGAGTTATCTCGTGATTCGTGCGGGCTTTTATCCCATGATTTTGTGTGAGTTGTTTTGAGTTACTCATACGGGTTTGCAAAAGCTTACCATGTTTGTTGTGTGACAACCCGGTGCACTATTCAAACGGTGTAGGGGTTAATCCTGCAGGTCAGGAAAATCGTGGCTGAAGCTGAGGTAGCTTATTGGCAGCAGAACTGGTAGGAAGCAAACTTCATTGGCTTTGCCATTGTTATGACTTCCGCTATGTAGTAAACTCTGAGGAGTTTTTACGTTTTATTTTGTTGTTGACAATTTAATTCGTAAGCTTATGTAATATATGACTCTGTGGGCGGGTTAATATTGACATAGTGGGTTCAGGGCATCAATATGTATGTTGTATATGGGGAAAAAGTTTTCCAGGTATTTGGTATTGATGGCTGAACGTTCACACATGTATAATTATGGGATTATATATCGATTTTTATTTGTGTTAAAAATCAGGGGCGTGACACCACCAAAGGCAATAACCGTCCTGATAACGCTCCCAGAGCGCCTCGATCAAGGGAACTTGACCATAATGATGCTTGTCTCAGATGTGGATTAAGTGGACATTGGGCAAAGAAGTGTAATGCATCCCAGAACGTTGCAAACGCATACAAGATGTATCGTGAAGCAAGGGAGGCAAATTACATGGAACAAGAAGATCAAGATGGCGATCTCGATCTAAGGGTGGAAGACTACAAGGATCAAGACCCAGAAACTGGCGATTTTGATTAAGTCTTTTTATTTTCCAAGAGATGTAGGCAATTGCCATATTATTTTTGTAGTAGATGCCAATGATATTAGTCTTTCTTCAAAGTAGGCGTACTCAATGTAAGTGTGATGCCTAGGAAAGTTTTGAGATAAGTGGTACTTAAGCGAGCCTTGCTCCACCGACATCTCTCTACTCACCTAGTGACATTTGTATTGAAATTACCGAAAGGAGTTAGACGACTACCATTGTTTTGCATTAGCTAGTTTATTGGATTAGATTTTCTTTGGTTAAAGAAACGATGATGTAATTTCGTATGGCTTATTAATAAAAGTTGAGTTCTTTTCTTTATGACTCCTTTTTTTAAGGATTAAATTCAGTTTAGTCCCTCAAACTTTAGGTCAAACATCAGTTTGGTCCCTCATCTTTTTTTTAATCAAACTCATCCCTGATCTCTCAAATTGCATCAATCTCATCCAAAATTTGAATTTGGCTCGAAAGATGACGTCATGTGCTGAGTTGGAGCCGACACAGGGACCCACTTTTCAGATTTTAGAAGGGTGAAATGGACATTTCCAAATTAATCTAATTTCTAATTTTTTTCTTTAATTTTCTCTATTTTCTTCTCTCTCTCTCTCTCTCTCTATCTCTCTCGGGTTCACACCTCACAGGCCTCCATCACACCCCAAACCCCCTCACTTCGGTGAAATTTTGCCATTACTCGCGGCAGAGTTTTAGAACCGCTCCTCCGAGACTCTCCGACCGACCATTCCCAGCCGGACGACTTCGCCGGAATGGAATCTCTGTTCCCGAGAGCTCCTCCTCTCGGGGGCCCAGGACCTCAGCGACCCCACCACACCGGATCTCCGCCTCCTCATCCAACGCCTCGATGCCCACTAGCTCCCTCATAATCATGTTCAAAATCCAATCCTACCTCCTCTCTCACCGCCACGACTTCGCCGACCTCTTCTCCCTCTGCAACGACGCCATTTCCCGCTCCCGTAAAATCTCAGACGACGTCGTTCAGCTTCTCGCCTCCTCACTCTCCGACCGCCCGGTGATCGGCCAGATTACGAAGCAGATGAGCGCCGCCACGAAGGAGGCGAGGGAGAAGCGGGAGCTGCTGGAGCTGGTGAGGGCAATTCTGGAAATGAGCAAAAAATTAAAGGCTGCTAGAGACGCGGTGAGGAATGGGCAGCTGAGATTTGCGGCTGAGCAAGTGAGGGAGATGAAGAAGGCTCTTAGGGTTTCCGATCGGGTTGATGAGAGTGAGCCTGTTGTTTATTGCTTGTTGAGGAAGGCGTGGTCAGACTACTTTGATGAAGGTAAAATCAGGCTTTTTCACTGGTAGTTTCAGTGGAAATGTGACTGTTCTAGTGGTGATTTTTGATTTGAACTTGTTGTTGTGGTTTGTTTTTTTAGAGGAATTCGGTTTCGATTTGTAGATTCAAGAGGTGCCGATGAGGTTCATAGACAATGCGGTGCGTTTCGAACGCGAATGAAAATGTTTAATAGTAGAACATGTAATTGTGTGGGAAAAATGGGTTCAGCTCAGTGTATCATATACTCACTATTTAGAAAATTCATTACTGAATGTTCTCAGATTTTGCATCGTGATCGTAGCAATGGGGAAAGCTTCTGTTAGTTTATCAATTTGATTAGTTTATCAATGGGGAAAGCTTCTGTTATTTCTGGGGAAAGTACTAGAGGACTCTATTAAATGGTGTGCTGACATATTTCTTCTGATTTCAGATCGAAAGAATGGACAGGGAGACTATCTATCCAAGGTTTCATGGTCGTCGATCTAGAGAGGAAGAAGAGAGAGATCGAGAGAGAGAGAGAGAAGAAAATAGAGAAAATTAGAGAAAAAAAAAATTAGAAATTAGATTAATTTGGAAATGTCCATTTTGCCCTTCTAAAATCTGAAAAGTGGGTCCCTGTGTCAGCTCCAACTCAGCACATGACGTCATCTTTCGAGCCAAATTCAAATTTTGGACGATATTGTTGCAATTTGAGAGATCAAGGATGAGTTTGATTAAAAAAAAAGATGAGGGACCAAACTGATGTTTGACCTAAAATTTGAGGGACTAAACTGAATTTAATCTTTTTTTTAATTACGAGCTTTTCTTTTAGGAATGGATGAACTTCAATGTCTTGCGGATAGTGCGACTACGCACACCATTATACGACATAGGCAATTGGAGATGTTGCCTACATATTCATCTGTGACTACGATGGCTGGGCCATCAGGTTTAGTTCAAGGACATGGAATGGCCCAATTTCTTTTGCCCAATGGCACCTTGATTAAAGTCACTGAAGCTCTCTACTCTCCTAAGGCAAATCGAACCTTATTGAGTTTTAAAGATATAAGAGCCAATGAATTCCATGCGGAAACGCATAGTGAGAACGGAATAGAATTCCTTTGCATTACCTCTAATGATTGCGGAAGAAAGCGCATCTTAGAGAAGCTTACGTGTCAATCTAGTGGACTTTATGTCACTACAATTCGACCTATTGAATCCAATAATGTCATAAGAGAAGATCTCTTGGATTCTGACACATATTGGCTTTGGCATGACCGAGTAGGGCACCCTGGTCGTGATATGATGCTCCGTATACTAAAGACTTCACACGGACATCCATTCTTCAGAATGAGAAGAAGCAAGAATCGAAAATTGATTCCTGGACTTAGCAAGACCGCAACAATTGCAACATCTGGCGCTGCAGCCGTCTTGGGGCTCCAAAGGGCCGCCCAAGTCCCATGTGATGACTCCATCAATGGCGCCATGGTTGTTCCTCCCAATGGCCATGACGCCATACACAACAATTCCCATGGCTCCAACGCCATGATGGGAGATGTAGTCACACATTTTGCTTCTAATAGCGCTATAGACGCTCAGGCCCAACCAAAATCCTCATTGGTTGCTTCTAAGGCCCTTCCCTCTTTCTGCAAAGCCTGTTCATTCGGGAAATTAGGACCGAGACCGTCCTACGCAAAGGATCCCAAAATACTCATTTCGTTCTTATAGAGAATCCAAGGGGATATATGTGGACCAATTCAACCATCATGCGGACCTTTTAAATACTTTATGGTATTGGTTGATGCGTCGACATGCTGGTCACATGTCGCGCTGTTGTCCACTAGAAATGCTGCTTATGCTAAACTCCTCGCCCAGATTATCCGTCTACGGGCTCACTACCCTGACCATCCTATTAAGTCAATTCGACTTGGTAATGCTGGGGAGTTTACATCAAAAACGTTCGATGACTATTGCATGTCACTGGGGATTGATGTAGAGCATCCAGTTCCCCATGTTCATACCCAAAATGGTCTCGCAGAAGCCGCTATCAAACGACTACAGATGATAGCACGGACATTGGTTATGCGCACCAATCTCCCTGTTTCTGCTTGGGGATATGCAATATTGCATGCAGCGACGCTAATTCGTCTACGACCCACTGCCACCTAATCTTACTGTGCGTTACAGCTAGTGACTGGGTACGAGCCTGATATCTCGCACTTATGCATTTTTGGGTGTGCAATTTATGTGCCTATTACGCCGCCACAGCATACTAAGATGGGTCCACAACGACGAATGGGCATTTATGTTGGATATGAATCTCCAACGATCGTCCGCTACCTTGAACCCATGACAGGCGATCTCTTTACCGCTAGATTTGCGCATTGTCACTTTGATGAGATAGTCTTCCCATCGTTAGGGGGAGATAAGAACACCGATGTTCAACAGAACGACAGGAATTGTCGTGGTCTGTCCCCACTATGTCTCATCTCGATCCCCGTACCTCACAGTCCGAACTTGAAGTGCGAAGAATAATCGAGCTCCAGAACGTAGCAGGCACTCTGCCTGATGCGTTTTCTGATGTTGCCAAAGTGACGAGATCACACATACCTGCTGCAAACGTGCCTGCAAGGATCGATGTCCCAAATACTGGACATCACACCACTCCTGTGACACCAGGAGATGGCGCCATTGCCCAACATGGCAATGATGTGGCATCTATGGCCGCAGGTCCCTCAAGGAAGCTCGGTAGACCAATTGGTTCGAAGGATACTCGCCCTAGAAAGAGAGCGAATGAGGCACAAACAAATCCTTTGATCATCGATACTCAAAATCCGTCCCATGAGAATATTCCGGATTATGGTTATGTCCAAGAGACTTCATTGGGGGACGCCTCAATGTCAAAACCTATTCCTGAAAACGTAGAGATCTCTGTAAATTACACTAGTGTACATGGGACGTGGGAAAGAAACTCCATCCTCATTCCCGTATTCAGTGGCGCGTGAGATTATTGAGACCGATGACATCGAACTACGCTCCGTTGATGAATGCCAACGTAGAGCTGATTGACCAAAGTGGAAAGATGCGATCCAGGCAGAACTTGATTCTCTAGCGAAAAGAAAGGTATTCGGACCAGTTGTGCCAATACCGCCCAACACCAAACCAGTTGTTCACAAATGGGTATTCGTTAGAAAGCGTAATGAGAAAAACGAGATTGTAAGGTACAAAGCTCGGCTTGTGGCGCAAGGCTTCTCACAACGCCCTGGAATCGATTACGAGGAGACCTATTCTCCTGTAATGGACGTAATAACGTTCCGCTATCTTGTCAGTTTGGTAGTTTCCGAAAAACTGAACATGCAGCTTATGGATGTGGTTACTGCGTATCTATATGGGGATCTAGATACAGAAATATACATGAAGGTCCCAGATGGACTTCTGTTACCCAAATCAAGTGGCTCTAAACCACGGAGCGCGTTTGCTATAAGGTTGAAACGCTCACTATGATTGAAACAATCCGGACGGATGTGGTACAACCGTCTAAGTGACTACTTGATTGGAAAGGGATATGTCAACAATGAACTATGCCCATGTGTGTTCATAAAAATGACAAGTTCCGGATTTGCAATAGTAGCAGTTTATGTCAATGAGATGAACATAATTGGCACCCTTAAAGAGTTAAGGGAAACCGCTGAACACTTGAAATCCGAGTTTGAGATGAAAGATCTTGGGAAAACACGGTTTTGCCTCGATTTAGAACTTGAGCACCGTAGAGATGGTATCCTGATTCATTAATCAGCTTATACCCAAAAGATGCTTAGGCGTTTCAACACTGACAAGATTAAGCCTTCAAACACCCCAATGGTCGTCCGTTGTCTTGATCCAAAGAAGGATCCATTTCGTCCAAAAGATGACGATGATGAAGTGCTAGAGGCAGAAGTGCCCTACCTAAGTGCAATAGGCGCATTATTGTACTTAGCACAATGCACAAGACCGGATATCTCATTCGCGTGAACTTGCTAGCTAGATATAGCTCAGCGCCAACACATCATCATTGGACTGGTATTAAAGATATTTTTCGATACCTAAGTGGTACGATTGATATGGGCTTGTTCTATCCATACAGAGAGAAGATGGATTCTAACCCATCAAGTGCCAGGGACGCCACACATGGTGGACAGCGTTCCCTCTCCCCATCCGAAAACGATATAAGTGTTTTGGAAGGTTTTGCTAATGTTGGGTACCTCTCTGACCCACACAAAGGTCGCTCCTAATCTGGTTATGTTTTCACCATGGGAAAGACCGCGATATCTTGGAGGTCTACAAAGCAGACCTTAGTCGCTACTTCTTCAAATCATGCAGAGATTATTGCTCTTCACGAAGCAGTTCGTGAATGTATATGGCTTCGATCCATAGTTACACATGTTTGAAGCAATTGTGGTCTGAAGTCTACCACAGATGAGCCAACGTGCATTTATGAGGATAATGCTGCTTGCATTGAACAAATGAAGCAAGGCTACATCAAAGGCGACAACACCAAGCATATATCGCCCAAATTCTTCTACAATCAGCAACAACAGAAGCTCCTCAAGATCAAAGTGACCCAGGTTCGATCTGAGGATAATGTGGCAGACTTGTTTACTAAGTCATTGTCCAAATCCACGTTCGAGAAACATGTGGCAAGAATTGGCTTGCGGAAATTATCTGAACTCCCATGATCGTAGTCATCAGGGGGAGGCGCAGACATCAGGGGGAGATGTCTACATGTTCGTCTCGATGCGTGAAGGGTGTGTTGTGCTCTTTTTCCCCTTCGACCGAGGTTATTTTTGTCCCACTGGGTTTTTGTTACTCGGCAAGGTTTTTAGCGAGGCAACGAGAGAAGCACCGCGTTTGGGCAACACAAGGGGGAGTGTTCAAGTAAACCCTAATTTGTTTTTAGCCCAAACTCTAGGTTACTTGACCTAGTGGTAATAGGGTTAAATTAGAAGGATCTAGATTCCTATTCAATGTACGATTACTTTCCTTGTATGATTGAGATTATATGCATTGTAATCCTCTATATAAAGAGGCCCCTATTATCAATGAGAATACACAGCGAATTTCTCTCAATTTCAGTTTCTCTACAACAATTCTCTTATTATAGGAGGATTATGTATGAATTTGTGTATAATCAACTTTAGGCTGGTACCAGAATTGGAAGTTTTTAGCTATTTATTGCAAAATCAACCGGTGGTTATTCGGCAGAAACCATGGAAAATTTCTTTATCTTCATCTAAAGTGACTGGTGCTCCTGAATATTGTCATGCAAATTTCACCCAGTATGTTTGCGATGAATATTGGGCAGAAACCCTTAAATTTCAAAGATCTATGAAGGCACAGGGCTTGCTAATTCGTATACAGAAAGTGAGAATTGAATGGGAGATCCAGAAAGATAAGAGCGGTGATGAGCTGGGTTCACTTCCACCAATTTTTTTTATTATTGGTTTTTTGGCGGAGATGTTGAGGCATGGAACCAACATAAGCAAATGGTTTGGTGGTGATAATTTGGTGGATAGTACGCAGGTCTATTGCAATGGAGTGGTAAGGGGAAGCCACTGAAAGCCTTGCCTAGTTGATGACTTCCTCATGGCACCTTATGATCACTACAAACACTTTGTGTTTGAGCCCAAAAGTAATTTTGGCAAGATCCTTTAGTAGATTTAGCGCAGCGGGCCGATACCTGCTGCCCAAAATAAACCTACTTGGGTTTGGGTTACAGCTTCGCCCATTCCGTGATCCATAAGGAAAACGAGTCCTTATTGGAGTCAAGTAGCAGAGATTGAATAGGAAACTTCAATCAATAATCCTTCTATAGCAAGGAATAATCGAAACCCTAAGTATAAATACCAGGTTTCAAGGACAAATCAAGGGTCTCTCAAATCAATCAATCTTAGCGATTACAAAGCCTCCCCGGAGCAAACCTTCAACCTTGTTGAAACCCGGTGACCGCGCGCCAGTCCTAGTCTCTCCAAGAGCCGACTATCAGCATCACCAGACCAACCCGGCGAACGTACTTCCAGTCCTAGTCTCCCCAGGAGCCGACTGCTAGTGCTACTGCCACCGATACTTCCAGCGAAGCAAGGGTAACGCCCTCGCAACCCAGCGAAGCTAAAGTCACGCTTTAGCAAACCCCGTGCTTTCTCCAAACTTCCCAGTGATTGCTCTGCTCAACCTACAACGTTGAGTATCGATTCGGTGACGCGAAGAGATCACACCCAAAGCCCTTATCCGTAAGGCAGAAAGTCCTTTCTCGGAAGGCATAGAGAAGAACCTTGTGGCGAGGTTGGTGCTCTCCTCGTCCACAACGCTTGAAGAAGAAGTCAGGTTAAGGGACTCCCCCGACGACTGCACCCCACGGTGCTGGCACGCCTGCGCACACGCTCACAAGAGACAGTTTGCAAGCCAACTGGTTTTGGAGCCAAACACTATGATTAGGCCTGGCAACGTGCGGGTATAGTGTGGGTACCGTGCGGATTTTTGACGGGCCGATACGGTAAAAATCCGTTAGCTTAACGGGTTTCACAGGCTAAACCCGGCGGGTTTGCGGGTTACCCGTTAAAGCTTGTTAAGACCCGTGAACATAATTTTTTTTTTTTTCTTTTCAAACCCATTGAAACCCACAGACCCGTAAGCAGATTTTTTTTTTTTTTTTTCAAACTTTTTTTCACATCAATTGGAACCAGTTAAATTTATGTATATAATTTGATAGAGAAGTTTTAAATACACACCCCTAATTACTTAATACACACTCCTTACTCAATACACCTACTATTTAATTACTCATTCTAATATTTTACTAAATACACAACCCAAATTACCTAAAATATCCTTAACCTAAAAAACCATGAAATACACTATTATTTAACTACTATTTAATTTGATTAGTATATATTAACATATTAGTATTTTATAATTGACCATATTAATTACTTGTGTTAGTTATTGAGAAATCCATAAGGAATTATCATTGTTCCCTTCAAATAGATGCTTAGAAATAGGTTTTGTATTATTTAAGTTCTCATCCACCAAACACCATATTGATCAAGTATAAAATTTTGAGTCGAACATTCAACCAAGACTGTATCAGTAGTTTCTCCACAATGGCGGAACTACGAAATTGTCATTGGATGGTCAAACAAATTAACAATTACAAAGTTTTATACCTGTGATTTTTTAGAAAAAAAAAAACAAAAAGTGGCCGGGAGTAAAGCGATTTGTTTTAAAAACATTTAATGCCATTGATTTTGAAATTCTAAATGATATGGTTTCTCACCCTATTTAATTACAATTTATTTAAGGAAAATTTAAATTAGATGGTTTCTAACTTTATTCTTGTTTTAAATGAGGATGCATGTATAGAAATTTATTGTGTTTATAATTATAGAATCATATAAGGAAGATATGTGTTAATGCTCAAAGTCTGGCGGTAGCCAAACCTCCGTTTAACGCAGGTCCGGTGAGCGGACCGCTACTCTGTATACTCGACGATCTTCGCTGGCTACCAAATGAAAGACAGGGCGTCAGAGGGAGACCGCGTTGGACGGTCTTCACTTCTCCGATGCCTAAGTCAGTTAACACATATAGGCAGCACAACAATAAATGAGTAGTAAATGCGTAAAAATGAAGAGAGAAGAGAGGACCTATTTATAGTTGAGGAGAGGTCTGATCTTCTCTTTGTTTTCGATGTGGGACTGATATGCTTCAGTTCTTAGTTTCAGTAGCTTCTGACGCTGTCTTGGCGCAGCGCGTGGCGGCGGGTCGGCGGTGATCTGGGGACGATCCTGTGCCCAGGCCGTAGCCCGCCTGGCTGTCTATCCGTAGGACATTACTTTGGTGGGAGTTGGTACTTCTGACGGTACAATGAGCGTAGCTCATTATAGCTAATTATGCTTGCAAATGTACATGTAGGTACAAGTCCCCCAAGTCCCCAGTCAAGGAGGGCAATCTTGGTTGGGGAGTTGATCGGCGGTTTGAAGCGTTTCTTCCGCTAGACTTTGCAAAAGCATAATTAGCGTCAGTGCGTTGTTAACCATGGATTTTTTGAGCAAAACGCTTGATACCCTTTCGGGTGGGCCCCTGCAAGGCCCCCCAGGGAGTCCCCCACTCCCCGGCTAAGATGGACCTCCGGAAGGTCGGTAAATTGTTTGTTGAGGGGGAGCTGCACGGAGCAGAGGGTGTTGGGTAGCGAGCCCAATCTTAGTACCCAAGTGACGGGGGTCAACGTACCTGATCAGGGCCGTCGTAGACTGTTGACTAGTCCCCGTGTCCCGTAGGGACAATCTGACCGTAACGCCGCGTGGCGGACGTTCTGGAAGAATGAGGCGTGGCCTCGAGATCCGCTGCTGGCGGATATCCCCCCGCTGGTTGAAGCAGGAAACAACTTCCAGTAGACGTGCTTGGCGGTATTTTATTGAGCGGTACCGCGCTGAATAAAGTACGCGACATGCCAGATGAAAGAGGGTTCTGCTAGCGGTGTGTGGTGTAGCGGAAGAGGCCCCGTTTGCAGGCTGACAAGGGAGAAGCTCCACTGTTGGAGACTCTGATGGTGACGAGACGGGCGGGGCTTCGCCCAGCGGAGACTTCGTCAAGGGATGTGTTAACGTTAGTGATCCGTGGGATCTCTAGTTAGCTTAAGTGAGAGAGAGAGAGAGAGATTGACACGAGATGTATAGTGGTTCACCTCCCGCCTTAGCGGGAGACTACATCCACTTGAAAGCTTATACTTGTGTGTGTCGAGCCTTGCGGCCTAACATGATTAGAAAGTGTGTTGTAATGGAGTTGGTTGTGGAATGAATGGTGTTTAAGTGGAAGGAGAGTTCCTTTTATAAGTGAAGGAAGCCATCTCCTTTACATTGTTTTCGATGTGGGACAAGTAACAACTATTCTAGTGTAGAAACTATTCTAGTGTAGAAATGCCTAGTTTGTGGAGGCAACTTTGCAAGGGCGGGAAGGTGGCTTCTCGGTGGCGGATTTGCGACTTCCGGATACCGTAGCGTAGCTTGAACATAGGTCTACACGATGGATGTATCGGTTGGGCCTTGCCATGTCTCGTGGATGTCCCAAAGTGAGCGTTACTTATGCTTGGTGATGTAGAGAACTAGCCTTGCTAGTGGAGGTATCTACAAGTCCCCGAAGTCCCCGAGTAAGAGTAGCTTCTTGGTTGGGGAGTTCAAATCATGAAGTCATCAAGCATAAGTAATATCCGAGGGGCGCACGGCCCCTACAAGTCCCCGAGCTCCGCAAGCAAGAAGGGACTCGCTTAATCCTGCACAATGAGACAAAAAATGCGCATATGTAGAATGCTTGTTGCATTGGGCAACAAATGTGAGTTGCACCGATATACGTTGGCATATATGAACGTATGGGGTGCGTGATACATGGTCGTGTGAGCATATGGATTGCATATGATAAATGTGTGACGCGCGCAAGTAGACGAACGAGGTCGATTTTGACGGGGTTACGCTCGTGAGGTGTAAGTTGCATGAGTGCGGCGAAGGTATGCATTTGTAACTCATGAACGATGACCGCGCGTATGGTTGTGTCTGTTTGGTTTTCGCTCGTGTTAATGGAACTCGAAAAGAATTTGATTTGTCGCGGTCGGTAAATGACAAATGGTAGAAAAATTCAATGTTCCATTAACGTGTGGTGTGTCGAGTAGACAGGAGCGTAAAGCTCGAGGATTGCCGGGAAGGCATGAGCGGAAAGCTTGTGAGCGGGAAACTCGGGGTTGCCGGGAAGGCATGAGCGGGAAGCTCAAGGGTTGCCGGGGAGGCATGAGCGGAAACTCGTGGGTTGCCGGGAAGGCATGAGCGGAAGCTCGTGGGTTGCCGGGGAGGCATGAGCGGAAGCTCAAGGGTTGCCGGGGAGGCATGAGCGGGAAGCTCGTGGTGTCGGGAAGGCATGAGCGGAAGCTCGGGGTTGCCGGGGAGGCATGAGCGGGAAGCTCGTGGTGCAGGGAAGGCATGAGCGGAAGCTCGGGGTTGCCGGGGAGGGATGAGCGGAAGCTCAAGGGTTGCCGGGGAGGCATGAGCGGAAGCTCGTGGGTTGCCGGGAAGGCATGAGCGGGAAGCTCGTGGGTGCTGGGAAGGCATGAGCGGAGGCTCCAGGGTTGCCGAGAAGGCATGAGCGGGAAGCTCAAGGGTTGCCGGGAAGGCATGAGCGGAAGCTCGGGGTTGCCGGGAAGGCATGAGCGGAAGCTCGGGGTTGCCGGGAAGGCATGAGCGGAAGCTCGGGGTGCCGGGAAGGCATGAGCTGAAGCTCGGGGTGCCGGGAAGGCATGAGCGGAAGCTCGGGGTTGCCGGCAAGGCATGAGCGGAAGCTCGGGGTGCCGGGAAGGCATGAGCGGGAAGCTCGTGAGCGGAAGCTCAAGGGTGCCGCGAAGGCATGAGCGGACAAAAGCTCGTGAGCGGAAGCTCAAGGGTACCGCGAAGGCATGAGCGGGAAGCTCGTGAGCGGAAGCTCAAGGGTGCCGCGAAGGCATGAGCGGGAAGCTCGTGAGCGGAAGCTCAAGGGTGCCGCGAAGGCATGAGCGGGAAGCTCGTGAGCGGACAAAAGCTCGGCGGTGCCGCTGAGGCACGAGCGCGAAAGCCTGGCGGTGCCGCTGAGGCACGAGCCCGGAGCCCTGTGTTGCCATGAGGCTTTAACGGGTAGCTCGATGGTGACGCCCTGAGGCATGAGCGTGGCCGTTGCTAATTATGCTGGGCTGTATGTATAAGTCCCCGAAGTCCCCAGTCAAGGAGGGTGTTCTTGCGGGTTGATACCAAAGCGTAGCTTTGTGCCGTATATCAAGCATAATTAGTGCGAGTGCATCGTCCATCTAGAATTGGTTGGAGCGAACGCTTTTGTCCTTTCGGGTGGGCCCCTGCCAGGCCCTGCGAGGAGTCCCCCACTCCTGGCTATAGACCTCCGGATGGTCGGAAAACTGTTTGATGAGGGGAGCTGCACGGAGCAGAGGGTGTTGGGTAGCGAGCCCAATCTTTGGTACCCAAGCGTCGGGGTTAACTGCCGGATCAATGGCTGCCGTGGGCTGTGTTAACTTGTCCCTTGCTGTTTTCTCGAAGGAGAAAAGCTTGACTGCAATGCCGCGTAGCGGTCATTGTCATTATGAGGCGTTGCCTTACCGCTTGGCGGTTGAATGAAAAATGATAAACACATAGAGCAAGTAATAATATTTTGTTTGAGTGTCCTATGTTTATTTAATTGAGTTGCAATTAAAATAGAAGCATGGCATATGTGTATAGCATGTACTTGTAATGTGGATGCTAATATCATTTTTGCATTTTTGTAGATATGCTAAAGGATCATTGAGATCGGTATGTAAAGCATGGCATATCTAGTATGTGAGATCTAGAAAGTGTTGCCAAATCTACGAAATGTTTTAGGCATGCTCAAAAGTTTATGGAAGCATGTAAAAGCAAATCAAGTGTGATATATTCGTAGGCATGCTTAAAGTAGTAAAAGCATGGTATTGGTATGGTAGTAGCTCTAATTGCAAGAGCGCAAAAGATAAGATATAGTGACTTATCTTATGCCAAGCATGACAGTCCATTGCTTGTGGCGGATAAAGCACTCCGATAATGTCCGTCAACTCGTAGTTGGGGTTGAATGCTCAATAAAAATAGTTTTGAATTTCCTGGGCAGTGGGGGCACACACATATGTCATGAAGTTGACGAGGTTTTTGAGAGTATAAGTCATGAAGGTATATGCACATGCACATGTACCACAAAGCAGCCCATAATTAAAGTAACATATATGTGTGAGCTGTGTATAAAGCATGGCACGTGCACCCTTTATAAATTGTCAGAGGGTATGTGGCTTGAGTCTAAGCTGTTGCAAGTGTGATGTTGACAGTCTCATACAGCTCGGTAGTAGAGGCAAACTGAGAGAAGAGAGAGACTTAGCTTTTTTTTTTTTTTTTTTTTGCAAATTGTGACAGCCATAAAAGCTCGGGGCCTGTTTGGGTTGCTGTGGATGCTAGCGGTGCGTGCCGGAGGTGCTAGCTGAGCTGGTTACCGCCTGATGGTGCAAGCGGACCGCTGGTGGTGCCTAGCGGAGGTGGCGGTAGGCCTGCTGGCGGTGCACAGTTTGGCGGAGAGGGCCATGACTTAGGGCTCGACGTGGGCATTGCCGTCTAGCAGTTCGTCCGGCGGAGCTCCAAAGTGTGGCGGTTCTGCAAAGTGTGGCGGTGCAGCAAAGTGTGGCGGGTATGTTCCGTCGGAGGTTGGCCTTGGTTGGAGGGAGTTGTGGCTGGCGGACTGGCCTTGTGGTTGCTGCTGCCTGTGGTTGCGGAAGAAACTTGGCGGTGATTGTTGCCGCCGATGATGATTGAAGAGTGGGTGTCCACAGTGGATCTGTGGGTGTCCAGACCTGGAGGTCAGGGGGGACGTAGAGTTCGACGGAGGGCCGAAGCTCGGCGGTGTGAAGCTCAGCGGAGGCAAGGGTCAGCGGTGGCTCTGACCAAGTTCGGCGGAAGTGATGTCCGGAGCGGATGAATGCAGATGGAGCGAAGATGGCTAGCGGAGGGAGCTGCAGTCGGGTCCGGCGGAGCTGCAAAGCAGAGCTGGACTCTCCGAGCTTGAGTCCGGCGGAGATGGAAGTTGGGCGGAGCGGAGAAGTTGAAGTTCAGCGGAGGTGAGTTGCTGGCGGATGTTTTGCCGGCGGAAGGATCGCTGGCGGAAGAGTTGCTAGCGGAAGGACTCGCTGAGCGGATGTTGCTTCTGCTGGGAATAGCTGGCGGGAAATGTACCGCTGATGTATGATTTGAAGAATGAACATGGGTGCCCAGAGAAGTTTTCTGGGTGTCCAGAGAAGATTTGCACCAATTTTAATTTGTTTTTTTTTTTTTTTTTTTTTTTGAAGGTTCAGCGTTGACCAAGCCTTGATGGGCGTTGACCGGACGCTGACGGGCCAAAGCTCGTGGTAGGTGACGAAGCCTTTGTGTTGGCTTCCCACAGACGGCGCCAATGTTAACGTTAGTGATCCGTGGGATCTCTAGTTAGCTTAAGTGAAAGAGAGAGAGAGAGAGAGATTGACACGAGATGTATAGTGGTTCACCTCCCGCCTTAGCGGGAGACTACGTCCACTTGAAAGCTTATACTAGTGTGTGTCGAGCCTTGCGGCCTAACATGATTACAAAGTGTGTTGTAATGGAGTTGGTTGTGGAATGAATGGTGTTTAAGTGGGAGGAGAGTTCCTTTTATAAGTGAAGGAAGCCATCTCCATTACATTGTTTTCGATGTGGGACAAGTAACAACTATTCTAGTGTAGAAACTATTCTAGTGTAGAAATGCCTAGTTTGTGGAGGCAACTTTGCAAGGGCGGGAAGGTGGCTTCCCGGTGGCGGATTTGCGACTTCCGGATACCGTAGCGTAGCTTGAACATAGGGCTACACGATGGATGTATCGGTTGGGCATTGCCATGTCTCGTGGATGTCCCAAAGTGAGCGTTACTTATGCTTGGTGATGTAGAGAACTAGCCTTGCTAGTGGAGGTATCTACAGGATGAAAAATGAGAAGTTCTGCTGGCGTAGTTTCGCTCAGCGGAGACTTCGTCACGAGATGAAAAATGAGAAGTTCTGCTGGCGGAGTTTCGCTCAGCGGAGACTTCGTCACGAGATGAAAAATGAGAAGTTCTGCTGGCAAAGTTTCGCTCAGCGGAGACTTCGTCACGAGATGAAAATGAGAAGTTCCGCTGGCAAAGTTTCGCTCAGCGGAGACTTCGTCACGAGATGAAGTGAGAGGTTCCGCTGGCGGAGTGTCGCTCAGCGGAGACTTCGTCACTAAAAAGTGAGGAGGTCTGCTGGCGGAGTTTCGCTCAGCGGAGACTTCGTCACTGAAAAGTGAGAAGTTCCGCTGGCGGAGTTTCGGTCAGCGGAGACTTCGTCACTTGTTGAAGTTGGCCCAAGTGGTTGCTTCCATTAGACGCTTCGTCTGATGGTGGCTGACACGTGGCAAACTGCGAGAGGGTTAGCGTCCGGAGGCTTGGTCTCTTTAGTCCGGCCGTCTTCTCGCCATTAATGCGAGTAATGATGGATTGCGGAACCGAGGCGTCGCTTCGGTTAATCCGGAGAGTTTACTGCAAACGTGGGACACGTGTACGGTCGGTAGGTGATGTCGTTTTTTACTTGACGGCCCAGAATCCCCTGACGGGGACATAAAAGGGGGGGAACGTAGCGAAATTTTGTCAGTTTGGCAAAACTTGAAACCCTACTCGTCTTCAAGCTCTTCGCGTCTAAGATTCAAGAAAGAGGCTGCTGTGTTTTTATGGAGTTCTCGTGCTCGGAAAGACGAAAGCTTCCGTCGTCGGAGACCAACGCATACCACGACCTCACAAAGTTCAGCGTTTGAGGTTAGCAATCTGGTTCTCTGTGCTGTTTCATTAGTTTTGTCGATTTCTGGGTTATTTGCTATTTCTGGGATTGGTGTCTTCTTTGCTGTTCTGGGAGGGTGTAGAGTGTGATTTGGGGGTGGGTTATGGTGTTTTGACAGAGAGTTGGTATATAGGGTTTTACTAGATGGTCGAATCTGGGTTGAGTGTGTGTTCGTGTTTTGGTATTTTTCTGGGTAGCTGTTCTTGGTGTTCTTGGCTATAACTGGTGTGGGGATAGGTTAGATCCATTTTTGAGCTAACTGATTTGGGTTTTAGGGTTTGGGATGGCTAACGTTGTAGAGATTTCGAGCAGTGAGGACTCCGGGTCTGACGTGTCGTTCAGCGCGGCGGATAGAATTTTTATTGACTCGTTGCGTCCGTCTGCCCGTGCAGGAACCTCACTGCCGGAACCGCTAGAGGTTGAGCCGCTACAAACCATTCCTTGGGAAGTTATGGGTCGTGGTTCGCGTCCGGAGAGTTCCAGGGCGGGGGTGGCTGCCGCCGCGCAGGATAGGCGTGAGGAGTGGCTGGCAAGTAACAGTGCCGCCAGTGGTTCCGCTGAAGGGGAGATGTGACGGGTGAGGATACCGAGTCGGCATGGGTTTTCCCGGATGGAACCCCCGTTGATGAGGCGGGAGGGAGGATGAATGCCGTTGCCGTCAATCGGTTGAAGCGGGTGTACCGGTTGCCTGGCGTGGTGAAACTCCGTCCGCCAACAGTGGATGAGAAGGCTTCCATTCTGCCAGCGGGGTTTGCCGCTGTGCATGAGGCAATATTTCGTCAAGGGGTGACATTCCCGCTCGTGCCCAATCTACAGATCCTGGTGTGCGAGTTCGGCCTTGCGTTTGGGCAGATCTGCCCCATCATGTGGCGGTTGATGTTGGCGGTGAACTCACTGTGGCGGCTGTCCGGCTGCGAGGGGCCAACTGTGGCGGAGGTACTGCACTTCTACGAACTGGTGTACGTGAACCGCCAAGGTTGCAGAGGGCAGGTGAATTTGAGTCGCCGCCAGGGAGCGACCAAGCTGATTGAGAACTTGAGGGATTCGATGTCCTACTGGCGGGGGACCTTCTGCGTTGCCACGGCGGGTTGGGAGTACCAAGCAGAGTCCAACGAGGGGGAGCCGACGTTTAGAATTAAGTCGGAGTTTCAGCCTATCCGAGGTTGTCTGGCGGTCTCCGCTGAACACGTCTGGTTTTACGTTTTGTATAGCCCTTGTACCGTATGCTAACCATTATTCTTGTTTTGTAGCGGGCTTGCGGTATACCCTGACTCGTGAGGAAGAGTGCCGCGTGGCGCGTATAAGAGGCTGTTGGCGGAATCGCAATTTGCTGGACTTCCGCCTGCTGACCGGTTGGGAGTTGTTGGTCGATCAACAACTGACTCGTGCCGTTGGTAAGACACATCCGTCAGACAGTACATTTTGCTAGGTTGTTCGAGGCTGACGTTCGCATTTTGTTTTTGTTGTAGATACTCCGCCAGGGAACAAAGCTAGCCGCGACGCTTTCGAGAAGGCCATGGACCGTGCTGAGATTAACAATTTCTTGGATGCCATGTACGCGTCAGGGCAGGCGGCCCAAGAGACGGCCGTAAACCCGGAGACATTGGCGCTGAGCCCATCCGAGGTTCCGGTGGTGTTGCCCATGCCGCACCACTCCCACATTGGCGCCGACGGCCTGCCAGTTGTTCAGGCTGGTGCCACTGTGGAGGGCGGGAAGAAGGGGCCCGCTGCTCCTGCTCTGCAGAAAGAGAGGGTGGCTGCCCTCAGGCGTAGCTCACAGAGGGCGGGACATCCGGTGGGGACGGCCACGGCGCCCGCTGGAAACACACGGGTGCTCCTGCGGAAGCGCCGGCAGAATGACTCCGCCGAGGAGGATGAGGATGAGGCGGAGGTCATCGGGATCCGCCAGCAAAAGAAGGTTCGACAAGCTCCGCCAAAGGCCCCTGTGGTTGCTGAGAAAGAGGTGGTTGTGAGCGATCTGGACTCTTTCGCCGAATATGCCGAGTTCATGACCGACAGTGAGCGGGAGTTTCTCTTCCATCTCTGCGAGCGGTTGGGCTTTGGCGGCCTAGCGGGGATTTCGTGCCCAACGGCGATTGACAAGTCGCCCTTCAGCTCGGCCTTTGGTCACCTGGCGGTTGGGCTGAATGAAATGTTCCTGGCGGCGTCGAAGCAGCCCCGGATCGAGGTGCAGCTCAGGGAGGAGGTCAAGAGACTCGAGGGGGAACTTGCGGATGCCAAGGATAGGCTGGCGGATGTGGAGCGGCGGGTGATGAAGGCTGACTGCGATGCCGCGGACGCGCGCGGCAAGCTGGAAGTCGCTATCCAGCGGGATGTGGAGCGAAATGATCACCTCTCCAAGCTGGAGCAAGACAGGGCCCTGCTGCAGGAACGGGTGGCCGCTAAGGAGAAGAAGATTGATATCCTGCAGCGGGAGTCTGCCGCCAGGCAAGGGGAGGTGAAGAAACTAGAGGGTGAGGTGGCCCGCCTGAGGGACGAAGGAAGCCGTGCCGCGGCCGCCGCAGTGGGGAAATTTAAACAGTCGGCGGAATACAAAAAGGCGATGAATGACGCGGCGAAGGCGAGCGCCCTAGCCAATGTGGAGATGCTGCGCCAAAAGGGTGCCATTGACTGGGCAAAGGCGTCCCAGCCCGCCGTGCTGCAAGCGCAGAATGTTCCGCCGGTGAAGAATGCCCCGCCAGTGCAGAATGTCGTTGACGCTAGCTCAGGCAGCGGAGAAAATACAGCTCGGCCGGTGGATAGTGCCCAGCGGACTCCTCCTACCCACTCGGATGTGTCCCGTGCCGGCTTTATGGCGGCGCATACTCGGGCGGATGGGACTATAGAGACCCCAAGTCCTACTTCCCGAGAGTCTCAACAAACAAGCCGGGCGCAGCCGCCGCCGCATGCCGCCCCAGAGGATGCGGGAGCCAACCCTTGAGATGCTGAACTTTCCCCCATTTTTTTTGTGTAGCCGGTGAGGCTGAATATTGAGTGAATGTAAAGAATATTTTTGGGTGGGGAGTCCCAGCCCTCAATATATGAAATGGAATTTGGAATTTTGGCTGGTAATGATATGCTTGTACCGCTAGAGGTTTGACTTAGAATTTTCTTTTGCAATCAATGAAACATTAAAGGAATTAAAATTGGGCCAAGTGCACAACGTAGCGGACGTAGTCCGCTGACGATTACTGGCGTTGCCAGTTGCCCTCAGTGCCAGACTTGGTAACAATGGTTTGAATAATTCCTCGTTTCATTGATAACTGACAGATCAGTGTTGACAAAAGTGGGGATGTACCCGTTGGGTAGCTTCCCTTAGCTAAATATTGAACAAAAGTTTAGCTAAGTCAAGATGCTCCTGGGTAGTGACATGACTATTTATAGTAATACCGAAGGTGTTCGGTATTCCAAGGGTGGGTGGTTGTGACGCCACCCTTGTCCATTAAGTAGAAGGTGCCAGGGCTAACAACTTCTACTATTTTATATGGACCTTCCCAAGTTGGTCGAAGTTTTGTTGGTGGTGGAATGACTTCCTTCATTACCCAGTCCCCCAGTTGGAGGTTCCGGGCCTTGACCCTGGCGTTATAGAAACGTGATACCCGCTGCTTGTTTTGCAGGTTGTGCAAATGGGCCTTGTGTCGTTTTTCCTCTAGGAGGTCCTTGTCCAGGTTGATGCCGTCACTGTTGGTTGCTGGTTGGTAGCCTTCGATCCTAGCGGTAGGTTGAGTTACCTCAATAGGTAGGACAGCCTCAGTGCCGAACATCATACAAAAAGGAGTTTCACCAGTGGCGGACGCCGGGGTTGTTCTGATGGCCCATAGTACTTCTGGAAGCTTCTCCGCCCATAAACCCTTTGTTAATGCTTTGATCCGTTGGGGATCTAATTAACGATAAGTAAAGAGAGAGAGAGAGATTGACACAAGATGTATAGTGGTTCGCCTCCGCCTGAGCGGGAGACTACGTCCACTTGAAAGCTACACTAGTGTGTCGAGCCTTGCGGCCTAACAAGATTACAAAGTATGTAATGCGATCTCCTAATTGTGGGAGGGGGGCATTCCTCTTATAGATGAAGGAATGCCCTTCCTATACTTATTCTTCGATGTGGGATAAGTTTTCACATAATTCTAGTATAGAAAGCTTAGAAGCATGTAGAAAGCTATTTTGTGGTGACATCTTGGCAAGGGCGGGAAGGTGGCTTCCCGGTGGCGGATTTGTGACTTCCGGATACCGCCGCGTAGCCTGAACATAGGGCTACATGATGCATGTCTCGGTTGGGCCTTGCCATGCCTTGTGGATGTCCCAAAGTGGGTGTTACTTATGCTTGGTGACGTAGTAAATACTCCATATTGTTGGAGGTATGTACAAGTCCCCGAAGTCCCCAAGTAAGAGTAGCTTCTTGGTTGGGGAGTTATAACCACGAAGTCGTCAAGCATAAGTAACCGGGCGGCACGGGGCCCCTACAAGTCCCCGAACTCCGTAAGCAAGAAGGGACTCGTTAACCTGCACAACAAAAACAAAAAGCAGGCATACGTAGAATGCGCGTTGCATGGAGCAACAAATGTGAATTGTATGGATATGCGTTGGCATATATAAACGTATGAGGTGCGTGATACATGTTGATGTATACACGCGAATGGCGTCGAGGACGATCGATTATGACGTACAAGCTCGAGAGCGCGTATGGTCGTGTGAGCATATGGATTGCATATGATAAATGCACGTTGTATGAGCGCTGCGAAGGTAAGCGTTTGTTTGGTTGTCGCTTGTATTAATGGAACGCGAAAAGAATTTGATTTGTCGCGGGCGACAAATGGTAGAAAAATTCCATGTTCCATTAACGTGTGGTGGGATGAGCGGAAGCTCAAGGGTTGCCGGGAAGGCATGAGCGGAAGCTCGTGAGCGGAAGCTCAATGGGGTGCCGGGAAGGCATGAGCGGAAGCTCGTGAGCGGAAGCTCAATGGGGTGCCGGGAAGGCATGAGCGGAAGCTCAATGGGGTGCCGGGAAGGCATGAGCGGAAGCTCGTGAGCGGAAGCTCAAGGGTTGCCGGGAAGGCATGAGCGGAAGCTCGTGAGCGGAAGCTCAAGGGGGATGAGCGGAAGCTCAATGGGTTGCCGGGAAGGCATGAGCGGGAAGCTCGTGAGCGGAAGCTCAATGGGGCGCCGGGAAGGCATGAGCGGGAAGCTCGTGAGCGGAAGCTCAATGGGGCGGGCCCCTGGTAGGCCCCGCTAGAGAGTCCCCAACTCCCCAGCCATGTTTGTTGAGGGGGAGCTGCACGGAGCAGAGGGTGTTGGGAAGCGATCCCAATCTTTGGTACCCAAGCGTCGGGGTTAACTGCCGGATCAATGGCTGCCGTAGGCTGCGTTAACTAGTCCCTTGCTGCCGGATCAATGGCTATTATGAGGCGTTGCCTGACCGCTTGGCGGTTTTGGTCGTAGACCGTGGATGTGTACAGTATGTATTTGCATGGAAAAATGACAAACACATAGAGCAAGCATGTACAAGTAGTAAAGTGGCCAAGAACATGTCGTAGGCATGCTTAAGGGTCATGGAGACATGTATAGACATGGCAATAGCTCTAATTGAAAGAGCGTACGAGATAAGATGAATGCACTTATCTTGTGCCAATTTGGAGGCTAGCGGAGTTGGCCGAGCAGGACGATCCATTGCTTGGCGGATAAAGTATTCCGATAATGTCCGTCAACTCGTATTTGCGCTTGAATGCTTGATAGAAATAGTTGAATTTCCTTGCAAAAAATAGATGATTAGTATGCGGATTTGTAAAATCGACACCAATAATTTGCATGTGCGTTTTGCATATGTACCGTGATAAAATTGTAAGCAGAATGGTAGTTGATGACAAACAACTTGCATATATCAATATAGACATTGAATTATGCATAACACTTATCACATGTAATTGGGTGACACAATAGTCATCAAGTGGCGGCATAATTATCACATGCATAATAATTAACACTGAAGCCTTCATTTGATGACTAGCTCAAAAGTAGATGAGTATGTGTCTATAGCTGAACAAAGCAGTACATGCAGCCAAAATATATAATAAGGTGAAATAGGTGATTATCACATGGCAATTGCGATTGAACCTGAAGCAAGCATAGTTTGTTGTCAACCATTGGCTGTGAGTCTTACTGTCAAAGTGTACACACAGGGCATAAACAAAGCAATGACAAATATATGTGGTCGGTGCTTAGACAGGGTACGCAAGTGGTCTCAAGTGGGTAGGGTCAGAGGCATGCACGCACTTGAGATATAGGTGACAGTAAAATAAGATAAAAGGACTTATCTGTTTTCCAATTTTTGTGAAGCTCTGTGAAGCTCTGCCCAGAGGATTGAAGCTCCGCTGGTGACAGAATCTCCGCTTGGGATTGAAGCTTCGCCGATGCTCAGCTTTCGACGCCGACGAGCTAGCGGTGGCGCCCAGCAGAGAAGGCCGTTGGCGGTGGGTTACCGCCGGGTTGTGCAGGCGGAGGTTTGTCCGGCGGAACTCCAAAGTGTGGCGGGGCATTGCCGTCTAGCGGTTTGTCCGGCGGAGCTCCAAAGTGTGGCGGTGCTGCAACCTGGTGCTGTAACCTGGCCATCGGAGCTCGCAGCGGGGACTGCACACTGGTGCTGCCAGAGGAGTTTGGCGGAGCTGCAGAAGTCCGGCGGAGATGGTCTTGGTGTCCGGCGGATGCTGGAGTTCGGCGGCGAACATTGCGAGGCAGCGGCAGTTTTGAGTCGGCGGTGGTGGTCAGCGGTTGCTGCAGTGAGCAGAGGAGTTGGGCGGTGCTGGCAGGTAAGCTCGAGCTGGGTTTTGCCAGCGGTTTGAGGAGCTCAGCGGTGACCCGAAGTCAGCGGTGGCATGGTCAGTGGCGGGGGAAGTTGGGCGGAGCGGGGCTTTGCTGGGTCTTGAGAGAGCTGCTGCCGGCGGTGATGGCATGAGCGAGAGCAGTGGCCAGCCCCGATGACGGTGATGGCAGATCCCTGGGGTGTCCAGAGAAGATTTGCCAATTTTTTGGGTGGTTTTTTTTTTTTTTTTTTTTGATGTTCAGCGGAGACTACTTTCATCAGCGTTGACTGATTGTTAACTAACGTTGGTCAACGTTGACCGAACTTGATCAGCCCTTTGGTGGGCGTTGACCGAAAGTGTGACCAAGCCTGATGGGCGTTGACCAACCCCGTCGGGCGTTGACCAAGCATTGACCGCCCCACATGCTGGTGTTTTGAGCAATTTCTGCAAGTTTTGACCACTCCATGGGCGTTGACTAACTCCGCTGGGCGTTGACCACGTGTTGACTGGCGTTGACCAGTGTTGACCGGCCCTCAAAGTGCAAATTTCTGCACACTCTGCTCTAGTTGCCGCCAAGAAACATTAATTCAAACATAAACTCAAAGAAGGAAGGAATTTCTTCAAGCTCCGCTAAGCAGACTTAGCTCACGGTAGGTGACGAAGCCATTGTGTTGCCTTCCCACAGACGGCGCCAGTGTTAATGCTTTGATCCGTTGGGGATCTAATTAACGATAAGTAAAAAGAGAGAGAGAGATTGACACAAGATGTATAGTGGTTCGCCTCCGCCTGAGCGGGAGACTACGTCCACTTGAAAGCTACACTAGTGTGTCGAGCCTTGCGGCCTAACAAGATTACAAAGTATGTAATGCGATCTCCTAATTGTGGGAGGGGGGCATTCCTCTTATAGATGAAGGAATGCCCTTCCTATACTTATTCTTCGATGTGGGATAAGTTTTCACATAATTCTAGTATAGAAAGCTTAGAAGCATGTAGAAAGCTATTTTGTGGTGACATCTTGGCAAGGGCGGGAAGGTGGCTTCCCGGTGGCGGATTTGTGACTTCCGGATACCGCCGCGTAGCCTGAACATAGGGCTACATGATGCATGTCTCGGTTGGGCCTTGCCATGCCTTGTGGATGTCCCAAAGTGGGTGTTACTTATGCTTGGTGACGTAGTAAATACTCCATATTGTTGGAGGTATGTACACCCTTGGCGGTGCCGAGTTTCTTTTTTAGCAGCTTCTTGATTATCTTGTTTGCTGCTTCAACCTGGCCGTTGGTTTGGGGGTGTGCGACAGATGCAAAACTCATCTTGGTGCCAAGATTGGCGATGAAGGAGATGAGTTCCTTGTTGTTGAACTGTGTGCCATTGTCCGTAATGATTGTATGTGGGACACCATAGCGGCAGTAAAAGTTCTTCCAAAGGAAGTGAATAACCTTGGCGATAGTTATTGCTGTCAGTGGCTCTGCCTCTATCCACTTGCTGTTGTAGTCGATGGCAACGATGATGTACTTGAACTGTCCCTTGGCGGTTTGGAATTTCCCCATCAAGTCGAGGCCCCATGTAGAGTGAACCCATGGACCGATGATGACTGAAAGTGGTTCCGCCGGTGCATGTGGGAGATCAGCAAACTGCTGGCATTTGTGGCAAGATCTTGATACCTGCCGGGCATCATCACCAAGCGTAGGCCAAAAGTAGCCCTGTCGCATTACGCGATTGGCCAGGGATCTGGCGCCCGAGTGGTTTCCGCACTCCCCGCCGTGGATTCCTGCCAGCACGACATTTCCCTCCTCTGGGTTAAACAGCGGAGGTTGGGGTGAGTGAACCCCTGGCGGTCAAGCTTGCCATTCTGGATATTGTAACGGGTTGCTCTCCGCTGAAGTTGGCGTGCCTTGACCTTATCCTCTGGTAATGTGCCGCTGCGCTTGTATGCAGTGATCTCGTCCATCCAGCTGGGGTTGATTTCAATGTTGAAGATCTCCGCTAGGGTCTTTGTGATGCTTGGCTTGTCAAGGCATTCCACCTTTGTGTCCGCTGGACTCTGATGCGGCTGGGCGGTTGCCAGTCTCGCCAGTGAATCAGCTTTGGCGTTCTTTTCCCTGGGGATTTGTGTGATGGTGTGAAATTTGAACTTTTTTAGCAACGTTTTGACGTACCCCAAGTATGCCGCTAACTGCCGGTCCTTGGCTTGGAAGCTGTCGTTGACCTGGTTAACGACTAATTGAGAGTCGCTGAATATGTTGACGCTGTCAGCCCCCGAGTCAATGGCGAGAAGTAGACCGGCGATCAGTGCCTCGTACTCCGCCACATTGTTTGAAGCTTTGAAGTTGAATTGTCCAGTGCATGTGGGAGCTCATCTTGGCCTTGCCTTCGGACAATTGCGTAACTTACCGCCGATGCGGATACCGCTAGGTATATGAATAGGGTTTCTCCTTGCACAGGGACAGAAATGAGAGGGACTGCCGCCAGGTATTCCTTCAGACCCTGGAACACCGCCTGACATTCTGGATTCCAGTCGATGACCTTCTTGTGCGTTGTTTTGAGGAGTTTGAAGAATGGGGCACACTTATCAGTGAGTCGAGAGATGAATCGAGAAAGGGCGGTTAACTTGCCCTGGAGGCACTGGACGTCCTTCTTATACTCGGGGTCCGCCAGGTTAAGGATGGCCTGTACCTTATCTGGGTTAGCCTCGATGCCTCGCTCGCTGACGATGTATCCCAGGAATTTGCTAGCGGTGACCGCAAACAAACATTTTTCTGGGTTGAGGCGCATACCATAGGCCAAGAGAATGGTTATTATGATCCTGAGGTTTGTCACATGTCCGCTGGCCTTTATGCTCTTAACTAACATGTCATCCACGTAGACCTCGATGATTTTTCCCAGATGCTCAGCGAACATGGCGTTCATCAACCGCTGGTAAGTTGCACCGGCGATCTTCAGACCGAAAGGCATGACATTGTAGCAGTAGAGGCCCTTGTCGGTGGTGAAAGTGGTGCATTCCTGGTCGCTGGGGTGCATTTTGATCTGATTGTATCCGGAGAAAGCGTCCATCATACTGAGGAGCTCATGTCCGGCGGTTGAATCGACCAACTAATCGATACGAGGTAGCGGGAAACTATCCTTTGGGCATGCCTTGTTGAGATTTTTGAAGTCAACACACATCCGCCACTTGCCGCTGGGCTTTTTGACTATTACCAAATTTGAGATCCACTGGGGATAGATGACTTGGCGGATGAATCCAATGTCCTGGAGTTTGGCGACCTCCTCTCCGATTGCCCGGTATTTTTCCTCATCGAAGGCCCTCCGCTTCTGCTTGATGGGATAAAAGGAGGGTTTGATGGTCAATTTATGAGTGATAATTTCAGGGGAGATACCTGGCATGTCCGCGTAGGACCATGCAAAGACGGCGGCGTTATGACGTAGGAATTGAATGAGTTCTGCCTCCACTTCTGGGTCTAGTTGGGCGCCTATGCGGACTGTCCGCTCAGGGTGCTCGTCTGAGATGTAGACAACTTTCAAGGATGTGTCCGGGTTGACCGGCTCCTTCCTTACATACTTCTCCTCCTCATCCCTAGGGTCCTCGAAGATATTTGGTGGCGGTGCCTGGTTTCCCACTGTCAGGATATCATGGCGGCGTATTGACCGCGCTATAGTCGTTGAATAACATTCGCGTGCCAACTGTTGGCTTCCCCTCACACTGCCCGTGCCATTAGGTGTGGGGAACTTCATGAGAAGCATGTATCCGGCGATGATGGACTTAAGCTTGTTGAGCGCCGGTCGTCCGAGGATGGCATTATACGAGCTGAGACAATCAACGATTATGAATTCTGTATGTACCTCCGCCATACATGGACTAGCACCAATAGTCAACCGCATGTAGTCAGAACCGAGCGGTTGCGTGACGTCACCGGAGAAGCTGAGCAGTGGCTCATGGTCCTGGAGCAACTTGTTATTCCGCTTGAGGTGGCTGTAGCAACCGCTGAAGATGACGTTGACAGCGGACCCGCTATCTACCAATATTCTCCCCACTGAGAATCTGCCAAGAATGGCGTCGACCAAGAAGGGGTCATCATGGGGTAGATGCACCCCGCGCTCCTCCTCCTCTGAGAATGTAATAGGTTCCCAACCCGCCTTTGGGATTTTGGCGGATCTCTCGTAGCGGATATGGCAGACTTCCTTTGGGTGATTAGCGCGTGCATAACCCTTCCTTGCTCTGTGAGACATGCCCGTGATTGGAGCACCGCCGTCGATGGTGTTAATGCGGCCCAAGGTCTCTATGTTGGCGATCACAGGTGGCGGTTGGCACACCTTGAACTGCTCCATCTTGCCTTCACAGGTGGCGGTTGGTATTGTGGCCGCTGTCTTCATGGTACTTGCACCACCTGCCGGTGTTTCTAGGTTTGCCCGTCTTTGGGTATTTTGCTGGGGGTGGTGGCGGGATTTGATCCTTGCACTGATTGTATATTTCCTCGTACGAGGTCGTGAGGACCGTGAACACTGCATACTGCTGAGAAGACTCCGTTTGCTTGTTGCGGTTATCCTCCTGGGTTGGGCGGTTGCCCTTGTGGTATTGGTCCTTCTGCCGCTTGCTCTAGTAGTGGCCCTGTTGCCATTCCCTTTTCTTGTCAGTTGGCGGTGCGGTGGGTGCTTTATTAACGGTCTCATGATGACTGGAGGTGGGCTGTGTACCTACATGTACGTTGCAAAGCATAATTAGCTATAATCAGACACACTCATCGTACCGCCAGAGGTACCAACTATCGTCAAAGGAGTAACCCACAGATAGGCAGCCAGGCGGGCCACGGCCTGAGCACAAGCATTCCCCAGGATCACCGCTGACGCGCCGCCACGCACTCTGCCAAGACGGCATCAGAAGCTACTGAAACTGGGAACTGAAGCACTTCAGTCCCACATCGAAAACAAGGAGGAGATCAGACCTCTCCTCACCTATAAAAGGTCCTCTCTTCTCCCTTCATTAAATTACGCATTAACTCTCATTTATTACTATGCTGCCTATATATATCAACTGACTTAGGCATCGGAGAAGTGAAGACCGCCCAGCGCGGTCTCCCTCTGACGCCCTGCTTTCCATTTGGCAGCTAGTAGGAATCACCCAAATATACAGAGTAGCGGTCCGCCCGCCGGACCCGCGTTAAACGAAGGCTTGGCTACCGCCAGACTTTGAGCATTAACATTGGCGCCGTCTATGGGAACCCTTGAACAAGAAGTCATCCCATCACAACTACCATGACTAGCGGTAGCGGGGGAAACGCTGATGAGCAGGCAGACCAATCCGCCATCCCCCAACCATCCAATCCAGCGGTAGGTGTTAACCGCGCACTATTCAACACCCCAACCAACCCCGGCGGTGAGACGGATCCAGGCAGCAGCCGCCCACCAGGCCAGGACCTCGCCGCCATGTACGAGTTGGCACTGGCAGACCTTCACAAGGCAAACAGAGAACGTGAAGAGGAGCGCAGAGAGAAGACCGAGGCCCAAAAGCAGGTGGCTGCGCTGATGTCACGTTTTGATGACCTGAAGAGGACGTTAGAAAGAACCGCCAACCCGGTACAGAGCGAGCATTCGCATAGTACAAGGCGTAGTCATCCCAACGCTGGTACATTGGGACCGGAACCGGTTGTACAGATGCAGGTCCCGCTAAACCCCCCTGAACTGCTAGAGATGGGACCACCGCCCATTCCCCAACTCATGTTGGAGCAGGAAGCAGAGTCGGTACCACGCACCAACCGCTCGGAAATTAGGGCAAGAACTGAGGGTGGTCCGCCTGCGCCAAGGCATAGGCAGACCCAGCGGAGTACATATGCCGGACCCGCCGGCGACGCAACAGCCCAAATTCTGGAGAGGATGCAGCAGTTGGAACAAAGGCTGGTCCGGGCGGAGTCGGGCGCCGCGCCGTCAACTCAAAGTCCACTTTTCACGTCCAGACCGGGACCCTTCACCGCTGAAATCCTACAAGCTATCAGGCCTGCGTACGCAAAAACTCCAAAGATGTCGCACTACAGCGGTGCAACCGACCCCTTCGTCCACATGGACACCTTCAAGAAGGTCACCAACAATAAGGGATTTGACGACCCCACTCTGTGCCACTTGTTCAGCGAAACATTGGACGGAGAGGCAATGAATTGGTTCTTCGAATGTCCGCCAGGATCCATCGACTCATTCAACGCACTGTCACATACCTTCCTCTCCCGGTTCATCTTACTGTCCGCCGGACATCATAACACGAGTCAGCTGTTCGGCGTCAAACAGGGAGAGAATGAGTCACTCAAGGCATTCGTCACAAGGTGGCGAGCGGCGGCATCTCAGTGCCGCGATCTGGACAAATCGATGGCATCGGCGGCCTTCAAGCAAGGACTCCTCAAGGGACCATTCCTCTATCACCTCAACTACAATCATCCAAATGCGGCATATGACCATATCATGAGTGAGGCGGTCATTCACGCCCAGGCAGAATTCATTACATATGGAGAAGTCCCACCGCCACCGGCAACGCCAGCAAAGGCAACACAGCCCGCCTCCAGTCAGCATGAGACCGTTAACAAAGCACCCGTCGCATCACCAACTGACAAGAAGAGGGAATGGCCACAGGGCCACTACCAGAACAAGCGGCAGAAGGATCAATACCACAAGGGCAACCGCCCAACCCAGGAAGATAACCGCAACAAGCAAACGGAGTCTTCTCAGCGGTATGCAGTGTTCACGGTCCTCACAACCTCGTACGAGGAAATATACAATCAGTGCAAGGATCAAATCCCGCCACCTCCTCCAGCAAAATACCCAAAGACGGGCAAACCCAAAAACACCGGCAGATGGTGCAAATACCACGAGGACAGCGGCCACAATACCAACAGCTGCAACGCACTCAAGACGACAATTGAGACCTTGTACCATGAAGGCAAGATGGAACAGTTCAAGGTGCGCCAACCACCACCGGTGATCGCCAACGTAGAGACGTTGGGCCGCATTAACACAATCGACGGCGGTGCTCCAATCACGGGCTTGTCTCACAGAGCCAGAAAGCGTTACGCGCGCGTTAATCACCCAAAGGAAGTCTGCAATATCCGTTACGAGAGATCCGCCAAGGTCCCAAAGGTTGGTTGGGAACCTATCACATTCTCTGAGGAGGAAGAGCGCGGGGTGCACCTACCCCATGATGACCCCTTCTTGGTCGACGCCATTCTTGGTAGGTTCTCAGTGGGGAGAATATTGGTAGATAGCGGGTCCGCTGTCAACGTCATCTTTAGCGGTTGCTACAGCCATCTCAAGCGGAATAACAAGTTGCTCCAGGATCATGAGCCACTGCTCAGCTTCTCTGGTGACGTCACACAGCCACTCGGTTCTGACTACATGCGGTTGACTATGGGCACTAGTCCGTGTATGACGGAGGTACATACAGAATTTATAATCGTTGATTGTCTCAGCTCATATAATGCCATCCTCGGACGACCGGCGCTCAACAAGCTTAAGTGCATTATCGCCGGGTACATGCTTCTCCTAAAGTTCCCCACGCCTAACGGCACAGGCAGTGTGAGGGGAAGCCAGCAGTTGGCACGCGAGTGTTATTCAACGACTATGGCACGGTCAACGCGCCGCCATGATGTCCTAACGGTGGGAAACCAGGCACCGCCACCAAATATCTTCGAGGACCCTAGGGATGAGGAGGAGAAGTATGTGAGGAAGGAGCCGGTCAACCCAGACACATCCTTGAAAGTTGTATGCATCTCGGACGAGCACCCTGAGCGGACAGTCCGCATAGGCGCCCAACTAGATCCAGAAGTAGAGGTAGAACTCATTCAATTCCTACGTCATAACGCCTCCGTCTTTGCATGGTCCTACGCGGACATGCCGGGTATCTCCCCTGAGATTATCACTCATAAACTGACCATCAAACCCTCTTTTTATCCCATCAAGCAGAAGCGGAGGGCCTTCGACGAAGAAAAATACCGGGCAATCGGAGAAGAGGTCGCCAAACTCCAGGGCATTGGATTCATCCGCCAAGTCGTCTATCCCCAGTGGATCTCAAATTTGGTGATGGTCAAAAAGCCCAGCGGCAAGTGGCGGATGTGTGTTGACTTCAAAAACCTCAACAAGGCGTGCCCAAAGGATAGTTTCCCGCTACCCCGTATCGATCAGCTGGTCGATTCCACCGCCGGACATGAGCTCCTCAGCATGATGGACGCTTTCTCCGGATACAATCAGATCAAAATGCACCCCAGCAACCAGGAATGCACAACCTTCACCACCGACAAAGGCCTCTACTGCTACAATGTCATGCCTTTCGGTCTGAAGAACGCCGGTTCCACTTACCAGCGGTTGATGAACGCCATGTTCGCGGAGCATCTGGGAAAAATCATCGAGGTCTACGTGGACGACATGCTAGTTAAGAGCATAAAGGCCGGCGGACATGTGGCAAACCTCAGGATCATTGTAACCATTCTCCTGGCCTACGGCATGCGCCTCAACCCGGAAAAATGTTTCTTTGCAGTCACCGCTAGCAAATTCCTGGGATACATTGTCAGCGAGCGGGGCATCGAGGCTAACCCAGACAAGGTCCAGGCCATCCTTGACCTGGCGGACCCAGAGTACAAGAAGCACGTCCAGTGCCTCCAGGGCAAGTTAACCACCCTTTCTCGATTCATCTCTCGACTCACTGACAAGTGTGCCCCATTCTTCAAACTCCTCAAAACAACGCACAAGAAGGTCATCGACTGGAATCCGGAATGTCAGACGGCTTTCCAGGGCCTGAAGGAATATCTGGCGGCAGTCCCTCTCCTCTCCGTCCCTGTCCAAGGAGAAACCCTATTCATATATCTAGCGGTATCTGCATCAGCGGTTGCGCAATTGTTGGAAGGGAAGGCCAGGATGAGCTCCCGGTGTTCTACGCCGGCAGAGGCATGAACGGAGCAGAAACAAGGTATCCCCCCTTGGAGCAACTGGCCCTTGCACTTATCGTTGCCGCCAGGCGCCTCCGCCAGTACTTCCAGACCCACACAATCCATGTGTTAACAAATCAACCGCTGAGACAGGTAATGCAGAACCCTGAACACTCGGGGCGCCTCAGCAAGTGGGCCATCGAGCTCAGCGAGTTCGACATAGAATACAAACCAAGAACCGCCATAAAGGGCCAGGCAGTGGCGGACTTCATCGCTGAACTCACCGAACGTCAGCCTGAACCCGGTGTAGAGATGGTACCTGGAGCGGAAGTGGTAACCGTCGGGGAGGCGAGTCCCCTCCAGTCAGATTGGAACCTACATGTGGACGGATCCGCCAGCACCAGGGCCAGCGGCGCCGGAGTCATCCTAACAGGACCCGGGGGACTGAACGCGGAGTACGCGTTGAAATTCAACTTCAAAGCTTCAAACAATGTGGCGGAGTACGAGGCACTGATCGCCGGTCTACTTCTCGCCATTGACTCGGGGGCTGACAGCGTCAACATATTCAGCGACTCTCAATTAGTCGTTAACCAAGTCAACGACAGCTTCCAGGCAAAGGACCAGCAGCTGGCGGCATACTTGGGATATGTCAAAACGTTGCTAAAAAAGTTCAACTTCCACACCATCACACAAATCCCCAGGGAAAAGAACGCCAAGGCTGATTCCCTGGCAAGACTGGCAACCGCCCAGCCACATCAGAGTCCAGCGGACACAAAGGTGGAATGCCTCGACAGGCCAAGCATCACAAAGACCCTGGCAGAGATCTTCAACATTGAAATCAACCCCAGCTGGATGGACGAAATCACTGCATACAAGCGCAGCGGCACACTACCAGAGGATAAGGTCAAGGCACGCCAAATTCAGCGGAGAGCAACCCGCTACAATATCCAGAATGGCAAACTTTACCGCCAGGGGTTCACTCACCCCAACCTCCGCTGTTTGACCCCGGAGGAAGGAAAGCTCGTACTGGCAGGAATTCACTGCGGGGAGTGTGGAAACCACTCGGGGGCCAGATCCCTGGCCAATCGTACAATGCGACAGGGCTACTTTTGGCCTACGCTTGGTGAGGACGCCCGGCAGGTGTCAAGATCTTGCCACAAATGCCAGCAGTTCGCCGATCTCCCACATGCGCCGGCTGAACCACTTTCAGTCATCATCGGTCCATGGGTCCACTCTACATGGGGCCTCGACTTAATGGGAAAATTCCCAACCGCCAAGGGACAGTTCAAGTACATCATTGTCGCTATCGACTACAACAGCAAGTGGATAGAGGCCGAGCCACTAACGGCCATCACTACCGCCAAAGTCATTCACTTCCTCTGGAAAAACATTTACTGCCGCTATGGTGTCCCACACACAATCATTACAGACAACGGCACACAGTTCAACAATGAGGAGCTCATTTCATTCACCGCCAATCTGGGCACCAAGATGAGCTTTGCCTCTGTCGCCCACCCCCAAACCAACGGCCAGGTCGAGGCGGCAAATAAGATAATCAAGAAGCTGCTAAAAAAGAAGCTCGACACTGCCAAGGGCTTGTGGGCGGAAAAGCTCCCAGAAGTACTCTGGGCCATCAGGACGACTCCATCTTCCGCCACTGGTGAAACCCCCTTTTGTATGACGTTCGGAACTGAGGCCGTTCTGCCCGTCGAGGTAGCTCAACCCACCTCTCGGGTCGAGTGCTACCACCCAGAGACCAACGGCGATGGCATCAACCTGGACTTGGACCTCCTAGAGGAAAAACGACACAAGGCCCATTTGCAAAACCTGCAAAACAAACAACGAGTTTCGCGTTTCTACAACGCCAGAGTCACAGGTGGCGGTTGGTATTGTGGCCGCTGTCTTCATGGTACTTGCACCACCTGCCGGTGTTTCTAGGTTTGCCCGTCTTTGGGTATTTTGCTGGGGGTGGTGGCGGGATTTGATCCTTGCACTGATTGTATATTTCCTCGTACGAGGTCGTGAGGACCGTGAACACTGCATACTGCTGAGAAGACTCCGTTTGCTTGTTGCGGTTATCCTCCAGGGTTGGGCGGTTGCCCTTGTGGTATTGGTCCTTCTGCCGCTTGCTCTAGTAGTGGCCCTGTTGCCATTCCCTTTTCTTGTCAGTTGGCGGTGCGGTGGGTGCTTTATTAACGGTCTCATGATGACTGGAGGTGGGCTGTGTTGTCTTTGTTGGCGTTGCCGGTGGCGGTGGGGGTTCTCCATATGTAATGAATTCCGCCTGGGCATGAATGACCGCCTCACTCATGATATGGTCATATGCCGCGTTTGGATGGTTGTAGTTGAGGTGATAGAGGAACGGCCCCTTGAGGAGTCCTTGCTTGAAGGCCGCCGATGCCATCGATTTGTCTAGATCGCGGCACTGAGATGCTGCTGCTCGCCACCTTGTGACGAATGCCTTTAGTGATTCGTCTTCCCCCTGCTTGACGCTGAACAGCTGACTTGTGTTATGATGTCCGGCGGACAATAAGATGAACCGGGAGAGGAAGGTATGTGATAGTGCATGGAATGAGTCAATGGATCCCGGCGGACACTCGAAGAACCAATTCATTGCCTCTCCGTCCAGTGTTTCGCTGAACAAGTGGCATAGGGTGGGGTCGTCAAATCCTTTATTGTTGGTGACCTTCTTGAAGGTGTCCATATGGACGAAGGGGTCGGACGTACCGCTGTAGTGTGACATCTTTGGAGTTTTTGCGTACGCCGGCCTGATAGCTTGCAGAATTGCAGCGGTGAAGGGCCCTGGTCTGGACGTGAAAAGTGGACTTTGAGTTGGCGCCGGGGCGCCCGACTCCGCCCGTACCAACCTCTGTTCCAACTGTTGCATCCTCTCCAGAATTTGGGCTGTTGCGTCGCCGGCGGATCCGGCATATGTACTCCGCTGAGCCTGCCTACGCCTTGGCGCAGGCGGATTGCCCTCAGTTCTTGCCCTAGCTTCCGAGCGGTTGGTGCGCGGCACTAACTCCGCCTCCTGCTCCAACATGAGCTGGGGGATGGGCGGTGGTCCTATCCCCAATAGTTCAGGTGGGTCCAGCGGAACCTGCATCTGTATGACTGGTCCTGGTGCTAACGTGCCAGTGTTGGGCTGACTACGCCTGGTGCTGTGTGAATGCTCGCTTTGCGCTGGATTGGCGGTTCTTTCCAACGTCCTTTTCAGGTCATCAAAACGTGACATCAGCGTAGCCACCTGTTTTTGGGCCTCAATCTTCTCTCTGCGCTCCTCTTCACGCTCTCTGTTTGCCTTGTGAAGGTCTGCCAGTGCCAGCTCGTACATGGCGGCGAGGTCCTGGCTTGGTGGGCGGCTGCTGCTTGGATTTGCCTCACCGCCGGGGTTGGCCGGGGTGGTGAATAATGCGCGGTTAACACCTACCGCTGGATTGGAGGGTTGGGGGATGGCGGATTGGTCTGCCTGCTCCTCAGCGTTTCCCCCGCTACCGCTAGTCATGGTAGTTGTGATGGGATGACCTTTTGTTCAAGGGGTTCCCACAGACGGCGCCAATGTTAATGCTCAAAGTCTAGCGGTAGCCAAACCTCCGTTTAACGCAGGTCCGGTGAGCGGACCGCTACTCTGTATACTCGACGATCTTCGCTGGCTACCAAATGAAAGACAGGGCGTCAGAGGGAGACCGCGTTGGACGGTCTTCACTTCTCCGATGCCTAAGTCAGTTAACTCATATAGGCAGCACAACAATAAATGAGTAGTAAATGCGTAAAAATGAAGAGAGAAGAGAGGACCTATTTATAGTTGAGGAGAGGTCTGATCTTCTCTTTGTTTTCGATGTGGGACTGATATGCTTCAGTTCTTAGTTTCAGTAGCTTCTGACGCTATCTTGGCGCAGCGCGTGGCGGCGCGTCGGCGGTGATCTGGGGACGATCCTGTGCCCAGGCCGTAGCCCGCCTGGCTGTCTATCCGTAGGACATTACTTTGGTGGGAGTTGGTACTTCTGACGGTACAATGAGCATAGCTCATTATAGCTAATTATGCTTGCAAATGTACATGTAGGTACAAGTCCCCAGTCAAGGAGGTCAATCTTGGTTGGGGAGTTGATCGGCGGTTTGAAGCGTTTCTTCCGCTAGACTTTGCAAAAGCATAATTAGCGTCAGTGCGTTGTTAACCATGGATTTTTTGAGCAAAACGCTTGATACCCTTTCGGGTGGGCCCCTGCAAGGCCCCCCAGGGAGTCCCCCACTCCCCGGCTAAGATGGACCTCCGGAAGGTCGGTAAATTGTTTGTTGAGGGGGAGCTGCACGGAGCAGAGGGTGTTGGGTAGCGAGCCCAATCTTAGTACCCAAGTGACGGGGGTCAACGTACCTGATCAGGGCCGTCGTAGACTGTTGACTAGTCCCCGTGTCCCGTAGGGACAATCTGACCGTAACGCCGCGTGGCGGACGTTCTGGCAGAATGAGGTGTGGCCTTGGGATCCGCCGCTGGTGGATATCCCCCCGCTGGTTGAAGCAGGAAACAGCGTCCAGTAGACGTGCTTGGCGGTATTTTATTGAGCGGTACCGCGCTGAATAAAGTACGCGACATGCCAGATGAAAGAGGGTTCCGCTAGCGGTGTGTGGTGTAGCGGAAGAGGCCCCGTTTGCAGGCTGACAAGGGAGAAGCTCCACTGTTGGAGACTCTGATGGTGACGAGACGGGCGGGGCTTCGCCCAGCGGAGACTTCGTCAAGGGATGAAAAATGAGAAGTTCTGCTGGCGGAGTTTCGCTCAGCGGAGACTTCGTCACGAGATGAAAAATGAGAAGTTCTGCTGGCGGAGTTTCGCTCAGCGGAGACTTCGTCACGAGATGAAAATGAGAAGTTCCGCTGGCAAAGTTTCGCTCAGCGGAGACTTCGTCACGAGATGAAGTGAGAGGTTCCGCTGGCGGAGTGTCGCTCAGCGGAGACTTCGTCACTGAAAAGTGAGGAGGTCCGCTGGCGGAGTTTCGCTCAGCGGAGACTTCGTCACTGAAAAGTGAGATGCAGGTATATTAATTATACCGTCAGTATCAGAAGCTTTGTATTGAACTATATAAACTGGAAACATAAATTAAAGCACTGGAAACATAAATTAAAGCAATCAAGTTTGATTGCCAGTCATGAAAGCTTCACGAATCTGATTTCTCTAGTTGTGTTTATGCAGGTACCATACGTGGTTCATTTCAAATTTGTCTATCTCACATTCTCATGTCACTTATACGCAATCTTATTCCTACAACCAGATCCTCAATGAACCATTAGCTTAGAGGTTCAGCAACACCGATGCATGACAAGTCCTTTATTATTTGTCAAACAAATGAAGACATCCAAACCTATTTGCGAATATTTTCATTGAACTATACCAACATTGACAGATTTCTCCAACAGAATCCTACAGTTTCGAGAAATTGAAGAATCTATAAATCAAACAAAAGCACCACAACCGTGTATATGTATGAGAGCAAAGTTTTGAAAACTCAGACCACACTGAAATCAAACCAAACCAGAAACCTCAATTCATCCCCAAGAGTAAGCAGAATTCCGAAGCAATAGAAATCAAACCCAAAGATCATTTAAGAAATCAAACGCAGACCCCAAAAAACAAAATTCATACCAATATATCTAGAACACAATCACACACATCAACCAAAGCACAAATGCAAAACCTCTCTGTGAGAGAGAGAGAATTGGGTTTTGGGTGAGGGAAAAGAAAAGGGCAGAGGCTGCTGTGGGTTTTGGTTTTTTTTCTTTTTTTAGTTAACGGGTTCAGCACGCACAGCCCGTTAATTTGCGAGTTTTTGGCGTGCAGGTTTTTCTAAGCATGGATTAATAAACGGGCGGGTTTGTGCGAGCTTTTAGCGTGCGGGTATCATGCAGATTTGCTGGTTACGGGTATAAATGCAGGCCTAACTATGATCATATTCAATTCATTAACTTGATACTAAGGGAGATTGCCTAGCTAAAAGAAAAGGAAGAAAAGGAGAAAAGCAGATGATGGAGGCGCCACGGATAACCGCCCTAAATTTTCGTTCAGTGGCTTAAAGGGCACTGAAGACGTAGCGAAAACATGGGTTTTCGGAACCGGGCTCAGATTTTCTTTGCTGCAAAGCCTGCAATCAGATTCGAAAGACCAGACCAACCTAAAGCAATTTTTTTTTTTTTTTTCTGGTTTGAAGTTATTGATGTTGAGGATGGAAAATAAAAAGGAAAAGAAAATAATAAAAATATATGAAACAGACAGCGTTAGTGTTGGAATCGCTCAACTTCTACATTTAATGTTGAATTGATGATGTGGCTTATTTATAGTCTTTGGATTGTTAATCTACGGCTTATATTAAAAGTCAAGGAAGCCAAAAAGAGAATTTAGCTAAGGAGAGGATACAGATCCTTTTCTTTGAGGCAATATTTCAAATGTCATGCTGATTACTCTCTCTCTACGTCACTACTCATAAATATTAATTATGCTATCTTACATGTGACTAAACTTATATCTAAACTACATAGTCTTAGCCTCTTAGGTACATTAATAATTTAATACCCTAGGTTTTTTTGTTTTTTTTTGTTTTTTTCAGATTCTACTACCTTTTTTTGAAAAATTCAAGCTGCATTTTCATTACTTAGTCAAGGAGTTACAATCATGGTTCAGTACATCAATCATACAGCTTTGGACTTGAGAGATCCAAGTCTCATGCTGATTTGATTCAAAGCCAATGCTAGCGAGCCGGTGGGCTGCTTTGTTACAACTCCTAGGAGCATAAATAATCTGTACTCCCTGCAAACTGTGCAATGCTACATTAATATCATCAATTATACTACCATACTCAGATAGTGCAGCTCCATTGCATGATATATCCGGACCGCTGCAAGACAATCAGTCTCGACGATGGCCGAGGTGAGTTGCAGCTGTTGAATAAAGTCAAGTCCCGCTCTTATAGCAAGCAACTCTGCATGTTTGCCTGAGGCAATATGCTGCACACATTGAGCAAAGCATGCTAGAAACTACCTAAGCGCATCTTTGACATTTCTAATAATCTGAATCAATTAATAATTAAGCTAATAAACAAGCTTCACACTTGAAAATAAGGTTGGACATGGTCCTAGTTCTAATTTAATTATTTTATTTTTATCAATGATTAATCAAGAGTGACTCATCCTAATTATGATTAATTACTATTTAAAATTAATAAAGAAAGACTTAACCAAATGAGGAATTTAATTACTTTCTATTATTCAACTAAAAGAAAAATATCTGATAATTAACTACGTTGCGTGTCCACTTCTAAGAAACTTGATTGACCTAATTCTAGATCATCTTCTAGAATCGTATAACTGTCAAAAGGGTCTGTTAATAGCGTAGAGTGTAGTAGTTGTGCCTTTAGTCGAATAATTGTTACCTACTGAAAAACATTGTATTCTCGGCCCCCGTTTAACCAAAGGTTGTCTGTGGAGTTCGAGTCGCTTTAGTAACCTTTACTGAGAATTGCAAATTCTTTTTGGGATTCACTTGAGTCCAAAACGTATAATGCGCGCGAGTTTTTTATTTTTTTATTTTAGTTTACCTACTGAAAACATTGTATCCACTGCCTACACGTTTAACCAAAGGTTGTCTGTGGAGTTCGAGTCGCTTTAGTAACCTTTACTGAGAATTGCAATTCTTTTTGGGATTCACTTGAGTCCAAAATGTATAATTAGCGCAAGTTTTTTATTTATTTTATATTTATTATTTTAATTTTTATAAAATTACAAATCTATAATTGATAAAATATAATAACGTGAGTCGTCGAACTCATGCCTTTTCACCAATAAAATAAGCATAAATACTACTGAACTAAATGGTACAGGCAATGCGCGCGAGTTTAAAATTAATATGGCAGAGAACTTGCAGCTTTTTTATGATTTGCTATGTCGTTAATTTCATGTGAGCAGCTTTATTCATGTACGTGGAGCAGATGATTGAGTTCGATTCGATAATTGGATCATCACAATCATAATATTTGCGTTCTGGGTTGGGAAGTTGTTCGATGGGCGGACGTGCATGATAATATTGCGTACAGCATCAACCTACAAATGCTGCATATTTATGCTTCTAAATAAACATGCAGTACTTCTTAATTATTTTCAATTATGCTGCTCCATTAATTAGTTTAGTAGTAACTAGTAAGGTATTACTCTCCAACTAAATATCAGTAGAGATCCAAGTGCAAATATCCAGTGTCCCCGATATAAAGAGAAAACCAAACAATCATGAAAATGCTGCATGCATGCATGATGCATGTAAATAACTAAATATGACAGAGAAAAGGAACGTGATGCGTCATATCTTTCGATCAAATAATCAGTGGGAAGTACATTTACTAGCTAGTGCCTTACTGGTCTCAAATTTGTCTCCTAAGTCTCTAATTAATTACCTACAGTACTTTGTTACCTCCATCCGCAAGTAGTAAAATATGATTTTGTCCCTTTCAAAAAAAATATGATTTTGTTGTTATACAAATGCTTCTGAGCAGTTGATGCAGGTGCATATGGGGCAAACATTAAATGCATTATTTTGTTGTTTTATTATAGATTCATAATCTTTGATATTGCATTATTTAGATATTTTTAGAGTATCTTTTTACATTTAATTTAGGATTTACATTTAATTAGCTTTCCATTTTAGCTTAAGTATACTTATTCTCCAAGTATTGTAAACACTATAAATATGGATAATGTAATTGCTGTTAGATAGCTTATGGTTTATGAATAATATCAGTTTATTTGAGGCATGGATTCGCCCTTCTTTACAAGTTTGCTACTTATTTCTGGTGTCTGTTCAGTGACTGTTGGAGGCCTGTGTTCGATACATTTTCCCCATCAGCAGTGACGGAGTAAGAAATTTATTTTTGAGGGTGTGAACTTTTTTAATTTTTAACGGTCATAATCAATTATTGAACTTACATTCTTATAAGAAGCATATTAGCGAAAATACATATCTCAATGTACATTTTACATGTTTGTTTTCTTCGACAAAGAGAAAACAAATAAGAAACAAAGAAAATAAGTCTTTTTGACAAACAAATAATATCATTCGATTAAGAAAGCCAAATCGAACTGCATATACATCAATTCCTAGATTCAGACCAATATATATGATGGCTAAGCAAACTAAACAAATTGACAATTAAGCACCGCTCATTTAGACCTATTCGCTTGCTTTATTCAAAACGAACTTATAAAAAAAACATACACCGGGTTACCTGGCTCTTAAATAGAGATTCTTGTTCAAGTAAATCCAGAATATGTGTCTGGCCCAAACTTTACGTTACTTGACCTAGTTGTAATAGGATTTTGAATTAGAGATATTCTCAGAGATATTCATAGATATCCGATTAATTCTACAATTATCTTTCCTTGTACAACTCTGATTATATGTCTTGTAATCCTCTATATAAAGAGGCCTCTATTATCAATGAAAGCACAACTCAATTCTCTCCCAATTCAGTTTTCCTTAAACACGTTATGAGCACGAGCCCTAACCTTAGTTTCAAGAAGCCAAAAACCTAAAATCCTTTTTCTTGTTCGCTGCCATTCGCCGTGCAGCTCTCCTGCGCCCCCGCGCCCCCGTGCGCCTGTTCCTGTTGCAAGCCTCTGCCGCTACTAGCCTATGCACAAGTTTAGTCGCTTGCCCTTGCAGCACCGCATCCACCTACCACCGGCTTCGTCAACTGCCTTGACCAGGATTGCAAACCAGTTGCAATCCTAACTTAGGATCGATAGCACATCTCTGCAGCCCAACGTCGCAAGCCAGCACGCACGCCAGCAGCACAGCGCGCCTGCCTCGCATGCCCACAGCGCCTGCCTAGCGTGCAACCTGCCAGCAGCAACCCCGCGCGCCTCTCGTCTGCTAGTTTCAGCAACTAGGATTGATAGCGGTCTGCAATCCTATAACAAGGATCGAAACCACGCTGTAATCCTACAAATCGGTTCGCCTACACCTAGGACTGAAGTTCGTCTGCAATCCTACAGGTTTGATTCGCCTAGGACTGAAGCTCATCTGCAATCTTACAACAAGGATCGAATACTCTTTGCAATCCTAAAAGGTATGGTTTACTAAAAGTTCCCTTTTTGAAGTTTTTATTCTTTTTCTGTTCTTTTTCTCGGGGACTTGCAACCTCCCTTCTTCTACCCCCCTTTCTTCTTCATAGGGGAGACCAAAAGCCGAACTGTGGGGGTTCGTGCTCACTCCAAGCTCGAAGCTTGTAGAGTTCTCAAAACTTAGAGTTTGTTGACCAAAAGCTGAACTATGAGGGTTCGTGCTCACTCCAAGCTTGAAGGTTGTAGAGTTCTCCAAACTTAGAGTTTGTTGAGAAGTTATGATCGACCACAAACACATCATTGTTTCGATCTAATCCAATTCCTCTTGGAATCGGATTTCTTAGAAGCGACTACGCTCAGAAATCTCTAATTTCTTGGAAGCGACTACGCTCAGAAATCTCTAATTTCTTGGAAGCGACTACGCTCAGAAATTCTATTGTTTTCGTGGTAGCCTTTTTCGCTCCGAAACTAACCCTAATTTCTTGTTCTCTTTCAGGATGAGTAACCTGAAATAATTGGACTTTGCTCCATTGGGAACAACTAGCTCTGGATATCACGTACAAGTGAGTTTGTGATGTTCACCAGCATCTCAAGGCCGATGGAATCCTGGATACGATTTTCAAGCCTAGCCAGGACGTGCTAACTGTTGAGCAAGCTCAAGCTTTGGAAGCAAATAGAGCAGCCTTAGAGGCAAATAAGGCGAAAGCCATCATCATAATGACTCGTCATATGGATGATTCGCTCCAGTACGAGTGTATGAATGAAGAAGACCCCAGAATTAAGGTTATGGGTCTCACTCGAAGAAAGATTTGGCAACGTCCGTGACTCCCTGCTTCCTGACCTAGAAGTGACATGGCATAGCCTCCGCTTCTGTGATTTCAAGTCAATTCTTGACTACAAATCGGAAGCACTTCAAATTAAATCCTTAATGGAATTCTGTGGTAAAGAGATCATAGACGCGATGTTGATTGAGAATACTCTTTCTACCTTCCCCGTCTCTGCATTGATGGTTGATAAGAACTATCGAATTGATGTTACTGCAGGACAGATCACAAGGTTTCATGAGCTCATTGGAGCTATGAATGTCACTGAAAAGCATGACAACATCCTTGTGAAAAACTATAATTCAAAATCCGTGGAAACAGAGCATATTCCGGAATCCAATTATAGTCGCGCCCCTAAGAGAGGGTGCCAAGAGCGAAACTCTAATCTTAGGGATACTTCTGGACGTTCTGGTCCATATAATCGCTCTACTTGGGAAGGTAACCGCCAAACTAGGCGAACATGGAACCAAAGAGGTCAACGTGGAAGGAGAGAGGGAGGCAATGCCTCTGGCCATGTTGGTGGCGCCACCAACACTAAGAGCCATCGAAATGACGCTTTCAAAGCGCCTCAATCAATGGAGTCTGAGCAAAAAGATGTATGTTCTCGATGTGAAGTATTCGGTCATTGGGCATACATATGTAGAGCTCGTGAAGAAATTGTCACCGCCTACAAAACATATTGTGAAGCAAGAGAAGCTCACGATGTGGAACAAGAAGATCAAGAAGATGATCTAGAGTGAAGGGTTGAAAACTACAAATCTGGCTAGGATCAATAGATCGCCAATTCTGTTTAAGTCTTTATTTTTCCAAGAGATGTAATAGGCAATTGCCATATACTTTGTAGTAAATGACATTGGTTTAGTTTTTCTTCACATAGGCTAATCCAAAATGAGTACGATGTCTAGGAAGGTTTTGACATAAGTGGTACTTAAGCGAGCTTTGCTCCACTGACATCTCTCTACTCACCTGGTCATATTTATTTTGGAGTTACTGAAAGAAGTCAAACGACTACCTTTGTTCTGCATTAGCTAGCATTTTGATTAGATTCTCCTAATGGTTAAGAGACAATGATGTACTCCGTTGGCTTATGAAAAAAATTTCGAGTTCTTTTCATTATGACTCCATTTTGATTCTGAGCATATTACTCTTGTGACTACATTGGCAGGGTCATCAATATTAATTCAAGGACATGGAATAGCCCAAGTTCCCCTTGCCAAATGGCACCTTGATTACTGTCACAGAAACTCTTTACACTCCTAGGGCAAATCGCCCCTATGAATAGCCAACGGATTCCATGTGAAAACGCATGTAGAGAACGGAAATGAGTTCCTTTACAATACCTCTAACGATTGCGAACAAATGCTCATCTTAGAGAAGTTTATGTGTCTCTCTAATGGACTCTATGTCACTATTCGAGCTATTAAATCCAATAAAGTTATGAGAGAAGATTCTTGGATTTAGACACATATTGGCTTTGTCACGACAGGATAGGTCATCCTAGTCATGATATGATGATCCGTCTACTAAAGACTTCACATGGACATCCTTTCTCTCGAACGAAATGAAGCATGAATCAAAAGTTGATTCCTGGACTAAGTGTGACCGCCGCCGCTGCCTCTAGCACCGCCGCCGTCCACCACCAGCCTAGGGCTGGCACAGTCCCTATCTATGACGCCATGAATGGTGTCCATCATGGTGATGGAGCCCTAGGTGATGCTGCAATCACCGACTTTGCTTCAAATAGCGTTTCAGACGCTTAGGTCCAACCAAAATCCTCATTGGTTGCTTCTAAAGCCTCTCGCTCGTTTTACAAAGCTTGTTCCTTAGGGAAGTTAGGACTGAGACCGTCCTATGCAAAGGATATGAAAATATCATTCTCTTCTTACATAGAATCCATGGGGATTCTATGGATTGATTCAACCAACCTGTGGACGTTTAAATATCTCATGATGTTGGTTGACACACAAATATGCTGGTCACGTGTTGTGCCATTGTCCACCTGTAAATGCTGCTTATACTACACTCCTAGCACATATCATATGACAACGGGTTCACTCATTGGATCATCATATTCAGTCAATTGGACTTGACAATGCTAGAGAGTTTACATCGAAGACTTTTGATGGTTATTGCAATGGGACTGATGTTGGACATCATATTCCCATGTACACACCCAAATGGTCTCGCGGAAACGACTATGATGGTAGTCAGGACATTGGTAATCCGCTTGGGGTGATGCAATATCGCATGCAGCTATGCTAATTCGTCTACGACGTACCGCCACTCAATCTACCTCTACGTTACAGCTAGTGACTGGGTACCAGTATCGTACTTACGCATATTTGAGTGTGCCATTTATGTGCCAATTGCGCCGCTACAGCGTACTATGATGGGTCCTTACAGACGAATGGGCAACTATGTTGGATTTGAGATTCCAACAATCGTCCGCCACTTAATGCCCTTGCTAGGCGATCTCTTTACCGCATGTCTTGCAGATTGGCACTTTGATGAGACAGTCTTCCCGTCATTAGGGGGAGATAAGAACACGAATGTTCAGCAGGAACGACAGGAATTGTCGTGGTCTGTCCCCACTATGTCTCATCTCAATCCCTGTTAAAGTGACGAGATCACACATCTGCTGCAAATATGCCTGCAAGGAAGAACGTCCCTACGAAAGGACGTAGTGCCACCCTACATGGAGGTAGGCATGGTGCCAAAGCCAAAGAGAGTGGCACTCTGGCATTATAGGTCATGGCCTCAGCTAGGATGCGTGGGAGGCCCGTGGGTTCAAAGGATACTTTGGCACATTCCGATCCTTTGATCATCGACACTCAAAATCCGTCTCATGAGAATCTTCCGGATTACGGTTATTGTTGGGGGACGCCTCAATGTCAGAACTTATTCCTGAGAATATAGAGCTCTTTGAAAATTACAATAGTGTACATGAGACGTGGGATAGAAACTCCATCATAATTGATGATGTAATCGCGCATTTCGTTGCGTATTAGTTTGTTGAGTCTAATGATATCGAACCACGCTCCGTTGATGAATGAATGCCGACTTAGAGAAATTTGGCCTAAATGGAAAGATGTGATCCAGGTTAAGTTGGATTCTCTAACGAAGAGGAAGGTTTTCAAGCCAGTGATGCCAACACCTCCTAACATAAAACCTATTGACTAATGGGTCTTCGTTAGAAAGCGTGATGAGAAAAAGATATAGTAATCTCGTCTTATGGCGCAAGGCTTTTCACAAAACGCCCTGGAATCGACTACGATGAGACATATTCTCTCGTAATGGATGTCATTGCACTCCACTACCCTGTCAGTTTGGTAGTTTCCGAATAACTGAACATGCAGCTTACAAATATGGTCACTACGTATCTTTATGGGGATCTAGATACGGAATATACATGAAGGTTCATGGTGGACTTCATTTACCCAAGTCAAGTGGCTCTAGACCACGGAGCGCGTTTGCAATAAGGTTGAAACGCTCACTAAAGTGACTACTTGATTGGGAAGGGATATGCCCGCGCGTTTTTAGAACAAGTTTCGGATTCTATAGCTGTTCATGTTGGACATGATCTTCATTGGAAGCCCTTAAAGAGTTAAGGGAAATCGCTGAATACCTGAAATTCGATTTTGAGATGAAGGATTTTGGGAAAACACGATTATGTCTTGTTATGTTTTCTTGCACTAATCTACTACCAAAGTATCAAATTTCCACAAAATCAAAATCATTATTAGGCAAGCTAGGTAGTTAGTCCAATACGTAGTACTTGTTATAATTGGATAATTTAGTTCTCGAATCCTAGTCAAGTCGAACAAATTTGACAAGTTGCTTGCCATTAAACAATCTTTCTTATTTGTTCTTTTTTACTTTAACTAACATCTTTTATTGAGTAAGAAGTAGGATTGCAAAACAAGAGTAGCAAATCTAACTTCTCTTAGGGGATCGATTATATTAAGAAGCTTCAAGGAAAAACTCATAAGTTTGTTTGACACCCCTTTGATGGAATAGATAACATGTCTACACAGTTTCTAATAAACTCTTCACCTAGTAGTACATCATCCCCTCCATTATCTGGTACTTCAGCTTCAGAGAGAGAAGAAACTCAGAGACCAGAACAATACAAAAGAGTTATCCAACATTACAAGCACAAAAGATATCCTCTTACCCACAATATCAGGCAAAGGAGGATTTGCAAACTACTCCATTTAAACTTGCACAATAGTTCTCTGAAACAAGTTTGCTGAAGTAATCCAAAATTCTGTAGAGGACCTACAAAACGGAAACACAATCAAGTGCTTGAGCTTTTGTATGATTTGAAAATATAAAACTCTAATTGATTCTACAAGTACTCACCATTAAAAGGCCATATACTACAGAAAAGGCTTCACACGACGGTTTAAAACTGTCGTCTCACGTTATACATTTCCGTGGTCTATCGAGGCGTCGTCTGATGAAACGTTGTCAGACGACGGTTTTCAACCGTCGTATACCGATCATTGGGTCGACGGTGTGCAGCTAACTCCGTCGTCTGATGGGATCGGCAGATCTGTCGACAAGCTGTCGACAGCAATTTGCCGTGGTGTGACATTTATTCATACCACGGTTTTTATGAACATTTGTTGTCTGTTTGAGATTCATAAGTCAGTTTTTATTTTGTAACCGTCGTATCTATTATATACATACGACGGTTCTTGTTTTGTAATTGTTGTGCATATTTTATTCATACGACAGTTCTTTTGATAGTAATGTGGTGTGAAGACTGAAAATTATATGTACATGTTGTGATATCAATTAACTCAAATCTCATGCATCAAAACTAGGCTTGTTTTATTAAAACAGCTATGTACATTATACACTGAAACATGTATTCTATTGTTCTAAGGGTTTAAACATGAACCCAATTGAATTCTTATGCTGCTATTTCTGCTGGCTTTGTTCTTGATAGTTTGAATGCTTTTCCCCAAGAATTTCAAAACAGATGCACAGGCGTCGACTAAAAGCTTTACAAGAGTTCCCATGAAGACTTCTTCTTGCTTCTCCTGCTCATCTTCAGTTGGAATCAGTGGTGGCACGACTGATTTCAGAGGCTTTTGGTATGGACTTGATGGCAATCTTGGCTTGGTTGGGACTTCATCCTTCAAAAGAAATATAAAAGGTAATGACATGTCCATGCTCTCATCTTCACTGATGCATCCTTTGATACAACAAAGGAGAGATAAAGAAACATTACAGGGAAGAAATAAAGTCCATTGGAGTCCTTAAAGGTCCACACATAGAGAAAGGTAGCAACTAAGAAAATTGAAAATTCATAAGAACAAAGTTCACAAACCTTTAAGGTTGTATTCAAGTTATTCCTCGCATTGCTGAGAAGCTTTATGTTATCATGGTTTTCAATCAAAGTTTGGCATTCTTGACATAGCCTGATGCAGAAGGCACTCATATCAACCATCAGAAACAGATTAATGTTGCAAAACAACTTTAAAAAAGCATCTAAGCTACAGAAACAATCTCCTTACAATCATAATGCCTTTAGAATTTTCCATGAGCATACTTTTCAATAGAAACAAAGTTTTTAAGGAGTTGATTTATTGATTTTTGAGACAAGACAAGGGATTCCAGCAGCTTGCACTTGTTCTACCTGCAGCAAACCACTTTCTTGCAAGATAGAAGGGGTTACTAGAAAAGAACTGTGATTAAAACTACAAAAAATAATAATTTATATGCAGTTAGCTACAAAAAAACAAATCATACAGCCCAGATCACAAATTCTGAAAGCAAAACCAGTCCCACAAAAAGGAATGCAAAGAATATATGTCCACCTGGAATGGATATGATAGAGGTATGGCAGCAACTTTCGATGATGCCCCTAAGGTTGCATAGTCAAGTGAATTCTGCACAAAAAGCCATAGAGTATAACAAGCTAGTGAATTTGCCAATTGAGTCTCCAACTCTCCATCCAATGTGATTTGCAGACAATTAAACTCAATTAGAAGGAACTACTATAGTAATTCCACTTCCTCTATGTAAAAGTTCAGCACATTATACCTCAAATTGAGGTTTCCACACCACAGGGGCAGCCCTTTTCATATGCCAGCTTTCAAACAAGAACACACAATCTTCTACTTCTGCAAAAACCACCCAATTATCAATTAGCAACAAAACTTGGATAAAAACTAAACATCAACCAGATAGAACCAGAGAGAGTGAGAAAGCCAGAAAGATGATCCTATGAACATATGCGGTTAAGCTTTAATCAAGTCATCTTAAACAATGTGTTGGGCATTAAGAATGAAACCTGGGTAAGGAATATCAACCATAAAAATAAATAAAAAACTTTTTGTCATACACCAAATACAAAATGCAAAGGTCTACTAAACATAAACACTTAAAACTTACTAAAGTAACTTTAGTTTACCTCAACACTTAATCTAGGAATTGGTCAGTGTGAGCAAGCTTTTTAAATGACCATGAAAGTCCAGAACACATGCAACCATACCACTTGAGACTACAATGTCAATGCAAGACATGAAATTGAGTGGGGATTTAACACGATAGCTAAAGTTAAGTGTCAATGCAGCACTAGAAACTATAATGTCATCACCGAGAGCTAAAATAACATCCTCCATTTCTCCAGACTTCCGACTGTCATTCAACAGCATATCGAAATAGAAACAAAACCAGAACCAATTCCTAAATGAATTCATTGCAACTCCATGACTTTAAAAAACTACACAAAGCACCTATCTAACATATGCCTTTCCTCCTTTTTGCTTAAAATTCTCTCCTAACAATAGGTACAAACACTTATTTTGCGCAAAATCATATCATTCCTTAGGATAAATTCCTCACTCATTAACCAAACCAAAAGGCAACATTAACATGTAATTCCTAACATTTTGAATTGTTCAAGACTACAAACTGATGGTTTGCTTTACTATCAGTTTATGTGGAACACAATTACTAAGCAGACATGGCAAGAATAAATGCCTGTTTGGATGATAAAAGAGAAAGATACTACATACTAATATTGATATTAAAGTTAATATTATGAATGCAACTATCTATAGGGTATACCTCTCTGCTTTGATTGATTACAAAAGCACCAATTTTGAGCCGGTGTGTAGTGTTTTCAGGGAGAGTATGAACAGACTTGGGAATCCAATAGACGAGCATCAAATAATGAGGCTCCACATGGTGGTACCAGAATCTTTGCTGCAATCCAGTCTATCGATTTTGAGCTGAAGAAGATGATCGAAAAGCATGGAAGAATATTTAGAGTAAAGCTACAGTCCAACCCCAAATTCAAATCCTTCTTTGCTCCATGTCCCTCCCTCAAGCTCAATCCCATTCCCAATCCCATGCCCAAGCTCAGTCTCTCTCTCCGCCGACGCCTCTGCGTCTCTGCCACCACCCAAACCCTTACCCAACCCCAATCTCATCCCCCTCTCCCGCCGTCGCTCCCTGAACACCCTCTTCGCCATAACCCTAGCCGCCTTGTGAAGAACCCCATATCAAAAAAGTAAAGAACTCGGCATTAAAAGTGTGAAGAACCCAAAATCAAAAGTGAGTGTCGGGGATTTAGGGCGAGAAGAAGAGAAACCCGAAACCCCCAAATTTTTACCCCCAAATAAAAAACCCAATCTAGAGGACGAGAACTTACTAGATTCGAAGACAAATCTTGGATTTCGGACTGGTTTAGGGCTTCGGATTAGTACCAGAGAGTCGGGGCTTCGGAAGGCGATGGATTTAGGGTTCGGAGTTGGGGGAGAGAGTCGGGGTCGGCGTAGGAGATTTGGAAAGAGAGAGTCTGGGTCGAGTGATGTGTCAGAGTGGGTGTAGCTGTGGAGTGAATGTTATTGTGTGAAGGGCCTCTTCTTAAGTGTTTCAAATTTGGTCTGAATCATATTGTCTAGTAGTAGCGCTGAGGATACATGTATAAGACATTAATTAGTTGATGCATACGTACAAAGCCATCACACAATGGTTTTCCACATAAATGTTGTATGAATGTCACTTTTAAATTTTCAGTTTGCCTCCTTTTGTTGATTGGGTGGAGGGAATCAGGTTTGGGGAGAGAGAGAGTGGGGGGAAATAGTTGGGGAGAATGTAGGTGGACATGTTCCGCACTTGCAAATCTATAAAGTCATACCACAATTTTAAACTAACCGTCATATAACCACTACATGCTGAGAAAATTTAAGTGGTGCCAAATGGTGGGAAACTTGCCGCCCCTATAACCATTTTAAACTCACACCACGCTTCTATTTATAAACGTCTTCTGAAATAATTCATAATTTCAGCATGAAAAATACCCGTTGGTTGAATTCATATTAGAAGACGGAAATTTTAAAACCGTCGTCTCAAAAATGAGAAATGATTCACACCACGGAAAACAGTGTGGCGTCGTATGAGAGGTGTCGTGTGAAGCCTTTTCTGTAGTAGTGGCATCTAGAGAAGAATGAAAAAGATGAAATCTGTGTGTGTGTGTGTGTGTGTGATCCAAAACATATGTTGAAATTAAACCATGATGGGCACCAAGAATACTACTCTGACAGTAGCACTAGGATTTTATCAGAATAATGCTGCATTTGAAAGTATGATTTTTGCCAATATAGTGATCAACCTGCATATCAAGCAAAAAGGAAAATGTAATCCAAATAGCAACTAAACATCACTGAATTTTTCATACCTGAATTGCAGCGCTCAGCCACCATGTAACAAAGCAGGGAAAAAAAACAAACAAACAAACTCAGAAGAATTTTCTATTTGGCCACTTACCATATAATATGGTAGTCTAAAAATCAAATTCATTAGGGTTAGAAAACCCCAAATCAAATAGGAGTTTTAAGGGTTTGTTGTTTTAATTGGAAAACAACTCAAATTGAACAAGAACATGAATCGAAATTACATAAAACTGATTCCAAGGTGCAACAATTGAAGAGTGCACAACCAAACAAAAAATCCCCAATTGTCTCTAAGGTCTCAACCCATGTCACGGAATCCGATAGCCCAAGAGAAGAACACGGGGAAGAGCTGAGACTTTTGCAGTAGATTTTAAACCCAATCATATCAGTAAATCCAATCAAAACCCAATGAAAAATTGAAGAACTGAACTGAATCTGAAAGAGAAGAACTTACAAGGAGAAAGATGGAGGCTGAAGAGTGAACCCGTGGATCCGGGAGAGGGGGAGGGGAGAGAGATGGAGTCACGACCAAGGGAGACTGACAGAGAGAGAACCCATGGTAGAGAGATTGAAATGTGCGCAATGGAGAAAGATGCGGTCGACTAAATATGAGTGTATGAACTTGAACGCTACTGAGTGTATCAAGTGAGAGCGAGGCTGAGAGGCTCGATGAGGGTGAGAGCGATGGTGAGTGAGAGAGAGGCTGAGAGCGATTTGGGAGGGAGAGTGACCTAGAGTTTTAGCCAAGGGAGGGAGAGTGACCTAGAGTTTTAGCCAAGGGAACTAGGGGAACACCTCATTAGCCTTGGGCTCTTGTTTGTTTTCCAGATTTGAGTTTGGGCCTTGTTGGGTGTTTTAGAGCAGTAGCAATTGGGCTTATCAACTCTTAGTTCCGGATTTGGGATCCCGGTGGATTTTCTATAAAAATTTGGGATCCAGAACGCTCTCGGTTTTGCTACCTTATTTATCTCTTATTTTTATTGGGATCAATACACGCAAGGAACTGCATGAACTGTTGGCCTGAGGTTGTCAGCGAGTCTACTAATGGATTCTGTGAAAAAAATATTATTGTCAGTTTCTCACTAGTTTACTCCTCCCTGAGCTTCACTCAATAGGTGGAGTGGTATTGCGTTTAGCGATGTCTCTTTTTGACCGCTCCATTGGAGTGGGTCATTGTTTAATATTGCTTTTTCCATATTGAATAAAAATGGTTGACCTCCTTCTACTCAAAAAAGAAAAAAAGAAAAAAGTTTTCATCCAACTCAACCTCTATTTATTCATTTATACGGGTTTACAAAAAAGAAGATAAAGTTTTCATCAGTGAGCATATGTGTTAACAGTGAAGGTACTTGTCTTTTGCTTGGCGGCTTGTGCCATCTAGATTTTAGGTATGAGACAGCATCTGATGTATGTGCCTTCTGGCATTTAGTTAATGAAGCTATCCTTTTATCGAAAAAAAAAGATAAAGTTTTCATCCAACTTAACCTCTATATATTTGTTCAAAGCAAAAAAAGAGCGGAGAATAAAATTCCAACATTCAAATACAAGATAAACCAAATACAAGATAAACTCTATCTATTATGAGGTAAATTAAATACAAAATTTACAAAAAAAGATTAACATACTTAAGCTAAAGAAGAAATCTATAACTGTGAAAAGAATGAGAGTAGAAGTAGGAGAAGATATATATATAATTCACGTCTATTAGAAAACAAGAGTTATATATGATCTCTGATCTGAACAAGGGCTAATTCAAACACAATATATTATCAGATCAAGCATTCAATGAAGAATTTGAATCAAGACCTTTCATTGTAAAAACCCTTCATTTATTGATTGATGATATAAACAAGGAATAAAAAGAAGATAAGCTCATACGCTACATAAAAATTAAAAGACCTCTTAAGGTGCGCCCAGGGGCCAGCTTCGTATCTCCGCCACTGCTTCTGAATGATGATGGAGGTACAACTATGAGCTATCTCTCTCTCTCTCTCTCTCTCTCTCTCTCTCTCTCTCTCTCTCTCTCATACATACATGGCACTTCTAGTGAAGAATTCCCTTTTTTTGGCCATTTTAAAGGATCGCTTAATAACCCAACTTTTCAATCATATATTGGTATCTCGACAGTTCAGCATTTAGGTCTATATGAGTAGATCACTTGTGCAAATTTTCAGCCAAATTGATAATCGTTAAGACATTCATAATTGCAATTAACAATTACAAACATGAATGGTTCAGGTTGGATTGATTTGATTCGTCCATTGATTTATTCTAGTTCGACACCTTAATGGTCATGAATTTGGTTGAAAATTTGTAGAATTGATATATTCATGGAGTCTTAATAATTGAACGGTTGAGATGCTGATATGTGATCGGTTGAAATCCCTTAAAATGACAACACAAAAAAAAAAAAAAAAAAAAAAAAAGATCTAAACACATATGTATTGAGGGTCTTTCATCAATTGATTTAATCTAGTTGATATCTTAACGGTCATCAATTTGTGAGACTCATTTTTCGATTACATATCTGCATCCACTAACAGGCACACACAAAGGGCCCTTCCACTAAGAGATCCATTTTTTAGTCATTTTAAGGGATCTCTTGTGGAACCCACTTTTCGATTGCATTTCAGCATCTCGACTCTTCAATATTTAGGTCCTAATATATAGATCACTAGATTAAATCAATTTATGAACCGAATCTGTCCAACCTGAACCGTTCATGCTTATAATTGTAAATCGCAGTTATGAATGCCTTAACGATCTTTAATTTGGCTGAAAATTTATATAAGTGGTCTACTCAGATAGACTCAAAAACTTAACGGTCGAGATCCCAATATGTAATCGAAAAGAAGGTCTAATAAGCGACCCTTTAAAATAGCCATAAAAAGAGATTCCTTAATCCTCACTAAAAGAGCCCTATATATATATATATGTGTGTGTACACACATATGGGTAGACCTGATTGAGTTGCGAGTTCATCTACTGCATTAAAAAAAACCCTACTTGTACGTAGTTAATGGATTATTCCTTCTCAATTGTTAATTACTAATGTAATAGACTAATATATTTTTTTTTTTTGGTCAATGTAATAGACTAATATATAATACGTAGTCTTTCAATAGAGTTAATGCATGCATCTCTAGTCCCTACATATCTGCCTTGACCAAACGCCACAAGTACATAATTTCAGCTAAATAAAAAGAGGCTAGGGCTGGGCTGTTAGATTATGTATCTCAACCCTAATCTTTGTTTTGAAAATTAATCCAACTCTAAAGTATCAACAATACATCTGGCAGTTAGGCCTCACAACGATGAGCAAACACCGTTACAAAACGAAATCCAGAATATACATAGAGCAAACAACCGAAGCCTGAATTATTTGCTTAATTAGTAAAAATTAAAGTCATGATCGTAGCTATCTCCAAGCCAGGCTAAAGATGAAAAGTCCCTCTCATCACGCAGAGTAACCTCAACACGACCGCATTACTCCTCTAAAAGCACTAACAACATTAGTTTTTAATTAACCACCCTGCAGTGTCAGGTTCAATGCAATTAGCTAGGTTGAGTTAGACTTCTAAGTGGACAAATCTGTTTTACAGATTACCTAGAGGGCGAGGGAAAGTTGGCCTATATTATTTTACAAAAGTCTCACTTACGTTAAAAGCTCGAATCTGGTATCGATCAAAATTTTTGCATCACAAATCAAGGATTGAGTTTTATTATTTTACAATGAGTTGAGCTTAGTTTGAGCTTGGACTTAATAATAAAATGTTTAATTACGTTCCTTGTTATTATTGATAATATATATAAGAAATAAAGTAAACTCACCTGAGATGAGCTAGTACACGTGGTCTAAATAAATTGTCTTACTCTCAGAGGCGGAGTTAGAAATTTAATCTATGTGAAGCAATTAAGTTTTTTTATTTTTTTCATTAAACTTATAATATCATCATTTTATTTTAATTCATCAACACTCTTAACCACTTTTGTGGAAATAAGAACTCCCCACAATTATACAAAGCTAATTGAATCAATATCACATGCATACAATAAGAACTCTAGTCAGCTAACATGCAAAATAATTTACTTGCACGGGTGTGTGTGTTGGTTCTATTGACGTCTTCCACTCAAAAAAAAAAAAAACATGCAAAATAATTTACTTGCAGGAAAAAAGAAGAAACAATAAATATAAAGAACCCCCTTGAGGGTAGGTAGGTGCATAGGACAAAATCGATTAACAAATAACAATTAATAGTTGAGTGGCTATGATATATATGCAGAACCACACATATATATATATATATATACATACAGTCCGTCTCAGGAACGGACGTCCATTCCTTAGCTAAGGAACAAATTCCCAGTTTTTGGCTACTTTTTTATCACATTTTTACATTTTAACCGTTCAGTTTTTAGGTCCTAATGTATAGATCACTTCTATAAATTTTCAGCCAATTTGATGATTGTTAAGACATCAAAAACTGCAATTTACCATTATAAACACGAACGGTTCCAGTTGGATAGATTCGGTTCATTCGTGTAAATTGCAATTTTGGATGCCTTAAGGATCATCAAATTGGCCGAAAATTTGCAGAATTGATCTATACATTAGGACCTAAAAACTGAACGGTTAAGATGTGAAAATTGATCAAAAAGTAGCCAAAAACTGAAAATTCATTCCTTAGCTAAGGAACGGACCTCCGTTCTTGAGAAAAATCCTATATATATATAGTTAGACACTAAAAATTGGACTGGGGCACAGGATCCGGTAGGTCCTCACGTAGCTCAGCTATTGCTTGCTCTCAACAACTAACGTAATTTTTTTATGTTCATAAAGACGTCGATAGCGTGAATCAGGCGGCGCCAGTTGAGCTAAGATATATGACGTTAGCAAGTTCTGCATGCTGCTATAAATATCCAAGTGTTCTAGCAGAAATATGTACAAAACCAGAAAGAGAAGACCAACCAAAAAAAAATGGAGGTAGAGCAGGTTCTTCACATGAATGGCGGAGATGGCAAAACAAGCTACGCAAACCACTCACTTCTTCAAGTTAGTCTCTCTGTATCTACTATACCTCTCTTGTTAAATTTTATTAATAAAAAAAGATTAACATGCATGTTCTGAGCTGGTTTAATTTGTTTTAGAGAGCTGTGATTTCGACGGTGAAGCCCATAGTGGACGCAAGCATAGAGGAGCTCTGCAGCACTCTCTTCCCAGAGTGTCTGAAAATAGCAGACTTGGGATGCTCTTCGGGACCCAATACCCTTCTGGTGGTATCAGACATCATGGACAACATCCAGAACACGTTTCGGAAGCTGAACCTTCCCCCACCATCGCTTCAAGCATTCTTGAATGACCTTCCCAGGAACGATTTCAACACGGTGTTCAAGTCACTGCCTGGCTTCTATAAGAAGCTCGATGAAGAACCTGATAAAAAGTCGGGTCCTTGTTTCATTGCAGCAATGCCCGGTTCCTTTTATGGGAGGCTCTTTCCTAACAACTCTCTCCACTTTGTTCATTCTTCTTATGCTCTCATGTGGATCTCTGAGGTAATTAAATACTCTTGGTTGCGGACCTTTTTAGAAAAAAAAAAATTTTGATCGGTTTTTATTATACAACTTCCACTTGTTGTATATTGTATAACCTTAATCCAATCTTAGGCTGTAAACAAGCCTCAGATTCATGGCCTAGAGCCATGTCAATTTCTCCTCGCCACATCAAATTTTCACAAAGTATGTTTTATCCTTTTTTGCTTGTTTTTTTTTTTTTTATCATATCAACAACTAGTCTTTTGTGAGTCGAACTCACAACCTCCCACTTACAAAAGGGAGACTTATGTCACTAGACCAAATAGTACTAGGCCATTTTTTGCTTGTTTGAAAAACCATTACAGTTTCTATTTATCAATTTCCATACAATTTCTTATATTTCTGATATGGAATCAAAATTTGAAAAGAAACGAATTATAGCCAATTTGTAGAACCCAGGGATTGAACCCTAGAAACTCTGAGAATATGTAAATGTTTAGTCCATTTATCCAGCTGGTTAGGTGTTGGTCTCCTTCAATTTGCCTTGCACTGTTAATTTGATGCCATTTCTAGGTCAAAAATCATTTGTCTAAGTGAGATTTATTATCAATTTTAACATATAACGACCTCTTCAAGAAAACATGACAAAATTAAACATTACGTAATTTATATTGAAAAGAGGCGCACAATTAGGAAAAACACTTATGAATTCCAAAATCGGGTAAATAAAATATAATAGTGATTTTCATTTCTAGATGTTAATCAAACAAGTTCTTAATCAACTTGGCATTTTAATTTTTGATAAAAAAAAAAAGGAGACAGGCTTTATATAAATATATAGGTAAGTTCTTATTTATCTATTTTGTAACTTCGTTCGATATTAAATTATTAATCAGTCTCCTATGATAAAATTTAAAAATAGTCTCATAATTTGCTTCCAAATAATGGTGACAACATCACGTTGTGGACACTGTGGACGTACAACATATACATTAGGAGCAAAAACCTAGTTCAATTTTATATGTTGTGCCCCTCAATGATTGACTAATGGAAATTAAACATGATCTCTATCCGCAGGTTCCAAAAGGTTTGGTAACAAAAGCAGGAGAGGGACTGAACAAGGGGAACATATACATAGCCAAGACAAGCTCACCTGCTGTGTTTAATGAATACTTTGAGCAATTCAAAAGGGACTTCACACTCTTTCTGAGATCTCGGGCACAAGAACTAGTCCCGGGAGGTAGTATGGTCCTCACAACCATGGGCAGCATAACGAGCAATGATCCCCTCTGCATTTGGGAATTCGTCGGATTGAAACTCAATGACATGGTTTTAGATGTATGCATATGTATAGATCCATTAAATTTAATTAGATACAAACCCCTGTTCGTTTAGGCTATGATATAAATTTTATTGTTACTGATTTACAATAATAAGTTTCAGGGTTTGATTAAGAAGGAAAAGTTGGACACATTCAATTTGCCATACTATGCACCCACAAGATATGAGGTAAAGGAGGTGATCGAGGCTGAAGGGTCTTTTACTTTGCAAAACCTTGAAGCTTTCAGAAATGACTGGGACTCTTACATAAAACAAGCTAACAATGACCTTGACAAGAAAGCAAGGGCTGCAATACTCTCCACTGACATAAGGGCTGTGGGAGAGCCTATTCTGGCCAGCCATTTCGGAGAGGAAGCAATGGATGAATTGTTCAGTAGGTTCGAAGAAAATGTTCTCGATCACATGGAAAGGGAGAAGTGCCAGTTCATTAACCTGGTTATCTCATTGACTAAGAAGTGTTGAATATCAATATTTTTCTGTACTGCTTTATTTCTTTTGTTTTGACTTCCATGTTTTGTAGAATAAGTTTCTTATTTTTGTGTGCAAATCCTAGCTAGCCAACCTTCAGCTCCTGCAAGGTTTAGGCCCTAGTCCAGATTTGGTTTTCAAGTAACAACTCTTGGCACTGGTCCATCTATCTGTTTGAATTCTCTAAATGAGAAGGTGATAAAAGACTTGCCAGTGTACCGATATGAACCTCGATCGATCAGTACACAATACTGTGCATGCTGAGTTATAGTTATGTGATTGTACACTCTAATTTTCAGAACTTCTTTAAAGATGATTTTTTTTTTTGTGCCAATACTTAAAGACAAATTACAAAACAAAACCCCTATTACAACCAGAATCTAGGGAATCAAAAGGAAAAGCTTGATTAACGGACAGAGGAATTGCATTGATCCAAGCTTGAGGAGGGGATCCATGACCAATATGGGCTATCGCATCGGCAAGAAAGTTCGCTTCTTGTTTAATATGTTTGAAAGATGATATATGAAGTTGAGTAGCTAGGCATTTGACATCTTTGATAAAAAAAGGTCAGCTTCCAGGGGATTTGGCAATGACCACTGATACTGTCAATAAGTAATTTGGAGTCACCTTCTACTTCTAAATGCGTATATCCATGTAGAATATGTTGGTAAATATGTTGGTCTAATTGCTATATTTATAAGAAAATCAAGAAACATTTATGCAGATAAATCTAACCAAAATAAAACCGATAAAAGTTAGAAAAACCTTAAATAATATGGTCGAGTCTAGAACTTGGTTCTATGTCCTTAAGACGAAATTGCCTCCTCATCGGTGCTTAAAGGTTTTAATGGCAAACGTCTCCCAGGATACAACGACCTTCTTCTTGTGGTAGTAGCACTCCAAACCTCAAGAACAGCGAACTTAGATTGTGTATGAACTCTCTCTTGAAAAGACTCAATTGGTTTTCAAGACATTAGGAAATACTCATATGTAGAAGGAGAGGAGGAAAGATGAATTCAAGAAGTTATTTTCAGAATATGGTGTAGCAAGTGTTTTATAGATGTAAGGTGACTTTTTGAGGAGAGATGACTTTTCACCAAAAGTTATCTTTTGTGATCAGCCATGACTTCTCATTGCATAGTCATTTACATTTATTCAACTTCACACACTTTCACTATATTATTCATCCACAAATTATGGAAAATAAATAATTTAATATTAAATTTTCCAACAGAATATAGCCTCATGCAGACCAGCATGAAGGGCTAAGGCTTCTGCAATTATAATTTCTGCATTTCTGAAACTCTTGAAAGCAGCCAGAATTGGATTTCCTGCAGAATCAAGAAAAAAAAAATCCCCCTGCACTAGAATTAAAGTAAGTAACAGAACCATCAAAATTTAACTTTAGATAATCAGGATTTGGAAGGCACCATTTAATAAAACCAGACTGAGGTATTTGAGGAGGTGGTTTGGGGTTTAAGTGAACAAAACTTGTATAAAGTCTAGAAGCAGAATAATAGGTTTACACAGAGGTTAAATGTTTATTTCTTAAAATAAGATCATTTCTAGCTTTCCAAAGAGAATAAGCAGTAGTTAGGGCAACACTTAGAGAATCATCATTTAAAATAGCCAAATGGTCCAGCCATTCAAGAAAACCATACTGCTAAGAATGATAAGGAAACGAGGGAAAAGTGAGATGCCAAAGTTGAGAAGCAAAAGAACTGTGGGAAAAAAGATGATCTAGATCGAGTTTCAATGTTTGTATGACTAAAGTGGAAAGAACGGTCAATGTAAGTACTAGAGCAAATATGATCTTTAGTAGATAAAAGTTGTCTAATCAGCTACCAAGCAAACATTTTCACTTCAGGAGGAATTCTGAGTTTCCACATTTTCAGAAGTATTTTAGATTTAGAATGGCCAGCAATATGTTGTGTCAGCAATATGTTGTGTCAGCAGATTAGTAGGTCCCCAAACCCAATGGCGTAGCTACAGTAGGGCGAGAAAGGTTAAGGCTTAGTTTGGGATTGCTGTGCTGTGAGAAGAAGCACTTCCGAACTTGCTGTGAGAGGAAGCACTTCCGAATTTGCTGTGAGAAGAAGCAACTGAGTGTTTGGTAAACTGTTTTTAAAAGTGCTGTGAAAACGAAAAGCAATTTCTGAGTGTTTGGTAAGTTGCAAGGAAAAAATGCTTTGGCTAGTATAATTACCAAAATAGTCATGAATGCTACAAATACTTCTAAAATACATGATTTTGTTTTTTAATTTTGTACCCGTACCAAATTAAAAGTTTTCTCATGTATTGTCTTGTACACTTGTTCAAAATTTCCAACTAAATAAGGTAAGTTGTATGCATTCATTAGATTATGTGCAATTATATTTTTTAACACCGCCATTTGTCTTCCTGGACAATCTACTTCATATGCATTCTCTTCACATACTTATATGTCATGTTACGAAGGGCAAATATTGAAAGATCTTCATCATAGGTAATTAATAATATGCAAATAAGGTTTTACAAGAACATCTGAAACAGAACATGAGAATTACGAAATGGTACGCCTAAAATGACCTTTCTTTGTTTTGCACAAACAAAGACTAACCGTATAGCAGATGATGGAAATCTAGATTCCATTCCAAATATCCCATGCCCCATTCCTTTCATCCCTAATTCATCACTCTTATTCTATATAGGACCAAATACACAAGAGGCAGAAAGTAGTGACATATATAGGCTGATCTGCTCTTCCCCACCAGGACGGATCATAATATCTTGTACTATATATCACATTTCCTGCATACATTTCCTGTCCAGCGTACTTCTACCAAAACAGATGCAAATTACCAAACATTTGCGCATAAGTGACATAACAGCAAGCTTGCATAACAGAAAGTTCAGAAACAGAAACCGAGCATACTGCATACCAAAATTGCCAGCATACCAAAAATCCAAAACTGGCAGCATACTCCGACATTGCATTACCAAAGGTCCAAAAAAGATGCTTGATTCATATGATTTTCATACCAAAACAAGAGTTTATCCAAAGATCCATTCTCCAGCTACTCACATACCAACAACATATGTTCATTCTCATAACAGAAACCCCAAAGCTTAACCATGTTCCTATGGTTGATATTCCCTATCACACTTGCAAATTGCAAGCAAATGATGCTGGAGAGTATAGATCAATATCTCCATTAAAAACCGATGTGTTATTGAACAAATACACCTCCATGAGATACCTCTGCATATTATGACCACTGGAACTTCACTTTATAGCTATGACCACTAGGTTTACACATATTACCTTCCTCTAGACATCACAGTCCAAGTCAAAAGGATTCTCAAATATTGCATCATAGTTAAATATAGGGCTGTTGGAAACAATTGAAAACAATTGGAAACAAATTAACACCTCCATTACAGATAGTATACCAACCCAAAATACGTAGCTTGATTGCTGAAGCATATAACCAAATTAAGAAACTAGATAGTAAGTAGGTGATTACCTATATACAGTTTCCCAAATGATCATATAAAACTTTGATTAAGGTAAAGAGGTAATTGCATTGCCAATTTCCCATGCTCACTGGTCAATTGAGACTCAAAGGTCTCAACTCTCAACATTTATTGAAGTTTCATGTGGTAATAATATATACCGCAGCAATCGAGGGACTGGTATCTTCTCCATTCTCCGGGTGAGTCACGTCTGCTCCGAAAATTATGGTTGGTATATCACTGACTAAAGGTATCCTGCAGCTAATAGCATCCAAACTATAAACAATTAATATAAAAAGAAAATAAAATTAGTGAATCCATTTGGAAACAGAATTTGGATTTGGATTTCAATTCCAAATCTGAAGAATGTAAAATCCGTGTAATTGAAATTTGTATATTTGAAATTAGACTCGAGAGCTGCATTAGAAGCAATAAACAGAAACCAAAACTGATTAAGAACAATTAGATAAAAATAATCCTTAAAGAGAGAATACCCAACCAAATAATGGAAGAATATGAAGGGCGTGCAAAGAGCATAGAAACAACACAGGACCAGAGAGCAAAAACATCCAACAACTTATCATGTAATTCTGCAAAACTTGTTTACACATGATAAAACTCCAAAAGCCAAATTCCAAAAGAAAAAAAAAGGTCAAATAAAATTCAATATACATATAATTAAATAAGAATGATCATCTGGCTCATCTTGTTTACATTTGTGTAAAATCTGGATCTGGAAGATGAGAGGCGTACAACCCACATGGTGATCCGCCGATAGTTGCAAGTAAGATCGAATTTTTGGAATCAGATTGAGCTGTAAATCACAAGAATCCAGATCGATCAGAATCCCCAACGGTGTCATCCATTGCTAAGGCCTTGTTTGGGATTGCTTCGCTTTTTAAAAAAATCAATTTTTTTTCAAAATTTTAGGTTTTATTGTGTTTGGTAAATAAATGAAAAACAACTCTAATTGAAAGTTATAGGTCACTGGCAGCAGATTTTAGAAGCAACCCAGTGTTGGTGCAGAAAAATTCCGTAGAGGAGTTTGACTCACCAATGAATGCGGACTGGAGCGGGAGCTGACCGGGAACAATCGAAAAGGTTCCCTCGAGCGTTGACCTAGAGTTTGACCGTCGGCTCAAGGAGAAGGGGGGGTACCTGCAGAAAACTCTCCGATGCCTAAGTCAGTATGTTTCTTAGTAATGGAGCAGAGAGAATTGGAATTCGATGGATTACCTGGACGTCGAGCCTCCTTTATATAGGCGATGACATACTTAGGGAGCAAGCCGTCATTATTCCGGCTTTTATGGCTGCATTTATTTACACATTTTATGATGACAATTATTGCTGCACTAATAACAGTTAATCATTGCGTACTTATGACCGTCATTCATTGCGTATTTATGATAGTCATTCATTGTGCACTTATAATCATAATCATTGTGCATAGTTATTGTCGTAATAATCGCCGCATTCATGACTGAAATTTAACGTCATACTAACTACGGAATTAATCGCTTTAATTGAGGGCCCAGCAGAATTTGACCACTCCCACAATGCCCCCAAATTTTCTCTTTGGACACTCGTCCTAAGAGGAAATTTCCATTCTCTGGCTGTTTCAAATCTTGCCTCGATTATTTCCTCTAGCCCTGGCCGTCCCGATTCTTTCCTCGAGCACTGGCCACCCCGATTCTTTCCTCAGGCCCTGGCCGCCCCAATTCTTTCCTCGGGCCCTGGCCGTCCTGGCCGCCCCGAATCTTTCCTCGGGCCTTGACTGCCCTGAATCTTTCGTCGGGCCCTGGCCGCCTCGATTCTTTCCTCAGGCCCTAACCGCCTCGATTCTTTCCTCAAGGCGAAGATTCATTTTCAGCATGAGATATGGAATTGCCCCCATTTCCCTTTGAATCTGATCAACAACATTTTATTCTCCTTGGCCACCGGCCTTGGGTATTTACTCTGGCCACCAGCCTTACACATACATTTCAACAACACTAACCACAAATATATTTCAAATATAAAAGGAAAAAATCAGAATATGATTAGTAAAGGAAAGAACGCTAGTTTACGTTACCCAGACTTTTATCACTTCGGGGCTTGTATTCCATCACTCCCAGTCCTTAGTGACAGAAATGAGATTTCTAATGGTGTAGCTCCCGCCATCACTTTTTAGGGAAAAGTGCTTCCCACAGACGGCGCCACTTGTTGGTGCAGAAAAATTCCGTAGAAGAGTTTGACTCACCACTGAATGCGGACTGGAGCAGGAGCTGACCGGGAACAATCGAGAAGGTTCCCTCGAGCGTTGACCTGGAGTTTGACCGTCGGCTCAAGGAGAAGGGAGGGGTACCTGCAGAAAACTCTCCGATGCCTAAGTCAGTATGTTTCTTAGTAATGGAGCAGAGAGAATTGGAATTCGATGGATTACCTGGACGTCGAGCCTCCTTTATATAGGCGATGACTTACTTAGGGAGCAAGCCATCGTTATTCCGGCTTTACTTAGTGCGCATTTATTTACACATTTTATGATGACAATTATTGTTGCACTAATAACAGTTAATCATTGCGTACTTATGACCGTCATTCATTGCGTATTTATGATAGTCATTCATTGCGCACTTATAATCATAACCATTGTGCGTAGTTATTGTCGTAATAATCGCCGCATTCATGACTGAAATTTAACGCCATACTAACTACGGAATTAATCGCTTTAATTGCGGGCCCAGCAGAATTTGACCACTCCCACACCCAGAGGTTGCTTTTAGAAGCTACTGTGGATCAAAACATGCTCTGCAGTTGTTTTATAGACTAACAGCACTTTTAAAAATATTATTTACCAAACACGAAACTGTTTTAATTCACAGCTGATTATTCTCACAACACAGCAGCAACAGTTTTGTTTTTAAAAGTCACAACAATCCCAAACTAGCCCTAAGGGGAGAGAAGAATCGGTGAGACAGTCACAGAAAGAAGGAAAGGATGTTGGCGAAGGAAGAGTGCATTGAGTTCGACAGAACAGAAGGAATGTTGGTGTAAAACTCATAAAAGCACGAGGACAATTTTGGGAGTTCGTTAAATTTCATTTAAGTCTCCTCGTTCTTGGGTTGATTCCCGCAGAAGCAGAATTCCAAAGCTCCTCAAAGTAGCTTCTCTGTTTCCGCTGTTTTGAGAAGCACTTCCGACCAAAAGCAGACTTTGGATGGTTTACCAAAAGCAGTTTTAAAAGCATTCCCAAACTAAGCCTAACTAACCCTTCTCAATTTTTGATACTAAGCTATGATTGGTTAATACATGTGGTATATTGACATACATATATTATACTATCTCATATTTGACCCTTTTGACAGCCTGACAGGATAGAGAAAAAGTTTGTTTTAAATATTATAATTACCAATTTGGACAGAATTTCTAGACTACTAGTCTCCCGCAATCTCTTAATTTTTTTAATGTATTTTCCTAATCAATGATTGATTGTTTTCTCCCATTTATGTCTATATATATATATATATATATATATATATATATATATATATATATATATATTTAGGCTTACGTTCGCCGGTATCCAATTAATGAAGTATTCTGACCCTCTTGATTAAGATTTCTGGCTACACCACTGCCCAAACCATTTGATCATCTTGTGGAAAGTACGGTAAAGGAATAGAAGTAATCTTTATGACCACCTCATGGGGAAGAATAGTCTGTAATTTTGAAACATTCCATGAGTTGTATTGACTAAAATCAGCAACCAGATCATCAGTATTGATATTTGATCTTGAGTTAGGATCAACAAAATTAATAAAGGGAAAAGGATAAGCCCAATTTCAAAGCCAAAAATTAATTGAAGTTCCATTTCCCACTATCCAAGACATACTTTGTTGTAGAAGGAATCTGGAATCAGTAATACCTTTCCAAGCCAGAGAACTAGAAGAAGATTTTTTAACATTCCAGAAAGAACCACGTCTTAAATACTTAGCAGAAACTAACCTAACCCAAATATTACTAGGATCAGAAAGTATTTTTCACCCAAGCTTAGCCAAAGCAGCAACATTAAAATTAGCAGCAGACCTAATACTAAGACCACCATTTGATTTAGGAAGACAAGTTGTAGACTACGAGCAGAAGTGATTTTTTTAGGACATTTAAAACAAGATAGAACATGATTGGGAAGACCAGAAAGATTAGCCTTTAAAAGAGTAAGCTTACCTGCTCTAAAAAAAGAGTATCATCTTTCCAGCTAGCCAGCTTTTCTTGCATCTTAAGAATTAAATCCTTCGAGTTAATCGGTTGCTGAGAGCCAGACGGGATGAAGAAGGCACATTATGGGAAAAATAAATGGTCAATATGTGGTAATTAATCTGCTAATCAGTGGTATTACTAAAAAGGTTCAAAGTATTCAAGATATGTCTTGCAACAGTGGAAGAAGCATTAGAAAAAATTAAGGATTAATTTCAGTTTACCCCCCTGAGGTTTGGGGGTGTCATCATTTCACCCCCCAAACTCTCAATTTCACTTTTTTACCCCCTGAACTTTCCAATTTTTGTCTTCCGTGCCCAATGTCTCATTTTCTGTCCAAATTGGACGTTAAGTCCGATAATGGGGTCCACTTTGAGGGCTAAAATGGTCATTTCAAGCCAAAAAAAAAAACCAAAACAAAAAACCCTCTCCCTTTCACGTTCGGGGGTTTCTCTCTCTTCACCAATCCCTCTCTCTCTCTCTCCCCCCTCCTTCTTCCTCCTCCGCGGCCAAGAACCTCATCCGCCCACAATTTTCCTCACTTAATAACTAACCAGAAATAATGTCCTAAACTTTCATAACACAATACACACAAACAAAGACACCCAATTCCAATTCCGAAATTTCTAAACCCCCAAATACACATATATATCAAGAACAAAACCCAAATTTCCAATTCCAAATCCAAACTCACTCACAGAAATGTACGAAACAACAAAGATCTAAGAACCCACAATGCTCATAACTCAACAACCCAAAAAGTAAAGACCTTTACCCGAATTCGGATCCCCGGACGTCCCAGGCTCGGACCCATCAGCCGAAACGGGTCTCTGAGCTTCGATAATGGAAGGCAGCGTGTTCTTGAGCTGCTCCGGTATAGTGGCTCGGTACTCTTGAATCTTCACCGCCATTTCGGTGACTTGGCACTCCAACTCGTCCAACTCGTCGGCGTCGGGGCTAGAGGCCATGTGAGGAAGGATGAGGATGTTGGCCCAGTAGTCAGCCCATCTCAGGTCGTTCTCGTAGTCGTAATCCGCCGCCGCTATCTTCTTCATCTTCTGTGGGTCTTCCGTTTTCAACGACGATCGGACTTTGTACGAGGGTAGTAGGAGTTCTCGGCGACTAGCTTCTCGAGGTCGGAGATGGAGGCGGAGATGTGGTCGAGGAAGGGTTTGAGGTGAGTGGGATCGGTGAGTCCACTTGGGAGTTGACGGAGGACTTGGAGATGGGGAAGCAGGAGAGGAAGGCGGAGGTGGACTCGAAGGAAGGGGAGGGGTCGGAGGAGTTGGCGGCGGCGAGGCGCGTGAGGGAGGTGTCGAGAGAGAGAGATAGATTTGGAGATGCAGATCTCTGAGAGAGAGAGAGATAGATTTGGAGTTGCATATATGAGAGAGAGAGAGAGAGAGAGAGAGAGAGAGATGAAAGAGAAACCGAAAGTGAAGGAAAAATGTTGTTTTAGTTTTTGTTTTGAGTTTTTTTTTTGCCTTGAAATGACCATTTTAGCCTCAAAGTGGGTCAAATAGTCAGACTTAATGTCCAATTTGGACGGAATCAGAGAAATTGGACACGGAAGACAAAAATTGGAAAGTTCAGGGGGTAAAAAAGTGAAATTGAGAGTTTGGGGGGTGAAATGATGACACCCCAAACCTCAGAGGGGTAAACTGAAATTAATCCAAAAATTAAATAATTAGCAGCAAAGAATAAGTTAGAAATCCTGATACCATTAGGAGAACTAAGAATACCAACATGGTTCTTGGTATTTAGAGACAAGATATTAAGGGAACAAATTAAAGGTTCAAGACAAAGAATAAATAGATAAGGACCCCCTTTTGGGGAAAAGAAGCTTGAGACTGGCCATTCAAGATTATAGAAAATTGGATAGAGGTAACACAATTCATTATTAGGTCAATCCAGGTAGAACTAAAACCAAAAGCAATAAGACAATATTTAAGATAGTCCCAATTTATATAATCATAAGCTTTTTCTAAATCTAACTTATTAGCCGTGGTTCCAAATTTATAACTTATTAGCCCTGGCTCCAAATTTATTTTTAGTACTATTGAAACCAGAAAATATAGTTCATGAACTATTAAAATATTATCAAAAATTATTTCAAAAAAAAAATTATAACAAATAGACTTACCAGGAGCAAAGGCACCTTGAGTTGTTGATATGCACTTGAGAAGCAAAGGTCTGAGTCAGTTAACAAAAATTTTAGAGATGATCTTATAACTAACATTGCAAAGGCTAATAGGCCTATAATGGTTAACTATTTTAGGATCTGAATTCCTAGGTAATAGAACTATAATTGTATGATTAGTCATGTCTAAAGAAGTATCTGAATTAAAGAAATATTGTATGAAAGGAACCACATGCATGATCTTTAATATCCTTCCAATAAGTTTGATATAAGAGGGCATGTAACCTATTAAGTCCTGGAGCTTTCAGCGCTCCTATCTGAGAAACAGCATTGAAAATCTCCATTTCAGTGACTGGAGCAAGTAAGGACATATGATCAGTTTTTGTAATAACATGATGTATACAATCAATAAAAGATGTAATATTATAAAATGTAGGGTAGTGAGTAGGAGTAAAACGTTTTAGGAAAGAAGTAGTCAATAAACTGGAAATTTGAGTAATATCAGATAAGGTGATGCCATGATCATCAGTTAGATGAGTAATTTGCTTTCTTTTTTTGCTAATCAAACCTTGAGTTTGAAAATAAGTAGTGTTTCTATCACCATGCAGTAACCAATTGGTACACTCTCGTTGATGCCAGAAAAGCTCCTCAGAAACAAAAATGTCCTAAAGCTGACTAATAAGGGAAGTTTCTTTATGAAAAAGAATAGGTCTAGGAGAATGAATTTTTTTTTTTTTTTTAGGGGAAAGACGACCGAATTGTATTACTCAATCAAAGAGTACAATGAGAAGCCACAAAGCTTCTAATAACAGGAGGGACAAGCCCACTCCATGAAAGATTAAAAGAAGAATGTAAAGCTAGTTTAGCTAAATTATGGGCAGCCATATTAGCTTCACGATACACATGTATCAAAGAAGAACCCCCCAACATCCCAAAAGAAAAGTTGATGTCCTCAATAATACGACCCAAGGATGAAGTCTCCTCCCCCTCAGCCTCAATAGCAGAAACTAAACTCTGACAATCTGTCTCAAACAGAATAGGAGAAAGATGACACTGTACTGCCAGGGAGCAAGCAGCCCTACAAGCCATGGCCTCAACAATATCTGGAGAGGCAACAGAGTTGACCTTTAAACAAATTCCACCAACAATATCCCCCATAACATCTCAAAGAACCACTCCTACTATACCCCACCAGATTTGGAGGAGAAATCAAAGGCTCCATCACAATTGGCCTTAAGCCAGCTGGAAGGAGGCGGTGACCACCCCTCAATACAATACTACGAGGTGTAGCCAAAGTTGATTGAAACAATATGTCATATGATCTAATCTGAAACTATAAGTGAGTCAAAGAGACAAACTGATTTGACCACACTCTCAGATTGCGCTCTTTCCAAAACCATCCAACTATAAGTAATAGAGCCACATTCTTTTTAGATAGAATATCAAAACAAGAGGCCAACCAAGTAATGATTGACGTACCTTCATTACAATCAATCTGTAACACCCCATGCAGCTCCGGAAAAAGAGAGAGCAAATCTTGAACAAACTGGCAATCCCTTGTGATATGATTAATAGATTCATCATGATCATTACAAAACCAACAACGTCCATCCTGAACAAAAACCCTTTTAGTACGCAACAAAGCAGCTGTTGGTAGGATAGAAGAACATACTTTCCACCAATGAACTTTAACCTTGCCCGGTATTTGAGCAAACCAAATGTGTTTCCATAAAGAAGAAAGATTCTCCGAACTAGTAGCAACTAGGAGAATGAATTAATTGGTCTTAACCTGAGCTAGCTGTTGACGAAATGCATTCTTAAGAGAAAAAAGATGTCCAAAGTTGTTAAGGCTCAAATTTTTAGCAAAGTATTGAAAGCAGTTGATGAATGCGGTAAAATCCTGGATAGAATTACCATTGTAGTGGTTAGAAACAGCTTGAGAGACAATATTATGAAAACATTCATGTTTAAGCAACATAGCTTCCAGCTTAAAAGGTCTTTTAAACCAGACAGGATTAGAGTCAGAAGACCAGCAAATAAGACCATGATCAAAATACACTATAGGGATTGCACTAAAAAGATAGGATTAAATACTGTTTAGTCCCTGAACATTTACTAAAAAAAACATTTTAGTCTCTGTCCTTCTAATTTCACATGTTTAATCCTTATACTCTCAATTTTGGACCAATAAGTCCGTTCAGTTAACTTTCCATTAAATTATGCCGTTAAATAGCTTGTAATAACCTAGTTTTTTTTAATCAAACAATTTGGTGGCAAACACCGGTTCCGTGATTTAAGGTTAGTGGACAATTGCATAATTTGAAGGCTGGTGCTTTAACATGATTATGCATGAGTGGAAGAACGAATCAATTAATCTAAGAAACGAATTTTCTCTCTCACGGCCGAACCAAACCCAAAACAGAGCAAGTTTCACTAGCCAATCTCTTCCACCTCAGGCCACCTCACGACGTCGGACCACCTCCCTTAGCTTCACCTTGACCTTGCGCAGCTGCCAGTGGCAGCCTTGCACCGTAAGACGGCCAGCAGCGGCAGCGGAGGAGTCGGTTCCTGTTTGAACTCGTTTTGGTTCAATCTCAATATCTTGAGCTATAGGCTACCATTTCTCTTGATTCTTGTCTCATTGGATTCGCCTCAACCTTCTTATCAAACCCCAAGAAGGGCCGGACTCGAGTTGATCTTTTTCACGTTCGTCGGAGCTCAACCTTTCAAGATTGAAAATTTAACTATTGATTCGGATATTTCGAGTTACAGGCCACTATTCTTTATGATTCTTGGCTTGATGAACTCGGCTTGAAGTTTAGAACAATTCTCCAGAAGGTATCGAAGCGATTTGTTGAAGTTTTTATGTGGATCGGAGCTCCTGCCGGATTCTGGAATTTTTCCGACCACCGAAGCTTTCGATCGATATATCTCGAGCTCCAGACCATATTTTTCTGTGATTCTTGAACTAGTGTGTTCGCCTTGAGTTTCTTAACAACTCTCCAGAAGGGATCGAAGCCTGAAATTGAATTTTTGACGTCGAAATCGAGCCTTGCCGGATTCTGCAAATTTTCGCCGGATTCTGGAAATTTTCCGGCCACCTCGACTGTTTTAGGTAATTTCGACCACTTCCGGTCATTTTCAGCTTACATGGTAGTTATGAAAGTTGTTAAGCATGATGAGAGGAAGAAGAGCAGCCCGGCCCCGACACCATTGGCGGTGGTCGGCGGCGGCTCTGCCACTAACTCCGGCGGCCCTTTTCCGGCCACCTCCGGGGGTCAAAAATATAGTTTCTGTGCATTTTTAGATTCTATATTTCAATACGATCATTTCGATATATTATACGCAATTTTTGGACATCGTATGATTAAGTTATGAGTTTTTAAGCTTCGATCGATTTCGATCGTTAGATTTGTGATCTGTGAAGTTAGGACCGTCAGATGGACTTGTAGTTTTGATATGATGATCTTATGACTGTCCCAGTGGCTTTGTGTGGTCATGGGCGAAGATCCGACCGTTGGATCTTCGTAGAAATGCAAAACAGTGATTAGGGAGGCGATTCGTGAGAATCCGTCCGTCGGATTTTCGTATAAATTTGTGAAGATGTTAGTAAGGACGATTCAGGAAGATCCGACCGTTGGATTTTCGTGATGATTTTTGGAGGGTGATCCTAAGGGCGATCCGTGAGGATCCGACCGTTGGATCATCATTTAATTTCGATCCGACCGTTGGATTGTCGTTTGAATATGTTTTTGAGTTATTGGCTAAGTTAAGGTCATGTGTGATTAGGTGATTGACGGTCTCCCTTGGGTGAGCGATTTCGGTGTGTATTGTGTTGAATTGAAGACGCAGCGGGAATATCGAGGTGAGTAAAATCGCACATGGTTCATTCACGAACCGAAATTCGGTGATTTTATTTAATTGGGAAATTGTGGAAATTGTTTTATGAAAATAAATATTTGTTTTAAATTATATGGACTTGCTCAACTACGGTCCATAGGTAAGTAAAATGTATTTAAACTATAAAAATGAATTTCCTGATTTTAATGCATGTGAACTATAGTTGGTATTAGTGGTCATTCTTGTGTGGGTGACTACGTATATATATATTTACGTGGAATATATATTGGATGTGTGGTATTTGGTGAAGTGTGGAATTGATGCGATTGATTTACAATTCGAGCATTACTCTCTAGAAGATATAATTTATCTTATAGGTTGAGTTGAGTGTGATAAAGAGTAATTGAGTAAAGTGCTATAGTTGAGTCGTTGAGATGAGTTAAATGAGGAGTCGAGTGATTTGAGGCAAATATTTTCGTAAGGGTGAACCTTGGCCAAGGTGACACTCTACGATTCAGTTAGAGCTCTAGTCTGTCTGCCATCATACTGAATGGGGTGATTAATATATTTAATCATAAGCCTGTAAGTATGATATACGTACTGAATGGGGTGATTAATATATTTAATCATAAGCCTGTAAGTATGATATACTGAATGGGGTGATTAATATAATTAATCATAAGCCTGTAAGTATAATATACTGCATGGGATGATTTATATAAATAAATCATAAGCCTGTGAGTATATATTGAGTAAACAGTTGTTTGTTTTTGCGTAGTCATGTTGAGACGTGAGTATAATATACGGTATGGGATGATTAATATATTTAATCATAAGCCTGTAAGTATGATATACGTACTGAATGGGGTGATTAATATATTTAATCATAAGCCTGTAAGTATGATATACTGAATGGGGTGATTAATATAATTAATCATAAGCCTGTAAGTATAATATACTGCATGGGATGATTTATATAAATAAATCATAAGCCTGTGAGTATATATTGAGTAAACAGTTGTTTGTTTTTGTGTAGTCATGATGAGACGTGTGTTGATTGATGCTTGAAGTGACGTTGTGCACTTCAATTATTATGCTAAGAGATACTGAAATTGAATTGTTACTTTAAAATCGTGCAATTCCTTGTTTACTCATACGGGCTGTCAAAAGCTTACCGGGTTTGTGTTGTTGCAATCCCGGTACACTATTCAAATTGTGTAGCGGGTAATCCTACAGGTCAGGAGAATCAGGACGGTGATCGTGCGGGTTAGAGAATTTGTTTTAGTTTTACAGCAATTGTAATTGTGAGGTGAGTTATGCTCATTTGAGCCTTACAATATAATTTGGTGAGAGTGTGCTGTAATAAACAAATTTGAGATTTGGTTTATGTAATATCGAGCGATGTGAGGTGTGGTTGTTTTGAGAAAAAAATTCAGGTTGTATTTATGTGAGTTGTATTCATTCATGTTTCGGATTTGAATTTGTTATTCAAAATTCGGGGCGTGACATAGCTGACGTGGCTAATTCTAAAAATAAATACCTATTATACCCCTACTATATATATCTCAAAAAATAATAAAATAAAAAAAACTATCGTTTGTTCATTTGTCAAATCAAAGACTCATCATCTTCTCTTCTCTTCTTCTGTAAAAGCAAGCTTTCCATTTCTCCAAACCCAGATTCTGCATTTAAATCCAAATGAAACCTTAAATTAAGCTTTGATCAATTTCATATTCAAATCCCAATCTGAAACCATAAAACATGTATTAGGCCCGATCCTCTTCACTAACTGAGCTCTCATTTCACCTAAATCAATCCTCGACAACTGTTGGTTACATTTCTCAACAAATAGATTCATACACCATCCACAATAATCTAAAAATCCCCCAGTAACCCCCGAATTATTGTTACTTCTATTTCAAAAAAAAAAAAACCCCCCGAACTTGCACTCCCCCATATCATTCATTGCAAATCAATTCTCAACACTCTACATATCATACCAAATAGAGCCACAATCTAGAAACCCCAAATCTTATCTCCTTAATCCTAAAACCCTAAAGATCAAACCCACTAGACACCGTGCTCAATTCATCGAAAGCCAATACAAATAAAAAAACCCAACCTCCACCTGAACCCAACCTATTTCGCCTCCGTCCCCGACCTTGATCTCTCCTTCCTCTTGACGTGAGGCCACATGCTGCTCTCGCCCTCCGCCTTTTCCACCTGCTCTAGCGAAGAGTCCAATCTCAGTGACCTGGAATTCGGTCATGGGTACCTGGAATTTCGATAGCCATGGCAGGCTGAAATTTGATCATGGGTAGTTGGGTACCGATAGCTAGTGGAATTGAACTGGGTCTGAAAGGGTTTTAAGGGTGAGAGGGAAATGAGTATAGGAGAGACCTCTTTTGACGACATAGTAAGTATCCTCTGCAACAACTTTGGAAACACCGATCTGAACCAAACAACACAAATCAAAATCCAGAAAAACAAAAAGCGACATTTACATTCGGGGGAAAAGAAGAAAGAGAAAACATATAGTTGCACTCTTCAAGAAAGCATCGGCAATGTCATTGACCAATGGACTAACTAGGTCTATTGCCCTGTCATCCTTGGGCCGAGTCATCTTCTTCTTCTCCAGCTTACTCTCTGAGACTCAGGTTTTGCTGTAACGCTTTAGAACGAGCAGTTTCATTGATTTGAGAGTGAAGGCTTGAACAAGAAGTGGACTGGGGGTTGGACTGGACGAATTGGAGAATCCGACGAGGTTCTAGGTTCATTGTCATTGTGTGGTGATGATGGGTGTGGTGAGGTCCGTGAGAGGATATAACAGTGTGATGTGGAGAGTCACAGTGAACTTGGAGGGAAGTGAGGAATCCGGAGAGGGGGATTTGAGGGAATTAGATCTGAGGGTGGCGAAGTGGGTTTGTCGGAAGAGGAAGTGAGGAAGATTAAGGAGGTGAAGAAGGAGAGAGAGGTGGAAGAAGAAGAAAAGACAAACAGAAAAAAATAAAATAAAATAAATAAAAATTGCAAGTGAGGGTATAACAAACATTTTGGGGAGGAATGCCAAGTCAGCAACTTAACGAGACTTTTAGATGGAGAGTAACGAAATAGACCTATTGGTCCAATATTGAGAGTACAATGATCAAACATGTGAAATTAGAAGGACAGAGACTGAAGTGTTTTTTCGGTAAAAGTTCAGGGACTAAATAATATTTAATCCAAAAAGATAACAGAGTTAAAACAGACTTTTTAAATGAAATAGCTAAGAAAAATGTAAAAGATTGCACGTTATAAGTAATCGTCACATTTTATGCTATCATTACTGAATATTGAGGTGGGATACACCTCCGGTAGAGTATTCTTCACGCTACACTCAGAATACCGAAAAGGAAAGAGGTCTAAACGGATTATACGGATAAAGGCCTGTGGTATTTGAGTTAATCCCAAACGGCCTAAGTAAGGAAAGAGAATCAAACTCTAAATCCTTTACTTGAAAGACAAGTAACCTCCCTAGGGTTCGGCTACAATTAGACCATTTTACCCCGACTATTGTCTCCTATATAAGGAGGCGCCATTGATCATCTCTGGTAATGCATATCATCCCCTCTTAGCCTACTGCTATGAGCTATATGCTGACTTGATAGTCGGATGGTCTAAGTCCGGTACCACACCAGGCTTGGATTATGTTTTACAGGGACCAGCGACCGTATATGCTGAGGCGGGCTACAATCTCTCGCAAGTTGTTACAACTGTGTACCGAAGACCAGCGGCATACCGAAGAAAGGCTCTCAGCCCTCAAGACTTGGTGGCTGTGGGTTATCTCCAACGTACTGGATATGGAGATAAATGACTCCCATAACAGGGACTTAGCTAGAACTCATTGCTTGTTCGCCGGATTCACGAAGCGGAAGCGAAATCGGTCATTTGACCGCTCACGCACTACCAAACCATAATCCGCAACTGGCAAGATTTGAGAGATCTAAGCCAAAAAGTGGTACGCCAGGATGACAGTAATGTCGACGAAGATGAGACGTCCGACCAAGAAGTGATAGACGGGCTCCGGGAGAGGATCCACCACTGCGTCACGCTGAGCCTCATCACCTCCGATGGCCAAGGCCGTAGCCAATTTCGAAGTCACTGCCTCTACACCTGACATTTGGATTTTGGGAGAACAGGGAAATTTAAGGAATTGAGATGGGATGAATCAATAGAGGAAACCGGATAGTGGAAATGATCCGAGTGCAGGGGAATCAAGAAAATGGATTGGAGATCCGAGCTAAGTGAAGGACGAATAAGTTTGGCCAGGCTGCGAGCTGGCGACGAAGAAAAGTGGAGAAGAGAAAAATTATCTCTCGTACTAGGGCGATGTGAGAACTTTTCAGTTAAAATGGAGGTGATGTTAAGAGGTTGATAAATGAAGAGAGATAACAACCATTGGCTTTAAGTCTTATACTGAAGAATAATGAGGCAAATGAAATAGATTAATTTGCCTCTTTATTCTCCATCATTGATCCCACAGCTCAAAGCCTGGCTTTGTGTGTCGGATTGAAACTCACTGATATGGTTTTGGAGGTATGAACGAGTATATTTTTGTTTTCTTCGCACGATTCGTAGTTTTGAAGAAAGAGGGAAGCCATTTTAGAAGTTTTAATTCCTTCTACCATATCTACAACCTAAATTATTCTCAGACCAAGAGAGTGTAATATAGTTGCTTTTATTATAGCTGTTACATTCGGTCATGAGTCGTCTTGCAAATGATTTCTATGTAACCTCTAATGCTCGTCGTTTTGGTTCCCTGTCCCCCTGACCTGTTTATGTTTATGTAATGAGGAATAATAAAAAATTAAACTTGCATAAACGAACATTTCATAAGAGTTATAGAGTGCATAATCTGCTGGAAGACAATGGTCGATCTACCTATTAACTAACTGCTCAGGTTTAATCAATTCAAAAGTTTGATTGAAGATGCTCTTGATAAAATAGAAAAGGATTCCCTAGTGCATTAGCTTGGTCGTCTGGTTGATAAAGAAGCGTTAAATAAGAATATGCAGAATGATGCATAGAGGATTTATGTGTATACGCTGCTCTCTCACTCTAGTAAAGCACCAGATGAGTTTGTTCATCAGTGTTTGATAAGAACAATTCCCTTTTCTGCAATACATGTTATAACTCGTATAATGGTGCAAAAGTATATCATTTTATTTAGTCATTCCTACTATACTGAGAAAGCAAGTATCCTCAAAATTCAAAAAGAAGATAGATTGCCATTAAGATGATTTTCATTAATAAAAGAGTCTCAGACTAAATCTGATAATTTCACTATTAATTTATATATTATATTATGCAGCTACAAAGAAACTGCTCATATAGAATCATACCCAGTAGCAGTAGATAGTTCAAGATCTAAGTATTTTCCTCTTTCAAAAGTATACCTTCACTTTTGGTCCTGAAATCCTTCTTTCATTGTTTCTGCAGTTCGTGCATCTGCCAATTCATAATTCATCGGTTTTCCTATGTGTTTCTTTGGTGCTCAACTCTGACTTACTTGCAGCTTCTTCAATTGCTCTATTCTTCCTCTCAAGGAACTCAAGTAGGTCTCTCAATGCACCTTCAGGCTCCTCATTCTTCAGTAACTGCTCTCCTATCTCTGCCGGAGTAACCTTCATTGTGGCTATCAACTTCTCTATGTCAAAGAAAAGTGTGTGCTCCATAATTCCAAGGTAGTTAGAAGCAAGAGTTTTGAACCCACAAGGCGTGCAAAAGGACATGTGGATGTGCACATCCATTCGACCAGGGCGTAACAAGGCAGAGTCAAGCCGATCTTTGTGATTGGTAGTGAAGACTATGATCCGCTCGTCGCCACAGCTTGACCACAGTCCATCTATGAAGTTGAGCAATCCTGACAGAGTCACCTACAACAGATGGAATATGTATGACATTGATCAGCTTTATCATCTTCTTTCTGGGATGAAATGCATTAAAGACAACCAAGATGCTTAAACTTAATAATATGTTAATATAGAAGTTACAACATCCAACCAAACCAATTGGCAACAGGTGGAGTGATCCATGACATTATTAAACACACGACTTAACATTCCAGTTGGATGTATACAATAACAGAAGGGGATGTTCATGTAAAAGATGATTCAGTTGCGTCATATTCTTAGATGTACCCCAAATTTTATAGCTTACAGATCAGAATTGTTAGCCCTGACGGAATTCATTCTTCTTTCCACCGAAAGCAAACACATTGATTACCAAATAGTCAAATATCAAGAATTAACATATTGCTCGCTTCATTTTAGCAGAAGAAATTCACTGCTGATGCAGGGTATTTAAACATCCAAAGCCATTTTCAGATTAAAACATATGAAAACAAGGTTACCAGCAAACATGTTTCCACACCAGTCATTTGTTCTAATCAGTACACAACAATTCAACCAAGATGTGCATTTCAATTTCAACCCGTGGTTGTTTTTAGCACAAGCAAAGACAGAGTACTAGCATGACACTAACGTTTTGAAATTGTACCCTTGACAATTAGCAGATTAAATTTGCAAATGATGGTTCTGTATATCGAAGGACAAATGAAGTTCCATAAAGCAGAAGGCACAAAACCATTAGTTACCTCAGTCTTCGGAGCATTAAAAGCACGAGGGCCGGCGGCCCTGGCATTTGCAAGCCTGTTCTGTAGTTCAATGGAGCAATCAATATCCTCCACCACAAGAATCGACCTGTTTGCCGTGGACATCATCAACCTCCTGAGCTGAGAATTACTCCTAATCTCACTCAACTCCAAGTCATAGATATCAAAATTCAAGTAATTGGCCATGGCAGCAACCAAGCTCGACTTCCCAGTCCCAGGAGGCCCAAACAGCAAGTATCCCCTTTTCCAAGCCTTCCCAACCTTCCTATAATACTCCTTCCTCCTCACAAACCTCTCAAGATCCTCCACTATCATCTTGTGGGCCTCTTCATCCATTGCCAATGTGTCGAACGTCGCGGGGTGATTCAAGTTCACTGATTGCCACATGGACCCTCCCACTACGTGAATCCTTGTCCCATATTTCAAAGTGAAGAGCTTCAAGGTCTTCCTCTCTTCCTTAACTTCCTCGGCCTTTTGCAATACAGATGGCAAGTAAGAACCTAGAACCAAGTCTTTGTGCTTCTTGTGGAAGCTCAACTCCAAGTACCGGAGCTCCGACTTGACCGTGGACTCGTATTCGGATCCTGGGCCGTCTATGTACTTGGACGAGATTTGGGTCGAGACCAGCTTCCACTGGAGTTTGACTCCGTCGAAGAAGTCAATGATCTCTTCGTTCTTTTCCATGGAAACGGAAATTTTGTTTTCTGGGGTCGGCATTGTGACTCTGAACCTTTTGGAATTTGGGGAGATTGTGGGTCGTAAGTAAACTTGGGCGGCCGTGAAAATGTGGTTCCGGTTGAGACCCTCGAACTCGTCGATGACTAGGGTGAGTTGCGAAGAGAGCGAGTTCATTAAGCGTCTGATTTTGGTGGAAAGATAGTGGTGGACGTCCTTGGGTATGAAGTCGCGAGAAATGGAGCGGAGGACCATGGCGGTGGCGGCGACGGAGGCCGCCGTTGACATCACTGTTTTGGCGGAGGGCATTTCCATGTTTTTAAGGAACGTGTTCATCTTTATGGGATTGAAATTTGAAATGGGTTGGATTTTTGATCGGGATTTTGTGGCGGGGTTTTGAGGAATTGTGAGGAGGGTCTTGCCGTCTTGGTTGAAGAATTGCAGAGTCAAAGAGTCAACTGACATATGGACTAGCGTGGTCACGACGATGGTTCGAAGCTACGTGGAGGTTTCCTTTTGTTTATTTCTTTCTATATTTGCTTTTTTGATTCTTTTAATTTCTTTGTAATTTGTATCACTTTCTTTTAGTCTTCACCTAATCCTAACGACAGTACAAAAGGCACTACAAACATGGAATGAACAAAGAAGAAAATACAAAGAAAGTTGATTTTTGATGTGAATAGCGATATTTCTTTACTCTGAAGAAATCAAAGTCCCGAATGTTGAGATGGATATCTTGTCTTTAGAAATCTTTCGACTATTGCATTCGACATTTAATCTCATTCTTCATCCCAACAAAAACAAAAAACAAAAAGTAAAAAAATAATCTTCTATTGCTGCATTTATTTCTTAGACATGTGGCCCAAATTAGGATAGCTTAAGCCAACCTAACTAATAAGTAACTTTACATTTTGACTTATGAAAGCTGTATTATACCAACTTCTATATGTTGCTGTCAAATGGTGTAAATTTTAAAACAAGTTACTTTTTTTTTTTTCACCAAATACTTAACTTATTTATTAAACAACTTTTTAAATAATTTGAGTCACCCCAACGATATGGTTGTTGAAATTTGCTCAACATACATGTACTCAATTTCTCTACATTTCTGCCAAAATTTTTGTTCATTAAAGGATTCTTCTACAATTTAATTTTTGAAATGAGAAAGGCCGGTCCTTAGGTAGATTTAGAAGCTCTATGCTAACTAAATTAGATCCGTTTTATATCCCAAAAACATGGAGGGAAAAAAAAAAAAAAAAACAGAACAACAACAATATCATTGGCACTATGCATCAGTGCTTGTCAATTCCCTCTCAAATGTTTGACTTTTTGAGTTTGGTTATAGAAATTAATTCCTTCAAGAGTTTGGTAAATATAACTATATATATGCAACTGTACCACAAAAATAAACTTGGATGCCACTCAATATCCACCAGACCTGACCAATAAAGGTAGTGCAATAAGTTTCAGGGCTTGACTGAAAAGCCTAATACCAAAGAAGGGCAGCAATAGCAGACTTGATAACAAAGCAGGACAACATGCAATACTCACCATTGACAAAACCGCTGTGAAGAACCCATTCTAGCCAACCATTTTGGAGAAGCAGCCATAGTGATCGCATAGGAAAGCATAAGTGCCAGCGAAATCAACCTGCTTCTCTGCTTCACAAAAAATCTTGGAATATGGACATACATAATATGTAATATGTTTAACAACTCCCCAGTATCTCTTACAAGAAAATTGCTGAAGCTGCACGGCATCACCTATGGAACTAATATTACTTCAGGCCAATAAAAAGGTACAAAATACAACTAAACAAGAGAAACTCTGCTCTGCCAACAAGGTAGTACATGAAGCTGACACAACTCATCTTAGTCTTCTAAAAAGAAGCTAACAAGCTGTCTATACTTCATAACCTCATATGATACTGCATTCTTTCTAAATCTGCATATAACCTCTCCTCTGGAGTAGGAGCCATCCAAAGCAAGGACATCTCTAGGTAAGGAATATCCATCTCCTCTGTTGGAGGGTTAGCCATCAGGAGCTGAAGACTATTGGGATAATAAATCCTCTCCTCTGCATTAGGAGCCATCCAAAGCAAGGAATCCTCCAGGTCAGAAACATCCGTCTCCTCTGTCGGAGGGTTAATCATTCCAAGATGAAGACGCCTGAGGATACGCAATGGCGGATAGCAGGCCCCTTTGAAATTTTCAGGAAAGATGATACTCTATAGTCCCATAAACAATAAACAAATTTAGAAAATAGATGAAAATATTGATAGATAAAATGCTTGGCAAACTTGGAACATATATATCTATATAGGTCAGATAAAATGCTTGGCAAACAGCAAGTGGTGCAAAATAACAAAGGCCAATTGACAGGAACTCATGCATAGATACAGTTCCACACAATCCACATGGATGCATATGTTATACGCATTTCACGAACAGAAATCTGACAACGGAAAACCTACAGAGTATATGTTGATAGATGTATACCTTGAAATCACTTATATAGAGGATTATATTGTTGGAGCAACCAAATGCTTTAAGAAAGTCACTGAAAGTAGCAAAATGTTTCCATTCCCGGTTGAAGGTAGAATATTCTTCTTCCCGAAGTGTGATGCGGGCCAAGCATAAGTTTGGAGCATTGATAGAAACTTTGGACGTCAGACAAGCAAAGACATCAAACTGGTGGAGATTTGGAGTACTGACTGTAGCATTCAAATTATTGTGGCATCCAAGTAATCCAAAGTACTTCAGGTGCTGAGCACGCATTTTGATCTTTTTCAAGTTGACAGTATCCTTCAGGATTATAGTCTCAAGAAGCAGAAAATTTGAAACGAATGTAAAAGATTCAAGATCCCTAGCTCTATCAACTAGAAGACTCTGAGCATTGCAATTCTTAACTTCCAATGATCTGAGACTGGAACTTGAAATCTGAAACACCGGGGGGTCAAAGGAACATGAAGTTAATGACAAGTACTTAACTGAAGGGCACCCCAAAATCAAGTCGAGGAAAGCCTTGGGATTAAAATGCACATTCTTGAGAGACAGAATTTTCAAAGAGGGGCACAAGGGCTCAGTCTCAGCACTGTCAATGTCCTTGATCATCAGATACTCCAAATTCAGTGCAGTTATGGATTTTGCATTAACAAGTGCCCCAGGGGATAAGCAATAGTACCAGTTAACCTCCTTATCTTTACTCCTAAGGCTGACATCTAATTCTTTGACATTTCTCTGAAATGAATTACTCAACAACTTAGCTATTACAGAATCATCCTCTCCAAACATGTAGCTCATCATGCAAAGCCTGAATTTATCCAAGACTGGCTGTTGCTTGTCCTTCTTACGGAATTCCAAATACCTTACCAAGATGTTGATGAACTTTGTATGGTGGTCATTGTCATCATTACCATGCGGCAGATCTCCCTCGTCAAAATCTAACACATGGAGTGCAGACCATACTCCTTCCCATTGTTTAGAAAGAGAGCTCATGCGAATGGCAGGTTTAGTGGGTAGTCGCAGGATGATTTGGTGCATAACAAGGTCAGGAAAGTGAGGCAGTGATGTGCTCACAGCCATGGTGTTTTCGCTATGACCTTTCTTGGCTTCGTCTTACTTTGAGCTTCTGTTTGTGCAATGTGGTCTGCCCGTGTTTATGAATACCAATTTAAGAGTAGCTCTTATATCTAAAAGTGGTAGAATGGAGAACCTGGGTTAGAAGACGAGGTGAAATCAGTCACATGACTCACATCCAATCAGAAAAATGATGACAAGAGTTTTAGAAGGTCTAGAAGAAAAACAAAAATTCCATACCCAAAAACTGCTACGAATGTACAATTACAAATACAAATTAAGCTAAAAACCTTTTCTACTTTTTAATTGCCCCAGTATACAATTCTGTCAATTCAGTAAAAACAGATAAAAAAATGAAGAAAAAAAAATTTGAAAAAAAAAAAAACAAAATAAATAAAATAAATAAATAAAAAACATTTCCATCAAAAAAATCTAGTAGCTATTGCAAGAGGAACTCTTAGTTTCACAAATCACATAACTACTTTCAACATCATGAAGTACATCTACTACTTGGACATCTGAGTAACAAGGAGAAAAAGACCTCCTTGTAAATTAACCCATATGGTGAATACTCTCTACGTTGCCGACCCAGTTAACCACACCCACCTCACAACTAAAACTCAAACAAAATAACACGGAAAACAGGGCTTAAAAGTTACAACTACAGCTACAAGGCTGCAATCACAGGATTACAAACCACCAGAGTCAAATTCACACCCACGGAAACCCTAGCTAAGACGAAAAGGGACAATTCAACAGTACCAAAATCAAAATAATTCCAATAGCTATAGCAAGATGAGCTCTTAGAAGTACTACTCCACTTCCTCTCGAATTCAGCACATAGGAATTTAACAACACAGAAAATGAGGGTTGCAACTACAATTACAAACTCTACAATCACCACGCTATGAACCATCACAGATAAAATCACGACCACAGAAACCCTAGCAGAATAGAAACCATAGATTGAACGGCAACATAGATACAAGAGAAATTAAAAACACAAACTGAACAAAGAAAGAGAGAAGGGGGAGGTACTCACCTGGGGAGAGAGAGAGAGAGAGGAGAAAGTGGACTGAAAATGAAGGAGAAGAGGAAGTGGGCGGTTTATAAAAAGATATAATTTGAGTCGAGTCCTTGCGTTTCAGAAAGAGTATTCTAGATTATCGGAACACGTCGTCGTACTGATGATACGCGGGAAAATGTTTTCCTTTTTTTTTTTTCATTCATTATCCTTTGTTTTTTTTTTTTGCGCTTCTATTCATACCTCCAATATTGGTATTTGGACCTCTCCATTTTTTTCAAATAATAGTTGACTTTGTCAACTCATGTCAAATTACAAATAAAGACATAAATAAGGAAAAAAAAAATCTCTTCTTATCTCTACGAACAGTAATACTCTTCAACTTGGGAAAAACTTTCTCCTCCAATGTAAACGTTAAAATATATATCGCCAAACATTATTTAACGTTGTAGTCAAAATTTTCAGAATTTGACTTTGTCCTCGTAAAGTGATAGACTTCCTTGATTGCTCACACAGCTGACAATTTACAAGATCTATCATTGCGCTAAAAAAAAAAATTAATAAATAAAATGAGAGAAAATGGGAAATACAAAGACACCTCAGTTGATGAAGCCCTACTCATTCTGAATGCAAACAAACACGTGAACGAGTGGCGACAAAAAGCAGTACTCCAGCACGTTTATCTGATAAATGCAGCAATGGGTAGTTGTCCACAATATCGATCTTCCCGCACATCATCAGTCAGAGCAATTTTATGTGGAACTATTCTATAGATATGATTAAAAATTCAATCTTATGATATAAATCTATAGAGAATGCACAAGACTCATGGTTGATTATTGTAATTTCCTCCACTATCCCATAAATATCTAAAACAGAAGAACCATGTTCATTTCAAGTTGCTATTGAATCAGTTTAGGGATAATGACACCTAAATGCAATGAAAATAATACTTGGAAAACATATTTGTACGAGATGATGAGCAAACATGGTATTGTTGCCTACGCTAACCAAGAGTAGACAATTCATTGAAAAAGTGTTAGCACCTCTGTAACTCGTATATGGAGAATGAACTTCCAAAAAAGAAAAAAAATTCCTGCAATTCCAAATCTTCAAAAACTAAAAGAGGTCCAACTAATGATTTTTGAAAATATGAATAGAATATTAAAAAAAAAAAAAGGCTTTTATTGATTTTATTGGATGATGGGCATTTTAGGAAGATTAGAGAGGTGTAGATAGCAAAATGGTTATTTTTTTTAAAGGGATAGCAAAATGGTTATTTGTAAAAATAAGTTGGAGGTCTATTAAGTGGGGAGGTCCAAATGCCAAATTTGGATTTTTTTTTTTTTTTTTGAAAAGTGAATTCATTGAAACTTTTAACGATTACAATTGTTTAGAATGGCATCCCGAAAAACCTTGGGAGTAGACACAAGCCACAGACGGCTTGAAGCTAGAGCTAAGGTAGAACAAACCAGAAGGTGTACTACACCAACAGGAAGTTCATGTACAATAAAATACTACTCTGAATCACTTATAGAGAAACTAACAGAAAACTGAAGATAAATTCCCAACCTCCTCAAGATAATTACCAACAATGCGATCATTGCCACGACCTTGAGATTTGGAGACTAAACCATCAGAATATGTACTTCGGGCATGCAAGAGATCGGTAGATAACTCAAAACTATGTTCGTCCTAGCACAATTAACACTGCTCGCCAGACACGCAATTGTGGTACTCGCAGTGTGATTATACAGAGATCTTTTATAGAACATAGCCATGAGCAATCTGCCTGCATGTAAGCACAACACACCCGAGATAATAGGAAGAACACATTTGAGCAAGCAAGTATCCAAAACACCTCCTGGGTCCCAAATCCAAATATGTGGAGAACTTAAGCCCAGCCATTAGGCTCTGTTTTGGGCCCAAAGCCAGCCCAGCCCCCAAGCCCACGACCTTATACTGGTCACCCAAAAAACTGATATGGGCACCCAGTCAAGGCAGGAACAAGCGTAGAAAGGGAGAACCGGTACCGCCTCTGCCCGTTGCCAAATTTAGATATATGAATAGAAGCTCCCTTTTTTTTTTGAGTTGATATTTATTTCTCTAAAATCATCTTTGCCTCTTTTTTTTATCATCTTAACAATTAGTTTTTTGTGAGTCCAACTCACAACCTGTCACTTATAAAGAGATTTATGCTACTGAGCAATCATTTGTGCCCTTTGTATTCTTTAATTTTACTAGTTATGCTTAAATTTTACCTAATTCGTCAATTTGTTCATGAGTAATTAACTTAGCAATCCACTTAAGTTAGTTTTTTGCATTTGCATGGTCACCCAAGAAATATACCAGTTACATGATCAAGGCTTAGACTTGGTCAAAGACCTCATTTGGTTTGCAAATTTAAGAGCTTGGGAAAACAAATTCTTTTTTTTTTCTGTGTTTGATAAGCACAAGGATAGAAACAAATTTCCCGAAAGAAGAAAAAAAGTGAGGGAAAGTGAATCCTCCAACAACCCCACGGGATTTAATAACTTATTTCCATTACGCATCAAATACAAATTTTCTAGCAATTTCCCAACAAGTTTTCAAGTGTTTCCAACACCGAACATGGGTATCTTAGTTTCCGGCCTATTCTATACAAAAGACAAAGGAGAATCATTCATTTCCGTAAACCGATCGAACGAGGCTTGAGATGGATTCATTAGCAATTCAAGGAGAAATTGACGAACTATAATTAAGTGATGGCAATAATTAATCAAATTGAAGAGTATAAGAACAAGTGTGATCAACTTGAAATGAGATCGTCCGCTATACATGGTCTTCTGGGCATTTCCAAGACTTTCTTATAGTACACTTCCCCTTCACAAATCCCTCAAGATCGTCTGCTATGGTTTTCAGGGCATTTCCACTCATCATCAATGTATCAGACGTCGTGGATAATCAAGGTATACTAATAGCCACGTGGTCCTTCCCATTACTTGGGGACTAAAGCAGTATATTACAAATGTTAATGACAAAAATGTTAGTCGGGTGAAAGTTGAGATGCCAAAGCAATTACTTTTTTTAATTTTTATGGAACCAAATTTCACTCCATACTGGTGAAGATTTCTATATATTCAGTTCCTCAATGTCTCTATAAATATTTATGTTAGTCATTCAAATATTCGTATACAATTTATTTATGATTTAGATGAGAATGGCCGGTAGATTTTGAAACTCCATGCTAACTAAAATTTAGATCCATTTTTAGACAAAGAAAACGAAAAACAAAAAATCACGGGGCATTAAGATTGCATCTCTGTATATTACTTCCATCAAGATGGCTCAAACAGTCTTAAACAGAGTGGCCCCTATTCGTTTTACCCTCTCTCTTAAGAAAGGCACTCTCAAGTCTTTAAGCCCTAACTCTGCCCCATAGAAGTATACTCAAATCCACTGTAATACCCGAAAAAAATTCAAGTTAATTTCCGATGACGTTTTGGAAATGATTTCGTGGTCGTGGACACGAGTACGAAGCTTGGAGGAGTGTGGAATTAGTTCGAACGATTTTATTTCGAAAAACTGAACGTTTTAGGGGGGGGTCAAAGGAGTTGACTTTTTATACATTAGGAATTTAGGAAAACTTCCTTCATGAAAGTTGTAGAGCTCGTCGATACGATCTCGTGCATATGTGGAACGCAAAAATCGGAGTTCGTATGAGAAAGTTATGATCAATTGAAATTTGGGGAAATTTCTATAAATAGCAAAAAAATCCCGAAAATGGAAATTGTCTGCAGATTTTTCTCTCCCGAGCTCGGCTACTGTAGCCATTTCGCCTCCTTCATTCTTCCTCCTCCGTCCACAATAGGTCGAATTGTTGAGTGGGTTTTGTTCACCACACTCCCACCTACACGTCTGTGGAAGCCTTTTATCATGGGAAGCACTGTGGAGGCCGTTGCAACCCCGGGAAGTTGCTCCGCCGAGCTAAAAACGCCCAAAATCGCCGACCTTGGTTCTCCCAATTCCGGCCACCATAGCTCGAGTTCTTTGAGGGCTTTTCTAGCCCAGAGGCCGTAGATGCTTCCCTCCAAGCGGCTTGCAACGATTTCACCTGTGGAGCTCGAATTTTGAAGATTGGGAAACTAGGGTTCTTCGGGTTTCAAAACTTGCGAGGTAAAATTCTACTTTTTGGCTCATAATCTGACTTTGGTGTAGTTATGAAAGTTTCAATTCGAGTTAACATGAAGAACTTTCATGTTGGGAGTTTTGTCTAATTTTGACTTTGGATGGGTGGCGGTGCCGCCACTGTGATGGTGGTTTCCGGCGACCTCCGGCCACCCCAAGGACAGTTTCTGTCCATTTTTGTGTTCTACGTGTCGATACGATCGTTTGCATATATAATTCATAATTTTTGGATATCGTATGATTAAGTTATGAATTTTTAAGTTTTGATCGATTTCGATCGTTCGATTTGTGATCTGTGAAGATCAGACCGTCTGATGGAATGGTAGATTTGATATGTTGATCGTATGACTGTCCCGATGACTTTGTGTGGTCACGGGCGAAGATCCGACCGTTGGATCTTCATATAATTGAGAAACAGTGATTAGGGAGGCGATTCGTGAGAATCCGTCCGTCGGATTTTTGTATAAATTTGTGAAGATGTTAGTAAGGACGATTCAGGAAGATCCGACCGTTGGATCTTCGTGATGATTTTTGGAGGGTGATCCTAAAGGCGATCCGTGAGGATCCGACCGTTGGATCATCATTTAATTTCGATCCGACCGTTGGATTGTCGTTTGAGTATGTTTTTGAGTTATTGGCTAAAATAAGGTCATGTGTGATTAGGTGATTGACGGTCTCCCTTGGGTGAATGATTTCGGTGTGTATTGTGTTAAATTGAAGACGCAGCGGGAATATCGAGGTGAGTAAATCGCACATGGTTCATTCACGAACCGAAATTCGGTGATTTTATTTAATTGGGAAATTGTGGAAATTGTTTTATGAAAATAAATATTTGTTTTAAATTATATGGACTTGATCGACTACGGTCCATAGGTAAGTAAAATGTATTTAAACTATAAAAATGAATTTCTAGATTTTATTGCATGTGAACTATAGTTGGTATTAGTGGTCACTCTTGTGTGGGTGACTACGTATATATATATTTACGTGGAATATATATTGGATGGTGTGACATCGGGTGAAGTATTGATGTGATTTACTGAGTTATATTTTGAGCATTACCCTTTGGAATATGTGATTTATCTTAGATGTTGTGTTGTCTATGATAATGGGTAATTGAGTAAAGTGCGATAGTTGAGTCGTTGAGATGAATTAAATGAGGAGTCGAGTGAATTGAGGAAAGCAGTCATTCGTAAGGTGAACCTTGGCCCAGGTGACACTTTACGATACAGTTAGAGCTCTAGTCTGTCTGCCTTTGTACTGCTTGGGGGATAACCTTGAGTTATCGTATGCCCTTGAGTACACTGTACTGCTAGGGGGATAACCTTGAGTTATCGTATGCCCTTGAGTACACTATACTGCTAGGGGGATAACGTGAGTTATCGTATGCCCTGGAGTATAATATATACTGCATGGGGGATTAAAATAAGAATCGTATGCCCATGAGTATACATTTGTATATTGGAGAGAGAACGTGTAGTTGTGTTGTGGTGGTCATTGTGAGATGTGAGTTGATTGATGCTTGAAGTGACGTTGTACACTTCAATTATTATGCAAAGAAAATGCTTGAGTTGATTTGGTTACTTTAAATCGTGCAATCCTTTCATTTACTCATACGAGCTTTGCAAAAAGCTTACCGGGTTTGTATTGTTGCAATCCCGGTACACTATTCAAACGGTGTAGCGGGTAATCCTACAGGTCAGGTGAATCGGGAAGGTGATCGAGCTGCTTAGAGAAATTGCATTGGGTAAATCTGGATTTATATTGTGAGGTTTGTTATGCTCTTTTGAGTATTGTAAATTAAGTGTGAGAGTGTGATGTAATAAGTAAATTGAAGATTGGTTTTTGTATTATTGAGAGGTGTGAAGTGTGGTTGTTTGTGAGAAAAAAATTCAGGACGTTATTTGTATTGATGTTAATCATGTTTCGGACTTTGAATCCTTTATTCAAAATTCGGGGCGTGACAGTTTGGTATCAGAGCGTAAGGTGCATATTTGGTGATGTGTCAATACCTTCCGAGTGATGGCCCGTCTGCAGCGGATCCCCATCGTGTGCTCTTCGGTATTGGCTAAGTCATTGGGTATGCGTGAGTGTTGGAAGTTGTTTAGGCTGCTAGGTCGTTTAGGGAACGTGAATACCTTCCCTATAGTATTGACTTGGTTAATATGAATTTGTATTTGACTTATACTGTGTTTTAAGTGTTATACATGTATTAGCCAAGCATACTATACTCCTTAGGTGATGGATATTCGAAGGGGTTGTACTTAGAACCTTACAGTTGTCTTGTAGGTTCGTATGGGAATAAGTTCAGTGGCCGCGAGTTACAATCCTTGAGGAATAGGAACCTCTTGATTCAACTCTGTTAAGTCAACGAGGATTGTTTTATGGAAATGAGGTTCTTTTGATTGTTGAAGTGTTTGGTTGAAGGCATGGTGTGGACCTATGCTCGTCTGTAATGTGGATACGAGTATTAATCGATGGTAATTTTGCCTTTTTAAGTTGGATATACTAATGTTCTTGAATAGATTCTTGACTCATGTGGAGTTGTGAGTAGTGTTGCGGTTAGGGAAGGAATTATTGCGGTTACTTCTTCCTTGTGCTTGTAAGTTGTTAAGCAGGGTTTAAGGTGCGAGACAAGAATTTTATTTTGTGCTCGATGGTTAGAGATGAGAGACCATTGTTTTGGGTTGTCGTTGAGTACTATAATTCCTTCAGAATCAAGATTGTTGGTAGAATTGGAATTAGTAGTAGTTTTGGTGATTCTGAATTTGAATTGAGTTCGCGAGATGTGTCTTATATACGTGGTTGATGTTGCTTGCATCATTTTGGAACGATACGTTACGATTCACAAGGAAAACTGGATTTGAAATTTATTCATTTGAACACCATGGGTTGATGACCTGACCGTGACTTGTGAATATAGTTTTGTTCAAGTGAATGAAATTGAATTTTGTGGCCTTTGTGTGGTGAACTAGTTTTCTTAAGTTTTGGATCGTAGTATGGAGATGGGCTGCAGTGAATTTGAAGTTGTTGTGTGTTTTAAGTTTAAGTAGGCGGGACACTTAAAGTTTTGCAATGGAGTTGATTTTGGTGTAATTAATTGGGAGAGTTAGAATCAGTTCTTGTGAATGATGTTGGATGAGAGTGTGTGCCTTTGGTGATTGATTTTAGGTGATATAGTTAAACGCAATTTCGGATATTGATTTTAGTGACTTTGTTAGGTATCCATAGTGGTTCAAGTGAATTACTATGTGATATGGAGTTTGATTCGATTTCTGAATCGCTAAATGTTAGGGATTGAATTGTGGTGAGTTTTTGTTGAAGCAATTGATAGATGGAATTATCGAGATTCTATAAGAGTTGTAAGAGTAACTCTAAAAACGTGGGTTTTTTCCTAGCTAACTCAGGATGTGTTTAGCTTTATAAATCACTAATCCTATCGATGAAATTGTTTGTGTTTGGTTTGACTCAGAGGATACTAGCTAGACCTCTGTGCAACTTAACTGATTGTTTGTGATAAATCATTATGAAAGATGTGTGCAGTAGAGTTGTTTATGGTTTTGAAAATAGTATTGGGTGACCAAGGTTCGATCCTTGGTGTTGTTGTTGGTTAAACAAAAAGAAGAAACAACATGCACACCATCTTATTGATTTATTATTACAAAAAGGAAATTGGAACTACGCTATACTAAGCCTAATTAGTAGCTCCGGATGGGTTGAGGCTGAGCTCAAGAGAAACTGGAGATCCACGGTTGTAACCGCCTGAGCCACCGAAATAGTAATCATGTGCACTACCTTCCTCGGAAGTAGTCTTCAGGTTACCAAAGACGTCCTCGCCGTGCACGGGGAACAGAGGAAGAGTTTGAACCTCCTGGTGATCTCCTCCTCGTTGTTGCAGGGATGTTTGTCCTCCTGTTGTGCCAAAAGAGTTGTACTGGTATTAGTGTTGAAGGGTGAGGAAGATTATGAAACAAAATTTAAATAAATAAATCCTTCATTACCAGTAGAATAGGTGGAACCAAAGTTGAGATCAATGGATCTACCATCATCAGTAGAACTAGTGGACCCAAAATTGATGTCAATGGATCCACCAGCTGGCCCAAAATTGATGTCGATGGATCCACCAGCACCAGTAGAACCAGTGGACCCAAAATTGAGATCAATGGATCTACCAGTACCAAGAGAACTAGTTCTCATGGGCACTGGAGCAGCCTGATTACACCTATTCATCTGCTTCTCTCGAGCCCTGACGTTCTGGAACCAAAAGTAAATGTTCTTACCCTCAACATACCCATACTGGTTCAGCTGGAGACAGATCTCGTGAATGTGCTCTGTAGTTGGGCACTTAAATCCCTTGACGTAGTAAAGATCCTTGAGGATTCTTATTTGTTCTGGAGTAGGAATCCACCTGGTACGGCTTCGCCAGAAATCCATGTTGGCACTACTTCCAGCTGCTTGGGTGTTTCCTCCCTCCTCTGTTGGTTGCTGTTGTTGTGGTTCCATTTGTTGCGGGGTTTGGAGCTCCATTAGTTGCAGAGTTCGTGGCTCTTGGGTCATGGGGTGAGAGGATGTGAAAATCGAGAAATACATGGTTTAGTGTTTGAAGGAGATTTTGTTAGAAGGATTGGAGTTGTTGAACTGGTGATTGGAGATCTGAGATTCTCAGAGGAAAGATGAGATCGAATCTTCAAATGGAAGAAAAGATCTGAGAAAGAAGGATTGAAGATTTGGAGGAAAAGATTGAAGATCTGAAAGTTCAGAGGAAAGATGGGATTGAATCAACTAGATGGGAGAGAAGATCAGAAGAGAAGGATTGAAATTGATGAAGAAAGGATTTGAGTTTCGAGAGGAAGGCTGCAGAGTTTGAGAGAGAATGGCTGGGGAAAATTTCTTTTCTTTGGTGTGAACAGTTTTTCTCCAGGATGCACCTATTTATAGAACGAGGTGAGCAGATCTCCACCGTTGGATGGACGATCTCTGAGATTCAATCCACGCGTTGGATTAAAGTCGCCCCGAAACCCGGAAAAGCTGTTGGCGCGTGGAGAGCGTGTAAGGGGACCGAGGGAATCTCGAGGCGCTGTGGCAGACAGCTGTAGCCGAAAGCAGATTTGACTTTCCGTAAATCACGGAAGAGACGTGTCGTGGCACGTGGAGTGTACCGACAGTTTGTGTTTATTCTATTGCTTTTGATAGAATAAATAAAAGAATTGCGAGGACAACAGCGAGAGCAGCTGGTGCTCTAGTGGTTGAAGAGCAAAGCTCTTGTACAAGAGGTCAGAGGTTCGAACCTTGCCTCTCGTTTATTTTTATTATGTTCGCTTATGACATAATAAGTATAACATTTGTACACATTATATTAAGCACAGCTTGTGCTCCAGTGGTTGGGGACAAAGGTTTCGTGCAGCAGGTTGAGGTTTCGAACCTTGCCTTCCCCGTTATTTTATTTATGTCGCTTATGACATAATAAATATAACACGTGAGCATATATTAATGAAGGCAGCTCTTGCTTCAGTGGTTGGGAGCGAAACCTTCGTGTTCGAGGTCGGGAGTTCGAACCTTACCTCTTACAAATATTTTTGGATCTCCTATATGCTTGATATACGGATGCATATACGGTATGTACGGTATACATACGTATATACGGTTTGTACGGTATACATATGTATATACGGTCTATACGGTATACCTACGGTATGTACAATTTCATACCGTAGTCGAGCTGAAAGTTGGTGGGCCGATTGGTAGGCCCAAATAGTAAGCCCAATTGTTCGGCCTGATTGGTAGGCCCAAATAGTAAGCCCAATTGTTCGGCCCGAATGGTAGGCCCAAATGTTAAACCCAATTTGGTTCGGGCCGGTTCGAAATGTGGATGGTTCGGTTTCTTCGGCCCAATTGGCCAGCCCTAATGCTTAGCCCAAGGAATGAGCAAGCCCAAGCCATCATCACTGTTGAGTGAACGTGTGCTAGTGGACCCTCCCAAGACCATAAGGAATAAGAAGACGTTGTGGAGGTGTTTAAAAAAAAAAAAAAAAAAAAAAAAAAAAAAAAAATTTGGTTTTAAAGAAGCAATATTATGTGATGATCTATGTGAAGATCTATGTGATGATCTATGTGAAGAACTATGTGATGATCTATGTGAAGAATCTATGTGAAGATCTATGTGATGATCTATGTGATGATCTATGTGAAGATCCCTGTGATGATTTTGTGTAATTGATGTGGAGTGTTGTTGAAGAGTTGTTGAGTGAGTTAACATTGGTGATGAAATGATTTAGTGGCCATAGGAATGTATTTTTATACAAAGCGCTGTGGCTTTGTAGATTACTACAGTTTTGGGAAAGATGGAGATTCGATGGTTAGGTTAACCGTAATCGAGAGCAATTAACTTGCGCTTAAATTTCGGGACGAAATTTCTTTAAGGAGGGTGGATTGTAATACCCGAAAAAAATTCAAGTTAATTTCCGATGACGTTTTGGAAATGATTTCGTGGTCGTGGACACGAGTACGAAGCTTGGAGGAGTGTGGAATTAGTTCGAACGATTTTATTTCGAAAAACTGAACGTTTTAGGGGGGGTCAAAGGAGTTGACTTTTTATACATTAGGAATTTAGGAAAACTTCCTTCATGAAAGTTGTAGAGCTCGTCGATACGATCTCGTGCATATGTGGAACGCAAAAATCGGAGTTCGTATGAGAAAGTTATGATCAATTGAAATTTGGGGAAATTTCTATAAATAGCAAAAAAATCCCGAAAATGGAAATTGTCTGCAGATTTTTCTCTCCCGAGCTCGGCTACTGTAGCCATTTCGCCTCCTTCATTCTTCCTCCTCCGTCCACAATAGGTCGAATTGTTGAGTGGGTTTTGTTCACCACACTCCCACCTACACGTCTGTGGAAGCCTTTTATCATGGGAAGCACTGTGGAGGCCGTTGCAACCCCGGGAAGTTGCTCCGCCGAGCTAAAAACGCCCAAAATCGCCGACCTTGGTTCTCCCAATTCCGGCCACCATAGCTCGAGTTCTTTGAGGGCTTTTCTAGCCCAGAGGCCGTAGATGCTTCCCTCCAAGCGGCTTGCAACGATTTCACCTGTGGAGCTCGAATTTTGAAGATTGGGAAACTAGGGTTCTTCGGGTTTCAAAACTTGCGAGGTAAAATTCTACTTTTTGGCTCATAATCTGACTTTGGTGTAGTTATGAAAGTTTCAATTCGAGTTAACATGAAGAACTTTCATGTTGGGAGTTTTGTCTAATTTTGACTTTGGATGGGTGGCGGTGCCGCCACTGTGATGGTGGTTTCCGGCGACCTCCGGCCACCCCAAGGACAGTTTCTGTCCATTTTTGTGTTCTACGTGTCGATACGATCGTTTGCATATATAATTCATAATTTTTGGATATCGTATGATTAAGTTATGAATTTTTAAGTTTTGATCGATTTCGATCGTTCGATTTGTGATCTGTGAAGATCAGACCGTCTGATGGAATGGTAGATTTGATATGTTGATCGTATGACTGTCCCGATGACTTTGTGTGGTCACGGGCGAAGATCCGACCGTTGGATCTTCATATAATTGAGAAACAGTGATTAGGGAGGCGATTCGTGAGAATCCGTCCGTCGGATTTTTGTATAAATTTGTGAAGATGTTAGTAAGGACGATTCAGGAAGATCCGACCGTTGGATCTTCGTGATGATTTTTGGAGGGTGATCCTAAAGGCGATCCGTGAGGATCCGACCGTTGGATCATCATTTAATTTCGATCCGACCGTTGGATTGTCGTTTGAGTATGTTTTTGAGTTATTGGCTAAAATAAGGTCATGTGTGATTAGGTGATTGACGGTCTCCCTTGGGTGAATGATTTCGGTGTGTATTGTGTTAAATTGAAGACGCAGCGGGAATATCGAGGTGAGTAAATCGCACATGGTTCATTCACGAACCGAAATTCGGTGATTTTATTTAATTGGGAAATTGTGGAAATTGTTTTATGAAAATAAATATTTGTTTTAAATTATATGGACTTGATCGACTACGGTCCATAGGTAAGTAAAATGTATTTAAACTATAAAAATGAATTTCTAGATTTTATTGCATGTGAACTATAGTTGGTATTAGTGGTCACTCTTGTGTGGGTGACTACGTATATATATATTTACGTGGAATATATATTGGATGGTGTGACATCGGGTGAAGTATTGATGTGATTTACTGAGTTATATTTTGAGCATTACCCTTTGGAATATGTGATTTATCTTAGATGTTGTGTTGTCTATGATAATGGGTAATTGAGTAAAGTGCGATAGTTGAGTCGTTGAGATGAATTAAATGAGGAGTCGAGTGAATTGAGGAAAGCAGTCATTCGTAAGGTGAACCTTGGCCCAGGTGACACTTTACGATACAGTTAGAGCTCTAGTCTGTCTGCCTTTGTACTGCTTGGGGGATAACCTTGAGTTATCGTATGCCCTTGAGTACACTGTACTGCTAGGGGGATAACCTTGAGTTATCGTATGCCCTTGAGTACACTATACTGCTAGGGGGATAACGTGAGTTATCGTATGCCCTGGAGTATAATATATACTGCATGGGGGATTAAAATAAGAATCGTATGCCCATGAGTATACATTTGTATATTGGAGAGAGAACGTGTAGTTGTGTTGTGGTGGTCATTGTGAGATGTGAGTTGATTGATGCTTGAAGTGACGTTGTACACTTCAATTATTATGCAAAGAAAATGCTTGAGTTGATTTGGTTACTTTAAATCGTGCAATCCTTTCATTTACTCATACGAGCTTTGCAAAAAGCTTACCGGGTTTGTATTGTTGCAATCCCGGTACACTATTCAAACGGTGTAGCGGGTAATCCTACAGGTCAGGTGAATCGGGAAGGTGATCGAGCTGCTTAGAGAAATTGCATTGGGTAAATCTGGATTTATATTGTGAGGTTTGTTATGCTCTTTTGAGTATTGTAAATTAAGTGTGAGAGTGTGATGTAATAAGTAAATTGAAGATTGGTTTTTGTATTATTGAGAGGTGTGAAGTGTGGTTGTTTGTGAGAAAAAAATTCAGGACGTTATTTGTATTGATGTTAATCATGTTTCGGACTTTGAATCCTTTATTCAAAATTCGGGGCGTGACATCCACCAAAGCCGGTGTGTTTTTCATGTTGACCAAAATAGTGTAGTATAATGAATGTCACGGGCTGATTGAAAACCCTAATCACAAAGCAATTAGGGGCAGCAATAGCAGAGTTAATAAGCACGCACGGGCAACTATACTCACCGTTAACAAAATAGCTGTGATTAACCCATTCAGGCTAACCATTTCAAAGAAGTGGCCATGGTGATCACATAGGAAAGGAGGACTGTCAGTGAATCAACTTGGTTCTCTCCTTGACAAAATAAGCGTTAAATATGAATATACATATTGAACTCCCCAATATGTCTCTTACCTAAAAATTGGTCAAGCTGCACAGCATTACCTCTGAAACTACACTAATTTCAGGCCAATTAGAAGGTACAAAATACAACTAAACAAGAACTCTGGTTTGCCAACAGATTAGCGTATGAAGCTGGCACAACTCATCTTAGATTTCTGTAGAGACGCCAACTAGATTTCTATTCTTCAGTCATATAAGGTACTCCATTCTATACTAACTGTGCAAATACCATCTCCTCTGCATTAGGAGCCATCCAAAGCAAGGACTCCTCCAGGTCAGAAATATCAGACTCCTCTGTCGGAGGGTTAGACATTATGAGGTCAAGACGATTGGTACTGGGCAATGGTGGATAGCAGGCTGATTTGAAATTGTCAGGAAAGATGATAGCCTAGTACCATGAAAAGTAAAGAAGTTAAAAGAAAAAAATTAGCACAATAGAATGATTCATCAAAGCAAAAATTTGGAATATATATAGCCCCATACACAGATCACATTAAAAATGCTTGTCACAGAGCTAATCGTGCAAAATTACAAGGCCAATTAACCCGAATCTCATGCATAGATACAGTTCTACACAATCCACATGCATGTCTTATGATATATGGACATAGGTATACCTTAAAGTCGCGCATAACGAGGATTATATTTTTGGAGCAGAATGCTTTAAGAAAGTCACAGAAAGTAGCAAAATGTTTCCAGGACCAGTTATAGTTGGAAAATTCTTCTTCCTCAAGTGTGATGCTGGCCAACCATAAGTTTGGAGCATTGACAGAAACTTTGGCTGTCAGATGAGCATGGATATCAAGGTGATGTAAACTTGGAGTATTAACTGTAGCATTCAAATGATCATGGCATCCAAATAATCCAAAGTAGGTCAGGTACTGAGCACGGATTTTGATATAATTCAAGTTGATAGTATCATTTAAGGTTATACTCTGAAGGAGAGGAAACTTTGAAACAAATGTAAAAGACTCAAGATTTGTAGCTTTATCAACTTCAATCTGCTCAGCATCACAATTCTTGACTTCTAAGGATCTGAGACTGGAACTTGAAACATGAAGCACCGGGGTGTCAAAGGAACATGATGTTAATGACAAGTACTCCACAGCAGGGCACCCCAAAACTAAATAGAAGAGAGCCTTGTCATCAAAATGCACGGTCTTGAGGGACAAAGTTTTCAAAGAGGGACACAATGGCTCAGTCTCAGCACTGTCAATTTCCTTAATCCTCAGATATTCCAAATTCAGAGTAGTCAAATTTTTTGCATTCATGAGCACTGTGCGGGATAAGCAATAGCAGCATTCAACCTCCTGATGTTTACTTCTGAGGCTTATGTCCAATTCCTTGACATGTCTCTCAAGTGAATTACTCAACACCTTACGTATGATAGCATCTTCATCTCCAAATAAGTACCTCATGTGAAGAGTCAATTTATCTAAGAGTGGTTGCTGCTCGTCTTTCTTACGGAATGCCAAGTACCTGGCCAAGATGTTGATAAATTTTGCATGTTTGTCGTTGGCATCATCATCATCATGTGGCAGCTCGCCCTCTTTAAAATCTAACACGCGGAGTGCAGACCATATACCTTCATATTGCTTGGAAAGAGAACTCATGCGAATGGCAGGTTTAGTGGGAAGTAGAAGGATGATTTGATGCATAACAAGGTCAGGTAAGTCAGGTGGTAATGTGCTATCAGCCATGGTGTTTTCGTAATGATATTCCTCGATTTTGTCTTCCTTTGAGCGTGTAATACGTGCAATTTTATTTGCTACATGTGTGTCTGTGAATAACACTGGAAGAGTAGATCTTATCTAGAGATGCTGGAATGGAGAAATACAAAACCTGGTTTAGAAGAAAAAGTGAAATCAGTCACAACCATTCAGATACTGATGAAAAGAGTTTTAGATAGTCTAGAAGAAAAACAAAAATGTATACAAAGAAACTGCTATGAAGGTATGAATACAAATACGAATTAAGCTATAATACTTTTCGACTTTTTAGTAGCCCCTAAAACCCCCAAATTACCAAATCAGTATAGTATTGTGTCAATTCAGTACCACAAAAGTAACCAAGAATTCATGTCCATCGAAATCATTCTAGTAGCTATAGCAGCAAGAACCCTAAAACCCCCAAATTACCAAATCATTTTCGGCTCATGAAGTATTAGTTCGACATCTGAGAAACAAGGAGGAAGGAAATTCCTCTTAAATTAACCCACAGTCAGTCGATCACCACCTAACAAGAAAATAAGGCTTTAACAAAAAAAAAAAAAAAAAGGTCTACAAGCATTACATAACCACCAGAATCAAAATCACGAGCACAGATACCGTAGCTAAACTCCAAAACGGAAAATCGAACAGTACTGAATCAAAATTGAACACAAAATCGAACGGCGACATAGATATAAGAATGCATAATAGACAAATGGAAAGAAGAAATTGCAGAAAGTCATATAGAAGAAGAGGGAGAGAGAGAAGAAGAAGAACGGGGGAGGAGAGAGAGAGAGACACACACACACAGAGAGGGAAGAAATGAGAAGGAGAGAGAAAGAGAGGCGCTCACCAGAGAGAGAGAGACCAGCAGTGGAGAGAGAGAGTGGAGTGAAAATGAAGGAGAATGGGGAACTGGGGTTTCTAATTAACAAGCAGACGATCTATCACCAACACGACGTCGTGGGGAGGAGACGCGGGAATTTATTTTCTTTCTTGTTTTTATTTGGGAGAATATCTCAAATTGTCATTGAGATTGTGAGTTCTAGTATGCGTCTCTCCTTCGTAAGTGGGAGGTTGTGAGTTCGACTTACGAAAGACTAGTTGTAGCATTTGAGTTGTTTATCTGATAAAAAAAAAAAAAAATTGTCACTGAACTATAACGTGTTAGACACTTTAGTCACTCAATTTATCAATATGTCACTTTGGTCACTCAATTTAAATACCATCTATCACATTAGTCATTGCCGTTAAATTTACTATTACAAACTGTTCAATTGAGGCCAATTTTGTGTAATTACTATTTTTCATTTTTTTTTTAAAGAGGGTCGATGCGGCTACCCTCAGGTGGGACATAGAGCCTTAATCTCATATTACAATAAGTAATATATTCTAACATGCACTAGTTAGCAAAGAATGCACGACTGGCTACTCTATTTGCTTTGACAAAGTAGTGACACAACGGAAAGATAACTCTACTAAAGAGAATTAGCATCATAACAAAAAACGCAGCCTAAACCCTAATCACTATTTTTTATGAGAAGAAACAAAAAATTTCTAAAATATTTGTCATCCTTGAGTTTTTTTCAAAAAGAAGAGAAACTCAAGCTAATATGTCCTCTCTCCCATTGAATCTCGTAATCTCGATTTCCTTATCAATGAAATGTTCTATTTTTTTTTTTTTGTGGGTTGTCAATGAAATAAGATGGGTATTTCCATATCTTATTGCTTGCCTTAATCTAGGCATGAATTTTTAGTATTTTACTCAAGTTTCATCATCTATTCTTTCTGCAATCACCCTTTGTCGCCAAATTTCTTATAGCTATCACCACCGATCTCCTCAGGTACACTAGCTTCAAATTCTCCGAAATCACTTCAACGAAACAGCTTTTCAGAATCTGAGGGGGGCATGCAAAGCAGCGGCTTTCCTTTTCTGCTTCTTCCCCTGTTGCTGCCGTTGCTTATCTTTGTCTTCCTCATCCAAAACGTCGTCGTTGGACTCGTCGGAGGAATTATCAGAATGGTCCTCGAGATCATCAGCGAAATGCGGTTGGAGCAAATTCTAAATCTTGATCCGAGCAGAGAAAGAAGCCCTTAGTTGCAAACGATCCTCGTCTTCTTGGCCGAGTGGAGAAGCTTGCGGTGGTTGACATAGTCAGTGATAATCGTAGCGACGTCATATTGGGAGATCATATTAGCCCTTGGGCTAATATGATTGGTTTTCATCCCTTCTCCACACAAGCCCATCTCTTTCCAGACCTCGATGTTGTCTCTCCTAACAAAAAGATACGGGTAAATGAGCAATTACAACCACAATTCACAATAACCCCAATCATACATACTCACCGACACCAAGTCCCTCTTCAACCTGGACTTCCAATTCTCACTGATTTTCTGCGCAGTAAGCGAATTTACCAGATTGGGAGGGTGGAGTCAAACATGAAATCTCTACCAACACTTTATAAAAAGATGGGAAAATGCTCGTTTACCCAATTTTAGGCTAAAAATTGCCCACTTGCTCCACCAACTGTTTTTTAACCCCATTTACCCAAAACACTCTAAGGGATTATTTCCCCTTTACCCAATTAATTCTTTTTTCTTTTTTTTTGAGACTTTTTTGCCCTCTCCTTCTTTCTCACTTAGAGAGAGAAGTCACCCTCCACCTTGCTGTGCTCCGGTGACCAGTGGCCGGCGCGGTCTCCGGCGACCAGACTCCGGGGACCGGTGACCGGATTCCGGCGAACGGTGACCGGATTCCGGCGACCGGTGACCGGACTCTGGCGAACGGTGACCGGATTCCGACGATCGGTGACCGGATTCCAGAATCCGGCTATTATTGCCCCCCAGTAATCATATTACTGCCCCCCAGTAATCATATTATTGCCTCCCAAAAATCATATTATTGACGTCCAGTGAATTGTATGAACTCCCAAAACCAAAATGAATACACTACAGGAACAATTGATCAATTTATAATCATATTACTGCCCCCCAGTAATCATATTATTGCCCCCCAATACAAAGTCCAATGTCTCTACTGCCTCCCAATAGACCACCAAAAATGCACCATTTTGTAGGATTCACAGATAATTTGACTTTAATACACAGAAAACAACAGGTAACTTATCAAAACACCACACTATAGTGATCCCTGTCCATCGTATCAAAGTCTACTGGGGGCCAATAATGTGTCTACTGCCGAAAAAAATTTAAAAAAAAAAAAAAAAAACTCAGGATGCCGGAAAAAAAAAAAGTCCGGCCACCCAGAAAATGCTCTGGGCACCCACTTCTTCTTCTCCTCCCATCATTGACTTCGACGGTTGCGGATCTCCCTTCTCCGACTTCAATGGGTGAGGCCCGAGACCCATTGCAGAAGCAGTGAAGGGAATTGCCATGGACAAAACAGATTGAAGATGGGTGAGGCCCGATACCCATAGCAGAAACAGTGAACGGAATTGCGAAGAGCAGCATAAGCAAAGCAATGGTCTACACCAACCTGTTATCGGCCTTGCCGTCGACGCTCTGCATCTAGACTTAGTTAAACTCTGATAGTTCCGACTGGAGCTTCAGGGTGATTCCGGAGTTCGACGCGGCACCGGAGGTGAAAAGAGAGCTTCAGGCAAGATCTGGAGTTCGAGGCCGCCCCGCCGGTGGAGAGAGAGAGCTTCAGGCGTGATTCGGAGTTCGACGCCGCACCGCCACACCGGAGAGAGAGCTTCAGGCATGATCTGGAGTTCGACGCCGCACCGGAGAGAGAAAGCGCTAATCCTAATTTCGACGCCGCACCGGATCAGGTGCGGATGTGGGGAGAGAGAGAGAGAGAGATCGGTGAGGGGGGAGGAGAGAGATTAAAATTAGGGTAATTATGTCAGTACAAGTTAGATTGGGTAAATGGGGTCAAAAAACCCTTAGTGGAGCAAGTGGGCAATTTTTTAGTTAAAATTGGGTAAGTGGTCACGGCCCCTAAAAAGATAGATGACAAAGCAGCAGTTTGCAATGTAGTACTTTAAAGGGAAAATTTCAAGAAGAGTACATGAAGTATTGGCCATTCTAACCTTTCGTGAATCAACTTTTGTTAAAATCAAAAGGGTACATCAAGTTCAAATTTCTACCCAAGTTTGGTACATGCCGTCATCTTTTCCGTTAGCCTTATGTAATTATTCATTTGTTAAAGGGTAATATAGTATTTTTACAATTTTTTTTTTTCTCTCTCTCTCTCCCCCCCCCCCCCCCCAACAGACCCAACCCCCCTTTCTGTTCCCCCATGACCGCGACCACCACATCTCCTCCACCTTCCAAATCCACACCCACCAAACCCAACTCCCCATCTTATCAAACCCAGAATTCAAATAACTCATTTTGCATTATCATCCCTTCTTAATCTCCCAAACCCAACTCCCCATCACTACCAAATTCATATATTAATTCAATTATGAAAATAGGATCACCCATCAGTAAGTTGACAACCAGTACCAAATTCATGTGTTAATTAAGAAACATGAGCTCACATCAATGAGAACAGAATCTGTCCATAAAGGAGAAAAAGAAACAAAAGAATGAACAAAATTATTTTCTACACCACTACCTACAACATCAACAAGGAGTTGCTCAATTCATGCAATTGAGTTGTCAGGAACTCTCGGATTGAGCATCTGAGCAGTACCCGCTCGGGGGTTCAGCTAGAATTTGTGATCCATCTTCTGGATCAAGTTCCGGCGAGTCAAGCCCAATGCCACCATGGAGTACAAAACGACGTCGTCCAGTGAGGAGGAGGGTGGAACTGAGAATGTGGAGGATTATCCCATGGTGTTGTTGCAGATCCTTATGTACAATGAGAGGCCGCAGGACGAAGCCTTCCGGGGGGTCGAAGACGGCGTCGTATTCGGGATCGTCAGTGGAGAAGAAGGTGGTTTCGATGGATGTGGTTTGGCATTCGGGATGGGGGATGGGGGTGGTGGGTCGTGGAGAGGAGAGGAAGAGACAGATGGGTGTTGGGGGTTTGGGAAAGGAAGTGGTGAAAGGGAGAAATAATATGTTTGTTTTAGTTTTAAAAAAATTAAATAAAAAGGGCTTTCTATCGTTTTGACTGATTTGCCCCTAAAAATTTGACAGAAAGTACACTCACTAACGGAACCCGTAACGGCATGTACTCAAATTGGGTATAAATTTGAACTTGATGTACCGTTTTGATTTTAACAAAAGTTAATTCACGAAATGTTAGAATGGCCAATACTTCATGTACTCTTCTTGAAATTTTCCCTACTTTAAAATATAACTACTTACAGATAATCTATCAAGGATATATTTATACGTCAAAATTAAAATATGGTTTCTCTAGAATAAACTTTGTAATCATCTCATAATTGATAATTGAAGATATAATTTTGTACCTCTGGTAAATCATTGATTCGATGAGTAATTTATAATCATAACCAAGCTCTTCAATTCTAGCATCATCTTCATCTTCATCTTCATCTTGAACCTTCTGACATCTCAAAAACTTTCTTCATATATTCTCTATCAGTGACTAGAAAATGGGAGATGATGGCAAATATAGGCAATCAAATTATCAAACGTCAAGTTCTTTTTATAGGTGTAGAGAAAATTCTAGAACAATCGGTTTTGAAAAATACAATGGGTTCTTATCTATACAAAAACAATGGCCTCTAAGTCCGATATTCAGTCTACGATTTTTTTTTTTCCACATATTAATATTATGGGTTAAATACTGTTTACTCTCTGAACTTTTACCCAAAAAACACTTCAGTCCCTGTCCTTCTAATTTCACACGTTTACTCCCTGTACTCTCAATTTTAGACTAATAGGTCAATTCTGTTACTTTCTGTCCAAAAATTCCGTTAAATCGCTGACGTGGCAATCTATCCACGGTAAAATGTCTATTCTACCCTCATTTTTTTAATTAATTAATTTTTTTGAAAAAAAAAATTTTCTTTCTTTTTTTCCCTGTTTGTCTCTCCATCTATTCGATTCTGATTTCACCTTCCTCAATTGAATTGCATTGCCAGAAGAATCACTTCCCTTAATTGACTCAAATTTCACCTTCCTCAACTGACCCAAATTCTTCTCAATTCCTTCATCCTTACCCAAATCACTACAACTTTTCTGCATTCAATCCTTGGTTTCCTACTTCCAACCTTCTCTCAGCTTTATCAAAAGCAACACCATTTTGCTTCTCTCAGCTTCGTCACAAGAACCCTAAACCAAAACCTCAACCATCTTCTCCAAACCCTCTCTTCCACCACCACCATGTCCCCAAAATCAAAACCCAAAATCCGCAAAACCAATAATCCAAACATAAACACCATTACCCCAAACACAATTACTTCAAATCAGAGAGTTTCAGAAACAGAGAATCAAAAACTCATATCGATCTTCTTCATCAGACCTGACGTACTTCAATTCTTCTTCCTCGTCCGATGTACGAATGATCCAAGGCCACCACGAGGTTGACGATGAAGAGAGGATTCTAACGGCATCGGTGCGCTGCCTTATTGTCGCTGGATGGAGAAGTTGCAATCGAGCCCCCACCTCTTCGTCGCCCTAAAGAACTTCATCATTTCCGGCTTCTCCAACTTCTCAAACTCATCGCTAAAATCCTCCACCATCCTTCACCGATTTCCTCATAAAATCAGAGCCTCCACATCACCCTTCACTCCCTACTCACCCTCCTCCACTGCCGCCTCCAAATCTATGCCCCAATCCCCATCACAATCACCAACGTCATTGCTTCGCAACTCAAAACCCTTCTCCCCAGGAAAGCCGTGTTCTTTGGTCTCGGAATCACTAAACTCAACCCAAAAATGATCGAAAAGCTAGCAAAGAATGCGAGTCAGAGAAATTTCGAAGATCTGCGACGGCAGTAGGAGACTGAAAGAAGAAGGAAGGTCTCGCCGACCTTGTTGCCGGTTAAGGAGAAGACTGGGAGGGTGGCGAGCTCGTCAGTTATGGTTAGGGGTTTAGGGGATTTGAGGGAATTGGGTCTAAGGGTGGCGGAGAGCCGAGAGGGGTTTGTGGGAAGAGGAAGTGATGAAGATTGAGCAGATGAAGGAGAGTGATGAGGGATAAACTTGTGTTCGAGAGAGAGAGAGAGAGAGCTGGAAGAAGAGGTAAACAACAGGAAAAAAATAATAATAATAATAATAAAATTAATTAATTAATTAAAAAAAAAGAGTAAATGAGGGTATAATAGATATTTTACCGCGAAAAGACTGCCACGTCAGCGATTTAAAGGAATTTTTAGACGGAGAGTAACGGAATGGACTTATTCGTCCAAAATTGAGAGTAGAGGAGTAAACGTGTGAAATTAGGACATGGACTAAAGTATTTTTTTTTTGTAAAAGTTCATGGAGTAAACAGTAATTAACCCTAATATTATCCATTTGGCAAGTACATAAATTTGGTCTTGGCTGTTAGTGGTGCTTAAGGATTTACTGGTGCTTAAGGAAACAATTTACAGTGTTAATCTTTGAAGAAATTGTGATACTTATGAAACAATAGTCGAATTTAATAAAATACTTTATTCTTATTATAATTATGATCCTTATTTTAGAAAGATTAATTCCAAATTTTGCAAGATTCTTTCCCAACACTTTATGGTGCAGTTCGACGCGGTGGCTCGTGTGATGTGGTGCTACAGAGCAATCCATGACATTTGATAAAGTCATGGTGGTTGTTGTGGCCTATTATCACGCCCCGGGCTCCATGTTGGTGGATTTTAAGTACCTAATACCGAATCCGGGGTGTAAACGATAAAAGTAAAATAAAATTAAAACAACACCAAATAAATTTTTTAGAAATCGTCGAAAATAAAAATTGAAATACCAAAATTCTATTACAAAGATAAATAACGCCTTGTAATATACCAAAATTCTAGTTCTTCCATAATCATTTCTGAGTCTCACAATTGAAAACGTCTTCTCGCTTAGTCCTTTCGAAACTCATGTCACACCTGAACAAAAGTCTATAGGGGAGAGCTTACGCTTAGTTGAGCCAAACTTTTTTTTAAGTCATTATCATCTACATGTCACAATCAATTTATCAAACATTCTTTAAAAATAAATAAGAAAATCCATGCATATATGCCAAATGAGCTCCATTTAATTACTCATTAGTCCATATATCAAAACAAGAAAGCCTTCACGTCCCATACCATGTATTTTGCCAACCAGGGGTGACTCTAAATGTTTCAAATATATGATCTAACACCTGTAACAATTCAATCTACATTCTAGTCATCTTACTTAACCTCGATTATCAAAATGGAACAGCTCTATTAGCCCACCTAAAATTTGACCCATACAAGTTAAGCTCAACAACACAAAAGAATTCATTTCCCTTAATCCATCTAGATATCAATATTCCATATATCCTTCCAAACTCATAATATATTTAGGGTATAAATCTTTGTTTTGAATAATTAGGCCATGTATGGCGGGAAGTAATTTGCCACCCGAACATTTTTACTGACAATATGAAATGTTAGACACATTTGATTTGCGTGTAAAATTATATGTAATGTCATGAATAAATGAATTTTGAAGTAATTCATAGTTAAATAAAGGAAATATTATCAAAAAGTTCATATCGTATTTGTATAAATGAAGTTCAAAGTGATCCATAGATAAATAATGCTAGGTTAACCACGTTTTTGAATCCCGTCTTATGTGGCAACAAATGTCACATCAACTGCCACATAAGGTGGGATGCATGTGGTACTCTAAAAAGTAGTTCACCTGGCATTACCTCATGGATGAATGAAGAAAACATTATCAAAAGATTCATCAGACTTGAACACTTAAACTTCCTGTTCGACCTAAACAAGAGATATGTTGTCTGTGCACCCCCGATGTTCTTGGTGCAATTAGCCTACTAATCTAAATACTAAATGAGAGAGGAAGGGTAGCAGTACGTACTCATTGCTGACATAAGTGGGCTGTAATGGAGCCTATACTGGCCAATCGTTTCTGAGAAGCAGCCATAGACAATCACAGAGGAAAGGGGTAGCCATAGACAATCACATAGAATTTAAGCTCCCAATATGTCCAACAAATCCCCAGCTGAAGAGCATGAGGTATGAAACTAACATATCTTCAGGCCAAACAAAACACATGGAACATAACTAAACATGGTACCGCTAGTTTGTCAACAAATTGTACATGAAGCTGGCACCACGCCAAACTTAGTTTTCTGCAAAGAAGCAAGCTGTTCATATTTACATAAACATTTACTCTACTGCAGCCAATTATAGAACTGAGATGGGTATTAATTCCACTGCTGAACTGGACATCCAAGCCAAAGATTCCTTCAAACTAGAACTCTCTATCTCCTGTAATAACCTCGTTAGAGGAATTGTACGAAACTCGTCGGAGGAATAATACGAACCTCGATAGAGGAATAATACCATCTCGTGAAAGAATCAAAGACAAACATTTCACCCTTCCTTTAGTTTTCTCACCCCTCCCTTTAGCTGTAACGGTCCTCCTCTTGTCGGAGAGCCATCATTCTGTTTCTTTTTTTCGTTTCTCTATCGACCTCTCTCTCTCACTCTCTCTCGTCCGAAAGATACCGAAACAAAGCAAAAATTTCTCCAAGCTCTCTTTTCCTCCACAGGCCATCATTCAACGCCGGACAACCTCCAGTGGCATCATCTCAGCCTTGCGAAGCTACCTGCAGCGGTTTTGGGTCACGGCACAGTCGGAAACGGCGGCGAAGAGACCGGGTACATCCAGCCCCGATTTCTTTCCAAGTGTGATAACTCGAGCTACAGATCACGAAACCTCCTCAAACTTCGTCCACAGCTTCGCTTCAACCATCTGAAGCTCTCAGAAGCAACCTCACACGGCGTCGTGGCCCGTAGCAGTGGCTGCAAGTCAAACCCAACCAAGAACGAAATCGGAGCTATCGATCCAAATATCTTGAGCTACAGGACGTCGTTTTGAGTGATTCTTGAACCAGTGAGCTCGCCTTGAAGTTCTGAACAACTCACCAGAAGGGATCGAAGCGAGTAGTGGAAGTTTTTACGTCGGAACTCAAGCTCACCGGATTCTGGAATTTTTCCGGCTACCGAAACTTTCGATCAAGATATCTCGAGCTGTAGAGCTTCGTTTTGAGTGATTCTTGAACCAGTGCGTTCGTCTTTAAGTTCTGAACAAGTCTCCTGAAGGAATCGAAGCGAAAGGAGAACATTTTTACGTTGATCGGAGCTTCGCCGGTTTCTGCAAATTCTCACCGGTTTCTGGAAAAATTCCGGCCACCTCGACTGTTTTAGGTAATTTCAACCACTTCCGGTCATTTTCAGCTTACATGGTAGTTATGAAAATTGTTAAGCATGATGAGAGGAAGAAGAGCAGCCCGGCCCCGACACCATTGGTGGTGGTCGGCGGCCGCTCTGCCACTAACTCCGGCGGCCCTTTCCGGCCACCTCCGGGGATCAAAAATATGGTTTCTGTACATTTTCAGATTCTATATTTCAATACGATCATTTCGATATATTATACGCAATTTTTGGATATCGTATGATTAAGTTATGAATTTTTAAGTTTAGATCGATTTCGATCGTTAGATTTGTGATCTGTGAAGTTAGGACCGTCAGATGGACTTGTAGTTTTGATATGATGATCTTATGACTGTCCCAGTGGCTTTGTGTGGTCATGGGCGAAGATCCGACCGTTGGATCTTCGTATAAATGCAAAACAGTGATTAGGGAGGCGATTCGTGAGAATCCGTCCGTCGGATTTTCGTATAAATTTGTGAAGATGTTAGTAAGGACGATTCAGGAAGATCCGACCGTTGGATCTTCGTGATGATTTTTGAGGGTGATCCTAAAGGCGATCCGTGAGGATCCGACCGTTGGATCATCATTTAATTTCGATCCGACCGTTGGATTGTCGTTTGATTATGTTTTTGAGTTATTGGCTAAGTTAAGGTCATGTTTGATTAGGTGATCGACGGTTTGATTTGGCGGACGATTCGTGAAATTGTATTTTGAGCTGTTAAGAAGACGCAGCGGGAATTTAGAGGTGAGTAAACCTCACTGTGCTCATTTGGTTCATATTACGAACCGAATAAATTTAATTACTTTATTTGTCGCAATTGTGTGAAAATATTTGTGGAATAAATATTTGTTTTAAAATCATATGGACTTGATCAACTACGGTCCATAGGTAAGTAAAACGATTTTAATTATACAAAATGAATTTCTTGGTTTTATTGCATGTGAACTATAGTTGGTATTAGTGACTATTCCTGAGCGGATAATTACATATATATATATATATATATATATTTACGTGATTATATGTGGAATGGTGTGACATTGAAGAGTGTTGAATTGTGGTGATTTAATTATTATGGTTTGAGATGTGACATACCATATTTATTTGTGATGATCATAATTGGTGAGTTCATGTTGATATTCATGGTTGACATTGTGGGATGTCTAGAGTTGGAGAATGTAGGGTTATTAAGTTACCCAGTGAATCGTTCTAAAGGCTGTGGGCCCAAAGTTCGAGGGTTATTAAGTTACCCAGTGAATCGTTCTGAAGGCTGTGGGCCCAAAGTTCGAGGGTTATTAAGTACATCGTTATCAATTGAACCTAGGCCAAGGTGACAAGTGACGATGTAGTTAGAGCTCTAACGTGTTGTCGGGGTAGACAAAAGTGGTGATATAGGTGGTGGAAGGTTGTAGGACCAGTGTGGTGTATTGTGATTTGAGAATTGTGGAAATGGGTTTCTTGTGGATTTCTGTGAGTTCTTGATGTTTTCTTGCAGATGTTGTGATTGTTGGTTGTTTTACTCAAGTTAAAAGAAGTAAAATTTAATAAAATTAACCTTCCTTTCTTGTTTACTCATACGAGCTTTAAAGATTTCTTTAAAGCTTACCGGGTTTTGTGTTGTTGCCAATTCCCGGTGCACTATTAAATTCAATTGGTGTAGCGGGAAATCCTACAGGTCAGGAAGATTAAGGCGGAGTTCGTGCGGGTTAGAGTTTTTGTTTCAGTTTACAGCTTTGTAAATTGTGAGATGTATTATTGAGAGGTGTGAAGTGTGGTTGTTGTGAGAAAAAAATTCAGGACGTTTATTCTATTAAGTTGTATAATTCATGTTTCGGATTTTAATTGTATTTAAAATTCGGGGCGTGACAGTTTGGTATCAGAGCGTAAGGTACATATTTGGTGATAATCAGTACTCCCCGAGTGATTGTAATACCCCGAAAAATCCAAATTAAATTCCGTGGATTTTTAGAAATGATTTCACGATAGTGGGAGCGAGTACGAGGCTCGGAGAAGTTGTGGAATTAGTTCGAACGATTAATTTTCGAAAAAACGAACGTTATTTAGGGGCTCGCGAAAGTTGACTTTTTATACGTTCAAAATTTGGGAAAACTTTCTTCATGAAAGTTGTAGAGCTCGTCGATACGATCGCGTGCATATGCGGAACGCAAAAATCGGAGTTCGTATGAATTAGTTATGATTTTTTGAAAAAGTTTCCAATTTAGTATAAAGCTTCCATTTTTGGAAATTTCCAAAAATAAAAACAGATTTTTCCAAAATTGGAAAATCTGCTGCGATTTTAGTTCCCCGCCGGAAATCGCCTCCAAAACTTCGATCGACGATTTCTTCCTCCTCCGGCCACCGATCCTCACCAAACTTCTTCCATTGGCTTCGTATGGTCCTTGCGCACCTGTCTGTGGCAGCCTTTCACAGCGGCGCGGCCTGTAGCGGCGGCGGCAAGCCCGGTCCGATTTAAGCTCGATTTTGGTCAACGCCGGTTTTCTCCTAGCTCCGGCCACCAAAACTTCCGATCCTTGGCTTCATGAACTCCCCTCAACCTGCTGATCATCATACTAGGAGGATTGCACCTAGAGTGACCGGTTTCACGTTCGTCGGAGCTCGGTAAGTTTTCAATCCGAAACGAAAATCTTTCGATCGGTATATCTCGAGCTGTAGTGCATCGTTTTGATTGATTCTTTTTCCAGTGGGTTCCCCTTGATGTTATTAACAACTCTCTAGAAGGCATCGAGGCCTGAAATTGAAGCTTTGACGTCGAAATCGAGCCTTGCCGGATTCTGCAAAATTCTGGAATTTTTCCGACCACCGAAGCTTTCGATCGGTATATCTCGAGCTACAGACCATATTTTTCTGTGATTCTTGAACCAGTGAGTTCTTCTTGAGTTTCTTAACAACTCTTCAGAAGGAATCGAAGCCTTAAATTGACGTTTTTACGTCGAATTGGAGCTCGCCGTTTTCTGCAGTTTCTCGCCGGTTTCTGGAAAATTCCGGCCACCTTCATACTGTTCAAGGTAATTTTCGACCCCTTCCGGTCATTTTCAGACTTCGTGCTAGTTATGAAAGTTGTTAAGCATGATGAGAGGAAGAAGAGCAGCCCGGCCCCGACACCATTTGTGGTGGTCGGCGGCGGCTCTGCCACTAACTCCGGCGGCCCTTTCCGGCCACCTCCGGGGATCAAAAATATGGTTTCTGTACATTTTCAGATTCTATATTTCAATACGATCATTTCGATATATTATACGCAATTTTTGGATATCGTATGATTAAGTTATGAATTTTACGATTTCGATCGTTCGATTTGTGATCTGTGAAGATCGGACCGTCCGATGGACTTGTAGTTTTGTTATGTTGATCTTATGACTGTCCCAGTGGCTTTGTGTGGTCATGGGCGAAGATCCGACCGTTGGATCTTCGTATAATTGTGAAATAGTGATTCGGAAGGCGATTCGTGAGAATCTAACCGTCGGATTTTCGTATAATTTTGTGAAGATGTTAGTAAGGACGATTCAAGAAGATCTGACCGTTGGATCTTCGTGATAATTTTGGAGGATGATCCTAAGGGCGATCCGTGAGGATCTGACCGTTGGATCATCATATAATTTTGATCTGACCGTTGGATCATTATTAAACTAGAATCCGACCGTTGGATTTCCGTATATATGTGGTTTATGAATGATTGCTAAGTTAAGATCGTATCTGACTAGGTGATTGACGGTTTAAGTTGGTGGACGATTGTGGATCGTATTCTGAGCTGTTGAGAAGACGTAGCGGGATTAGAGGTGAGTAAACCTCACATGGTTCATATTACGAACCGAATATAATTAATTGATTTTTTTGTCGTAATTGTGTGGAAATTGTTTATGAAATAAAGATTTGTTTTGAAATAATATGAACTTGATCAACTACGGTTCATAGGGCTGCGGCTCACAGGTAAGAAAATGAATTTAAGTATAAAATGAATTTATTGCTTTAATGCGTGTGAACTATAGTTGGTATTAATAGACATTCCTGTGCGAATGTCTATGTATATATATTATTTACGTGAAATAATATGTACTGTTGGAGTTGTGTTGAGTTTATTGTTGAGAAACAATATATTGTGAGAGGTATTGAGTTTATTGTTGAGAAACAATATATTGTGAGGGGTATTGAGTTTATTGTTGAGAAACAATATAGTGAGAGAGATGTTGAGTTTTATTGTTGAGGAACAATAAATTGTTATGATCTGTGGAGATCAATAGGTCACGGGGTGACCATGGCATACTATCAGCGACCCACGCTCTCGCGCCGGGTAGGTGGAACTGAATAGTATTAAATCGTGAACCACGCTCTCGCGCCGGGTAGGTGGAAACGATCAGTTAGAGCTCTAGTCTGTCTGCCAATTGTTGAGTGGTGTTGTGAGGGAAATGTTGAGGTTACTTGAGACTGTGAGTGGTCATGTATGAGTGATGTTGAGGTTACTTGAGACTGTGAGGGGTCTTATGTGAGAAGTGTTGAGGATACTTGAGTCTTTTAAGAATGAGTTCTTAAAAGAGAGCCTCAAGAGTATCCTTCCTTTTATGGTGATTGTGTTGAGTTATATTAATTGTAAAGAAATAAATCAACAATTCTTTCTTGTTTACTCATACTGGCTGTAAAAAGCTTACCGGGTTTTGTGTTGTTGCAACTCCCGGTACACTATTCAAATTGTGTAGCGGGTAATCCTACAGGACAGGAGAACCAGGACGGTGATCGTGCGGTTAGAGCAATTGTTAGAGTTTTACAGCAATTGTACGTTGTGAGGTGTGTTATGCTCATTTGAGCTTTACAATATTGCTTGTGAGAGTGAATTGTAATAATGAACTCGAAGTTTCGAGATTTGGATTTTGTAATTGTAATTATTCATGTTTCGGATTTGAATTTATTATTCAAAATTCGGGGCGTGACAGTTTGGTATCAGAGCGTAAGGTACATATTTGGTGATAATCAATACTTCCCGAGTGATGGCCCGTCTGCAGCGGATCCCCATCATATACTCTTCGGTATTGGTATAATCATTGGGTATGTCTTAGTATGGGGTCTAGACAGCGTGTATGTCCGTAGGACGGTAGAGTTGCCTTCTAAGTTCGTATTAGAATAAGTTTAGTTTCCGCGAGTTGTGATCTTCGAGGAATGGAAACCTCCGGATTTAACTCTGATGAGTCAGTGAGGATTGTTTATGGAAATGAGTTTCCTTTTGTATGTAGAAGTGTTTGGTTGAAGGCATGGTGTGGACCTATGCTTGTATCTGATGTGGATACGAGTATTAATTGATAGTAATTTTGCCTTCTTAAGTTGGACATACAGATGCATTTGAATAGATTCTAGACTCATGTGGAGTTATGAGTAGTGTTGCGGTTAGGGAAGAAATTATTGTGGTTAATTCTTCCATGTGCTTGTAAGTTGTTGAGCAGAGTTTGAGATGCGAGAACGGAGTTTGATCTCGTGTTTGAGTGATTGAGACGAACGACTATATATTTGAGTTCTCTCCGAGTACCTACAATCTTAAGGGCTATTTGAAGTGGGACTAGTGGTAGTTTTGGTATTTCTAAATTTAAATCGAGATCCGAGGAACATGTTTTGTATACGTGGTTGATATTGCGAGCATCATTTTTGATTGATATTTTGCGTTTCACAAAGACAACTGGATTGGAAATTCTCCGTTTGGACACCTTGGTCTGTTGACCTGACTATGACTTGTGGACATAGTTTTATTTAAGTGAAGGAAATTGATTTTGTGAACTAGTTTTCTTAAGTTTTGGATCGTAGTATGGAGTTGGACTGAAGTGAATTTGAGGTTGTTGTGTTTTAAGTTTAAGTAGGCGGGACACTTAAAGTTTTGAAATGGAATTTGATCTTGGTCGGTAATTAATGGGGAGATTTAGAGTCAACTCTCTGTAAATGTTATTAGATGAGGGTGTGTTTCTGTGGTGATGGATTTTAGGAGAAATGGTTAAGTGCAATTTTGGGTATTGATTGTAGTGACATTGTTGGGTATCCATAGTGGTTCAAGTGAATTACTATGCGATATGGAGTTTGATTCGGTTTCTAAATCGTAAATTCATAGGGTATGAATTGTGGTAAGTTTAATGGAGAAATTAATAGAGGAAATGGTTGAGATTTTATAAGATTTGTATGAGTAACTCTAAGGATGTGGGTTTTTCCTAGCTAACTCAGGATGTGTTTAGCTTTATTAAACCCTAATTCTAACGACAAAATTGTTGTGTTTGGTTTGACTCTAAGGATGCTAGCTAGACCTCTGTGCAACTTAATTGATTGTTTGTGATAAATCATTATGATTGATGTGTGCAGCAGAGTTGTCAATGGTTTTGAAAATAGTATTAGGTGACCAAGGTTGATCCTTGGTGTTGTTGTTGGTTTAACAAAAAAGAAGAAACGACATGCACACCATCTTATTGATTTAATATTACAAAAAGGAAATTGGAACTACGCTATACTAAGCCTAATTAGTAGCTCCGGATGGGTTGAGGCTGAGCTCAAGAGAAACTGGAGATCCACGGTTGTAACCGCCTGAGCCACCAGAATAGTAACCAAATGCGCTACCTTCCTCGGAAGTAGTCTTCGGGTTACCAAAGACGTCCTCGCCGTGCACGGGGAACAGAGGAAGAGTTTCAACCTCCTGGTGATCTCCTCCTCGTTGTTGCAGGGATGTTTGTCCTCCTGTTGTGCCAAAAGAGTTGTACTGGTATTAGTATTGAAGGGTGAGGAAGAATATGAAACAAATTTAAATCAAGAAATCCTTCATTACCAGTAGAATCGGTGGAACCAAAGTTGAGATTAATGGATCTACCATCATCAGTAGAACTAGTGGACCCAAAATTGATGTCAATGGATCCACCAGCTGGCCCAAAATTGATGTCGATGGATCCACCAGCACCAGTAGAACCAGTGGACCCAAAATTGAGATCAATGGATCCACCAGTACCAGGAGAACTAGTTCCCATGGGCACTTGAGCAGCCTGATTGCACCTCTTCATCTGCTTCTCTCGAGCCCTGACATTCTGGAACCAAAAATAAATGTTCTTGCCCTCAACCTGTCCATACTGTTGCAGCTGGAGACAGATCTCGTGAATCTGCTCTGTAGTTGGGGTCTTAACTCCCTTGTCGTAGTAAAGATCCCTGAGGATCCTTATTTGATCTGGAGTAGGAACCCACCTGGCACGGCTTCGCCAGAAATCTGTGTTGGCACTACTCCCGGCTGCTTGGTTGTTTCCTCCATCCTCGATTTGTTGCTGGGTTTGTAGCTCCATTAGTTGCAGAGTTCGTGGTTCCATGGTGATGAGTTGAGAGGAAGTGTAAATTGAAGAACGAAGTTGTTGAGTGTTTGTGGGAGATTGACCTTAGAAGGATTAAGGTCGATGAAGGGGTATTGGAGATCTGAAAGTTCAGAGGAAAGAAGAGATCGAATCTTCAAATGGAAGAAAAGATCTGAGAGAGAAGGATTGAAGATTTGAGAGTGAAAAACTGGGGATTTGAGAAGAGAAAGGCTGAAGAGTTGAGAGAGAAAGGCTTGAGCTCGGAAGAAAATTTCTTTTCCTTTGGAGTGAACAGTCGCGTCTCCAGAATGCACCTATTTATAGAACAAGGTGAGCAGATCTCCACCGTTGGATGAACGATCTCAGAATTTGAATCCACGCGTTGGATTAAAGTCGCCCCGAAACCCGGAAAAGCTGTTGGCGCGTGTTGAGCGTGTAAGGGGACCGAGGGAATCTCGAGGCGCTGTGGCAGACAGCTGTAGCCGAAAGCAGATTTGACTGCCGTAAATCACGGAAGGGATAAGCCGTGACACAAGTGGGCCGTACTTGGGCCTGTCTCGGATCAAGGCATCACTGTAGCTGTGGGAGGAGGCCTGATGGGCCGAGTTTCAGAAACAGTTTTGGACATGATGGGCCGAGTTTCTGAAACAGTCTTGGATGTTTTGGGCCGAATTGTTGAAACAGTTGAAACAATTGGTTAAATAAAAGGATTGGTATGGATAATAACGTGAGCAGCCGTGCTCGAGTGGTTGAGTGTAAAGTTCGTGTACAAGAGGTCTGAGGTTCGAACCTTGCCTCTCGTTTATTTTTATTATGTTCGCTTATGACATAATAAGTATAATATTTGTACACGTTATATTAAGCACAGCTTGTGCTCCAGTGGTTGGGGACAAAACTTTCGTGCAGCAGGTTAAGGTTTCGAACCTTGCCTCCCCCGTTATTTTATTTATGTCGCTTATGACATAATAAATATAACACGTGAGCATATATTAATGAAGGCAGCTCTTGCTTCAGTGGTTGGGAGCAAAACCTTTGTGTTCGAGGTCGGGAGTTCGAACCTTACCTCTTACAAATATTTTTGGATCTCGTATATGCTTGATATACGGACGTATATACGGTATGTATGGTATACATACGTATATATGGTCTGTACGGTATGCATACGTATATACAGTTGTACGATATGCATACGTATATACGGTCTGTACGGTATGCATACATATATACGGTATACCTACGGTATGTACAATTTCATACCGTAGCCGAGCTGGAAGTCGGTGGGCCGATTGGTAGGCCCAAATAGTAAGCCCAAATAGTAAGCCCAATTGTTCGGCCCGAATGGTAGGCCCAAATGTTAAGCCCAATTGTTCGGCCCGAATGGTAGGCCCAAATGTTAAACCCAAATTGGTTCGGGCCGGTTCGAAATGTGAATGGTTCGGTTCCTTCGGCCCAATTGGCCAGCCCTAATGCTTAGCCCAAGGATTGAGCAAGCCCACGTCATCATCACTGGGTGACATATTTTATTGGTGTACTTTTGGGGATGATTTGTTTTGAGTGATGCATCTCTATTGTTGTGTAGAATAGTGCATGCTTAAGTTTTACTATAGAGATTTACCGTGATGCTAATGGAGTAGCGAAACGCTTTGTGGGAGTCTTTACTGTGCTTGTATGCCAGTACAGGGTGATGATCTATGTGAGGATCTATGAGATAATCTCTGTGAAGATCTAAGTGATGATCTCTGTGATGATCCACGTGATGATTTTGTGTAATTGATGTGGAGTGATGTTGAGCAGTTGTTTTGTGAATTTACATCGTGACGAAAGGATTTAGTGGCCATAGGAATGTATTTTTATACAAAGGGCTGTGGCTTTGTAGATTACTACAACTTTGGGAATGATAGAGATTCGATGATTAGGTCAACCTTAACTGAGAGGAATTGACTTACGCTTAAATTTCGGGACGAAATTTCTTTAAGGAGGGTAGATTGTAATACCCCGAAAAATCCAAATTAAATTCCGTGGATTTTTAGAAATGATTTCACGATAGTGGGAGCGAGTACGAGGCTCGGAGAAGTTGTGGAATTAGTTCGAACGATTAATTTTCGAAAAAACGAACGTTATTTAGGGGCTCGCGAAAGTTGACTTTTTATACGTTCAAAATTTGGGAAAACTTTCGTCATGAAAGTTGTAGAGCTCGTCGATACGATCGCGTGCATATGCGGAACGCAAAAATCGGAGTTCGTATGAATTAGTTATGATTTTTTGAAAAAGTTTCCAATTTAGTATAAAGCTTCCATTTTTGGAAATTTCCAAAAATAAAAACAGATTTTTCCAAAATTGGAAAATCTGCTGCGATTTTAGTTCCCCGCCGGAAATCGCCTCCAAAACTTCGATCGACGATTTCTTCCTCCTCCGGCCACCGATCCTCACCAAACTTCTTCCATTGGCTTCGTATGGTCCTTGCGCACCTGTCTGTGGCAGCCTTTCACAGCGGCGCGGCCTGTAGCGGCGGCGGCAAGCCCGGTCCGATTTAAGCTCGATTTTGGTCAACGCCGGTTTTCTCCTAGCTCCGGCCACCAAAACTTCCGATCCTTGGCTTCATGAACTCCCCTCAACCTGCTGATCATCATACTAGGAGGATTGCACCTAGAGTGACCGGTTTCACGTTCGTCGGAGCTCGGTAAGTTTTCAATCCGAAACGAAAATCTTTCGATCGGTATATCTCGAGCTGTAGTGCATCGTTTTGATTGATTCTTTTTCCAGTGGGTTCCCCTTGATGTTATTAACAACTCTCTAGAAGGCATCGAGGCCTGAAATTGAAGCTTTGACGTCGAAATCGAGCCTTGCCGGATTCTGCAAAATTCTGGAATTTTTCCGACCACCGAAGCTTTCGATCGGTATATCTCGAGCTACAGACCATATTTTTCTGTGATTCTTGAACCAGTGAGTTCTTCTTGAGTTTCTTAACAACTCTTCAGAAGGAATCGAAGCCTTAAATTGACGTTTTTACGTCGAATTGGAGCTCGCCGTTTTCTGCAGTTTCTCGCCGGTTTCTGGAAAATTCCGGCCACCTTCATACTGTTCAAGGTAATTTTCGACCCCTTCCGGTCATTTTCAGACTTCGTGCTAGTTATGAAAGTTGTTAAGCATGATGAGAGGAAGAAGAGCAGCCCGGCCCCGACACCATTTGTGGTGGTCGGCGGCGGCTCTGCCACTAACTCCGGCGGCCCTTTCCGGCCACCTCCGGGGATCAAAAATATGGTTTCTGTACATTTTCAGATTCTATATTTCAATACGATCATTTCGATATATTATACGCAATTTTTGGATATCGTATGATTAAGTTATGAATTTTACGATTTCGATCGTTCGATTTGTGATCTGTGAAGATCGGACCGTCCGATGGACTTGTAGTTTTGTTATGTTGATCTTATGACTGTCCCAGTGGCTTTGTGTGGTCATGGGCGAAGATCCGACCGTTGGATCTTCGTATAATTGTGAAATAGTGATTCGGAAGGCGATTCGTGAGAATCTAACCGTCGGATTTTCGTATAATTTTGTGAAGATGTTAGTAAGGACGATTCAAGAAGATCTGACCGTTGGATCTTCGTGATAATTTTGGAGGATGATCCTAAGGGCGATCCGTGAGGATCTGACCGTTGGATCATCATATAATTTTGATCTGACCGTTGGATCATTATTAAACTAGAATCCGACCGTTGGATTTCCGTATATATGTGGTTTATGAATGATTGCTAAGTTAAGATCGTATCTGACTAGGTGATTGACGGTTTAAGTTGGTGGACGATTGTGGATCGTATTCTGAGCTGTTGAGAAGACGTAGCGGGATTAGAGGTGAGTAAACCTCACATGGTTCATATTACGAACCGAATATAATTAATTGATTTTTTTGTCGTAATTGTGTGGAAATTGTTTATGAAATAAAGATTTGTTTTGAAATAATATGAACTTGATCAACTACGGTTCATAGGGCTGCGGCTCACAGGTAAGAAAATGAATTTAAGTATAAAATGAATTTATTGCTTTAATGCGTGTGAACTATAGTTGGTATTAATAGACATTCCTGTGCGAATGTCTATGTATATATATTATTTACGTGAAATAATATGTACTGTTGGAGTTGTGTTGAGTTTATTGTTGAGAAACAATATATTGTGAGAGGTATTGAGTTTATTGTTGAGAAACAATATATTGTGAGGGGTATTGAGTTTATTGTTGAGAAACAATATAGTGAGAGAGATGTTGAGTTTTATTGTTGAGGAACAATAAATTGTTATGATCTGTGGAGATCAATAGGTCACGGGGTGACCATGGCATACTATCAGCGACCCACGCTCTCGCGCCGGGTAGGTGGAACTGAATAGTATTAAATCGTGAACCACGCTCTCGCGCCGGGTAGGTGGAAACGATCAGTTAGAGCTCTAGTCTGTCTGCCAATTGTTGAGTGGTGTTGTGAGGGAAATGTTGAGGTTACTTGAGACTGTGAGTGGTCATGTATGAGTGATGTTGAGGTTACTTGAGACTGTGAGGGGTCTTATGTGAGAAGTGTTGAGGATACTTGAGTCTTTTAAGAATGAGTTCTTAAAAGAGAGCCTCAAGAGTATCCTTCCTTTTATGGTGATTGTGTTGAGTTATATTAATTGTAAAGAAATAAATCAACAATTCTTTCTTGTTTACTCATACTGGCTGTAAAAAGCTTACCGGGTTTTGTGTTGTTGCAACTCCCGGTACACTATTCAAATTGTGTAGCGGGTAATCCTACAGGACAGGAGAACCAGGACGGTGATCGTGCGGTTAGAGCAATTGTTAGAGTTTTACAGCAATTGTACGTTGTGAGGTGTGTTATGCTCATTTGAGCTTTACAATATTGCTTGTGAGAGTGAATTGTAATAATGAACTCGAAGTTTCGAGATTTGGATTTTGTAATTGTAATTATTCATGTTTCGGATTTGAATTTATTATTCAAAATTCGGGGCGTGACAGTTTGGTATCAGAGCGTAAGGTACATATTTGGTGATAATCAATACTTCCCGAGTGATGGCCCGTCTGCAGCGGATCCCCATCATATACTCTTCGGTATTGGTATAATCATTGGGTATGTCTTAGTATGGGGTCTAGACAGCGTGTATGTCCGTAGGACGGTAGAGTTGCCTTCTAAGTTCGTATTAGAATAAGTTTAGTTTCCGCGAGTTGTGATCTTCGAGGAATGGAAACCTCCGGATTTAACTCTGATGAGTCAGTGAGGATTGTTTATGGAAATGAGTTTCCTTTTGTATGTAGAAGTGTTTGGTTGAAGGCATGGTGTGGACCTATGCTTGTATCTGATGTGGATACGAGTATTAATTGATAGTAATTTTGCCTTCTTAAGTTGGACATACAGATGCATTTGAATAGATTCTAGACTCATGTGGAGTTATGAGTAGTGTTGCGGTTAGGGAAGAAATTATTGTGGTTAATTCTTCCATGTGCTTGTAAGTTGTTGAGCAGAGTTTGAGATGCGAGAACGGAGTTTGATCTCGTGTTTGAGTGATTGAGACGAACGACTATATATTTGAGTTCTCTCCGAGTACCTACAATCTTAAGGGCTATTTGAAGTGGGACTAGTGGTAGTTTTGGTATTTCTAAATTTAAATCGAGATCCGAGGAACATGTTTTGTATACGTGGTTGATATTGCGAGCATCATTTTTGATTGATATTTTGCGTTTCACAAAGACAACTGGATTGGAAATTCTCCGTTTGGACACCTTGGTCTGTTGACCTGACTATGACTTGTGGACATAGTTTTATTTAAGTGAAGGAAATTGATTTTGTGAACTAGTTTTCTTAAGTTTTGGATCGTAGTATGGAGTTGGACTGAAGTGAATTTGAGGTTGTTGTGTTTTAAGTTTAAGTAGGCGGGACACTTAAAGTTTTGAAATGGAATTTGATCTTGGTCGGTAATTAATGGGGAGATTTAGAGTCAACTCTCTGTAAATGTTATTAGATGAGGGTGTGTTTCTGTGGTGATGGATTTTAGGAGAAATGGTTAAGTGCAATTTTGGGTATTGATTGTAGTGACATTGTTGGGTATCCATAGTGGTTCAAGTGAATTACTATGCGATATGGAGTTTGATTCGGTTTCTAAATCGTAAATTCATAGGGTATGAATTGTGGTAAGTTTAATGGAGAAATTAATAGAGGAAATGGTTGAGATTTTATAAGATTTGTATGAGTAACTCTAAGGATGTGGGTTTTTCCTAGCTAACTCAGGATGTGTTTAGCTTTATTAAACCCTAATTCTAACGACAAAATTGTTGTGTTTGGTTTGACTCTAAGGATGCTAGCTAGACCTCTGTGCAACTTAATTGATTGTTTGTGATAAATCATTATGATTGATGTGTGCAGCAGAGTTGTCAATGGTTTTGAAAATAGTATTAGGTGACCAAGGTTGATCCTTGGTGTTGTTGTTGGTTTAACAAAAAAGAAGAAACGACATGCACACCATCTTATTGATTTAATATTACAAAAAGGAAATTGGAACTACGCTATACTAAGCCTAATTAGTAGCTCCGGATGGGTTGAGGCTGAGCTCAAGAGAAACTGGAGATCCACGGTTGTAACCGCCTGAGCCACCAGAATAGTAACCAAATGCGCTACCTTCCTCGGAAGTAGTCTTCGGGTTACCAAAGACGTCCTCGCCGTGCACGGGGAACAGAGGAAGAGTTTCAACCTCCTGGTGATCTCCTCCTCGTTGTTGCAGGGATGTTTGTCCTCCTGTTGTGCCAAAAGAGTTGTACTGGTATTAGTATTGAAGGGTGAGGAAGAATATGAAACAAATTTAAATCAAGAAATCCTTCATTACCAGTAGAATCGGTGGAACCAAAGTTGAGATTAATGGATCTACCATCATCAGTAGAACTAGTGGACCCAAAATTGATGTCAATGGATCCACCAGCTGGCCCAAAATTGATGTCGATGGATCCACCAGCACCAGTAGAACCAGTGGACCCAAAATTGAGATCAATGGATCCACCAGTACCAGGAGAACTAGTTCCCATGGGCACTTGAGCAGCCTGATTGCACCTCTTCATCTGCTTCTCTCGAGCCCTGACATTCTGGAACCAAAAATAAATGTTCTTGCCCTCAACCTGTCCATACTGTTGCAGCTGGAGACAGATCTCGTGAATCTGCTCTGTAGTTGGGGTCTTAACTCCCTTGTCGTAGTAAAGATCCCTGAGGATCCTTATTTGATCTGGAGTAGGAACCCACCTGGCACGGCTTCGCCAGAAATCTGTGTTGGCACTACTCCCGGCTGCTTGGTTGTTTCCTCCATCCTCGATTTGTTGCTGGGTTTGTAGCTCCATTAGTTGCAGAGTTCGTGGTTCCATGGTGATGAGTTGAGAGGAAGTGTAAATTGAAGAACGAAGTTGTTGAGTGTTTGTGGGAGATTGACCTTAGAAGGATTAAGGTCGATGAAGGGGTATTGGAGATCTGAAAGTTCAGAGGAAAGAAGAGATCGAATCTTCAAATGGAAGAAAAGATCTGAGAGAGAAGGATTGAAGATTTGAGAGTGAAAAACTGGGGATTTGAGAAGAGAAAGGCTGAAGAGTTGAGAGAGAAAGGCTTGAGCTCGGAAGAAAATTTCTTTTCCTTTGGAGTGAACAGTCGCGTCTCCAGAATGCACCTATTTATAGAACAAGGTGAGCAGATCTCCACCGTTGGATGAACGATCTCAGAATTTGAATCCACGCGTTGGATTAAAGTCGCCCCGAAACCCGGAAAAGCTGTTGGCGCGTGTTGAGCGTGTAAGGGGACCGAGGGAATCTCGAGGCGCTGTGGCAGACAGCTGTAGCCGAAAGCAGATTTGACTGCCGTAAATCACGGAAGGGATAAGCCGTGACACAAGTGGGCCGTACTTGGGCCTGTCTCGGATCAAGGCATCACTGTAGCTGTGGGAGGAGGCCTGATGGGCCGAGTTTCAGAAACAGTTTTGGACATGATGGGCCGAGTTTCTGAAACAGTCTTGGATGTTTTGGGCCGAATTGTTGAAACAGTTGAAACAATTGGTTAAATAAAAGGATTGGTATGGATAATAACGTGAGCAGCCGTGCTCGAGTGGTTGAGTGTAAAGTTCGTGTACAAGAGGTCTGAGGTTCGAACCTTGCCTCTCGTTTATTTTTATTATGTTCGCTTATGACATAATAAGTATAATATTTGTACACGTTGTATTAAGCACAGCTTGTGCTCCAGTGGTTGGGGACAAAACTTTCGTGCAGCAGGTTAAGGTTTCGAACCTTGCCTCCCCCGTTATTTTATTTATGTCGCTTATGACATAATAAATATAACACGTGAGCATATATTAATGAAGGCAGCTCTTGCTTCAGTGGTTGGGAGCAAAACCTTTGTGTTCGAGGTCGGGAGTTCGAACCTTACCTCTTACAAATATTTTTGGATCTCGTATATGCTTGATATACGGACGTATATACGGTATGTATGGTATACATACGTATATATGGTCTGTACGGTATGCATACGTATATACAGTTGTACGATATGCATACGTATATACGGTCTGTACGGTATGCATACATATATACGGTATACCTACGGTATGTACAATTTCATACCGTAGCCGAGCTGGAAGTCGGTGGGCCGATTGGTAGGCCCAAATAGTAAGCCCAAATAGTAAGCCCAATTGTTCGGCCCGAATGGTAGGCCCAAATGTTAAGCCCAATTGTTCGGCCCGAATGGTAGGCCCAAATGTTAAACCCAAATTGGTTCGGGCCGGTTCGAAATGTGAATGGTTCGGTTCCTTCGGCCCAATTGGCCAGCCCTAATGCTTAGCCCAAGGATTGAGCAAGCCCACGTCATCATCACTGGGTGACATATTTTATTGGTGTACTTTTGGGGATGATTTGTTTTGAGTGATGCATCTCTATTGTTGTGTAGAATAGTGCATGCTTAAGTTTTACTATAGAGATTTACCGTGATGCTAATGGAGTAGCGAAACGCTTTGTGGGAGTCTTTACTGTGCTTGTATGCCAGTACAGGGTGATGATCTATGTGAGGATCTATGAGATAATCTCTGTGAAGATCTAAGTGATGATCTCTGTGATGATCCACGTGATGATTTTGTGTAATTGATGTGGAGTGATGTTGAGCAGTTGTTTTGTGAATTTACATCGTGACGAAAGGATTTAGTGGCCATAGGAATGTATTTTTATACAAAGGGCTGTGGCTTTGTAGATTACTACAACTTTGGGAATGATAGAGATTCGATGATTAGGTCAACCTTAACTGAGAGGAATTGACTTACGCTTAAATTTCGGGACGAAATTTCTTTAAGGAGGGTAGATTGTAATACCCCGAAAAATCCAAATTAAATTCCGTGGATTTTTAGAAATGATTTCACGATAGTGGGAGCGAGTACGAGGCTCGGAGAAGTTGTGGAATTAGTTCGAACGATTAATTTTCGAAAAAACGAACGTTATTTAGGGGCTCGCGAAAGTTGACTTTTTATACGTTCAAAATTTGGGAAAACTTTCGTCATGAAAGTTGTAGAGCTCGTCGATACGATCGCGTGCATATGCGGAACGCAAAAATCGGAGTTCGTATGAATTAGTTATGATTTTTTGAAAAAGTTTCCAATTTAGTATAAAGCTTCCATTTTTGGAAATTTCCAAAAATAAAAACAGATTTTTCCAAAATTGGAAAATCTGCTGCGATTTTAGTTCCCCGCCGGAAATCGCCTCCAAAACTTCGATCGACGATTTCTTCCTCCTCCGGCCACCGATCCTCACCAAACTTCTTCCATTGGCTTCGTATGGTCCTTGCGCACCTGTCTGTGGCAGCCTTTCACAGCGGCGCGGCCTGTAGCGGCGGCGGCAAGCCCGGTCCGATTTAAGCTCGATTTTGGTCAACGCCGGTTTTCTCCTAGCTCCGGCCACCAAAACTTCCGATCCTTGGCTTCATGAACTCCCCTCAACCTGCTGATCATCATACTAGGAGGATTGCACCTAGAGTGACCGGTTTCACGTTCGTCGGAGCTCGGTAAGTTTTCAATCCGAAACGAAAATCTTTCGATCGGTATATCTCGAGCTGTAGTGCATCGTTTTGATTGATTCTTTTTCCAGTGGGTTCCCCTTGATGTTATTAACAACTCTCTAGAAGGCATCAGGGCCTGAAATTGAAGCTTTGACGTCGAAATCGAGCCTTGCCGGATTCTGCAAAATTCTGGAATTTTTCCGACCACCGAAGCTTTCGATCGGTATATCTCGAGCTACAGACCATATTTTTCTGTGATTCTTGAACCAGTGAGTTCTTCTTGAGTTTCTTAACAACTCTTCAGAAGGAATCGAAGCCTTAAATTGACGTTTTTACGTCGAATTGGAGCTCGCCGTTTTCTGCAGTTTCTCGCCGGTTTCTGGAAAATTCCGGCCACCTTCATACTGTTCAAGGTAATTTTCGACCCCTTCCGGTCATTTTCAGACTTCGTGCTAGTTATGAAAGTTGTTAAGCATGATGAGAGGAAGAAGAGCAGCCCGGCCCCGACACCATTTGTGGTGGTCGGCGGCGGCTCTGCCACTAACTCCGGCGGCCCTTTCCGGCCACCTCCGGGGATCAAAAATATGGTTTCTGTACATTTTCAGATTCTATATTTCAATACGATCATTTCGATATATTATACGCAATTTTTGGATATCGTATGATTAAGTTATGAATTTTACGATTTCGATCGTTCGATTTGTGATCTGTGAAGATCGGACCGTCCGATGGACTTGTAGTTTTGTTATGTTGATCTTATGACTGTCCCAGTGGCTTTGTGTGGTCATGGGCGAAGATCCGACCGTTGGATCTTCGTATAATTGTGAAATAGTGATTCGGAAGGCGATTCGTGAGAATCTAACCGTCGGATTTTCGTATAATTTTGTGAAGATGTTAGTAAGGACGATTCAAGAAGATCTGACCGTTGGATCTTCGTGATAATTTTGGAGGATGATCCTAAGGGCGATCCGTGAGGATCTGACCGTTGGATCATCATATAATTTTGATCTGACCGTTGGATCATTATTAAACTAGAATCCGACCGTTGGATTTCCGTATATATGTGGTTTATGAATGATTGCTAAGTTAAGATCGTATCTGACTAGGTGATTGACGGTTTAAGTTGGTGGACGATTGTGGATCGTATTCTGAGCTGTTGAGAAGACGTAGCGGGATTAGAGGTGAGTAAACCTCACATGGTTCATATTACGAACCGAATATAATTAATTGATTTTTTTGTCGTAATTGTGTGGAAATTGTTTATGAAATAAAGATTTGTTTTGAAATAATATGAACTTGATCAACTACGGTTCATAGGGCTGCGGCTCACAGGTAAGAAAATGAATTTAAGTATAAAATGAATTTATTGCTTTAATGCGTGTGAACTATAGTTGGTATTAATAGACATTCCTGTGCGAATGTCTATGTATATATATTATTTACGTGAAATAATATGTACTGTTGGAGTTGTGTTGAGTTTATTGTTGAGAAACAATATATTGTGAGAGGTATTGAGTTTATTGTTGAGAAACAATATATTGTGAGGGGTATTGAGTTTATTGTTGAGAAACAATATAGTGAGAGAGATGTTGAGTTTTATTGTTGAGGAACAATAAATTGTTATGATCTGTGGAGATCAATAGGTCACGGGGTGACCATGGCATACTATCAGCGACCCACGCTCTCGCGCCGGGTAGGTGGAACTGAATAGTATTAAATCGTGAACCACGCTCTCGCGCCGGGTAGGTGGAAACGATCAGTTAGAGCTCTAGTCTGTCTGCCAATTGTTGAGTGGTGTTGTGAGGGAAATGTTGAGGTTACTTGAGACTGTGAGTGGTCATGTATGAGTGATGTTGAGGTTACTTGAGACTGTGAGGGGTCTTATGTGAGAAGTGTTGAGGATACTTGAGTCTTTTAAGAATGAGTTCTTAAAAGAGAGCCTCAAGAGTATCCTTCCTTTTATGGTGATTGTGTTGAGTTATATTAATTGTAAAGAAATAAATCAACAATTCTTTCTTGTTTACTCATACTGGCTGTAAAAAGCTTACCGGGTTTTGTGTTGTTGCAACTCCCGGTACACTATTCAAATTGTGTAGCGGGTAATCCTACAGGACAGGAGAACCAGGACGGTGATCGTGCGGTTAGAGCAATTGTTAGAGTTTTACAGCAATTGTACGTTGTGAGGTGTGTTATGCTCATTTGAGCTTTACAATATTGCTTGTGAGAGTGAATTGTAATAATGAACTCGAAGTTTCGAGATTTGGATTTTGTAATTGTAATTATTCATGTTTCGGATTTGAATTTATTATTCAAAATTCGGGGCGTGACAGTGATGGCCCGTCTGCAGCGGATCCCCATCATATACTCTTCGGTACTGGTATAATCATTGGGTATGTCTTAGTATGGGGTCTAGACAGTGTGTAAGTCCGTAGGACGGTAGAATTGTCTTGTAGGTTCGTTTTAGAATTAGTTTTGCTTCCGAGAGTTGCAATCTTCGAGGAATGGAAACCTCCGGATTTAACTCTGATGAGTCGGTGAGGATTGTTTATGGAAATGAGTTTCTTTTGTACGTAGAAGTGTTTGGTTGAAGGCATGATGTTGACCTATGCATGTACCCAGGTTGGATACGAGTATAAATTGATAGAGATTTTTCCTTCTTAAGTTGGATATACAGATGTTTTTGGATGGGATGTACGTATCAAGGATTAAATATCTTGTTTTGTAATGAGATGTCCTTGTGGAGTTTGTTAGTAGGGTTGAGGTTAGGGAAGAAATTATTGTGGTTACTTCTTCCTTGTGCTTGTAAGTTGTTAAGCAGGGTTTAAGGTGCGAGACAAGAGTTTTATTTTGTGCTCGATGGTTAGAGATGAGAGACCATTGTTGGGTTGTCGTTGAGTACTATAATTCCTTCAGAATCAGGATTGTTGGTAGAATTGGAATTAGTAGTAGTTTTGGTGATTTGGAATTTGAATTGAGTTCGCGAGATGTGTCTTATATACGTGGTTGATGTTGCTTGTATCATTTTGGAACGATACGTTACGATTCACAAGGAAAACTGGATTTGAAATTTATTCATTTGAACACCATGGGTTGATGACCTGACCGTGACTTGTGAATATAGTTTTATTCAAGTGAATGAAATTGAATTTTGTGGCCTTTGTGTGGTGAATTAGTTTTCTTAAGTTTTGGATCATAGTATGGAGATGGACTGCAGTGAATTTGAATTGTTGTGTGTTTTAAGTTTAAGTAGGCGGGACACTTAAAGTTTTGCAATGGAGTTGATTTTGGTGTAATTAATTGGGAGAGTTAGAATCAGTTCTTGTGAATGATGTTGGATGAGAGTGTGTGCCTTTGGTGATTGATTTTAGGTGATATAGTTAAACGCAATTTCGGATATTGATTTTAGTGACTTTGTTAGGTATCCATAGTGGTTCAAGTGAATTACTATGTGATATGGAGTTTGATTCGATTTCTGAATCGCTAAATGTTAGGGATTGAATTGTGGTGAGTTTTTGTTGAAGCAATTGATAGATGGAATTATCGAGATTCTATAAGAGTTGTAAGAGTAACTCTAAAGACGTGGGTTTTTCCTAGCTAACTCAGGATGTGTTTAGCTTTATAAATCCCTAATCCTATCGATGAAATTGTTTGTGTTTGGTTTGACTCAGAGGATACTAGCTAGACCTCGATGCTACTTAATTGATTGTTGGATTCTTTTTGAGTGATTGTTTTTATTGCATCATTATGAAAGATGTGTGCAGTAGAGTTGTTTACGGTTTTGAAAATAGTATTGGGTGACCAAGGTTCGATCCTTGGTGTTGTTGTTGGTTAAACAAAAAGAAAAGAAAACATGCACACCATCTTATTGATTTAATATTACAAAAAGGAAATTGGCACTACGCTATACTAAGCCTAATCAGTAGCTCCGGATGGGTTGAGGCTGAGCTCAAGAGAAACTGGAGATCCACGGTTGTAACCGCCTGAGCCACCGAAATAGTAATCATATGCGCTACCTTCCTCGGAAGTAGTCTTCGGGTTACCATAGACGTCCTCGCCGTGCACGGGGAACAGAAGAAGAGTTTCAAACTCCTGGCGAACTCCTCCTCGTTGTTCCATGGAAGATTGTCCTCCTGTTGTGCCAAAAGAGTTGTACTGGTATTAGTATTGAAGGGTGAGGAAGATTATGAAACAAAATTTAAGTAAATAAATCCTTCATTACCAGTAGAAGCAGTGGAACCAAAATTGAGATCAATGGATCCACCAGCACCAGTAGAACTAGTGGACCCAAAATTGATGTCCATGGATCCACCAGCTGGCCCAAAATTGATGTCGATGGATCCACCAGCACCAGTAGAACCAGTGGACCCAAAATTGAGATCAATGGATCCACCAGTACCAGGAGAACTAGTTCCCATGGGCACTTGAGCAGCCTGATTGCACCTCTTCATCTGCTTCTCTCGAGCCCTGACATTCTGGAACCAAAAATAAATGTTCTTGCCCTCAACATGTCCATACTGGTTCAGCTGGAGACAGATCTCGTGAATGTGCTCTGTAGTTGGGCACTTAACTCCCTTGTCGTAGTAAAGATCCTTGAGGATCCTTATTTGATCTGGAGTAGGAACCCACCTGGCACGGCTTCGCCAGAAATCTGTGTTGGCACTACTCCCGGCTGCTTGGTTGTTTCCTCCATCCTCGATTTGTTGCTGGGTTTGTAGCTCCATCAGTTGCAGATTTCGTGGTTCCATGGTGATGGGTTGAGGGGATGTGAAGATCGAAGAGTAAAGTTGTCGAGTGTTTGAAGGAGTTGTTGTTAAAGGGATTAAGGATGATGATGGTGGGTTGGAGATCTGAAAGTTCAGAGGAAAGATGGGATTGAATCAACTAGATGGGAGAGAAGATCAGAAGAGAAGGATTGAATCGAAGAAGAAATGTTTTGAGTTTTGAAAGAAGAGGAAAGCTGAAGAGTTGGGAGAGAGGGGCTGGAACTCAGGAGAGATTTTCGTTCCTTTGGAGTGAACAGTTGCGCCCTCAGAATGCACCTATTTATAGAGCGAGGTGAGCAGATCTCCACCGTTGGATGGACGATTCCTGTGATTCATTCTACGCGTTGGATTAAAGTCGCCCTGAAACCCGGAAAAGTTGTTGGCGCGTGGAGAGCGTGTAAGGGGACCGAGGGAATCTCGAGGCGCTGTGGCAGACAGCTGTAGCCGAAAGCAGATTTGACTGCCGTAAATCACGGAAGGGATAAGCCGTGACACAAGTGGGCCGTACTTGGGCCTGTCTCGGATCAAGGCATCACTGTAGCTGTGGGTGGAGGCCTGATGGGCCGAGTTTCAGAAACAGTTTTGGACATGATGGGCCGAGTTTCTGAAACAGTTTTGGATGAGTTGGGCCGGATTTCTGTAACAGTTTTGGATACGTTGGGCTGGGTTTCTGCAACAGTCTTGGATGTTTTGGGCCGAATTGTTGAAACAGTTGGTTTAAATAAAAGGATTGGTATGGATAATAACGTGAGCAGCCGTGCTGGAGTGGTTGAGTGTAAAGTTCGTGTACAAGAGGTCTGAGGTTCGAACCTTGCCTCTCGTTTATTTTTATTATGTTCGTTTATGACATAATAAGTATAAAATTTGTACACATTATATTAAGCACAGCTTGTGCCCCAGTGGTTAGGGGCAAGTTTTGTGAGCAGCAGGTCAAGGGTTCGAAACCTTGCATCCCATTGTATTTATTTTTATGTTGCTTTTGACATAATAAATATAACTCGTGGGTTTATATTAATGAAAGCAGCTCTTGCTTCAGTGGTTGGGAGCAAAACCTTCGTGTTCGAGGTCGGGAGTTCGAACCTTACCTCCTACAAATATTTTTGGATCTCGTATATGCTTGATATACGGACGCATATACGGTATGTACGGTATGCATACGTATATACGGTTTGTACGGTATGCATACGTATATACGGTTTGTACGGTATGCATACATATATACTGTATACCTACGGTATGTACAATTTCATACCGTAGTCGAGCTGAAAGTTTGTGGGCCGATTGGTAGGCCCAAATAGTAAGCCCAATTGTTCGGCCCGAATGGTAGGCCCAAATGTTAAACCCAAATTAGTTCGGGCCGGTTCGAAATGTGAATGGTTCGGTTTCTTCGGCCCAATTAGCCAGCCCTAATGCTTAGCCCAAGGAATGAGCAAGCCCAAGCCATCATCACTGTTGAGTGAACGTGTGCTAGTGGACCCTCCCAAGTCCATAAGGAATAAGAAGACGTTGTGGAGGTGTTTAAAAAATTTGGTTTTAAAGAAGCAATATTATGTGATGATCTATGTGAAGATCTATGTGGGGATCTATGAGATGATCTATGTGAAGATCTATGTGATGATCTATGTGATGATCCACGTGATGATTTTGTGTAATTGATGTGGAATGATGTTGAGCAGTTGTTTTGTGAATTTACATCTTGATGAAAGGAATTAGTGGCCATAGGAATGTATTTTTATACAAAGGGCTGTGGCTTTGTAGATTACTACAGTTTTGGGAAAGATGGAGATTCGATGGTTAGGTTAACCGTAATCGAGAGCAATTAACTTGTGCTTGAATTTCGGGACGAAATTCCTTTAAGGGGGTAGATTGTAATAACCTCGTTAGAGGAATTGTACGAAACTCGTCGGAGGAATAATACGAACCTCGATAGAGGAATAATACCATCTCGTGAAAGAATCAAAGACAAACATTTCACCCTTCCTTTAGTTTTCTCACCCCTCCCTTTAGCTGTAACGGTCCTCCTCTTGTCGGAGAGCCATCATTCTGTTTCTTTTTTTCGTTTCTCTATCGACCTCTCTCTCTCACTCTCTCTCGTCCGAAAGATACCGAAACAAAGCAAAAATTTCTCCAAGCTCTCTTTTCCTCCACAGGCCATCATTCAACGCCGGACAACCTCCAGTGGCATCATCTCAGCCTTGCGAAGCTACCTGCAGCGGTTTTGGGTCACGGCACAGTCGGAAACGGCGGCGAAGAGACCGGGTACATCCAGCCCCGATTTCTTTCCAAGTGTGATAACTCGAGCTACAGATCACGAAACCTCCTCAAACTTCGTCCACAGCTTCGCTTCAACCATCTGAAGCTCTCAGAAGCAACCTCACACGGCGTCGTGGCCCGTAGCAGTGGCTGCAAGTCAAACCCAACCAAGAACGAAATCGGAGCTATCGATCCAAATATCTTGAGCTACAGGACGTCGTTTTGAGTGATTCTTGAACCAGTGAGCTCGCCTTGAAGTTCTGAACAACTCACCAGAAGGGATCGAAGCGAGTAGTGGAAGTTTTTACGTCGGAACTCAAGCTCACCTGATTCTGGAATTTTTCCGGCTACCGAAACTTTCGATCAAGATATCTCGAGCTGTAGAGCTTCGTTTTGAGTGATTCTTGAACCAGTGCGTTCGTCTTTAAGTTCTGAACAAGTCCTGAAGGAATCGAAGCGAAAGGAGAACATTTTTACGTTGATCGGAGCTTCGCCGGTTTCTGCAAATTCTCACCGGTTTCTGGAAAAATTCCGGCCACCTCGACTGTTTTAGGTAATTTCAACCACTTCCGGTCATTTTCAGCTTACATGGTAGTTATGAAAATTGTTAAGCATGATGAGAGGAAGAAGAGCAGCCCGGCCCCGACACCATTGGTGGTGGTCGGCGGCCGCTCTGCCACTAACTCCGGCGGCCCTTTCCGGCCACCTCCGGGGATCAAAAATATGGTTTCTGTACATTTTCAGATTCTATATTTCAATACGATCATTTCGATATATTATACGCAATTTTTGGATATCGTATGATTAAGTTATGAATTTTTAAGTTTAGATCGATTTCGATCGTTAGATTTGTGATCTGTGAAGTTAGGACCGTCAGATGGACTTGTAGTTTTGATATGATGATCTTATGACTGTCCCAGTGGCTTTGTGTGGTCATGGGCGAAGATCCGACCGTTGGATCTTCGTATAAATGCAAAACAGTGATTAGGGAGGCGATTCGTGAGAATCCGTCCGTCGGATTTTCGTATAAATTTGTGAAGATGTTAGTAAGGACGATTCAGGAAGATCTGACCGTTGGATCTTCGTGATGATTTTTGAGGGTGATCCTAAAGGCGATCCGTGAGGATCCGACCGTTGGATCATCATTTAATTTCGATCCGACCGTTGGATTGTCGTTTGATTATGTTTTTGAGTTATTGGCTAAGTTAAGGTCATGTTTGATTAGGTGATCGACGGTTTGATTTGGCGGACGATTCGTGAAATTGTATTTTGAGCTGTTAAGAAGACGCAGCGGGAATTTAGAGGTGAGTAAACCTCACTGTGCTCATTTGGTTCATATTACGAACCGAATAAATTTAATTACTTTATTTGTCGCAATTGTGTGAAAATATTTGTGGAATAAATATTTGTTTTAAAATCATATGGACTTGATCAACTACGGTCCATAGGTAAGTAAAACGATTTTAATTATACAAAATGAATTTCTTGGTTTTATTGCATGTGAACTATAGTTGGTATTAGTGATTATTCCTGAGCGGATAATTACATATATATATATTTACGTGATTATATGTGGAATGGTGTGACATTGAAGAGTGTTGAATTGTGGTGATTTAATTATTATGGTTTGAGATGTGACATACCATATTTATTTGTGATGATCATAATTGGTGAGTTCATGTTGATATTCATGGTTGACATTGTGGGATGTCTAGAGTTGGAGAATGTAGGGTTATTAAGTTACCCAGTGAATCGTTCTGAAGGCTGTGGGCCCAAAGTTCGAGGGTTATTAAGTTACCCAGTGAATCGTTCTGAAGGCTGTGGGCCCAAAGTTCGAGGGTTATTAAGTACATCGTTATCAATTGAACCTAGGCCAAGGTGACAAGTGACGATGTAGTTAGAGCTCTAACGTGTTGTCGGGGTAGACAAAAGTGGTGATATAGGTGGTGGAAGGTTGTAGGACCAGTGTGGTGTATTGTGATTTGAGAATTGTGGAAATGGGTTTCTTGTGGATTTCTGTGAGTTCTTGATGTTTTCTTGCAGATGTTGTGATTGTTGGTTGTTTTACTCAAGTTAAAAGAAGTAAAATTTAATAAAATTAACCTTCCTTTCTTGTTTACTCATACGAGCTTTAAAGATTTCTTTAAAGCTTACCGGGTTTTGTGTTGTTGCCAATTCCCGGTGCACTATTAAATTCAAATGGTGTAGCGGGAAATCCTACAGGTCAGGAAGATCAAGGCGGAGTTCGTGCGGGTTAGAGTTTTTGTTTCAGTTTACAGCTTTGTAAATTGTGAGATGTATTATTGAGAGATGTGAAGTGTGGTTGTTGTGAGAAAAAAATTCAGGACGTTTATTCTATTAAGTTGTATAATTCATGTTTCGGATTTTAATTGTATTTAAAATTCGGGGAGTGACATCTCCACTGATGGAAAATTCGCCGTTGAGCGCACAAGATTTTTGAGACCAAGCAATGGTGGATAGAAGGCCCTTCGGAAATTTTCTGGAAAGATGAGAGCCTATTTGGAAATGCACAATTAATTAATAAATTAAAAAGGGACAATCACTATTACAAGGAACAGTTGCACAGAAAACTTGGAATACAGATATACATCAGATTAAACATGCACATCCTCACAGCAAATTTGCAAAATAGCAAAGGTTATTCGACAGGCAACTCATGCATAGATGCAGATATGCAAAATCTACTTACACATCTATCAGATATAAGTAACAAATATACAAACTGATATTTTACTTAAAAGACCAACTAAGCGCATATATATGAATATATGTATGCCTTGAAATCACAAATAGAGAGGGTTATATTTTTGGAGCAACCAAATGATTCGAGAAAGTCTCTCAAAGTAGAAAAATGTTTCCATGGCCCGTTGAAGGTGGAAAACTGTTTGTCCTCGATTATGATGCGGGCCATTAGTAAATGTGGAGCTAACAAACAAACTCTAGACTTTATATAACCCTGAAAATCAAAATGACCCAGACTTGGAATATTGATTCTGGCCTTCAAAGTATCATGGCATCCAAATACACCCAAGTATTTCAAGTGTTGAGCACGGATTTTGACATAACTCAGCTTAAAAGATTTGTTCAACACCATACCCAGAAACAGAGAAAGTTTTGAAACACATGTGAAAGATTCAAGATTCATAGCTTCATCAACTTGAATATGCTGGGCATAGCAATTCTCAACTTCCAATGTTTTGAGACTAGAACTCAAAACATGAAGCAGCGGGGGGTCAAAAGAGCATGAAGTTAATGACAAATGCTCAACTGAAGTGCACCCCAAAATTAAGTAGAAGAGAGCCTGGCCACTCACTTGCACGGTTTTAAGGGACAAAGTTTTCAAAGAGGGAAACATAGGCTCAGGTCCAACACTGTCAATGTCCTTTATCCTCAGGTGCTCCAAATTTAGAATAGTCACAGATTTTGCATTAATAATGGCCGTCCGGGGTAAGCAATAGTAGCTTTCAACCTCCTGATGTTTACTTCTAAGGCTGATATCTAAGTCCTTGACATTTCTCTCAAATGAATTACTCAATAACTTTCCTATGATAGCATCTTCATCTGCATCTAGGTATCTCATCGAAAGCCTGAATTTATCCAAGGGAGGTTGCTGGTTGTCCTTCTGACGGAATTCCAAATACCTTGCCAAGATGTTGAGGAACTTTACATGTTTGTAGTTGTTGTCGTCATCATTATCATCATGTGGCTGATTGCGCTCGTCAAAATCTAATATGCGGAGCGCAGACCATACACCTTCCCAATGCTTGGAAAGACAACTCATGCGAGAATGGCAGGTTTGGTGGGAAGTCGTAAGATGATTTGGTGCATAACAAGGTCAGGTAAGTGAGGCAGTAATGTGCTATCAGCCATGACATTTTCGTTATGATCTTCCTTGGTTTTGTCTTGCTCTGAGCTATTCATTCCTGCAATTTGGCTTGCAATGTCCTTCTTTTTGTTTTTCTGGAAACCAATTATAGAATAGAAACTTATTATCTAAAAGTGCCAGAATTGAGTACAAAACAATTCAGTACCACAAAGTAACCATTTCCATCAAAGAAAAAATTCTAATATCTATTGCAAGAGGAATTCTTAGTCTCACAAATCATTGAGTCGCTTTCGGCATTATGATATAGCACAAGGAGAAACAGTCTTCCTTTAAATTAACCCATTTAATACTCTCTACAGTCTATATTGCTGAATGCTGACCCAGTTAAACAAAATGACACAGAAAATGAGGCTTGCAAGTTACAGCTACAGCTACAAATCACAAGATTATAAACCACCAGAGTCAAAATCACACCCACAGAAACCCTAGCTAAGTCCAAAAAGCCAATCCCACAGTTCCAAAATAAAAATTGAACACACAAATTGAACGGCAACGTGAACATAAGAATGCATGGCAGACAATTTGAACAGAAAATCGAACAAAAAATGCAGAAAAATAAGGGAAGAGAGAGAGAGAGAAGGGGAAGAGCTAACCTGGTTAGAGAGAAAGTCCAGCGGTAGAGAAAGAGAGTGGACTGGAAATGAGGGAGAAGAGGAACCGGGGTTTCCAATTTGTTTTTTTTTTTTTTTTTTTTTTTTTTGAACAATAGGGGTTGCAGAACTAAATTTTCAGACCAAAAGAAAACGCATAACTAAATTTAGGGAAATTAATAAGCAGAGCAAATTTCCCTTTAGAATTTTTTTTTCCCTTTTTTATTTCTCCTATGTTTCATCAAACAAGAAAAATCCACATGGAAAAGGTTAAGGGTGCGGTTATTGCCACCCTACTGACTATTTTGTTCACTCTACATTCTCTTTTCATCATATATATTTCTTTTTAAAGGGTTTAACTTGAATTATTTTTCTATTTGGCTTTCTCCGCGTCTCAAATTCGTTTTTTGTTAGCATAACATGAGAACGATTGAAGATGATAAATGCTAAGAAACCATAACTCTCCTTTTGAATGAATCAGAAACTAATAGGGTGAAGAAAGTAGTTAGTATGGTAGAAATAGCCACACCCAAAGGTTAATCGATCAATAACTCTCCTTTTGTTTTGAATAACTACGCATTTTAATATCAGAAGGTCAATCGTCACCCGTTCTCTTTTATAGACGAAAAAAAATGTTATGCTCATTACATTAACTATGTTAGACCGTAAACATACATGAGATTTAAATTTGGTGGAAAGAATGTAATAAACGAATATACGTATAAAAATGCTTTACATGATCGAAAACAACGTATACATTATCCTTAGATATTTTAAATTATAGTACTATAGATCTTATTATGCATTTTAAGAATGTTTTTAATTAGTTCCATTAGCTGTCTACTCTAAATAGAATTGATCGATATACTCATGTAACCGTAGCTATAAGTATAACCTTTAGCTTATAGAAAATGCATCTCACCGAAGTCTTATATATAAAGTTGCTCTGAACTGAATAAATTCAGTTTTCTTACTAAACACTTCATGCTACTTGAAAATCAAAACAACTCTTTTAAATAAGCAAAGATGTGCCTGACTAAGAAACCAAGGGAAGCATTAATAATTGCTGCCGACAAAATGGCAAACCATTTCCAACAACAATGCAATAGACAATCACAAAAAAGAGGGGACGCAATAGACAATCATGTAGAATTTAAGCTCCCAAGATATCTTTTGGAAGCTGAAGAGCATGGAGTATGAAATCGTTACAACATCCCTAGCAAAACATAAAGCACGAAACATAACTGAACAAGGAAGCTCCAAAGCTCTGGTTTGCCAACAAATTGGAAGAAGAATCTGGCACCACAGTCATCTTAATTTTCTAGTAAGAGCTAGTTACATGTTTAATCCTCGATGCTCAGATAGGGAATCACATTCAATTTCCACTGCAGAAGGGGCCATCCAAACCAAGGAGACCTTCAACTTAGAACTCTCTGTTTCCTTTGTCGGAGGATTCAAAATCACAACCTTGACACCCTCAACACTAGGAAATGGTGGATGAAATGTTCTTTTGAAATCTGCTGGAAAGATGATATCCTATATGGAGTAGCACGACTAAGAATTAAAAAAGGGCTAAGGTCAACATATAATATAATTAAGGAATAACTGCAAAGCAAACTTGGATACAGATACAGGTCAGATTAAAAATGCACATCTTCGCAGTAATTTGTTCGAAATAGCACAGCTCAATCAATAGGCAACTCATGCATAGATGCATTTATACACAACTATACATACTTATATATATACCTATATGAAAAGCATGCATATACACTTAAATTTGACTAAAAAGACAAACCAAGCATAAGCAATATGCATAGATAGTTAGATACATACCTTGAAATCACGTATAAAGAAGGTTATATTTTTGGAGCAACTAAATGCTTCAAGAAAGTCCCTCAAAATATCAAAATGTTGCCATGGCCCCTTGAAGGTGGAAAACTCTTTCTTAAGTAGGATGTGAGCGATTTGTAAATTGGGAGCTGACAGAGAAACTTTGGACTTTATAGAACCCTGGAACAGAAAATGAACCAGATTTGGAGTATTGATTGTGGCCTCCAAGCTGTCATGGCATTCAGATAAACCAAAGTAACTCAGGTGTTGATCACGGATTTTCATAGAACTCAACTTGAAAGATTTATCCAAGAGCACACCCTCGAGGGTAGAAAATTCAGAAACAAGAATAAAAGATTCAAGATTTATAGCTTCATCAACTCGAATATGCTGCAAATTGCAATTCTTAACTTCCAATGATTTGAGGCTAGAACTTGAAATGAGAAACACCGGGGGGTCAAAAGAACATGAAGTTAATGACAAATGCTCAACTGAAGTACACCCCAAAATTAAGTAGAAGAGAGCCGGGCCACTCACTTGCATGGTTTTAAGCGACAAAGTTTTCAAAGAGGGCAACATAGGCTCAGGAATGTTGTGAATGTCCTTTATCCTCAAGTGCTCCAAATTTAGAGTAGTCACAGATTTTGCATTAATAATGGCTGTCCGGGGTAAGCAATAGTAGCTTTCAACCTTCTGATGTTTACTTCTAAGGCTGATATCTAAGTCCTTGACATTTCTCTCAAATAAATTACTCAACAACTTTCCTATGATAGCATCTTCATCTGCATCTAAGTACGTCATACAAAGCCTGAATTTATCCAAGGGAGGTTGCTGCTTGTCCTTCTGACGGAATTCCAAATACCTTGCCAAGATGTTGAGGAACTTTGCATGTGTGTGGTTGTCGTCGTCGTCGTCGTCATCATCATCATGTGGCTGATTTCCCTCGTCAAACTCTAATATGCGGAGTGCAGACCATACACCTTCCCATTGCTTGGAAAGACAACTCATGCGAATTGCAGGTTTGGTAGGAAGTCGTTGGATGATTTGGTGCATAACAAGGTCAGGTAAGTAAGGTAGTAATGTGCTATCAGTCATGGTGTTTACCAATTAAAGAGTAGGAGCTCTTATCTGAAAATGCTAGAATCGACAACTAGCAAACCTGGTTAGAAGAAAAGCTAAAATCAGTCACGTCCATTCAGAAATTGATGAAAAGAGTTGATCTAGAAGAAAACAGAAATTCACACAAAGAAATTGCGATATATGGATTGACATACCAATACTAAACAAACTCTATATATATAACATTTTTGCTATTTAAGATTCCAAAATACAGTGCAGTTCTGGTAATTTGAGATCAAGTTATGATAGTACTCTACTTATGCATGGAGTCACTCTACTTATATATCAAATTGAGTTTATTTGATTTATTGATACATTAGTGTACCGAATAACTTTTCAGAAAAGAAAGTGGGCCGGGGATGTTAAGCAGAACTAATTTACAAAAGTTTTAGATGATCTAGGAAAACAAAAAGAATATACAAAGGAATTGAACTGCTATTAACAAATGACTTGTGGCATCATGAACTTCTACTACTACGTACTTAGACATTTGAGCAACAAGGAGCGTAAATCTCCCTCTCAAATTAACCTCACTCTCTACATTGCTGACCCAGTACACCTCACAACAAAACTCAAATGAATTAAACCATATAGTGAACCACTATCTAGAAAATGAGGCTAACAAGTTGAAACTACAGCTACAAGTCTACAATCACAAGATTATTAACCAGGAGAGTCCAAAAGGAACTCCAAGAGTAAAAAACCTAAATAGACACCACAAATTGAACCGCAACATAAATACTAATCTATAACAGACAAATTGGACATCAAACTTAACAAAAGAATGCAGGAAATAGATATATTTACAAGGGAGAGATGCAGTAGAGAAAGAGCGTATGTGGACTGGCATATCTAATCGGATCTAACTTAGAGACAAGTCCTTAATTTTAGAAAAGAGAATTCATGTCTACTGTCTAGCCCAGAATTGTCCTCGTACAGGTGAGGCGGTAAAATGTCATCTGTTTCTTTACTTATTAACTTATGGGAAAATTACTGGTCCCCCCTTTAACTTTTGGTGCGTCGACAGTTCAGTCCCTGTTATTTCAATTTTAACAGATAACTCCCCAAACATTCAAATTTCACACAATTTGATCCAAAATTACCATTTTACCCCTCACTTATTTTTTTTTGTTTTTTTTTTTTATTCTTCTCTC